>NW_005054303.1:9419938-9469509 GCF_000277835.1 Geospiza fortis | reverse complement strand
TCTTTCCCCATAGGTTGAGTTAAAAATGACCTAACAGAAATGCCATGATTTCTGTTGCCCACAGCTGGAAATTCTTCTATCACCAATATATTCTGATATTTGTTCTCCCAAGGTTTGTCTTTAGAAAGCTTCCTTAGTGTCTCTCTTCACCTTGCTGGGATCAGCTTAAGCATATCCAACTGAGCATAATACTTGTTAAAAATATTCACTTATTAATTGTGGAAAATGTTTTTCTCCCAGATCTTCATTGGTGGAACAGGAAGAGTGCTATTTTCCAGCTATGCATGGGTGGTATAGAGATAAATTTAAAGTGTTTTAAATGCTTCCAGGTCCTACAACTATAAGGATGGAGCAGTACCAATGCCACCTTTTTTTCTCTGGCCAAAAGGTCATGTGTTTCAGTTGTGCATTTTGTATGATTAATGAGTTATGCACCACAGTCTACTCCAAGATGCTTTGGTTAAATAGCTCAAGAGTTTGTACTTACTAAGAAAATAAGCATAATAAATTAGAGTTGGAAGGGAAATTAATTTGAGCAATTGTTTCAAGCGAGAAAAATCTTACTTCAAAATTCATGCTTTGAAATGTTTACTCAAGTCACACACATCAACTAAAATGACAGCCTTATTTACTTTGACAGGGTAAACGTGACAGCTGAATTATTTTCAGGCAGCTATAATTACAACTATTTATCATGAATCTATAAATTTGATTGATGTTTTTCAAATAAGAGCACGTTATATAGTATTTAACGAAGGCAAATAAAAAAAATACCTTTGAATAACTCTTTCTGCACTGTAGTTTTTTTCCTCTTCTTTCAAGAATTCCTTTCAAAATGCCATCAAATAGAATTTGTCTAAATGAATAAGAACTTATTTCACATTCTTAAAAATTCCTTTGCTTCTCAGTTTGATGTGCAGTTTTATTTCCTTTAAATTATAGTTACTCTGGTTGGTAAAGAGTAGCTGCTGTGTTTTATGAAGGTGTTGGATGCTGTGCTCACTGCTGATGGCTTTGCCCTGACAGCTCCAGAAGTGAAACCCAACATGAGTCCAGATAATGCTGACACTTCCAGCCTGCAGGTTCTGCTGTGTGGTTGGATTCAGCTCCCAGCTGCCTTCCTGAGGAAGCACAGACCATTGGAAGCTGGGTTTGCTTTGGTGCCCGTGGCAGAAATCTGCAAGGGAAGGTCCCACATGGTGTGTGTCTGCCTGGGAGGGACAGGAATGTGTGGATGAGGATGCAGGCATGATGCTCTTTAAGAAAACCTGATTGGGAATTCCTGGGAATGTGTGGAGAAGGCCCTCAGCTAGAGGTGGCACCTCTTCCCTGAGAAGGGCCCTGTTTCTGGTCCTGGCAGTGCAGCTGGTGGGTCTGGGTTCATTCACCCTGTTGTGCATCAGCTGGAGAGCACCAAGCCTGCCTGCCTGGAGGCTGTGTTCTCTTTCTCTGCTCTGAGATGGAGGAGTAGCTCTGGAGGAGGTTCACAAAAATGTGAGGTATCTCCAGGTCATAAAAATCCACGACCTGGTCATGAGGAGAATCTATTTTGGAAGGAAAAAGTGACAAAGCATGGCCCATGTGTGCTGTCACTCATCCTCCAACCAAGAGTTCTTAATTTGGGTATCAGTTTGGTTAAAAAGCAGTTCCTGTTTATTTTTAATGTGAGTGGGTTTTTGGTACTATTGGTAGAGAAAACTTTGAAGTCACTTTGTAGGGCCTTCTGGCTTTATGTTTTGAAGCACACAATTAAAATGTAAAGCTTGTTGCTGTTGTTGAAAGCGAACTTATTAAATATTAATAAATGCACTGATAATTCTATCTCATTTCCAGTCTAATTGAAATTATATTAACTTATATATCACTTCATATATTCAAAGTACTGTACAAATATTAGCTAATTAGTCAAATTGTTATTTTCTATGTAATCATCCGTGGAGGTAGCAGAAATTAACTTTTAATAAACCCAGTCCTTTTATTTAGTGGAGTCCTCACATTTGTGCCTGTGTTCAGTGCACCTGTCTTTGCCTCTGTATTTTTAACCTTTAAATACTTTGCCCCTTCATCTTTTTATTCACCTCTTGCATGCCTTCTCTGTGTTCTACATTTTGTGTTACCTTCAGTAAGAGTAATTTTTGTGATACTTGTGCATTGTGCGTTATCTAATACTGTGCAGTCCTTATGCCTGTTTGAAGATCTTAGGCACTTCTTCCATAGAATGAAAAAAAAAATCAGCTTATCTTTCTTAACATTTGCATTTTGCTGCTTTGACTTGCTCACTTTATCTTTAAATTGAACTGCTTTTTGCATAAAAAATACTTCTTCTCAGTTCCATAAAGTACTATCTACTAAAAAACTCGTGATGAACTTCAGAAGCAGTAAAGCTTCATTTAGAAGAAATTGGAATGAAAAGCCGCAGTGGGTTTAAATCGCTTGGTTTTGAGGTGAATGTTTTTTTCTCACAACCTCATGGTGTTTTGGGAAGGAAGACAAGACTTGATAGAAAGGAGCTTCACTTACCAGTTGTAGATGCTGCAGAGACTTTTATAAATGGGGTCCTTTGCTTATATCCTGGGGACCCTGTTAGAGCTCTTTCAATGACTGAGGTGATGATTTTCTGGAAGAGTTAATGATAGAGATAAATGTCCTGAATGTACTGCCTGCAGCTTTTCTTTTTCTTTTCTTTCTTTTTTTTTTTTTAATTTCTGTAATATGTGGCTGGCATAAACCTTGTGTCTGTCTCAAGCTGGACAGATGGATGCCTGAGAGAGCAGGCAAAGCGAGGAGCGTAAATGAGTCAGGATGAGAAGGGAAGGTAGCAGGGACATGGGCAGCTGTGTGGTGGTTATTATTCAAAACACCAAAGCCCTATCAAGGCCAGGACTGAAGGGGAAGGTGAGTAGGAGTCAGTGTTGGGCTGTGATCCAAGTACAGCCATGCTAAAATTCTGTGGAGGGTATCCAGTGAGTCAGGGAGAGCTGGCCACCTGAGGGGTTTGAGCATGGAGGGGCTGAGGATGCTCAGAATGTCAGACTCATGTAAGGGCTCTTGCTTGAAGTGTGATGTGGAGAGAAGCATTTAGAACACCAGGAAGTTTATTTCATGTAAAGGACCTGGTGGTGGTGTCTGCTCTGATCTCAGCTCAGCAACTGAGCTGCTCTTTTGCTGGCTGCCATAAGCTAAATTGAGAAATATCTCATGTCTCTAGTTCAGTCAGTTCAAGTGGCTTACAGATGATTTCAGAAACCTTTCTAGTATGGTGAGTAAAATACAACTTGATCCATGTGGGCTGATACTGCATACCTTTGTAAGTTGGATGGACTGGTTTAATTAAAAAAAAGGTTTTATTTCTGAGGAATCCAATTTCACAGGCAATGTTCCCTTTTATAAATCCAGCTTCTATGCAGTTAGCAAGTTAATACATTAATTAGATTCCTAATATATTTTAGTATATCATAGTTAATGATATAATTTCAAAATTATTTGGTAACTCTTACTTTTGAAACAATCAGTAACTTGTTTGCAGTAACTCAGGCTTAGATCTTGTAAATAGTTTTCCTATGTTTGGCTTTCCTCATCTGAGTGGCTTTTGAGAAATTAAACAGCTCTATTTTTCTTTTCCAGGAGATCATAGAGTGCTTTTGACAGACCACAGTAAAGGAACCAAGCTAATGAAGCAGAATTTTAAGGAATGCTAACACATTTTGTTTCATTAGCATGGTGTGAGCATTTGAATCAGAGGGGAAAAAAGAACAAAAATTTTCAGGTGGTTTAGACTGACAGAATTCTGGGATGGCCAGGGATGTGCTGGTGGGATTATCCAGGGGCTGATAGTGGGTCACAAGTGTTAATGCAAGTTAACTCTGTGTAAGCATTTGTAGAATGAGGGCTTTAAAATTTATGCTAATGAATTTGTGACAGTTTTAAATCTCTGTGTTGGTGTGAGCTAGTAACAGGAACTAATTCTAAAGGGTGCTTTATTTAGGACAATCTTTAGAGGTACCTGTTCTTAATACTTAGAGAAGCATCAGATAGTTGCCAGAAAATGAGCTCCATAAATTATCAGTCACCTATTAATTGGAAGTAAATGACTGTGTCTGTGCTCTTAGTCCATTGCAAAAAGAGGTGATGTATATTAATGTTGGAAGTTGTGTAAAGGGAGAATATTTCTCTTTTTAACAGTTGCCTTTGCCTGGGAATAGACAGAATAATTTAGCACAGCTCAGGTGATAAGTTGTAAAACCACAGCAACTGGATCACCTCTGATTTTTTCCTTACCTTTAGTAATGAGATACTAATTCATACAGGCTTAAAACTACCTTTTTATGTCACTGCAAATACAAGTAAAATTATCTATATGTACAGTGTTTACGTATCAGGAGATTTCTATTTATTTACTTATTGGTGGCTGCTGGAAAACTTTTTGTTATGTCATGTAGGAAGCATTTAATAACTATTTCAGATATATATTCTATATTAAGTATCACTTTTAGGGTATGTGTTTACATACTGCCATAAATAGTTCATGTGTAAACATTGTATGGCTTGGAAAAAAATGAGGAGAGAAGGATGATGCAACAGACTGTTAGACTTGTAGTATAGAAATAGTGATGGTTGGAACACCAGTGTGAATTCTGAGCTTCTCTGCTGTGAGTGCGCAGGTTTGGAGTGGCAGGAGGCACTGAGAAGGGTTAAATTGAAACAGTGGGTGTGTTCTGCAATATTCTGGTTCTTCACTAAGACACAAAGTGTATCCCTTATTTTTCCAGAGTCTGGAATTGTCTGAGGGGTCAAATCAGCTGATCTATTGCTAGAATGTTTGTAGTTGATAAAACAGTTAAGATTATATAGATATCATGTAAGCTATTACTTATGGTTTTAATTACATTGTTAATTTGGGAAAACTCTGGGGAGTTTAGTTGCTAGCACCAGTTTATCTTGCAATAAAGATTTTTTTCATTTATTTCTGCTAACAGTGTGGCATATTCAGTTTCTTATTTTTCTAATCCATTGATAAAATACTTTAAGTACTTTAAAAAGACCTCTCACAACAGGGAACTTACTTAAAGGCTGATGGCTCAGGCTAAACCCCACATTCCCTCTTTAACAAAACAGCTCTCTCTGCTGCTGTAATTTGTTTGCCCTTCTGTATGGAGATAGTTCTGCTCATGCTGCCTGCTTTCTAGAGCTGGATGCTGATTGTGTATAGGCAGAAGGACACCGTGGCTGTTCCTGAATAGTCTCTGCTTAGAAGTCCCTCTTGGGCTTTGAACTTGGGCTCCTGAAGGATTTGTGAGTTGGAGTCCAGAAGTCCTTGTTCTTTTGTGTTCTTTGTCACACCCCACTGCTGCAGAATTAAACACTAAACCTGAGCCCTTAGCTGCACACACAAATCTTGTTTTTTCTATCACTGCAGACTGGATTCAGGAGTCTCCACTGGAGGGTACCCCTGGAACAAAACAAAGTAAAAAGGACATGGCATGTAACTTCAAAATGATTGACCCATTTTCCCTTATTGGGAGTTAAATTAAGTGTGAATAGAATCAGTTTACTGGTTTGTGCACAAAAGTGCTTTATCAGAGCAGAGGTGTGGTTTTGTCTATAAATGGATGAAACGACAACTGTGGAAATTTTTCTTTGTAAAAAAGGGTTGGGGTTAGAGGCAGATGACACCAGGCTCTGGAAAAACTTTTCTCCCAAAGGAATTTTCTTGAAAGAGTTTGCTGTGAGAAACTGTAAGAAGACAGTTTATACTGGAAGTTGCATCTTAGCCTGAGCTTTAGTGGTTGCCTCTGCTTTGACTATAAATAGAAAATCCTTGTCTGCCAAATTTCAATTTTTAAAGCCTTTTTGAATTTGTGCCAAGGAAATAATATTTTAATTTGTATATCTGTTTATTTTCCCTCTGTCTGTGCATAACTTAAAGTGGCAGCTCTTATTAGATTTTTTTAGGTTAACAAAAGTGAAAAATGAACTTGCATAGTATTTTTATGTGGGACTTAAAAAATAGCCTGTAGCTATTTTTTTTTTCATGAAGCCACTCCCTTGCCCCTGAAATTATTGTGTTTATAATTAAGGTTGTGTCAGTTTTTCTTAACTGCCAAACTAATGTTGCTTTGTTTCATGTGGTGCAGACTGCTGCAGCATCAGTTTGTTGCCTTGGTGGCATGTGTCCAAACAGTGGATAAAATTAAAGAATGTTTAAAAATATGTAGACAGGATATCAGCCAATGTAAAATGTTGAGACAGGCGAGTGGTTGGCAAACACAGGTATTTATTTATATCAAGTTAAAGGAGAAAATGTTGAGTGTGCAGCTCGCTCTCCCATGGAGATGATGCTCAAGCTGGGATCCTGACCATCAGGGATGGTTCCTCATTTTGGGAGAAGGGTTAGAGCCTTGGGGGCAGGACTTGAGAGGACTGAAAAAATAACATTCTGCTCTAAATTTGCATCACCACCAGCTGTGCTTAAACTGTGATGTTGGCAGCCCTCCCCCTGGGGTGGTCAGCTCTGCCCTGCTTGGCTTGGATCAGGACTGAGGAAAGGAGGGAGGGCAGGGCTGTGGCACTGGGTGCTGGTGGCCTGGTCAGATGGCTGAACCATGCTGTGCCGTGGGTTTGAGCTCCTTGGCAGTAACCATCATGTAGCTCTGCCCTGTCCTAGGGCAGCCGCACTGAAGGTGTTGGCAGCGACCCATCCTGCCTTGTGTGGAGCTGGGGCTTGGGCTGGAGCTCGTGCCAGCTCCGGCGCGCTGCCTCACCACAGGGCTGACGTCTGATGGGTGCAGGGTATGTGACATGAGTTAGGTGACACTGTGGGCAGGAGAGGGACAGAGCCTGAGGTGTCTGCAGGGCTTAGGTGCTGACACCCAGCATGGTCATCTTCTCCCCAGCCTGGCTTCATGGGTTTTGCTCCTGGTGTTTTCCTGGCTGCTCAGCATGCGCAGAGGTGGTGCTGCTTTGGTGGGGCCCTGGCAGCTCATCTCAGACTCAGAGCAAGTGCTGGATGAATAAACTGTGTGTTTTTGCCAAAGTGCACCTTGGCTTTTAACACTGGGAGGAGAGCAGTATTTTTAATAAGGTGAGGCTGGTTGGGAGGAAGAGTCATGCTGAAGTGGGGCTGCCATGATTCATTCGTGGAGAGATGGATGGCTGTTCTTTAATGATTCTGACTGGGAAGATCCATGCTCCTCAAATGATACGTGGGTTTGGCATTAAGTGAATCCTGAATTTAAATAATAATAATAATAATAATAATAAAAGTGCCCTAGCCAGGTTTTCCCTCTAACCTGATAGATGTGGCTCCCTCCTGGAAGGTGGGTAATGCATGCTGGAAGCCCGTTAGTGCCAAGAAAGATTTCTAGTCTTTTAATTAAAAGCTGGGTGCTGCTGCTGCCAAGAGCATCCTCCCCTCCTTTCCAATTTGATCTGAAAGAGAGGAGGAGGGAGCTGGTCCCTGGTACTCTGAGGGAAGGGTTTGGGCTGTCAGTCACTCTTAAGTACGTGGCTAATTTCGGGCTTTGTGGAGATGCTTGAATTCCAAAAGCAAATCTAGTTTTCAGAGGCTTTCTTCTCCTCAGCAGCCCTAACTCTGGCTGGCATAGCCATGCATGGGCTTAGTGTGCTGCTTGCTGCTGGAGTCACACAGAGGTGCTTGGCTCTCTCTGTGCATTTCATGACATGAGATGCTGCCTGTGGCCTCTGGCCCCTGCTGCAGGAGTGGGATGTCTCCAGGCACAGTGTCCTGCAGTTGCAGCCTGCCTGCACCCCTCCTTATGGGCTGTCTTGTCTTGCTCCTCACTTTATAAAGGAAGAAACACAGAGGCTGATGAGGATATAGTAGGAGAGTGTGGCCCTGTGTTCCTGGCTTTGACCCTGGTGTTGGCTAGAAACTGAATTTCTGTCCTAGAGAAAATTCCCTCTTTAGAGAGACTTTTATTGCAACCAGAGATAGAGGAGAGAACTGAGGAGAAAACCACAACTGCTTTTAGGGGGAGAGAAATGCAGAAAGGTCCTGTGCTGAGAGCACCGAATCACCATTTTTAGTTCCCTATCTTTGCAGATGGAAGCTGTTGTCAGCTCTGCTTCCTCTGAAAGATGGGAATATTCCAGTGAAGCAGCTGCAGACCCATCATTGCCATTTTCCCATGGAAAATGTTGATATTATTAAAAGGGCACTTTCTGTCAGAGAAGCGTTCTGCCAGACATTTCCTGACCTGGCTTTGTACTTAACCTTTTGTCTCATTTTCTCCATCTGTAAAATGGATGTGCTTATTCTCAGCCACCTGTATAAAATGCTGGTATTTGTGGATTAAGTTATGACCACGTGGTCTTATTTAATATTGAATTCCTGTGAAAGACTCATCTGCTTTCATGGCAATTCCCCATGGAGCCAGTATGATCTCTCACATAGGTAGGAACTTTAAAAAAGCAAACATTAAACAAATCCAAAGTTTATTATTGTCAAATTATGTTCGTCCATCTATTTAATCTGTGTGACGTGCAAATTATCAATTTATTTTACCACTGCTTCTGTGTGTCCTGGGAAGATTATTTCTTGTCCCTCTCCCAGCCTGCTGAAGAGATGTTACTTTAACGTTTGCTTTGTGTAAATTAATCATGATGACATATCAGCAAGATTTTTGAGAAACTCCTAAACCAGGATGACAGATATTTTATTTGGTGAATCCATTTTGTTGTTGCTGTTGATAACAAAAGCAACAAGAGGGGAAGAGTGAGCTGTGTGTCTTGTCTTAGTTTTGTCTACACTTAATTGACGGTAGGGGCTGCAGTATTTCTGTTCAGTCTTTGTTCATCAAAAAAAAAGTATGTTACATACTCTCATAAATCAAAAGCTAATTTGGGATATGAAAAGATACTTTCTTTGCAGCAGATGAAACAATTAGTAGCACTTCAGTTTTAATGTAGTCTGTGTTTGAGCTGGAGCTGCTAAGGGTGACATGTTTATTCCATAGCTTGGCAATTTGCAAATTTTGTTCCTTTCAAAGGAGTTCTTTTAGATGTTTTGGTCATGTGCTGTATGCTTTGGTAGGTTGACAGAGTTTCAAGATACACCAACCAGTCAGCTGACCATAGATGAGTTTATGAAGATCGACTTGGAGGAAGAATGTGATCCTCCTTCGTTTACAGCTGGTCAAAAAAAATTGAAGATACAGCAGGTAAATTCTGAATTGGATGCTCTCTGTGGTCCTTTCCTCTCTCCTCCCTCTGTGCATTCCCTTTGAATGTAGTTAATGCTAAATCCTAACTGACCAGCCCTTGGTAATATTTAGTACGTTTATTTTGAGGTTCTTGAGAGAGGGATGAGCATTAGTGCATATGCTGCCCATTACCTAAAGATATTTTTTGGTTTATTGGCAAAGGAATAGTTTCCCAATTAAAAATATCATGGGACTAGAAACCATGCACTGTTTTTAAGGTGATACCTGTGGTTAGGAGAATTGCCATTACAGAGAACTTTTTAAAATGGATATGAAAACAATAACCCATTTACTTTAATGAGACTGCTGGTGGGTTTGTGTGGTACTACACCCATTTCCACAGAGATTAGTTCTCATATGGCTTAATTTCTTTACAAATCATGAACTAAAGCTGGCAGCAGAGGAGATTTTACTGCTGCCCTAGTCAATTCTTATATTATTGGTTTGTTAGGGTTTTTGCTTGCTGTGACTGTGCTCTCATTTAAGGTCTGTAGGGGTGTTAGTGATGTTCTCAAGAACCAGCCAGGTGCTGTAGGTCAGAGCTTCACTCTGCCATCACCAGTGTGCTCTGTCTGGGGTGGGCACTCCAGTCTCAGCCCTGTCCTTGCACTTCTCACATCTGCAGGCACAGTCACAGGGTCTGACTGCTGGAGAATGGGGCCTTTTATTTACAGCTTGCCAGACTGAGGTTCTTTTTGAAGTATAAAGATGAGGGAGATAACATTTTGAAATTGGTCAGTGTTTTGAGACCTGTCTGTCATGCCTGTCTGACACTACAAAGTAATTTCAGTGGTAATTCAAAACTGCTTATGCTTTTGAAATACCCTGCCATTCTCCGTCTCTATGTACAGCTCACAAACAGTTTAAAATTGTGCATTTTTTTTTAGTAATTTCATGTTTATTTTGTCTGTTGTCATTTCAGCTTGAAAAGGCATTATCAAAAAAGCTGGAGGATTTTGAAGGTATGAGTTGTGTTTAGTGTAACATATCACTAATTTCTTCAATATTGCATCGATGATCACTGAGTTTTATTTTTATTTCAACACCACAGGAGAAATATCGAGCTACCAAGATGAAATAGAGAGTGAATTAGAAAACAGCAGACCGAAAGCAAAAGGTGTATTTGCAAATTTCACTAAAGATGGTAAGTCTATAAACTCTTACGACTCCTTAAATAGTATTGAGCTCAGATCTGGCAGTCTGGAGTGAATGAATGTTATGGTGATAAATGTGATCATATATATGCTTGCATAGTACAAGATCTCTTACATTGGGGTTCTCTCTGCCAAATAGGTGGTTCATAAATCAGTCTTCAAAACCACCACATTGTTCATTGCAGGGATAGTTCATTAATGATTTCAGTTGTTTTTCTTTCCTGGTGCAGTAAAAGCTTGGCACTGGCACCTGAGAATGTTTCTTTTTATCACTGAAAGTGCAGTGGACCAGTATCTAGACCCTTCTGTCGCCAAATTCCCCAGTTGACTTCCCATATGGAAGGGCTTTGTGCTGGTTTAGCTGGCTATTTTTAATTTGTAATTATACCAGGAAATAGCTGACTTCTCTCACAAAGTCCTTTTACCTAATATGATAAGATGATGCTTCTATTTTAAATGGTGACTGTAGTCACAAAAATACGTTTTAATAGTCAAGGTAATGAATTTGAAGAGCATCTGGAAACTCCATGTATTCATACACTGAAGTAAAATATTGTGTCTTTCTTTTACAGATTTCCTCTAAAGATTTTTATTCTTTAAGTGAGCGCCTCTCTATTTATTTAGTTTCTGTAACAGATGGTATGCAATGATCTGTTGGGCTTCTTCCCCTTACAGATTCTATAGAAGATAATGCCTCTAGCATTTTTGGAGAGGAGGAGGCAGAAGATGAGGAACTAGAAGCAGCTGCTAATCACTTAAACAAGGACTTTTATGATGAACTTAATGAGAAGGATAGAGGTAAAAGAAATGAAGATGGGGAATGCAGAAATGGAAGTGAAACTCTTGTGAGACCCCCTGCACTGGAATCCTTGCTTGGCCCGCTGCCCACCGCTGCTAGTCTTGGCATAACAGAGTCCATCAAAGAGTGCATATCCACAAAGGACCAAGAGCCTGGTGAGTAGGAGTTCAGCTCAGAGCAGAAACTGGACACAGGCAGCCACCTGTGGGTTTGTTGTGTCATTTCCATGTATCCTGTTGGTCACTGTGGTAGCAATTCCGTGAATCACTGAGATGTCAGGGTACAGGAGCTGCAGGCTGGATGGGACCAGTGGTCTTGGTTGTTGATATGGTTGTAGACTTCTGCTCTTCTGGAAGCTGCAGGAAAATCTGGGGTGACTAATTATTTTCTGAAGCCTGAGAATGTGTATCTCTTGGTTAAGCTGATAGTTGATTTGCAGTCATATGGTAGCTGATGGGCATATTTCAAGCCATGCACTCTCAATTAGGAAATTGGAGGAAGCAGATTCCTGTAAATATGACTGGAAATTAAAACCCAAGTATGAGAATCTTAGATCAAGGCAGACTTTCTCAGGAGACATTTTACTGGAGTCAAACACGATGCAGTCTGTCTCTGAGAATCTCTGCAAATGGCAAACATTTTAAATGTTTGCAGGAGGAAATAACTGGTGTTATGCTTTTTTCTTTGATATGAACTTCAATGTGTATTGTGCTGGTTTTGCTCCATTTTTCTTAAAACCCACAGATCTATTTGCATCATACAGCTCTGTATAGCACAGTGGGAGCAGGACTGATCAACTAAAGAAGCCAGTTTTGCCAGAGCCAGTATTGCAAACAGTCAGTCATGCAGGCAGGTTTGTTTGCTTTTCTGTATGTGTGCTTGAACTTTAGGGAGATGGCTTTTTTTTTAATTCCTTTTGCATCTTAATGACTCTGAAAACAACATATCTAAGGGGCATTTTATTCTTTATCACAGTTAATTTTTCCATCATAAGACACACCCATCTGAATCTGTTTTGTCAGCTTACTTGGAGGTCCGTGCAGCAGAACATTTTGTTATCCAAACTGTTGTGATGCTGATTTCTGTTCAACAGTAGATGAACTGAACACATTCAAATTCTTATTATATTAAGTGTTCAGTCTCCAGGAGCATAGCAGGATGATTGCACGTTTTTATTTTGTACCAACAAATGCATATAGAAACAGTTGAGTGACTTTGGTTTTGTTTTAATTATGATGAAGAAAATGGATGGCTCAGGGCTTGTCTCTCTCCTGGAAATCAGCGGTTCGTGTCGCAGAGAGGTCAGTCATGGCTAGAAGCTGTTGTTGTCTGGTTGGCCACTGACCTGTAAAGAGGAGTTCCCAGTGATGGACATTTCTCAGCTGGCATTGCTATTGACCATTTTAATGGGCAGGCTGAGGACTGAGTGTAAAGATGAAGTGTAAAGATGAGTGTAAAGATGAAGCTAAGCTGGTGCAGCCAGGGAGGTTCCTCTGAGTTGGGCTGCAGGCAGGTGGGCAGGAGAGTGCAGGGCTGCTCGTGCCATGGCTTGTCTGCCTTTGCTGTTTGTTTTCTTGCAAAAGTGGAGGATGTGCCAAATGAACTGAATTTCGAAACCAAGCAGGTTTCAGTATGTTCACTCTCTTCTCCTGCAGCTGAGAAATCATTGCAGGTGTTTGAACAAGTACTTATTTTCTTAACATGTTATGGAGCACATAAGCAAAATTACTGTTTTGTTTTCATTTTGATTATAGATCCTGCCCCAGTCTTTGTTGGATTTGGAGCTTTTTTTTGGGTGGTGAGGAAGGTGTTTGAGGGAGTTTTGGGTGGATTTCATTGTTGTTTTGTTTTGCTTTGGTTTTGTGACTCTGATAATTTATTTTAACAATTTAGAAGTTCTGTGTTAAGTGCAATTCACTTTGGTTATGCCTGTACTTCAGGGTAGTCAATCTGAGTGCAGTTCCCAGTCTCCAGGCCCTTGCCATGTGGTGCCTGTGTGGTGTGGGTGCATCATCCCCCTGAGGACCTGGTTTCCTTTGGGAAGTCATCTGTACTGAGGAGCAGTAATGGAACCTTGTGTTTTGGGTGAGTGGGAACCAGGTCTAGCAGACAGGCTGGGAGGTACACCTGGCTTGCAGTTGGCTTGTTATTATGCAGAATAAAGAAAACCTCTTGTTAGGATGCCTCATGTTGGTTACTTTTGTGTCATAGCTCTGAACCTGATGAAAACCAGTGTGGATGATTCTGTCACCTCAGGCAGTATTGTTGAGTTCTGCCTCATAGCTCTGGGAAGTCTGGGAAAGGTAGTAATCTCTTCTGTCAGACCAACTGGTACAGTTGTAAAACTCAGACATTTTCCATGTTTGTGGGCCCTTTTTCAGGCCTGAAAAAGAAATGACAGTTTTCAAAACCGAGTACAGGATGAGAGCCGTTGCTCAGAGTTTAAATTGAGATAGCACAGTTACAGATTGTCTTGAAACAAAAGTAGTTTTAAGTGTGGAGGGAGGAGGGATAACTCACAAAATTTCATGCATTTATCCTGTGCATTTGAATTTGGTTTAGAGCAGTTTATATTGTGAATCTCAGCTGGCCATGGCTTCGCTGTGGTAGTTCATGTTCCAAGATCTAAGTCCACTGGAGGAGGGAGAGTGCTGTCGTAACACTGAACCCCGAAGGTGAAGTTTTGGTCCTTCTCTACAGCTGTGTAAGTTGTAAATCAGGAGCCTTTCCTTCCCCTAGCCCTCTCCAGCCCTGAGTCATCTCTCACTGCGTGGGTCAGGCTGGCTGGAGCCCTTATGGAGATGATTTTGTATCTCCTGCTGGGCTCCCTGTGTTGCTGGATGGTGAATCCTGTCCAGCCACTTCAGCAGCTGGAAGCAGCATGCCTGGTGCTGCATGCTGAGGGTGCCCAGCAAACTCTTGTGGTGATGTGCTGCAGACAGGGCAGGTGGCTCCTGAATAGCAGCTCAGCAAACAGGTGCAGTGTGTGCAATGTTTGGCCTCCTTAAGTGTGGGGTATCTCTCCTCCTCTCTGTAATGATCTCTTCCTCAAAAAACCTCTGCTGCAGGTACCTTCTACAAAGTCTTTTCATTTGGCTTTGGCATGTGGTAATTCAGTTTATAATTGCCTACATCAGCTGCTTTGGGAAATCTTCCACCTTTGTGCTACAGTGGCAGCAGCAGCAGGTTTCTCACAAACTGCTTATGTGGATAAGACTTAGGTGCAGAGCTGAAATATTAGGAAAAAGTAAGTGTATTTTTGCTCCACTTACAATTGGTATTTGTGCAGTGTGAGCTTGTCTGTATGAATGTTTTATGAAAAGCACAGTATTTTAACAAATTTGCATTACAAAGACAGCATGTAAGGTACTGGGTTAATGAGTCTGAGGCAGTAAAGTGCTTAAAATAAACGCTGCATTTGACTGTTTTTTCCTACAAAGTGTATTAATTTGCAGAGACTTAAAGCTGAAAACTGTTTGAGTCTTTGCAAACTATTTCTCTCTTATTCTTCATGATAAAAGTGCTTTATGGTGAGATCTGAGTTTCAGAGATGGAGACCAGGTACATCAGTCTGTCCATTTTCCTGGCCATGCAGCATCCCAGCATCCTTTCCACATTCTACATGCTCTTTCTGATTCTCAGTTCCTCCAAAAAAAGTGCACCATTTCTCTTAGGAGACTATCACAGTCAATATCATGGAGCTTGTTCTCAAGAAATAACATCCTTTAGTGTGAAATTTCTCTCTGCAATTTATTTTATGTTTCTTTTATACCATTTCAAATATTTTGTCATCTTTCTTGGTGTTTCTGTCATTTTGTGTTTGCTGGCTGTCACCTTGTCCTTCCCACACTGGGCTGTACACTGCCAGTTCATCTCTTGCCACACGAATAAAAATGTGGGGAAGGTCTGATAATAGCAGAGATAAAGGTAAAATACAGGGTGTAAATTACCAAATGACTTTCTATAACTTCCCCTTCATAATCTAGGCAAGGTTTGAGACTTGGTTTATGTTTTGTTTTGAGTCAAAATTCACATGCAGTCATCCAGGGCAGTAATTTCAAGTAAAGTGTGTGCGGTGGGTGGTAACGTGCTCCTGCACGTCCCCATGAAAGCAAGCAGCTGGAGCAGTGAGCAATCCCTGTGCAAGTACCATCTTGTGCCTACTCAGGCACCCTGCACTCACTCCTGCTTCACAGAGAAGACATGGGAAAGCTTCACAATTAGCAGTTTGCTCATTTATTGCTCCTCGTGTTTACGCCTCCATTACTGCTGCCAGCATGATCTGGCAGGGCTGAGGCTGAAAGATTTGCCATTCATTTCTGGGGGTGTTAAAGGCCCCGTGCAGGCAGTGCTCATTGATCATGGTCCTTGTCCCTCTGTACCAGTCTGTTCAGCTTCTTACTCAAGGAGGATGTGAAAAATGGCTAAAGGTGATCTGGTATGAGCTGGGGATGGGCTCATCCTCCTGGGTCTTACTCTTGTCTGCTGCATTTCATCCCCTGCTGCTCCCACCTCATACTTCATCCTGGCCTTGGGGTTTCACCAGTCCTTCTGTGAGCAGATTCAGCTCCCTTACCCAGCAAGGAAGAACACATGTGTGTTCTATCCTCCTCCTTTTTTTGACAGCAGCAGATGACCAGTGCCAGCAGCACTGTGGGCAGGGGAGATTGCAGAAATGTGACATTTCTGGCAGGGTCTGAACTGCCATGGAAGGATGCTTGAGGGTCTGCAGGCAGGTGCCAAGGAAGGTTGTTGAGCCCACCTGGGGGATCCCAGCATGGATTGCAGGATGCTGGTGCTGTTGTTGCTCCATCAGTGGTTGGGTGTTGGATGCCTCTTTGTACTGATTTCTTCTTCCAGCATCCTTTCTTCCTTGGATTTTGTCTGAACACATCAGTGCCAGCTGTTTGGAAATGTATAAATGTATATGTTACACACAAAAGGTTGTTCAATTGTTTGAATTGTTCAGTCTTGAGAACAGATGTGTTAGGGGAGGCTTATCACCATGTTCCAGTACTTAAAGGGTGGCTACAAAGAGGATGGAGATTCATTTTGTGCAAGGAGTCAAATGGAAAAGACAGGGGGTAATGGGTGAGATTTTGATTGGACAGAAGAGAAAATTTTTTCATGGTGAGATCATCCTTTGGATTATTCTCCCCAGGGAAGTGATGGATACCCCAAAATAGGACACAGATAAGATTTGCCTGGACAGAGTGCTGGGCCATCCTGTATAGATATGGAAAGTTGGCCCAGATGATCCTTAATATCTCTTCCAACCTGTTATTCTTTGATTGTATAATAAAATCAGTAGAGAGAACATTAGGAAGCCCTACTGCAAATAATTGCTGCATACATGAGAAATAAAGCTGCTGAGTTTAGTGCTAATTGTGTTACATACTGAAGGGACACTTGGTCATCAGTGCAAGTGTGTGTGTCCCCATCCTAATTGCTCTTCTGGCCTCTGCCTTCAGCACCCCCATTGCTTCAGTGGTTTTATGCCCCACCTGTGGAAATGAGCCCTGTGCATGACCTGCTTGGTGCCACCTTCCTTGTGCACAGCCTTCCCAGCACTTTGAGGGTTTGATCTTTGTCTCCATGTTCCATTTGCTCACTGGAAAATATTTTCTGTGGCAGGACTAGCTCTTTCCCAATTCCAAGATCTAAACAATAAAAACCTTGGTACAAGCTGATCTTTCTCCTCTGGCCTCTGCGTGCCTGTGCTTGGCAGTGTTGACAGGCTGGATCCCTGATTGAGCCTTCATTACGCCGCTAATGAGATGTGAAGAGCTTGCTGCAGCCAGCACGGTAATGCAAGACCACCAGCTGCTTTGAGTGCAGTTTCTTGATACCTGGAGTCTTGGGTGTGAATTACAGATGACAGGATTTTCTTACTTGGCTATGTATGTCACTCACGCTGTACTCAGAAGTACTGTGTGTGCGTGTCTCACTGCAGAATCCATGCGCGTGCTTTTTCGTGCAGGATCTTTGCATTTCATTAAGGGATAGGAATGCCATAAATTCATTCCATATTCATGCCTTGAGTAACTAGAAAGGTTAAGGGATGAAAACTAATCATAGAGTTTGGCCGAAGGATTTTTAAACAAATTTAGAGAGGGGTTTTGGAGAGAGACCTGCAGTTTGTTAGAGCCATCAAGGGGATAAATTTGAGTGAAAGCATAAGCTGGATCATGTGAATTCATTTTTATAGCATTTGTGTCTGTTTTAGGAATTTTCCAAAGGATTGGTTGTCAATACAGACACTCGCTATAGGAAAATTTGTGTCATTTTTATCAGAAGTCTTGGTCAAAAAGAAGTACCCTGGAGTTATGGGTGCTGGGGTCAGGAAAAGATATTGGAAATTTGGGTTCAGGTTCCTGAGCCACGTGAAGAAGACCCATCTGTTAAACCTTACTTGGCTATGTTGCCTGTGAATAAAGGCCCTTAGCACCCAGCTGACCAGCCTGGCTGTCCTGTTATCCCCCTCCTATCCCAACTGTTTTAGAGCAGAGCCCTTTTTCCTTTCCTTTCCTTTCCTTTCCTTTCCTTTCCTTTCCTTTCCTTTCCTTTCCTTTCCTTTCCTTTCCTTTCCTTTCCTTTCCTTTCCTTTCCTTTCCTTTCCTTTCCTTTCCTTTCCTTTCCTTTCCTTTCCTTTCCTTTCCTTTCCTTTCCTTTCCTTTCCTTTCCTTTCCTTTCCTTTCCTTTCCTTTCCTTTCCTTTCCTTTCCTTTCCTTTCCTTTCCTTTCCTTTCCTTTCCTTTCCTTTCCTTTCCTTTCCTTTCCTTTCCTTTCCTTTCCTTTCCTTTCCTTTCCTTTCCTTTCCTTTCCTTTCCTTTCCTTTCCTTTCCTTTCCTTTCCTTTCCTTTCCTTTCCTTCCCTTCCCTTCCCTTCCCTTCCCTTCCCTTCCCTTCCCTTCCCTTCTCTTTCTTTCCCTCTTTGTCTTTCCTTCTTGCCTTCTTTCTTGCCTTCCTGCCTTCTTGTTTTTCAGTTTGTTGGTTTGATAAAATTCTCATCTGGAATGGTGGATATTAAAATACTGAAAGATTTTCCAGGCTTTGATTTTTTTTCCTTTTTTGCCTGCTGTGTTGTGACTGCAGTGTCTTTTCAGTCTTGAATTTCTCTAACAAAAGCATGGTGGAAAATGAGCTTTATTTTCAGTTTGAGTAGCGTAAAAGCCTTGCATTGCTCTTTGATGAGTCCAACCAGCCTCTCAAGGCCTCATCCTCCCTTGCTTGAGGGGAAAAAAGGGCAAAAAGCTGCTTTTCTCTCTGGCTGCTTCAGCTGGCTGCTGGCCACGGGCCCTTTGGAGGAGGAGGTGGCAGCAGGGCTGTGTCTCTGGCTTGGAGAGGTTGGATGTGTGGGAAAGGGGCTCTGTGGTGTCATTCTGTGGGAGATAATTGACATGTGTGTGCTGTGGCACTGATCCTGCTTTAGTGGAGCAAGGAGAAGCAGCCAGCCCCAGCAGGTTTTTTATCCATTGTTTTCCATTGTGTTGATGGCAAGTCCAGGTCTGCTGTACCTGCTCTAGGCTTAGGATTAAGGAGCACAGAGCTGGGCAAGCAGGGAGGAGAAGCTCAGCTGGGGCTTTAGAAATGGGCTTTTTTCTGTACCTAAAAATCAGAATTGCATAAATAGTTGTTGCCCAAATACTAAGGGAGGGTTGTGTTCTGTGGTTGACTTACATGCCTCAGCATTTGGAGGTGCCAGTCTAAGCTTTTCCTTCAGTTGGGGCTTCTTTTCAAGGTTCTCTCCTCTCTGCACTCCCAAGCGTCTGGAAAGATGCTGGTTCTCTGCATGGGAGATACTTTCAGGGGCATTTATAATTTCTCCTGTCTTTCTGGGGGTCAGTTCTCAAGTACTCTGTGGAAGTGTAGCCATCTAAAGAATCATTACCCTGCTCTTAAACCTTGGCTAAAATAGAATCACAGAGTTACAGAATGGTTTGGGTTGGAGGGGACCTTTAAAGGTTGTCTAGTCCAAGCCCCCTGCAATGAACAGGGACATCTTCAACAAGATCAGGTTGCTCAGAGTCCCATCCAACCTGACCATGGATGTTTCCAGGCATGGGACATCCACCACCCTTTCCAGGGCAACCTGTTCCAGTGTTTTACCACCCTCAGCCCCATAGACTGCCGACTGAAACAAGACTGGGGAGGTGATGTTTGGTGGTGATGACTTAGACACCTACAGGCACTCAGAAAACCTGCCTAAAAGAACTCCCTGCTGCTGTAAGAATTATTTGATCCTTTTCTGCACCTGCCAGAGCTGGAGCCCACTAATGCTCACAATTATTTTGGTGGGTGGCCCCTTCGCAGAAGAAACAGACATTCCTGCCCTGCCCTTGTGCCAAAAAGGGAGAAAAGTAATCAAAAAACTCAAGTGATAACCAAAATTTTTCTTTAGAGAGCTGTGGAAAGTGAACCGTGTGGAGGCTACAGAAAGGACGGTAAGTTTGCAGGGAAAGCTGACTGCTGAGGCGGATGTTACCCAAGCAATTCATCACAGTATCTGAAATGTCAGGAGTGGAGGCCTGGGTTC
Organism: Geospiza fortis; assembly: GCF_000277835.1. Taxonomy (NCBI): domain Eukaryota; kingdom Metazoa; phylum Chordata; class Aves; order Passeriformes; family Thraupidae; genus Geospiza; species Geospiza fortis. The sequence continues at coordinate 9,449,801 of NW_005054303.1, read as the reverse complement.
AGTTCAGGGAGTCTCCATGGTCCCAGTTGTTATTGAGAATAAAGACTTATTAACCCAGGTCAAGGAGCCACAAAACGTGGCCTTGGAGGAGGGAAATACAGCACTGAAGATTTGCAAGGCTTAGCTACTCTGGGTTTAACACCGTGGGTAATAAATCTGTGTGCAGTGCTGTGGTGGATCCTGACCACTTGGGTTTGTCTGAAAAAGCTAAAATAATCCTCCATTTAGTGCTTTATTTTCTCGTGGTACAGGTTCAGCTGGTAAAGGCGGTACCTGGAAACTGAAAATCCACCAAAGTAAGCCCTGTAAACGGAGAGCTGCTTCTGCAAGGTTTTAATGGTTTTGTGCAGCAGTTGTGTTGTTTTGCTTTTGTTCGGTAGCTTTGAATTTAGTTTGAAAAACTAATTCCTATATCCTCTTAAGGATTAACTTCATCACACCCCTAAACACTTCATCTGTTTTGTTTGTTGCTCTTAAATCTGTGGGACTGTCACAGCCGGCAGGATGCATGGGCTGGACTGTGACTTGTGTAGATGACCCTTGTAATTAGGGATTTCAGCTGTGGCACTGTGGGCTCGGGATGAAAACAGCCCTGAGTTTAGCCTTGGATAATTGTAGTTTGACATTTTTAGTTTGCTAAATGCTTTCATAACTGAAAGGGATTTATTATCCAATAGGAAGAATATTAATGTTGACACTGTTGGCAATTAAAAACAATCCTGGAAACTGAATTTTACTTCTCCTGATTGCTTTTGAAATAATTTGTTTTTCAGTGTTACTTTAGGATTGGTTCATTTATTAGGTCTTTTTTCCTTGTGTGACAATGAGATAATTGCTATTTATTTTTTATCCTGCAAGCAATTATAATCAAAGCAGCCAAATATAGAGTCTGCTTTGACCTGGAATCAGAGTGACCTGTCAACATGAGGCTACTGTAGTCTTCAGCTTTTCAATTTAATTTTATTTCATAGGCACTCACCAGAATGCATTCAGCAGGGCTGAAAAAAATCTGGGTAGAGTTTTGGGTGTTCATTAATTACAGTGGTGCAGAGCTGAAGAAGTGGGCAGATAAGAACAACTTTGGGCTGGTTATTAATAGCAAAAATTGTGATCTTTTATCTCGGGTTGGGTGGACCGTGTTGGGCCAATGTCCCAAGCGGTCAGAGGAGGAGATGCTGGCAGGCTGCCAAGGGAGGGGTAGCTGCAAATTAAGGGAAAATTGCAAACAATTGCCTCTAGGGAGTTTCTGCAGCCAAGTTTTGCTGAAAGGAAGCAGAAGATACTTTATTTTTGAAGTTAGCAGTTTTAAGGTAAAGCTCAGCTCTCATATTGAAGCACACATGAACACATAAGAGTGTAGAAGTTGTTTTCTGCTATGAAAGACCTGGATATCTACAACTGTGTAGCAGGAATAAGGGAATGAATATGAAATAAGACTGAGTAAATAATGCTGTTAAGTAGTACCTGTAAAGACATTTGGAGCAAGGAACAGGGCTCTTGAGACAGGTATAAGCACAGAAGCCAGAAGCAAACAGCTGTGCAGGGGGCAGAAGGGTACCATTTTTCAGCAAATTCACTACTTACATGCCAGGTTTGATTTAGTTACGATGGGGAAGCCACTGTGTGCTCGCAGATGGGAAGGAAGCAAGATAGTGCTCTGTGATCCTTAACACTAGCATGGGATCAGGGCACATGGCTGATTTGGGGAGTTTTGCTCAATGGTTCTCATTAATTTCCAGCTAAAAGTGAAAAATGCAAATCCACACTACCACTGAAGTCAAGTATTGAAATGCAGCAGCATCTTAGCAACATGAAATGATGTCACTGGTGGCAGAACTGTATTCTGGCAGTGGCTTCCATTAAATAAAACACACTGCAGTGAGAAGTTGCTTTTCCACGAAGTCTCTCTTCTCACTTCAACCCAGAGTTTTTTGCTCTTAGTGGGAGCACTTCTTTTGTGTCTCATGGCTTGGTAGCTGCTGCAAGACTACCTCAAAGCTCCTGTCCCAAGTTCTTTCCCTGTTTTATACTGCACTGTTTGGATTTGGCCCCAGTCTAAGGCAGAGCAGATTTGCTGGGATGTTGTGGGTGCTGTTGGTTGAGGTTAAGAAGTTCCTTGCCCCACTGGCTCATCCCCCTCCTGTCTGCTGCCATCAGTGCACGTGTGCTTGCCTCCCTCACCCAGCTCTGTCAAAAATGTCACAGATTTGTGCAGGTTTTTGAATGGCAGGGTTATTTTGATGGATGTGTGTTAGGGAATGACGCCTTGGCAGGTGCAGCAGAAGGAAGGGGAACAGGGCTGAGTCAGGGAGGAATGAACCAGCTCCCCCAGTTCAGCTGGGGCTGGAGGAGCATTTCAGAGCATGTCTTTGCAGCAGCAAAGAACGTGTATTTTGGAGGCTGAGAGTGGCATTTGTGCTTGCGCTGGGGTCCCAGTGCCGGAAAAATGTTACAGTCTGTCAGTGACTTGGAATTAGCAATTTCAGGTATGGTCTTGCCCAAGGTCACTTTACATTCAGGGTCTTTTTAGAGAGTAAGGTTGATGCTGGGAAGTTCAGCTCCTGAAATGCAACATTTAGAAATCTGGGAGCGGTGAAGAAGTTTGGTTTAACAAGGTGGGGAGGGAATTCAAAAGGTATGCTGAATTCTCTCCTGAAAAAGCCTCCTTTTAAATTCAAAGTTTATTGCTTTATCTTGACTTTTAGAAAACCTGCATGAAACTTCCTTGCCTTTGAAAGCTTGATAGAAACTCTTGAAGTACTTTGACTGAAACAGAAAATTTAATAGTGAGGCATTTTGAACACGGAACGATGTTTGTGGGCAGGTAATTTAAACAGGTACTAATATGGAACAGTGTTGTACTTGAAAGGCTGCAACTGGTGTACACACATAAATGGGGGAAATATCACTGGGAGCAATAAAATCTAGGGATGCTTCATACTTCTTTCATTGCAAACAATTTTTATGGTATGGCCTGTGAAGCAGTTGAAATGCAGAGAGCTGGCACATCACTAGATTGATAATTCCTCTTGCTTCTTACAGCTTATTCTCAGTACAGATGTCCCCAATTCTTTCTTTCTATCACATTAAAGTTTCTTGTCTGCTTCAATTTCATGCCTGCCTCAAACGTAGCATTTTTCAAAATTGTCCCTCCAATTTATTTTTTTTTCCTCTTTAAAAGTTTATATCAGATGAAACCTAACTGCTAGTTTCTATCCCAGGGTTTACACTTAAATTTTTAACAAGGTCGTTTTTAAGATTGGTCTTCCTTGAGAGAGCACTTGGCTGATCCATCAATAATTATGTAGTAATAAAGCAACTGTGTAAAAATGGCACCTTCGTGCTGAACAGATTGGTTTGCAGAGCCACTGACAAAGATGAATGTTTATTACAATTTACTACTTTTGGTTCTGCAGATGCAATAGAGCTATTTTCTTTTTGGCTTAAGCATCACGAAAAGTAATTTCCAATTGTGGAATCTTTATGATAATAAGGATGTATAACTAGGAGAGCTCAGACTAACTTTCAAATACCAGCATGAGTTTGCAATGCTGGTAATTTAGGAAAAAAAAATAAATAGAACATTTTTTACTTTATTTTGTTGTTGAAAATTTTTTTAAGCAATCACTTGGATAGAACACACAGGGAACCCTACAATATCATGTAGTTACTCTTCTGAATTAATTGCTATAATATTAATTGTTGATTCTTCAAAAATTGGCAGGTTTCCTCATTTTCTTTGCTGCATCCAAAGATTTCTAATGTTGATTTTACTACAATGTGAAGGAAAATGTAACATCTAAAATTAACACAAAAGCCTGAAATTGTTGTTCTTGTTTATTTTCTTCTTTTTTTTTTTAAGTGCCAGCACAATTAAGGCCGTGATTTATATGACTTGTATTGTTCAAATCTGTCCTCTCCTTTTGGGCAAAATGCAGAATAACATATTCTGTAGGTTTTTATGGCTGGTAGATGTGTCATTCCTGTCAGCCAAGCTGGCTGATTGCAGTGTCACTGCAGTGATGAAATTGTCTCTTGGTAGCAGCTGAGAAACACCTTGAGAATTAAACTTTAGTGATTGCAGATGTTGGGATTGGTGCCTCTGGCACAGCCTCTGGGTGCTCCTTTGCTGGATTTCCCCGGGTGATGTTGGGGTACCAAGGTCCTGGCACAGCCCCACTGGTGCCTGTCAGGGGGGTCAGAGCTGTAAGGTGCTGTCATTGACCTGCAAATGCCAGAATTCCTGGGATCTTTCCCTTTGCTGCCTGAAATAGTGACCTGGCCTGATGTTGGGTCTGTTAGTCCCGGTTTGGAGGGAGAGGTGCTCCCAAAAGGCCCTTGAGTGGCAAAGCTGCAGCTTCATCCCCTGGGTCCCTGGTTTGAGCTGTTCCACAAACCAGTTTGCTGCCACAGCCCTCAAGCCTTTGTGGCAACTTGTAGCTACGTCAGCAAACGCTTTCAACCCAGGTCATTCATTTCACTTGGCAGTTGCTGACAGAAATGTTCCTTTGCTTGGCTTTGTTTTAGCATTTAATGATTTTTATGTTGGTTTTGATGGCGTGAAGGGAATTGCATGGGAGTGTTTTGTCTGGACTTTAGTATTCTCTGCTTTATCTTGCTAGCAAGATTTAAAATCTTACTCCTTCAGGAGACAGGGCTTTTGTCTGTGCATCTTGCAAGCTCTTCCCTCACTGGTTCCTTCTGTCAGCTCATTATCCTGGGTTTATTTCACTGCACAGTTCATGATGCTAAAGTTTGCTGTGGAAAGAATTTGCCTAGTTAAAACCATCATCAGGAACAATCCCTCTATTCTTACCTAAAGAAATAAAAGAAATAATATATAAATAAATGTCTATTCCATAGAAGAGCATGGTAGATCTGAATTTGAAATCGTGATCTGGCGGGTTTTTGTAATGAAATTATAAAATGTTATTCAGAACTTATTTTCAGAAGACAACTCTGGTTTCATTAATTCAAAATCAGCTTTCCTGATTTCAGAGAGATTAGTTACCTGTGGTGCTGAATGTGTTTAAATGAATTCATACAAGGAAAGAAGATCACTCTCTCCCAGTGGGCTGTGGACATGTAGTCATGTTCCTGAAAATGGGTGCTAAAATGCTGTGTATTATGGAGGACCTGGATTGAGCTCCAGAAGGTATCATCATTCAGTTAATTAAAGAAGAACAACTCTGATACTATGCCATATACTGTACAATCAAATGGCTGCATGGCAGAAAGAGCCATGAGTCCTTCCAGACTGAGACATGATTTGTTACTTTCTGCCTCTGCAACACCATGTTAAGTAGAGGCCTAATATATTTAAATAAAGAATTAATTACATGTGGATGTGGGACTTATATTTTCCAGTAAGCTCTTTGAAATGCTTACTAATTTTTTGAGATTTAGTAAAATCTTTCCAAAGTCTTTGCTTTGCTGTACATCTAATCAGCATTTAAGCAGGGTCCTTTGTGTGCCTGTAACCTGGAGAGGATGGCCAGATTGAGGAGAAACTGTAATCAGCAATGCAGAACTTAGCTAAAATGACACATGAAGTATAGCCCTGTTAGTATATAAACTTTATATACAAGTCAGATGTTGAGATTAATCACAAGGACAGGTTGCACAAGCAGATGGCTGGCCTTCCTGATAGCCATTAGCTTGAAAGGCTGGTTTTGAAACCAGCTCCGTGCTTTATAGGTGAATCGTGCTGCTGGGCTTTGTTGGGAAAAGGTTATTTCTGCAGCTCCACCAAAACCTCCTATGCACAAAAGTGCCTTTTCCCACTGTTCCTGGAGGATAAGACAAATTATTCTTCAGGAACTTCTCCACAACTTTCTTCTTTTGGAGAGTTGCAGTGTCAGAGGGCATTGCAGCGCTGTGATAGATGGATCTCAAGCATATGGAGTACACATGCTAATTGTGCTGTGCTTGTGGATCAGTCTGTGCAAATGCCAAGGCCTCAGAGCTGCTGCAAGCAAAATGTTAAAATCCTTCTCCTCTGTCTGCTATGCCTTGGGGAAAAAGTTCATTGCAGTCACTGAAATGTAGGGGAGAGGAGGAGGTGAGGGACAGAGGCCATGCCTGTCCTCCCCAGGAGTTCCTGCAGGAGCTGAGCTGTCTGCAGCAGCCTGTGCTGTGCCCAGGTGACCAAGGGACCTTCCTGTGCTCCAGTGGCACCTGGAGACATGCAGACAATGCCTAAACTTTGGATTGCAGACATCCTTATATGCTTCATGTATATAGTAGTCTGAACGGACACAAAACTGCCTTGGTGTCTGGGAAAGGGCTCCTGCAAGAGCTCTGCTTGGTCCAGAGCAAGACAGAGAAATACTTTATCACCTACATGTTTCTCAGCCATTAGGCATGGTCAGAGAACAAAAGATAGCACTTCATCTAACAAGAAACAGTGCAACTATGTAATTCCTATTTTAAAATACGGTCTGTGCTGGCTGCAGGTCTCTGCTGCATAGTGGCTGATGCTCTCACCATAGATCTGCGTTTCTGTAGCTGACCTTTTGAGAATTCAAACCAAGTATCTCCTACTTCCATGTTTGTCAACCCCAACTGGTGATCCTGATCACCAAACCATTCAGGTTTATGTGTCCTTTCTCTCTGCTCCATGTCTCTGATGGTCCTGACAACGTGGAACTCTGCCTAGTACCTGCTCTGAGTCCAGCCCCCATCCACCTCAGAGGATTTCCTGTGGGCCAGGTTCCCACCTTGCTTTTGATAGGGGAGCTTCTGCTCTTATCTGTTGCTCTATTTAATAATAAGAATAATTTTTTATCTTCTCTTTCCTCTCCCCATCTCTGTAATTCCCTGCTTGCTATTTCTCATTAGCAATGAAGGAAGGAAGAAGCTGGGTAACAAAATGAGAAATTTCTTACCTAATAATTTTCTTTCAGTTAACAGCTTCTCACCATTCAGCCCGCCTGGACAGTGTGGTAAATGGGCAGGCCACAAATTGATTTTTTTCCTCTAAATAAAGACTTGGATATATAATTTCGTACTCTATGTTTTAGTGTTGTATTAATGGTAATAATTTTCTGCTGAAATATTTCTGTGGTCTGGGTGACTTCTGGTGGCTGGTGCTGAGCTTGTCACAAGATCTACCATATATGAGCTGTGAATCTCCAAGGAGGGGGTAGAAATCAGCCCACCTTTGCTAAGAGATGGTAAGGGTGACTAGATGCAAGTTATAAGTGGAAAGTTCAACTCATTTCACTTTCTTGCTCAGCTGGGCAAGTTATTTTGGTGGGCTATTTTTGACCTGGAGTAGCTCTTTGGTGCAGTTTGTGTTGGAAGGGACCTTAAAGATCATCTAGCTCAAACTCCCTGCCATGGGCTGCCAACCCACTAGATCAAGTTGTGTATATTCTATAGTTTTATGGCTGTATACATGTAAATTTTTTTCTTGGTGGAACAGAAATTGATTCACAACTAAAAAAGAAAAAAAAAAAACCAAAGAAACAAACAACTATAATAGTCCAAGCAAAATTCTAGGATTTGCTTTTAAGTTCTCTGTAGGGCAGAGCTCACCATTGCATTTTATTTTTTTGGGGGGGGTTACAGGAGGAGATTTACTTCTCAATGACATATATGCTGGGGTGGCTGAGTGCTGGCCAGCCAAGGACCCTGGGCTTGCAGGGACGGGCAGCAGAGCATTTAGCGCCCGCAGCAAGAGCTGGCGAGTTACAGAAATGATGCTTCAGCACTTAAACACGAAGCCAGCTGTTCCCTTTGTGCCTGGCTCGGGTGTAAAGTGCTCTTGCTGTTTTACATAGTGGTCTGTCAGGATGGGGAAAGCGAGCTGGAGTGGGATGTGAGCCTGGCTGCTTTTGCTGTGGGCTCTCCGGGGTGTTGGGCTGCCCTTGCCCTCTGCCAGAGATAGCAGCAGCGCCTCTGTCCTTGTGGGGTTTGCAGAGGGGAGCTGATTCACATGCTCATCAGTTCTTCTCCTTGGTCTCTGCCTTTGTATAAACTGTTACTCTTGGATCCCCCTGCGCAGATTTTTAAAAAATGCAGAAAATACAGGCCAGAAGGCACCAAAAAAAAAAAAGAAGGCTGGGGGAAGGGAAAGGGGAGAAAAGGTGCCAAGAACAGCATAAAAGGCAAAGGAGGAAAATACAGCAGGGAATTGGTGATCGGCTGGAAAAGCACAGTAAGCAGGGGAAATCTGTCTTTATAGTTTTCACTTCAAAAAGTTTAAAGCCCATAACTGTTCAGGCAGGAGGGGGTGGCTGTATGAATGTAGGCTGAGGTATGAGTGTCTGGCACTTAGGCACTAGTGCCATGGTCAGTCTTGGCACTGCTGGGTGCAGAAATCACAGGCTGGAGAAGACTTGTGTCTGTGCATGGGAGCCGTTACAGTTTCCAGGGTTTGACACAGAAAAATGTCATTTGTGGTACTTAGGTAGTCTGTTTCCTGGTGAATATTGGTCAGTTTGATTACTGGTTATTGGTTCCATCAGCAAAAGATAACTCTTTTGGTGCTGTTCAGAGCAGCTGTTCCCTGAGCCCTCAGTCATGGCAGCGGGGTTGTGAGATCAGAAGAGAACGGCAGGTTGCAGCAAGTAGGTTGCATAAACCATGCTCTTTTTCATTGTTTTCCAAAGGTGTTGGGGCAACGTGAACGTTATTCCAGAAGAAGAACATCTGCTGCTGGTTTTGAGGACAGTGTCAAGATGTGCTTCTGTTCAAAAGCCTAATTTTCAGCTGTATTTATTTTTTGGGAGGTTGAAAGGGTTTTTTTCTTAAGGGCTTTTTATGTTGCTATGTAGTTCAATGAGCATGAGCTTACCTTTTCAAAGAAAATTCTTCAGAATCAGAAGGGTTTTGTTTATTGCTGGACTGGTTTTGTACTACCTGCTTTGAAGAAATATATATTGCAGGGAGGATTTCTGGAAAGAATGGAGAGATTAACTGTTTCTCTGAAGCATTAAGTTTGGTTAACAAATTTCCATGTCTGTTAGATGAGTGGTATAACCTCTAACTGGATATTAAATATGAGGATGTGGTTTGGTTAGTCCTCCATGGACTATGAAGTGAAACAATAGCATTTGTTTCAGTATGGATGTGCTCTCAGGAACGCAGCAGGGTTGGTGGTTAGGTGTTTTTTTTTTTTTTCAAAATTGAAATTTAATTTATAAAAAATATGTTCACTATGTGATAAAAGTTCTGTGAGAGTGATTGATTGCAGGAAAAAGCTTTTCTCATAATTTATTCCCATATATCATTAAGCACAGAAATCTGAAATTCCGTTCCTGTGACGGGGTAATGGTTCTGAGACCACCATAGGAAGGTGGCTGATGGAGAAAGGCTGTCGGGTGTCACTCAGCTGTGCAGGACAGACAGAGATCTGCAGCTTGAGTCTCAGTGTGGGGAAATGGAAGCAGGCACTTAATAAGGATGGGTTTCTAGTTCTGTGCTGCATTTAGGCCCAGTATTGTAGGAAAATCTTTTGCCTACAGCAGATGAGCCCGATGCAGTGCCCTGGCCCTGGCTGTTACACTGCTGTGCTTTGTGAGAAAATACTATTTTCAGTAGACAGGAGTGAGGAAATAGCTGATGAGCTTGTACATCCCAGCTTTTATACAGGCTGACCTTGCACAGCTGCAATAGCAGAATATGTGGAATTTCTTTTTTTTTAATTACGCCTTTTTAAAATTCTGCCTTTTCCCTCTTTGCCCTTCATTTGCACCACTTTGGGCTTTGCCTCCACACTTCTCACAGTCCCAGGGTGAGGAGCTGGCCTGTGGGCAGTGCTGGGCAGCCCGGTGCCGGCCGGCAGCGCTTCCCACCAGCCCTCGGCAGGAAGGAATGTTTCTGGGAAGATGGGGCCTCACTCTGTGTGGTGTGATGTGTTTGCTTTCTCTGAGGAACTAGCAGGCTGGAAACTTGGCTTTGGCTGGAGAGGACCCCTTAACCTTGCCTTGGCAGAAGGAAATAATAAAGTGACAGACTTCATTTATCTTTATGCTGTGTGCGTGGCCTCGTGTGCTCCGTACACCGCCAGACCTAAATCCTGGCACTGTGATTTGGCACTGTGAAGGAGTAGGCTGTAATTTTCAAGGTGGCTCCAGGTACAATAAAGTAAAAAACATTTTCTCCTAAATACAAGCATACACATCGTGTTTTGTGACCTTATTTCGTCAGCAAGTGCATTTAATTTTGTTCTGCCCTAATGTTTTGTTTTTGTGGAATACTTCTTCTGTTACAGTGCATGATTGCACTGCTGAAGGTGAGCTGGGGGAAGTGGAGCCCTTGGCAGCTGCAGGGTGCATGCTGTGGGATGGGAGCATCTCAGGGCGGGCTGGGATTGCACAAAGAGACACTTTACCTGGAGCAATGGGGTTGGCAACAGCTTAAACCAGCCAGGATTACCTCCCAGCCTGCTCTGGAGCGAGGCTCCTGCCCTGTGTTAGTGAAACTCACTGTGTTCTCTGCTCTTATGGCCCTGCAGACTCTGCTCATGGCTTGATGTGTGGTGTGTTTATTTGCACACCCACTGATCCTTGTACTTCATCCTGTGCTGCTGCTGTTGCTGCTGCAGCATTTTTGCATCCATTTCTCTTCCCTGCCTGGTCCCTGCAGCGCCATCACCACGGCGCTGTGTCTGCCCGGCGCCGCTCCCCTCCCGGATACCCACCCTTACTGCCTGCTCCTTTCACCCCCTCTGGTAAATCAGTTATCTCCCCCTCCAGATGGGTTTGTGTCCCCTCTGATCAGCCAATCAATTAAATCCTGGCGTGGTTGTGCAGTGCCTTTTTTGACTCTAAGTCGTCGCCTTCCCTTCGCACTCGTTGCAGCTCCCCGAAGTGGCACCGGCATCGCTCATCAATTTGAGATGTTAAAGCATTTCTGCCCACTGGGTCTCTCTGATGGTCTGTGGGAGCTTTTTGTGGCTCCCATTGGATTTAATCCTTCCCTGGAGAGCAGCAATCAATCCCAGTGTTTCTGCTGCCCCAGGCTCAGGTTGTTTGGTTTGTTGCATAAGGATTTTTGTCGCTGAAAGTGCATCTCCCAACTCTTTTCAGATTTTGTTGTGCTCTAGCCCCAAAGTATTTCTTGAATACTGGACATGCTTAGTGTCTGGTTTTGTGCCAAATAGGTGGAAAGGTTCTTTGTTTAAACTCCTTGCTGTGAAATGTTGTGGTGAAGGATGTATTTGCTCCATAGGACCAGAGGACCAAGTGCCTTTCTATTATATCTGCTCTAGAGGATTTCCTGGGAAGTGTTCAGCCTCCATTTCTGTCTGTAAGGAAATCCTCTTATCTGGGCAGAGCAATAAATAGTTCTGCCTCCTGTAATAGAAACAGAAAAACATATTCTTCACGTGGCTGTTTTTAAAAATGTGGGATTTAAAATATATCGGGTGGAATGATTCTTCTGTAATAAATCCCCATAATAGTGCACTATGTATACATTTAACTGGCTGCACAGAGGTAGGGAGAGGGGCAGAGGGTGTGTTAAAAGATTATTTAGTGGGTATTTAGTAATGACAAGAACAGTAAATAATCTTACAGGTTTACAAACCTAATCCCCAGTGTCTGATTGTAGCCCTCATGTCTACTGGAATTGGTTGGAAAGATGTTAGAAGGCTGTAAAGGGAGGGCTGTGGGGAGAGTTTATTTTTAAATTTTTGGGGAGCTGGCTGGATGATTCATGGTTTTAGGTAATATGAATGTGCTGATTCAGTACCTTGATGGAAAGCTCTTGAAGTGCCTGTCCTCCTCCACTTGCTACAGAGCTATTGGGTGAGGATGGAGTAGCTGGTCCTTGCTCTAAGCTCTTCCTGGTGATCCTTTCATTTAACAACTGGATTTGGAGGGACGGGGAGGAGTGTTGTTGTTCTTAATGCCCAACTTATTTTTTGCCTGTGCCCTGCAGTAAAGTGGTTGTTTTTCTTAACAGAAGAAATCCACGATGTCTCAGAGCTGTGCCACGTGATGCTTCTGCTTTTAAATAAGCTCTTAAGAGGCTGGACCAGATGTTGGCCACATCTGTGTTTTTATTTCGTCGAACATTTCATTTCGACCCTTTTATTAAAAGAGAAAATGATAATTTAGAAATCACTTTGAAAAGTTTAGCAGCTAGGAAGATCTTTCTGGTATATAAAAAAGCAATGGGTTTGCTTTCCATGCCCTGCAGTGAGCCATGTAGCATCGAGCAGACAGATATTTGTGGCTGGTAGGGTCTACTCCTGTTGGAAACGATTGCCATGGAAATTTTCATGCCAAAATGGATGTGTTTTAGTTTGAATTGGCATTCTGTAATGAAACATGTATTTTTTTTTCTCAGTGAAAGCATTAAACTAGGGATTTGAAGGCACCTTGGCTTCTGAAAAACCCATTTAATGAATGCCTATCGCCATGGCAGGAAAAAGGAAGATTTGCAGGCAGAGGGATATCCTGCAATTACTCCCTCTGCTGCTGTTACGGGGGTCTAAGAAATGCTTATTACGTGTAACTTACTTCTGGATTCTTCTCTGCAATTTAACAGTTGGAGAATGAGTTTTCTGTCCCTGTTGCTAATTGATCCAATGAGAAAAACTGGCACCTAATTCAGTAACAAGTTATATTTAAAATGACAAGTGAAATTGTTCATGGTGCCTGAAATTGCATCGTTTTCAGTCTGGCATGTTAGGGCTGTGTAAGAAAACAGGCACCTACTGTACTGTGACATATTAAATTTTAAACCTCTGATCCAAAAATATAGCAGGGTATAGGAGGAGCAAGGTGTATAATGATGAAAAACAGTGGCAGTTTGATTTCAGTGGGATACTTTTATTGTTTTTAAGATGCTTTGGCAGTTTTTACTACAATAAATATTGGGATCAATTTATGTAAAGTTGAACAGTGAGTATGTCCATCACCGCTTCCAAGTTTTGGTTTTGTAACCTGTGATTTTCAGAACTCACTGGTGATTTTCAAGATTGGCTCCATTTTTCTCTGTCTATAATTCCAAGCCTTTATAGATAGTGGCCAGTTTAGTTTATCTGGTACAATGAATAGTGAAGAAAAAGAAATCCTTTATTTGTGCAGGTAAACCAAATTGAAAATTTGTGTTTTTTCTCCCAAAAAAACCCTTGGGGAAACAAGGGGTAGATAATGCAATGAAGGTGGAGGCCATCCTCCATTCTGTCCTACAACTTGGTGGTTAAAGTGCTACCCAGAATATGGGGGACCCAGTTGAAGTCCCATTTTTGTACAAACTCCTTCCAACCTAGGAGCCAGGTTATCCTGGTCTGGACTCCCCTTGCATTCTGCTGTTGAGCTGTTTTATTTTATGTGATGGAACATTTCTTGCACCCAGGTAGACCAGCTCCTGGGAAGGTTTCTCAGGCAGTGGACTACAGTATTTCCTCCTTTCCTTAGTGAAAATTCAGCCATTTTGCTCACTGGCTGTTTCTGTCTCGGTTCCAGGAGGAGAGATGTACAGTACTGTCTTGAAGAACACCCTGCCCTTCCTTGGGTGACTCCTCTCCATGCTTTGAATGATTATGCTTTGCTAAAAAAATGTCAGTCAGTTGCATTAAAAAGGCAGCAAACCACCAGGATGTATTTTGTCACCTCGTTTTTCCTCCCCATCCTCAAGCCAGGGCCATGTCCTTGGGTGCATCCCTGCCTGGCTGGGAGCTCCTCCTGCATGAGGAGCTGCTGGCACTGGTGCAGAAAGTTCTGCTCTTACTGCACTGTGCAGAGATCAGAGCAGAAGAAAAGCATATGTGCTGATCAATTATGTAGTTATTATAAAATCTTCTGCACTTCTAAAGTATTTTGGGGAAAAAGGGTTGTAAAGTAAATCTGGTGCCTGGGACTAATGCAATTGATTTATAAATGTAACGACAGTGAGAAATGTTCTTTAAAGCTTTTTTGGTCAAATTAGCACCACATTATCTGAGCTGGTAAACTTGACATTACTTTTATGAGACAATCTCAGGAAAAAAATCAAACCATAGTGTTACAGAGGGCTGGAGCAGCTCTGCTGTGAGGAAGGGCTGAGAAAACTGAAATTGTTGAGCCTGGAGAAGAGAAGGCTTCAGGGTGACCCATCTCCAGCCTTTCAGTACCTTAAAGAGCTACAAAAGAGCTGGAGAGGGACCTTTTACAAGGGCATGGAGTGACTGGACAATGGGGAACGACTTCAAACTGATAGAAGGTTTAGATTGGATATTAAAAAGAAATTGTTTACTGTGAGGATGGTGAGACACTGGAATATGCTGCCTGGAGAAACCGAGGATGCCCCACTCCTGGAAGTGTTCAAAGCCAGGTTGGACGGGGCTTTGAGCAACCTGCTCTGGTGGAAGGTGTCCCTGCCCATGGCTGGGAGTTGGAAGGGGATGATCTTTAAGGTCCCTTCCACCTCAAACCATTCTGTGGTTCTGTGCTGTTCCTTGTGATGGGACATTTTTGGGGGGTTAAAACCCCTTTTGCTTGTGGCTTGGGGTGGAAAGTATAAAACTTTCTGTTGGTTGTTCAGGGTGGATTTTGAAAAGACATTTGTGAGTGCTCAGTGGCTGATCCCAGGGGATGTCTGTTGGGTTGAACAGCCCTTTGCACCCCCTCAGGGAGCTCAGACTTTATTTCTAACCAGGTGTTTTGGTTGGATTCCCAGCCCTGTTATTTCACATACTTCAGGCTTCTGGTTTAAACCCGACTTTTGCCAAGCAGATTATTGCTTTATCTTCTGGGAATGCTTTTAATTCCAAGCTTTGCTTGACTTTACCATTTGGTTGCTATGATCTGCCACTGGATCCTGGCATCACCCTCTGCTGGTCCAGCACTGTGCAGGAGCACCAGGCTGGGGAATAAATCCATCAAAGATCTTGATTTGTGGGGAGGCACATCCCCAGTACTGGGGAGTGGGAGCTGTGAACAAGCCAAGCTGTTTTGCACCACTTCGGTTTTAATTTGTTATTGTTGATTGTTGAAACTTAATTTGTTTATATTTTTCTGCAAGTGAACTGGTGAGGTCATCTCTTGTTTGATCTTTATTAGATGTAATGGAGATGACCAAGAAGATTGCTTCATTCCCCAGCATAAGTCTTTGTTAAATAATTTGTTTTCTTCTTTACCTGGACTACACTAATAGTGTATTACTATAGTTCTTTAATGTGATGTGGAAAATCAGGTTTTGCAGCTGTATGCTGTTCCAGTCCCAAATTAAGCCTCAGTTCTGTGCTGTTATGCTTTTTAATGGATGGAATATTTGAAAATTTGTTTTCAGAAGTCTTAATAACTACCAAACTAGCAAAATTGCAGTGAAATTGTAATTATAGAGAGTCAAGAAGAAAGCCGTGGTGTAACTGTCAGCAGTGGTCTGTGCTGCTTCCCTGAAAATAGAAAATATTTTCTAAGTCATAATTTACAGATAAATTACTGACCTATATGCTCTAACAGAGAAATTTTTGTTATGATGAAAGATTAAAATGGGTGAAAAAAAAGATGACTGGAAGTCTCTGGCAGATTTTTAGTACTGATGAAGACTGTGCTGGTTCCTGAATTTTAATTCAATCCAATGAATTTCTATGCATGAAGTTCTGCAGTGAAAATACTCAGCAACACATTAAACCTCCCAGATGAAGGCAGAAGGATGCAAATCTCTGAAGGACAGTCCTGAAGTGTTGCATTACTGCAGAACTTCAGTTGCAATAGGTATTGGACAAACATATGGGCTGATTAAAATGTGTTCTTTTCTCCAGGTGAGAACACAGGGGATGGAGAATTAGATCTGAGTGGAATCGACGACAATGAAATAGATCGGGTAAGGTGTCCTGCTGTCCCTGGTGTCTCTTATCCTGGTTGGCTGGATAACTGGGAAAGACAAAATGGTTCTTAACCTGGTTTATCCTCTCTACAACTGCCTCTTCTCTCTGATCTATAGAGAGGTTTGAGCAATTTCAGTGATCTGAAATCCAATGTTCATGCAAACCTGTGAATTTGGTGTTCCTTGCCCAAGTTACATATATATATATATTTATGAGGCTGCTGCTGCTGCTTGCTTTTAACATGCTGGAATAATTATGTTTTAGAATGTCTTTTATTCCAAAGGAGAACTTTAAAAAGTTTGGTGGAGCTCTACATTCATTATTTAATTAAGATAGATTCAACATAAGAGGCTGCCATGGAAACCAAACTGTAAAACCAGTATGTGCAGCTCTTATGTACTTCCAAAGATTTCTGTGATGTTTTCTGGATTTATTTTTATTTGTGTGGCAGCAAAAAATACCATTTAACATACAGACTGAATGGGACAGACACATGGCTGTGGAAAAGGGCTTGTTGGAGGCCACACAGCTGGTCAGCACCTGGACACGCCACAGTCCAACTCTCTGAGCCCGATGCCCTCTCCAGCTGCCACACTGGTTTACAGTGTCATTTGAACAGATAATGCCTGTGCTAAAAGCTCATTTTGGGGTACAAAATCACTGGGACTGATGAGGTTGCACAGCAATTACTGATATCCAAAAGGTAGCTGTGAGGTGGGATTTGCTAGGCTGGGCATTGGGGTCTCATGGTCTGAGCAGACATTGAATAGAGGGAGCAGGAAGGCTGAGGTTTTGCACAATAGCCACTCCATAATTAAAACAATCACAGGGGAAGAACACATTTTCTGTTCTTTCTAGGCTCTGTGATGAGGTCATAACTCTGCTTTTATGACTTCATGTTCATTTCTGTGGCAATAGACTGTAATATTGTAAGTCCAAGATTATGAAATCTTTGAAAGCCTAAGAGGGATGAATAACTGAGCTAGGGGAAAGTGTATTTTACTGTTATAGCCCACTTTTAATAGAAGCAGATGAAAGAGTGAAAATATTGGTCTGATAACCCAGGACTTGCACAGCCATTTGCTCTCCTGTTTAGCCCTTGGAGGAAGGACTGCATTAGTTTCATTTGACTGGAATTATTTTTCTTATGAAATCCTAGATGTACATCTTAACTTTGGAGAAAATCTTGAATGCTCAGACCCAAAAGATGGAGAAACCTCTGATTGCTTTTCTTGCACTTAAACATAATTTTACAAGTCTCAGGTGCACTGCTTAAATCTGAAGTGTCTTGTTCATGATGGATTACCTCATTTGTCTTCTTCATTCTGCTGTTCTTCGCTCCCAAACAGCATCGTCTGTAGAGAACTTCTGTTTCATTGCTAATTGTGCTAAAGACTGGGTTAATTTTCACGTTTAGGTCATCTACAATTAAGTAATTGCTACCTATCTGTCTGTTTGTTTCTGTGATTCATCTGAACAGTCCTAGATGTATTTTACAGCTCCATTACCACTAAAGATGTTATGGAGACTAGGTGGAGTTAACTGCAAAACATCTACATGTGGTTACTGAACCCAGCTGTCTGAAATCTACAGGGCTGAAGCTCCAGCAGTCTGAGCTGGTTTCCTTCACACAGATGTGGCCATTGAATTAATAATCTCAGTGTAAAGCTTCACAGAAACCTACCCAGAAGACACATGTTTTTGTTTTGGTCGCACAGGGCAATGGTTCCCATCCTGTTTTGAATTACAGACCACCATCAACACACAGAATTACTTGCAGACAACCACATTGTCATGATAACCTCTTGTATCATCTGAAAAAGATCATAAACCCAGGATCATTTTTGTTTAATTAACAGACCATGTATAATGAGTCCTGGGTGGTTTTTGGTCACTTCATCATAGTTTGGAAGCCAAGCACTGTTTTTTGAAAACAGGTTGTTGCTTGTGCCAGCTTCTGATGTTGCTAGAAATACTCTCTGATTGTCTCATATCACTCATGTTTTCTTTTAATGTATTTTTTAAAATGGGACACGGAGTGGCTTTGCCAGTGTTTTTTCAGTTCAGGTTTTTTCTGTGATTTTCAGTTTGATTTCTGAAAGTAGATAAATTTGTTTTCTCTTTTAGTATATACTTAATGAAGCTGAAGCTCAGATAAAAGCAGAGCTATGGATGAAAGAAAATGCAGATTATTTGAAGGAACAAAAAGGTAAATATGTAGGACTGAAATTTGTCTTCTGGCTGGTGTTGCTGAAATATGCAGTCTTGTGTAATTTTCATGCTGGTTACCCTTTTGTCATCTTTCAGAAAAGGAAGCAAGAATAGCAAAAGAGAAAGAACTTGGGATTTATAAGGAACACAAGGTATTGAATTATGTGTTAATTGTGTCTGTTTGAAAATGTCCTGGAAATTCATTGTATCTGCTGATCAGCTCCATGTAGATGTGTGGGCATTATGGTGCAGGTCACCACTAAAGGAGCAAAAGCTACAGTACATCTAGCTGTTACTGAATTGCAAGGCTGTATTTTTTTAGGTGGTGAGTAAAACACTTTCTTGCCCAAACTGTTATTTTAAATTGCTATTATGAGAAAATTCTGAGCATGTCAAAGTCAGAGCTAGCTCTTTGCATTTATGATTGCTCTTCTAATTGCTTGCTTATTAAAATACAGGTTTTAAGACGTCTGATTTTTTTTTAACGTGTGCATGGGGAATTTGTTTGTACTTGCCATAACTTCAGTGGCTTTCTTTGCTCTTAAAATAATGATTTCTTTATGAAGAACTGAACAGATCCTTGTTACAGTCACTTGAAGGGGTATTTTGTTCTACCTTTCATAAAGAATGCAACGGTTATGTTAACAAATGGCATGTCCTGTCTCCATGTTTAGCAGTTTAAAGCAGCCTAATTGGCCGTGTATTCACGATTTACAGCATTAGTATTTTGTGTAATTGAGCAAGTGACAACTCAAATCTTCCACATGCAGCTAAACCCACGTTAGTTTTTAGCATGTATATCCTCTATCTTTTTTTCTGACTAATGTGAAAGGCAGAGTTTCCTGCTTCCCCTAGGTATTTCAACAATAAAAACAAAACCAGACAATGAAACACTGTTTTAGACTTCAGAGTTTCTCATTCATCCTGCGTTTATGCAGACATGGCAGTCTACCAGCAATTTTCAAAATTGTATAACTCCTTGGCACTGCCAAGTAGCCCAAACACCCACTTTTTTGTTCGGACAACACAGGAGTTTTTCTCTAACCTTTTATTGTTTCTGACAGCTCGAGTAGAACTTGATTAATGTGGTGCTTTCCAATTTCAAGGTAGCACTTGACCCATGTAGGTAAACAGAGGGGCTATTATCCATTAAAAAATAAATCTCCTGCAGAGCTTGGTGTTAAAACCTTCCTTTGAATAGGAAAATGCCAAATGAGAAACAGAGGTTCTGGGTTGTTTTCTTTTTCCTACCTACCCAGGCATGGGACAGGCTGAAAAAGTTCTCTGGTGTCGTTCCTGCTTGCCTGGCTCTGGGCAGCATCAGCCGGGCTCGCAGCCTGTGCCTGGGAGAGGCAGCTGCAGGTGACAGAGCTCCCGTGCCTGCAGCCTCCTGCTCCCTGTCCCATGGCATCCCATCCTTGGGAAGCTGCTGCTGCTCCTGCTCTGGGCCCTTGGCAGTGAGGAGGAGGAGTTGGGCACAGCCTTTCCCACGCTGCCTTCAGATTTGGTCTGAAACGTGGCTGCTCTGGGGAGTTGTGACCCAGCTCCACTCTCACCTCAAAGGCAGTTTTAGCAGGGGAGGTTCTTCATTTCCATGCTAGGTGATGCTGTGAGGTCCCTATTCCTGTAACAGGAGCTCACTCCCCTTTTTTTTTTTTTCGCACATGAAAAATAGCCATCCTTCTTCTCTCTCTCTATTAAGTAAAGAATTTCTAATAAACTCTCTGGGCATTTGGCAAAAAAGCAAACATTCATCTCTTGGAGAAAAGAGACCCTTTGATCCCATTGAGTGGCAGGAGATGGAGCACTGGCTTAGCCTGGGCACGTCACCTGCATCCCCCACATCAGCAGCACCTGAGCCAGGACTGCTGCACTCCAGCTTGCCCCTCTGCTTCATGGCAATTTTGTTTGTACCTACATCACTAATTTTATATTTTAATTAAGCCAAAGAAATCTGCAAAGAAGCGGGAGCCAATTCAAGCCAGCACAGCAGGAGAGGCAATTGAAAAGATGTTAGAACAGAAGAAAATCTCGAGTAAAATTAATTATAATGTGCTAAGGGACCTGAACAGCAAAGGAAGTAACACACCAAAGAAAGAGGATGACAGCACTGATGACAGCACCAACACCAAGAAGCTGTCAAGAAGAAAATCTATTGCCAGTAGGAATATAGCCAACCCTGTAAACAGTGTGGGAAAAAGGTACTGCAATTGTTCATTTATATCTCTGTCTGTGAGATTGTCTATGTATCTTTCTGAGCCAGACAATGTAGGGACTGAAACATTTGTTTGAGGCTAAAATAATGTCGAGGCTCTGTTTTTATTTATTTTGCTTGCACTGTCATGGTGACACCTTATTTATAGTTCACATTTCAGAGGTCTGCTTTGGTGTGGGTTAATCATCCCAAAGCCAAAAAACCCACAAAATCAATGGAAATTCATAAATGTGAATCTATCAGTCCGGGACACCTTTTCTTCATAAAATCCTGACATTTGCTGTCCTTCCTTTAAGTTGTCTGTGTGAGCTGACGTGACACTAAATGTTCGAAAGCTTTTCCTTTTTGCTTGATTTGAAAACTATAGTTCCCATCTGTTTTGACAGCTAGCTGCTTTGATTAGCTTTTATTTTAGTTTTATTCTAGACTTTTGTTGTTAATTGATGACACAAATACAAAGCTTTACAGTAAATATGCTTGTTGGTTTTCTGGTCTGCATTTGAAAATGTTTTATAGTGTGATGAAAGCTCCGGTTTTAATGAGAGAAATGCTCAACTTGCTGGGCAGATTTGTAGTGTGCAGTAAAATGTATAAGGAGATTGATGTATCAAGTCTGCAATATTCAACTGTTTTATCTGTCTGGGGTTTATGAAGTCACGTTGGATCATCATTTGAATAATTTTGACGTATGGTAATTTCTTACTTAGATGTTATTTATTTATTTATTGCCTATTTATTTACTGCCAGGATTATAGACCAAATGCCACAAGGAAATCTCAGTATTTAATTTTGAAATATAAAATGTTGTCTCTGCACAGTTGTTCAGATTTAGGCATGTGTTGAAACTGGGTTAGGGACCCAGGAGGGCAGGAGGGCAGCTACCTACAAGGTGTGAGAAAACATCTGTTTGTGAAAGAACAGGATACATGGGGTACCTGAAACCATCATGCTGGGAAGGATACTAAGTGAAAATCTCAGAAGCTGAGGAAAATAAGGATGGCAAAACCTAACCCCTTATTTTAACTTCATTTGACAGTGAGGCCAGAGGCACAGGCTTCAGTTTGAGCTGAGAAGCCAAATGCCAAAGTCACTGGCCCCACTGTCACCAGATACAGGTTTTTACAGTATATCAGACATCTTTTCTTCTTTACTCTGTATTTTTGACTTCATTCTCATTCAGCTTCTCATTCTCACTATCAAAAGCTTTGCTTTCCAGCTGTTGACCCACTGGGGATTTTAGGCTCCCCTGTAAATTGCATGTAAATTTTATGCTGGTAAAGGATGGGGAAGATGCATTGAGGATTAACTTAACAGCATTTAGCTTGTGCTTTATTTGCAGTTAACAGGTATTAATGAGTCATATTTCTGGTATTTCAAGTAAAGTAGGACCAATTCAGTTGTCTGAAATGCATTGCTGGGTGGAAAGTAGGGGCTGGGCAGGATCCTGGTTGCATTTTAGAGCTCAGCAATGACGTCCAAGCTGAAGCTCCTTTTCCACATCCCAATCTTGTCACTGCTGAGATTTGCAGAAATGCTGAGCCCTTGGAACTCCTGTTGAATTCAGTATGTAAAACTCTTAACAGGTGTTAAACCCTTTGGAAAATCATGCCATAAATATTTAATTTAACAGTGGTGCAACTTGAAAAGGTTTCTAAATAAATACAAATCAGTATTTTCCAAAAGCAGCTAATAAAACGTATTTATTTTTCCTCTTGAGAGCCTAAAGTACATCCTTAAGATGCATAACAGAGTTTCCTGATGATGATTAGCAGATCTCAGATACAATGAATTTTGCAGCAGAACACTTCAGAGGAGGTTGAGGATACATGCAGATAAGTGAGCTAAGAAGATTTTGCACTCCTGAAGTAGGCAGTGCTCTTGCTTAAATATTATCAAGGACTTGACAAACATTAGTTAGGCTTTTTTTTTCCTTATAATTAAAGATTTATGACATACTTTTGATTTTTTTAAATGCCATGCCTTTTAAATGGCATGCATAAATTTCTGTGTTCTGCATTGTTCTTATATGCCTTGCATTCATTGCCTTTGTTCAGCACTGTTCCTTTGAGAGGTGAATGGCTAAATACTTTCCCAGGGATACAAAAATCATGATAATTTATATGCAATTAATAATAATAAAACTCCTGAACATTGCTCATTAGAAAATGAATGAAGCAGATAATCTGTCTTTTTCCAGGAGGCATTTGCAGAAATGGGATCATATGGTTTGGGTTGGAAGGGACCTTAAAGATCATCTCTTGTTTTGGTTTGTAGTGATTTACAGGCCTGCATATTTATCTTTATGTATTTTAAATATTTGCTAAGCTGCATCTGACTGCAGTATCACTGTGGATAACCAGGCTTTGATCCAGTCCTTTAGTTCATTGGAGTTGTAGTCAGATTTTAAAGAGCTATTTCTTTAGTCCTGATCCCAATTAAAAGATGCCAGTACAGGCAGTACCAAGTTACAGGATGGGAAATGAATCCTCATTCTTGGTAATTAAAGCAGTGCTCCTGCAATGGTATAAAAATTGAAATTTATATATCTATCTATATCTATCTATCTATATCTATATCTATATCTATATCTATATCTATGTGTATCTCTATATCTTTCTTGCTTTCCTTTTAAGTCATTTCACTTACCACACCAGATTTGGACAGATCATGTAGCCAAGTTTGTCATGTGTCTTAGAAATCATCTTCATATACAGTCTGAAGCACTCTGGAAATAGGAAGTTGATATTAATTTCCATCTTTCTAATTGCTTCTTGCTCTAAAATAGCCTGTGCTGGTTTTTCCACACAGGGAAATTTAGATTATCCCCAAAGAATGGGTACCCCAACCAGACAGGGTACAATGTCTGTGTGTTTTGTGTTTTTTCCTTTTTTTTAATATCACATAAAGTAGCAGTTACTGTGATAATCAGTTAAAATACAGAAAAGCTTTTGTTTCCTGATGTGATAATGATAGGCAAATTTTACAGTCTTGTAAAAAGTTGTTGATTTAGAAGAAATTTATAAAGAGCTGAAATGCTAAGCAGGTCCCAGGAAGATGCTTGAAGTGGATAGTCTTTCAGTTGGTGGCCCTTTTATTAGAGCTTTGTTGATACTATAATCACTTAATGGTTACTTGGATTTCAAAGACAATATAGTTTTATCTACGTCTTATTTTATCAAAAATCCTAACTTTGAAATCTCAGAAGTGTTTGGTAAATTCTGCAATTTTGGTAGGAAGGTAGTTCAAAGAATTCTTCCAAAGATCATGCAGGTTTCTCCTTGTTAGGTGGGCAGATATTATAGACATCTGTATTGTCAGAAGGAAAATGATGTTTTGAAGAGGTTTCTTTTCTGTGAACTTTCTGAGCTTTAGAAAAAGCCTGACTTTCCTCAGACACATCTCCCAGAATTGTACTGGGGGTTTACTTAATTTATCTGTCAAGATGGTAGAAGATTAGTAATGACAATATAAGTAATTTTAGGGAACTTTATATTGTGTAAATGTATTTTATTCCATTTCTTATTGCATTTTTGTTCCAGCGAGTATCACGACTGTGCTTCATATGCAAAATCCTTTTCATTCCCAGTGTGTTGAAGATGTGGCACAGTGGATGTTACCATAATAGATGTTGCAACTCTAATTTCAATTACCAGTTGCACAATTTATCTTCACTAATGTCTTCTGTGCATATGAAACATAAGAATAATATGTTGAACTCCCAGAAAAGAACAATTGCTGCTTCAAGCTCCTTAAAATCTGAACTCTAGTTAGAGCTGTGCTGTGCACTGGAGCACTTCAAGTTCAATAAAGAGGGTTTTAGGACTGGAAGTATCTGGTTAGAAGCTTAATAATTTATTTTATATTTACTTGAGCTGAATTTTACAACATTACATGTAAAGTGAAATGTGTTGTACCAAGAAAATGTGGAAACAAGAAAGCTTTCAAGTCACTACTTTTAAAAAATTTTATGACTATTTCTTGCTATGTGCTTGAAATTGGTAATGATATCAGAAAAGACAGGATCCATTATCAGGGGAGTAAATGTGTCAGGTTAATCTCCTGAAGAATTTGCCTTGGAAGAAATGAAGCAGGACTGTGAAGCACAGTGGAATCCGTTGTAATGAAACAAGGTTGTTCTGAATGGAACCATATGAATATATAATAGCAAACCAAATCATGCCTACTATGAGTATGACAAAAAACCCATGGTAGTGATCTCAGATCTGATTAGATTTGAAAATTCACCTCCAGATTGTCTCCTCAGTCTCACTGGTATTTGCTGACTGTCCATATTGCCAGTACAGCTTGGTGCATGGCTCCACCTGTGCTTTAGAGCTATGAGTATTGGGATTTGAGTATTGGGAATTGTGTCCTTTCAGTACCAGGGACTTCTTCTGCTCAAGTTCCTGCTCTATTTAAAGTTTTAATGCCAGCTAAATTTTTGTTAGGTTTTCAATGGGTGTCACAACTCCAGAAAAATCTTCTTTATTAGGGAGAATGTATGAGATGCTTTTCTGCAGCCTACCATGCGACATCTTGTTTACCCTGATAAATTGCTTGGTGCTTTCTTCTCTCTAATTGGAATCATATTTCCCTGGAGGGTAAAATATGGGCAGAAGCCTAATTTTGATGCTTTGGAGGAGCCTGCAAGGAGCCCGACTGCCAGGGAGCCTGGGGAAACAATGAGAGGCCCTCAGCTGCCTCCCCCAGCTTCCACCCTTGTTTGTAGTTGTCCCTTTTTGGTGTCCAGGATGAGGTTTTTGCTCTGTAAGGTTGGGTGCTCCAAACTCAGCTGCAAGTGTGAATGTTGCCCAGAGGAGCTGTGGATGCCCCATCCCTGGAGGTGTTGTAGGCCAGGTTGGATGGGGCTCTGAACAACCTGGTCTGGTGAAAGCTGTCCCTTGGGCTGGACAAGGTGACCTCTGAAAGTCCCTTCCAAGCCAAACTGCTCTATGATTCCATGATTCTATGAATGCTTATTCTACATTGGCCATGGCTTGTCACTGATTTTTATAAAACCAGAGGAAATGGGTTTTTCCATGTACAGTATTTTTAGTTCTGCGTTATGAGGCTGGTATTTGTGGAGGGGAGGAGCATCGGCTCATGTTTCCCAAATGACTGAGGCCAGTCCAAAACAGCATGAAACAAAGCTCAGCTTGAATAATCTAAGGGATTCCTGAGCATCTTAAAACCTTTGTATTAGTTAAACCAGGTGATTACAAAAGTTAGAACTCTTTTGGTTCACTGCATCAAGAAGAGAGTTGTTGGTCCAAAACCTTCTTTGTTAAGAAAAATGACATTGCAGTAATAATTTAAAAGTTTGGGAATGGGTATTTTAAAAGTTCCTTCTCTGCAAGTGGTGCAGTGGAGTCTGGTGGGCTGGTGCGTGTCTGCAGCCAGTCCTTACAGGTTGGCAATTGGTGATGAAGCAGAGCTCCTGAAGAGGGACAAATCCTATGTTTGGTGGATATGAAACTTCTGAGAGTCTTTTCCATGCTGGCTTTGGTGGTCATTCTGTCTACAAATGGGCCCTTTCAGATGAGATCTTAATATGCTCTAATTTTCTGCCATATATTTTTATTTATCAGAATTTCCTTCGGCTCTTTGTCTGATTTACTTTTGAGATCCTGTTTTTCTCTCTCTGCTTTGAATTCTGTTACAGGGTTTGGAATTCATGTGTATTTACTCAAAGTGAGATATTAAATTTTATTTCTTTTCTTGTGCCACTTTAGACCTTCTTTTTATATGTGACTAAAGCGGTAACACTGATTTCCCACCTGGAATAAAATTCCTTACAGAAGATACTGTGATTTCTTGCTGAGATGGTGGTTAGGAGTTTATTCTATAGCTTAGTTGTTATTTGATATTATTTAGTGTTTTGTATGGAGGCAGTCTCTTGTTGGCTTGAAGGATTCTGGCTACACTTTGATTTCTGGGTACACATGGTAGGAGTATGTGGAGTCAGCTTTTGGTTTGAATATTGTGTACATGGTGAATAAATTCTCGTAACCACTTGGACATAACTGTTTTCTTATGTGATCTAAGCTTTGAGAGTTTCTTTAGAGTGTATTTTCATGTGTGTTTCTGCTTTTCTGTGGTATATAATCATTTAAATCAAAGGTTAATCAAAATGATTACTCATTTTGAACAGGAAAACGGTGACATTTGATAAGTACCTCCACTTTAAATAAATCCTACCAGTATTTTCCAATCTTGTAACTTTTAGAGGGGCAAGCTTATACCAATTATGTTTAGTATTTTATTTACAAAAAGCTAAGCCAAGGAAAAAAATGAGTTCAAGGCTTCCAAGGTTCTGCCTTTAAGTCATGCATCTCCTTATTACAGTCAGCTCTTCGGGGGAGAGCCTCCTGAATGACCTTGAAAGGAGCTGACACTGGAGTTTGCTTGTTCACAGCTGATTTGAGGAGTGGATCTGCTCAAGCCTGTAGTGTTGTAACCTGGCTAATGCTGCAGGTTACTGCTGTTGCTGTGAGCCAAGCAGCCTTTTGTAATAAAGAGATAAAGCAGAGGCAGGACTGGGAGAGAAATGGATCTGACCCAACATGTTTTAAAGGCGAGTGTGTGGTTTCAGTGTCTGAACGCTGAAATGTGATGACCAGCAGTCTTTCCTTCTTCAGTAAGTGAGGACACAGGAGGAAAAAGGCATCATCTTGTGCATGTAACACCACTCTCTGAGAGGATGCAGAGTTGGGCAAATGCCACTGAGAGACTGGGAGGCAGGAGCCAGCTTGGGGCCCAGGCAGCAATGTGGCAGGTTGTTACTTTACCCTGAAACTCACTTCTCTTGGCACTGAGCCAGGACAGAAATGTGGGGAAAGAATATTTTTTTCTTTAAAAAATTCCCAAAACAAAACCAAAAAATGCGTCAACAAAGGAACACCCTCCCCAACTCTCCCCAGCCCTGCCCTTACAGAAGCTGTCAGGTGTTTGTCAGGACTTGACGTTTATTCTTATTATTCAGACTGTTTTGAGGATCAATTCCCTTATTCCCCCGATACAATAGCATTTTTATTTCACATCTGTCAGGCTCAGTACCTCTCAAAACACAGCTGCAATAAACTCTGAAACATGTATGCATAGTGCATCACTGGGAAGGGAGCTCCCACCCAGCCATTGCCTGGCATGGCTTGTGTCCCCAGCCTGCTGCAGGAGCTGCTGCTGACAGTCATTCCCTGCTCATTCCAGCATCTCTGAACTTTTTGTCATGTTTCTTAGGGTGAGGTTAGCAAAAAACTCGTTCCTTCATCCCTTAGTTCTTTCCTTCCTTCTGTAGGAGGTGAAGCATTTCCCCTTTCATGCCTGTTCTGCCCGTGAGTCAAGAGAAATCAACTTTTAAAATATTTTCTAGCCTGTTATATTAGTAAAATGAGTATTCTTGTTAAAAATTCCCAATTTGGGGTTCATTAGTTTCTGAATACTGGAATGAAATGCCAGAATTTCAGTATGGCAATTAACCCACCTGTATCCTCACTCTGTAAAATACAGTTGGAGAAAAAATAGCTCAGTGATAGGGGAAATAATGTAAAGAAGCCTCCTTGATGTGACCTGTACCAATTTATTTAAGTTCAGTGATGCTGCAAATCATCCATCCCTAGTTGTACATCATTCATTAACAGCTTTCAAATTTTATGGTACAGACTTCTAATGCTGTCAGAATGTGGTTTAGTGTGAGGAGAAGGGAGCATTGTCTGCTGGGACTGCAGAGGAGTGTTCCTGAGCTGTCATTTACTGGGAGTTATGAGAACCTTTGAGAAATATACATATATAAACCCTTCAAGATTGGGTGAGGACACATCTCGACTTGTGTGAGTGATTCAGGAATAACAAGGATCTGCCAAATCCAGTGCTCTGTTCCATTTATCCCAAATTATTAGAATGCCTTCAATTTAGAACTAAAAAGGCATTGATCCAGCTCGACTTTGTGGCCCAGACCCAGGTCAAGTCTCCTTATTTTTACAGCAGCCTTTTTGTTTGCTTAATATAAATTGGATATTTCTTTTCTGCCTCCCACTCAAGAAAGTCATCCCTGTGTTGAATTCCAGGGAAGGGTGGCTGGGCAGCACAAAGATGCAGAGGAGTTTTTGGTGACTGTCTGAAATAATTTCTTCTTGCATTTTAAAACCAAATAGGAGCAATTTGAGCCCAGAAGATAATTTTGTGTGACAGTTGGATTGTGAGTGCCTTGTTTATCTATGTTCTCATTTTCAGGTTGGTTATAAGAAAAGACTCTGCGAGCTTTTTTCTTCCAAATTACACTCAGTGGGTCTAATGGGAGACAATATAAATATGTATGTGCAGTCTCTTGAACTTTATAGCGTGTTAGCAAAAACAGTTATATGGTTATATGTGGTGCAGGGATGAGGAGAGTGGGAAGAAACAAAAAATTGGAAGTGTTATGTGTCTTATTATCAAACCCTGGAGGTGCATGTCCTGTGGCTGAGAGGGCTTCAGCACTGTGAAATGCTTGTTCTCAGTCTGTAGATTTTTCTGATTTATTTTTTCTTTTTTTTTTTTTTTTCACGGGTGGAAAATGATTCGTTTCTGAATTGATTTTTCTTTGACCTCTTTTCCAGCAGGGTCTGCTTGTTGATCTTTACAGTGTGTGTCTGCTCATTTTTCCGGTTTAAACCACGGGAAGTGAATGTCTGATGTGCTTTAGATGTGTCAGTGAAGTTGAGTCTTCAGTGAGTATTTGTAAAATGTTGAAGGGAAAGGAGCCAACCAAACAGAATATTAACTTTCCCTCACTGCAGTATGGCATGCATTATTTTACCAAGGCCAATACCCAAGCTAGGGGAGCAGTCACACGAAGCTTCTTGTTCCTTGCTGTGTGCAGGCATTTCCAGATGGGATGGCTGGCAGCCATTCTGTGGTTGGGAGTGCAGTTCTTTCAGCATGGCAGGGCAAAGGCTTGGAAAGTTGCAGCAGTTTGTTACAAAACTTGAAGTACTATTTGCTCACGTAATATTTAACAGCATCCACGTAATTAGTTTTAAATCAGCCAGTGTGCTGTAACTCAGTCATTTATGTAAGTGCTGTTCCATTACCCAGTGATGCTGCTGGTGCACTTGCTGAGTTCAATTTTACCTTGGCTGCAGTTGTTGCTAAATATAGGTTGAAACATTCTGAGATAACTTCTACATGTGGTCTTGGAAGATATATGCAGCAAATTTAACTTTTTCTTCTGTTGTTGGATTTCCAATTTATTGTGAGTCAGAAATCTCTGCCCAGCGTTTTCCCTTTCCTCCAGTGCTGCAAGGCCATGGATTGAACAAACCCATTGCTGAGTTTGGGATATTCAGATCTGAGGACACTTCCTGGCCTGCTCTGGAGCAGCTCATCTGCTCTTCTCTCATACAGGCCCCTTCCTTGTCACCTACAAAGTATGATGGAGGGAAACCACCAACTTCTTATAGATCTTTTGCTCTCCCCCAGAGTTTTGCCCATGAACAGAACACTTGTGCTGTCAGGTGGGAAGACACAGAGTACAGCCTGTGTGGACCTCAGAACCTGCTGTCCATCTGCAATGGATACCTTCTGTCCCTGAGCCCTCTTCCCAGGCATTGCTTGGCTCAAGAGCTGTCAAAACCCAGGCAATTTAAGGGATACAGCGAGGCTGTAACAGCCCACAGCATGACATGGTGTGA
>NW_005054303.1:9366698-9419894 GCF_000277835.1 Geospiza fortis | reverse complement strand
ACTGAAAGATGTTGGACATTGAGAGCCCTCTCAGGCCACATGCAGAATAGAAGTATTCAGATATGTATTAAGTAGTCTGTCACCTCTTTATTCTGAAATGGTTTTAGATGTTGTATTTATGTGAAAGAAATACATGCTGTTACAGCATAGTGTTCTTTTAAGAAGTTATCAACATATTTAATCTGAGTGGTTTGAGATGTTTAATCTGAAGTATGAAGGACACGCATACAGATTTGGAAGTGGAATGAAGTGGCTGATATATTTATTTTGTAAGGTTATCTTTGCCTGTCTAGAGGGGTAACATAGTAGTTTTAGGAGAAAAATGGCTTTGCACACTTCTGTATGGATTTTATCATGGAGCAGTAAAGAAACAAAATAATTTGGAATCCTAACTAAAGCTGTTGCTGAAGTTGAGTGAGATAATCATCAGATTAAAGCTGTACTTGAATCAATCAGTCATCTGATGAATTAATAACAGAGATGAAAGTCAACAATGAATCAAATTATTAGATGAAGAGAAGCAAGGCAGAAATCAGGGTAGTTTAAAACATTGCAGCAGGTTGTTATGAGGCAGTGTCACTTGCTGCCCTGTTCCTGGAGGCACAAGTGGGACCATCCAGTCTGGGCTTAGTAAGTCAGTGGAAGGGTTAATTCTGTGCCTGAAGGTGCTGCTTAACTGGAGGTGGTTCAGAAGCTTGTTCTTTTT
Organism: Geospiza fortis; assembly: GCF_000277835.1. Taxonomy (NCBI): domain Eukaryota; kingdom Metazoa; phylum Chordata; class Aves; order Passeriformes; family Thraupidae; genus Geospiza; species Geospiza fortis. The sequence continues at coordinate 9,419,188 of NW_005054303.1, read as the reverse complement.
CCTGCCAGATAAACGGTGTGCAAGCAATATTGGCTTAAAATTTGATATGCAAATACAGCACGTCTTAGACATGTTTGCACTTTATTCATACCTATTGAAATATTACAGAGAAATATGGTGGGAACGGAGCAGCAGAACAGTGAGCTCCTTTGTGTGGATTGTTTGTGGAACAAGATGTCTGGAAGAGCAGCTTGGGTTGCTCATATCACTGGTGGTGCCTACTGTGGGCTTTGTCTGGGTGTTCTCATGGCAGGCTGTGCCTTCTGAGCTTTCTCCTCCACCTCTGGACAGTGTCCAGGAGATTAGGATCATCAGTGGCTCTCAGTGATGTGGCAGTGCAGAAAAATTGCTGTTTGCCAACATGTTGTTCATTTGTTGCCCCACCTCTAAAGCCATCTAAAGGCAGTGGTGAGTTAAGAGCTTGCTTTGCCTACAACCTGGTCTAGTCCAAATGTGATTTGGACCCCTGGGAAGTCTGGAATATAAAATATTATTGGGCCTTACTATCAGATTACTTGTAATTTATTTTTCAAGTCAGAGCACAAATACTCTGAAAGTACAAGAGAGAAGCTTGCTGAGAAAGCTTTAGTCTCATCATGGGAAAACTCCAGAGTGTATATACCTTAAATTTCCATAAATCCCTGTAGGAATAGAGATACTTTCTATCCATTCTTATTTTCATTTTCCTGTTATTTCTTGAAACATTCTTGTTCCTTTTCAAGAGCAAAGCATTGGGGTAATGAAATCATTTGGTTTAACTGGATTTCATGCATTGATCTTGTATGGCTCAGATAGACCTTGTCATAGATTTCATGAAAATAAACCTAATGCTTAACCAATTCAGCAAACCTAAAAGCATGAGATGACAATAGTTGCTTCTGTTCTATTAAAAAAAAAAAAAGAAGGGTGGGGAAGCCATGAAGTGCAGAAAGACAAAGGGCTAATTAAGGATTTAAAGCCACTGAGGTTTGGACATTTTTGCAGCCAGTGAACTGAGTCAAATGTAAAGTGTGGTGTGTGTAAGCTGTAAGGAATCATAAATTCTGTATAATGCAAAATAACTTCATAGCAAATGACTGAGTAGCTCGAGAGATCTTGGATGGGAGGGAAATGTTTCTGTAAAAATAAACCTCATCTCGCTGACCTTTGCCGACCCCGGCTGCCTCTCTCTTAATCTAACCTGAAGAGATTAGAACAACTCCAAACATCAAAAGGAGCCGTGGCCACCATTGTGTCCCGGAGCCCCATTGTGTTGAGGAGGGATTTCTCAGGAAGCAGCAGCCTGCTCCTGCTCCGGAGCCTTCCCCCGCTGGCACCAACAATGCAGCCCTGGCTGCAGGTCAGCCTGGCCATCCTTGGAAAAACAACCCACCACTCCTGACATGATGGATGGGAAACCCGACTCCGGGATTCATTTGCCCAAACTTGTTTGGAAGATTTGCTGGGTTTATTGAGCCAACATTTTTCAGGTGCTTCCTGTGTTTTATCCAGGAGTGGATAAAGAGCTCCTATGTTCAGCGGCAGAAAAGACGAATGTAATTGCATCACACTGAAAGTTTGCCTTTCAACATAGTAATCCCCAAAGTCTGGATTTTTACAGAAATTATATATATGTTTTTACACATGCAGTTATACACACACACACACACACGCACACAGCTTTTACAGAAAAAAAAATTTCAAATACTTGTTGGAGGAAAATGCAGGTTTCATGCATTTATTTCTATCTCGTGGGGAGAACTGACAAGGTTTCTGAGATCCGATGATTACTAGGCTGTAGTTTTCTGTCAGCTTTGGGTCACAATTGAAAATTACTCCTTAAAGCTTAAGGAAGTCTTAAATTATGAAGCAGTAGGAAATCCTGAGATCCAAGGCACTGAGTGAGCTTGCAGTATAGTATATATTCATTATTTTGTTACTACTTCAGTAGCTCACAGGTATTAAGCACAGTGTTATATTAACTTTTTGGTGAAGTCCAGACACTAGAAAACTCAAGTTTATGGTTCAGCATTTGCTGATAGGATTTGCAACTGAGAGAATTCCAGACTTCAGATGGCTTTTGCAGAGTGCTTGTAAAAGGCCAACCACAGGAACAGATGCATTTTTGTCTAAATTACTTTCCTTTTCTCTTCAATTTCAGTATCTGCTGATTTCATTTTAAAATCCATTTTAAAGCAAATGAAATAGCTAAGGGTTTTTCTAGCACAGTAATCAAGACCTTTAATACCCTACCTCTCTACAGACCACAGTTTTACGAGCTGATGTTTGTGCTGGTGTTGCCTGTGCTGGGCAGGCTGTTGGCATATGCTGTGGGAGACACAGTGGAGCAGAGGTGACCCATTTCAGGCTCTACTTCCAAGTAATTTTCAAAGTTGATGAAGATTTTCAGGCTTTTATTGGAAGACTTATCTTCTCCTAAAGCACTCTGAACAGCCGAGCTCCTCTCGCCTGTGCACTCTGCTCCACATCGCTGCTCCAGAGATATCTGGCCAGCTGCCAGTTTAAATTCACTTAATAGGGTAAATTTGAAATGATTTAAACACTCTCAATTTACCACCATAACCAAAGGGTCCAAGCCAGGAGCTGCAGAAGCACTGATATTCAGGAGAATTTCTGAGGAGGTGTTTAGATGTAGCTGCTTTTAAAATGTCATTAAAATGAGATAAGGAATGCTTTAGGTAAGTGATTCGTGATTCCAATCTCCCAAATCTTCTGTTAATGGATCACCTGAAGATTTTCTGTACTTCCCTCGGCCTGGAGTTTGTCTCACTGACCTTGGTGGACTTTGGTTCATGCTCTCACACCTGAGCAATGTGTATTTTGCTGCATTTTGGTATGTATATGGGATTTTTTGGTATGTATACAGGCACCACACAAAATGGTGAAGCTCTGTCCCTTACGAGGCAGCCCTTTGACTGAATGGATGTACTCAGGCATTGTGCATGCTTTTGGGACAAAATGGTGAAACAATCTACTTTAAAACATCTGAATTTTTGTCAATTTATGCTGCAGCTTTCTCAGATAATTAAGTTACTGTAAATGCTGTCTATTCTATTGATGCAAATATTTCCTTTCTTATTTTGTGAGACTTTTTAGGATGGGCATCACCCTTGTTTTTAATGATCTTTCTTCAGCTCTTACCAAGTATATCTCAATGTGATTTGTTATTTTTCTGTCTAACAGGCTCCTAAGCATGTTTTTTTTGACTGCAGTTCTTTCAAAATCTAGAAAAAGAACCTTTCATTTTGCATGAAGAGGAGAAAATAGCTGTGTTTTTCTTTCCCTTAGAACTTCAAAGGCATAAAAAAATAAATAGAAAAATAGAGAAAAATAATTCAGAGATGCTGAAAGAGGCTCACTGATTTAACTGTAGGGAACATTCACGTATCTGCCATTTTGGTCTCCTGAGAATCAATACTGTGAAACTAATCTATGATGCTGCAGGAGTCTATAATAACTCCCAACATATTATCTTTCAGAGTATTATTACTGGAATAAAAATTGTTGGGTTTAAATTTCGGAGATATCAGGATACTCATCCTGGCATTCATTATTTCATAAAATGGATCCACAGTGTTCTCTGTGTGCAGACACAGTTCGATATTCCTTCCAAACTATACTGAAGGGTGGCCATGCTGTTCCAGTGATCCTGTCCAGCACAGTTACTCTTGGATGGGGTTGTAAAAAAACCCAAGAAACCCGAGCAAACTGTGACTGCTTCATTTTTGCTGCTCATCATTGCAAAGATGTCATCTCTCAGTTGGCTGATGAAGGGAAGGCAAAGGAGTGTCTGTGTCAGCCTGGTTTTTCCCAGTGAGAGCTGCAAATCCACCTTGAAAATTTTTTTCTGTTGACTTATGGTCTTTGTTTGTTAGATACTGTGAGTTTGTAATTGGTTGAGGAGGGAGAAGCATCTTTAGTGATGTATTTATTGCTGTACTGATAGACAAGTTATGAAGTTTGGGCTAATTATAATTTCCTGTGTCTCTGTAAATGGATTTGAAATGACTTGTTTGCTCCTGTGCTATAGTAACTTTGGTCATTTATTATTTTTTCTTTCAAGCAACTGAATCCCACATTGCCTCTAATCTGGGAAAATATTAGATTTCCTTCACCTAATCATAGAGTCTTGCTTTTGCAATTACATTTTGAAACAGCGATGGACAATTGTCAGTGAAAGCAAAAAGACACAATTTGTACTGAAGCTGAATCTGGAAGTCTCTGTTAAAAATATGTCTGGAAAACAAGCAGTAAGCAATGGAAGTAGCAAAGTCTAATTTTCTACTGGTTGGCATCTTATTCCCCTTGGTCATTCCCTTCCTTTCCTGAAGCAAGATCCCCAGTTCCACAGCTGGTGGCTGTGTGGGATGTGGTTGATTCCTTCCCCTTTGGTGGGGGAACTCTGTTGAATCTCCTCTTCGTGCTTCCAGTTTTCACAAAGGAACTTTTTTATCTTGGTGACTTCTGCCTTTATAGTTTTTTGTGGTCAGCAGATCTTTGGAAGGTTGGAGTAGAGTGTAAGAGACATAGATGGAGTGTCGGGATATTACATAGTTATCTTTTTGTAATTATATTTTATTATATTTTGCATAATTATCTTTTCTAAACAGTGGAGAGTGCACCCTATTTATGTGGGCAAGGACTTGGAAATAAGGAGTACATTTCTTTTAGGTAGTAGCTGATTTTTGGGGATTGGACTAGATGGCCTTTAAAGGTCACTTCCAACCTAAATTGTTTTAAGATTCTATAAATTAATGGGACTTTCTGAGCTTATAGTGGTGTGGGGTTTGGTTTTGTTGATTTTTGTTTGGTTTTTTTTCCTAACTGGTTTACTCTCTAAATATCTATTAACATTTAGAAACTGTTGTTTTTTCAAGATTAATCCAAAATCACCGCATTGCTAGGGGAAGAATAATCTTAAAAATAACCTTTAACCCTCAAAAACATCTATGTTAGAGTTGCCCAATATTGGTAATGAATACATAGATGTAATGCATTTTATCAACTTCACTTGTAGAGAACCAAAGGGAGTTTGTCATAACACGAGTCCCTTATTGATGACACGGTTGTCTGTGATTGATTAAAAGTGGCAGATTTATTTCAGCTTCAACTCTTTCCATTAGCATTCCTATCGACCATCTGGCAGTGGAAAACCTCACTTGTGAGATAGACTGGGATCTTGTTAAAAAAATTACGCGATTTCTTGGGGCCTTTTTTTTGCCAGTGTCCTGATGAGCCAGAAAGTTGTCACTTCTAGTGACAGTTCTCATTGCCTGAAAGGGTTGAGACTGATGCTAGGTCAGCCTGTGGCTTGTTTTTAATGGCTTTTAATTATTGCCTTGATTGCAGCAAACATCCAGTTAATGGTTATGCAAGTATCATTTTGTGGGCTTTGTAGCTCTTCAGTAGCCTTCAGTTGTTGGTTAGGATGAGAAAGATCAACTTGCTGTTTAAGTGGGAGGAACAGAGAGAACAACTTCCTTCAAAATGGTGCCTGCATAAAACTAGAACTTTCCCTGAATTGCTCAATTATGAGAACATCATATCATAATCAAAATCATTTGACTGTACGTAAGATACCCTAATCAAAATAATTTACAGATTATGTGCAGGGAGGGATGCTTAAGGGGCAAAAAGTGAATTCTAAATGGATTGTGATGTTGCAAAGTGTGGAGCTGCCTATATGTCCATTACATTGTAGATACATGCACTGATAGGAGAGAAATATGGAGCTGGCATGAAGGGGTGATGACACCTCAGGGCATTCAGGGAGGCTTTGCAGCAATACAGTGAGTTACATCACAGCCTGAAATGCAGCAGCTGCTCTGGCCCCACTGCCCCCTGATGAGTAATAGAGTAACAGGGCAGTCTTTGGTAAACAGCTTTGTGGGGCTTTGCTGCTGCTGTGTTTGGCACTTGGAGTTGTAATGCTGGCTCTGGCTTCCCACGTGCAGCATCCCCTGCTCCCCAGAAATACAGCCATTCAAAATAAAGGCATGAAATCTTATGGCTAGGACTGCTTCCTTCTAAACTTTATAGGGGGCATTCTAAAGATTAATATTACCCGTGTTTTGCAGAGAGGTGAGTTATGAGAAAAAATATGTGAGTTTCCTTGTATCTGCTGGGTTTGCTTAAAACAGTTCTTTGACATTGTTGTTAACCATACTTTTTTTCAGGGAGGGAGGTTTGGCAGAAAGGTTTCCATTTCTCAGAGTGTGATAGATTTCTGTCCAGGCACTCCAGAGCTTGACCTTGGGGGCTGTAAATATTTTAAATGGCTCCATGGGTATTTCAAGGTTGTGGCTTGCTGAGGCATAATGCCCAAGGGACTGCTCCCTAAATGGGCTCTTCATTGCACTTAGACTCACACAAACATTGCAGCAAGTGAAGGTGTTAAAAAATATCCGTGAAGGTCAAAGTGACAGGTCTTATTAGGAGCTTACTGGCAATAGTTTTCTTGAAGAGTAATCTCCAAACAATTTATTCTCAATTTTGTATTCTATTTTGGATATTGTGTTGATGCGGCATTAAGATTACAGAGATGGTAGTTACTTGTGCAATATTTAGCATTAGAAAGGGGATGGATCCCTTCAGATTCTATTTTGCATCATTAGAAATGTTTATGCTGGGGGAGTATGCAATTTCTGAAAATGAAATGTTTTTGGAGTTAGCAGGAATTATCTGAAACCCATACATAATGTATAGTGTAATTCTTTTGAAGGTCTCCTGTGTTATCCTTTGTTTTGGTGTGAAGTAAGGTAATATTGGAGTAAAAATGGGGAGGAAATTTATTCAGCCACTTGAAGGCATTTGGTGGAGCATTAAGATTTGTTTGGTTTTAAGTGTTTCTCAAAAAGTGCTTCTCTTGTCCGCTATTTTAATTGTGCCATCACATCTGTGGAAGATCATTATCATATTCTTTTATGCAGGCACGTGTCAAAGCATTACTCACTTCCAACCATCTGTAGACTATTTGATACAAATTCAAAAATTGAGCTAATAGCCAAGGCACCATCCTTGTATCAGAAAGTTTCTTCTATTTCGTCACCTACAGGGTTTTTTTGTCCTACTTACTACATTTTCTTTCCAAAACAATGCCTTTTGGCAGCTCCTGTTGTATTCATGCCGTTGTTTTGGATAACAGGCCAGACTTTCACACACCACCATCTCAGTGCACTCTTCTGGATCCTTTGCCAGTTGTCTGCTTGAACACCATCTGTTCCTGGCAAGGAGTTACCTTCAAATACCTAACAAAACAGGTCATGGGAAAAACCAAAGTCTTCCAGGAGCTAATGGTGATAACACACCCGGATCCTCTGTTAGCATTTTCCTCCTAGCACTTTAGGAAAAGTTGCTCTGTTTAGGTTGATTCTCTTACCCCAAGATCTTTCCTTTTGAGGAGCAGTTCCACAACTGCCAAAGTGAACAGCAAGGAGGGTGCTAACTTGCAAGAAGATGTTTTGTGGAAAGCTTGAACAATGCATGAAATTCAGTCCTACCCCATAATGACTCGGAGAACTGCACTAATGAAATCTGCAGGAGACAATAAAGTGAGTCATACAGCAAAGTCGACTGAAAATGGCTGTGCAAAGTAGTGCTGCTAAGGAAAAAAAATATAGCTGAGAGTAGGAAATAAAAAAGAGCATCTTGGAAAACATCCAGGCTAATGCATCCAAAGAAATACAATCTGAAATGCAGAGGAACATGGGAGCAGAAGCTGTAAAAGCCATAAGGCTGAAAAAGATAAAGAGATAGTGGACTGCAAATTAGATATGAGGCTCTACAAAAAGACCAATTTGGGCCACTCATTGGAGGAACAGCATGTGACAGATTAGGGAGGCATTAGGCCTGTCTTGGAGAACCATTTGCCTCTGCAGATGAGGGAATGGGAGTCATTAGTGTGGTTTCAGCAGGGGAGAAAATAGTGGTGTTGATCTGGAGGAAATGCTGAAGCCCTATCCAGAGTGTGGAGTGAGGAGCCCACAAACAGGGACTGTGCAAGCTTTTTGGGGTGTAGATGATGGAAACAGCAGCACATGGCATGATAGAGCTGGCATACAGCTGAGGAAAAGGCTGATTTTGGTGGGACAGCAGGAGTCTCAGTGGTGGTAAGGTTGGGTGCTATGTTGGAAGACAGTGTAGTCAAAATATAGGTTCAAGGCCAAATACTGAAGTGAATTAAGGTCTTTGTCTCCTTTTGGAGCTGTATCTGATTAGAGGAGGTCTGAATCTCTTCCTTAGTGCACTCAAGGACTGGAAGAAAGAGATAAATGGTGATGGTGAAGCTTTTACTCACTTCCAAGGATGCTTTGTAGCTGGAGGTGAACCATCACTGTGTGCAGTCAGAGGGTGCTGCATGTCCCAGTCACTGAGGGGTGAGAGGGAGGATGAGGATGCCAGGCTGGGCCAGCTTCATCTCCCTTCATTGAAGCCAGCACCTGAAAAGTTTCTTTTTTCTGGCTACTCACACAAGTAGAAGTGCAAAAGGGTTTAAAACATCTTAAAAGGAGTTTGTAAATCACCAGGGCTGGTTTGTTTCTTCTGCATGAGTGGGGCTGTCACATGCTCTTTGGAATGGGGGCAGATGAAGGCTCCTGCCTGCAGCCCTGGGCCGTGCTGGGGTGAAGTGGAGCTGGCTTGACCTCTGTCCACCATTGCTCCTGTTGACCCTGTTAAAGTGGGTTTAGTCCTAAAGAAACAAATCATCAGCTGATTATTTCCCCACTCTGGTGACCCTTCTCACAGATGTTTTACCATTTCAAATAGGAGCAGTTGTTTTAAGGTTTTTGTTAGTTTGTTTGGGTTTTTTAGTGTAGCAAACAGAAGGGAGGAAACTAAAATCTGATGCTGGGTGCAGGTCAGTTGTTCATGTCGAAAGGGTTGAATGAAAACAGGTTACATGGGAGCTTTGAAAGTGGTCCAGCTTGCTGCTTAGTAGGCCTGCATTTTGCAGAGCCTGATTATTCAAATGAGTTTTTGTAATATTGGCATTAATTCCCTTAGTGCAGTGTATGAAGTTGCTTATTTCACAGTCCTCTCAAACGTGGGAGCCTGGCTGTGAGCAGAGCAGACTGCTTATCAGCTCAGCAGCCTCTGCAGCATCCTGTGTTCAGTAAATGCTGGGAGTCAGCCTTGAGAGTTTACAGACACTGGCTCGTGTTTCCTTTGCTCTGGATTTCACTGCACTCTTGAAATCAGGAGTTTTAAACCCAGGCTAAATTTAGAGAGAAGAGGGAATTCCAGTTGCTGGAATTGCATGGCCAGCAAAGCATCTCCTGGCCAGAGAGAGCTGGAGCTGGCCAGGGGGTGAGGGGGATGGAGTTTGGGAGGGCTCTGCAGACAAACCCCAGCAGCAGCTCTGTGGTGTGAAGTGAGCCCAAAGGTAGTTCATGACTTTGTCAGAGAAGTGCAGATGGAGGAAAAGAGCCTCCAAAACAGCGCTTTTACTCTTCCCCAGGCAGGTTTTGGGTTTTTTACTCCTTTCAAATGGTTTTATTTTACTATATCTGACACCAGTCAAGGAGAGAGGAAGCTCTTTAACCTTAATGCAAATAAAACAGTAGTGTTTTAGGAAAAAACCTGCTTGCTTTCTACCTCTAGGCTGATGTTTGTGACAGACCAGAGAATTTGACTATAAAATTACTCATTAGTTGGGGTTTTTTTCTTAATCTGTTTAGCTATAACAATCCATTTGAAGCCTAATTTTTGCTTAGGAGGAATAAAAAAATTACCTGTAGCAATAAATTCATCTGTCTGTCATGCTGTTTATCTGTCTATCTATCTGTCCCCTAAAGACTAGAAAACGTTGGGTTTTATTTCTATACCCTCCCTGAAAATCAATTGTGACATTTTCTGTTTAGGCTGCTAAAGGTTTTGGCAGATAGAACATGGATTTTGTCTTTTGATGGTGAATTCAATTCAACATTTATTGCAGAGACCTCAAGTGTTTAAATGTGTGGTGATAGACAATTGAACCTCCCACTGTGCTAAACTCCACCAGGTCTCGTCAGTAGTTTTGCTATTCAAAAAGAATTGGGACTTGTTTCATCTGTTTTTAATAAATATGAGGCTTGCACGCTGTTCATGTCAGAACTAAAGCCAACTTTGAGTTGCAGTTTGACATGCAGACTCTTCACTTTTTAGCTCTTGCTGCTAAAGATACCAACTCAGGGTGTTGTTATCCTTAAAAAAATCTAAGGGGCTTTCACATCTTCTCATCTGAACCATGATGTTGAAATGTGTGAGGGAAAGGAAAGCAAAATACAGGCTGCAAAAATGCTGGTTGTGTAAGAGGGCACACACCTGGACTTGCTTGCTGGCCAAGGTGGATACCAGCATTTGGGAGCAGTTGGGTTTGGTTGGGTCTGAGATGCTGTTGCTGATGCTGGGGTGAGTCTGATGGAGACCTCTCCTGAAAACTCGGAAATGGGAGGGGGACAGAGCTGGGTTTGATGGGTCAGGCACCAGCATCATCCTGTCCTCTCCTGCGTCATCCTGGAGGATTCGTTCAGGTGATGTCTACAGGAGAGCAATTGGTCATCCCAGAGCCCTGAGCTTCCTGGGAGCTGGAACACCCCATGGATTTTGTGAACTAAAGTGAGTTAAACACCAACAGCTGTTACTGGGGGCTGTGGGGATCGCAGGGAGCAGCGCATGGCAGGCGAGGGGAGCTGCTCCAGGCTGGATTTGCCAAACACAAACACACTCCCTGTGCTGCCAGCAGGGCTGGTGGGCCAGGAGCCCAGGGCATGACTGCAGTGACAGCACCTCCCCAGACTGCTTTTGTTGGGAGATGAGAGAAATCTGCTACTGGGCTCTCTGCGTGGTGCTGCCATTTGGTGCAAACACCACATCGCTCGTATGCCGTGTCTGAAGTGTATTTTTTCATATTTATCATTTATCCTGTTAGATGAATGGGGAATTTGATGGTTAGGACTGCTTGCATGGGCATCAGAATTCAGTGGGAGGACGTAGAGGCAGTAAATGAATTCAGTATTGGATTGATCAACTTTTGCCAGTGTTGGCAATTGGTTTTAGCACCCTTGTGTGCAATGTGTTTATGGTAGAAACATGTATTTTGTTTAAGAGGTTAGACTGCTTTCTTGTGCTCTTGTATTAAGATTTTCAAATAAATTATTGATACTCAGAAGCCCAGAGGTAACAAGAACCTTAGAACTGTAATTTCCCCATTGAGGCCAGGCAAAAAATAACACTTCTGAACTTATACATTCTTGCTCTAAGAATGACTATGAAAATTCACACCAAAGGATCATATATTGCTACCAAATTAATTTCTAATGTAAGTCTATTGTGCTTGTGTTAAATCTGATTGAGTTTCTTTAAAGCAGTTTACTCTGTAAAACTTTGTCTGTAAAAACATGCACAGTAAAAAGTGTTTATGTTGCAATATAGCACTTAAATTGCATTTAAAAAAAAAAGCCCACACAACAAAAAAACCCTCTTTTATACAACTATTTGCTGTAACATTTTACAAACCAAGGGAGCAAAGTAACCCAGAGGTCTGTGATGTCATGCTAAAAGCCCAAGTGTTAGCTTGCCAAGTATTGACGTTCTCACGATACTTTGCAGACACAAAAAACTAAGGCAGAGTGGAGCGATGCTGTGGTGCTGATAAAGGAAATCCAGTGTATGGAGATTAAACAGCTGAAGGGCAGGCGTGTGTTACCAGTGAGTCTGTGCAGACTGTTGTCTCCCTGGGGCCAAGCACTTCTTAGGCATTTGCTGCATATTTTGACCAAGTACAGAATGTAGGAGACGTAAACTTTTAAAAAAGCAGGGGAGGGTGTCACTGTTTTTTTTTAATCAAATTTTTTTTCTGAAACGGATGCTTCAGAAATGCCTTTAGAGAGCAAAATGAGTGTGGTGATGGAAAAAAAAAGAACATAAACAGCTTGCTCATTAGGCTCAGTTAAAGCTAAGTTGATCATTGGTAGAAATTTGCATTATTTTCCCAGCGTGGTGTTCGGTAACAACTTTTCCTTGGTGTGCTTTTGTTTCAGTTGACATTTGCTTGAATGGCCAAGCGAGTTGGCAAATTCTGTGCTGCTGGTCTTTGAAGTTGTGACTTGAGCCCAAACAGCCTGGTCTTTGTGTGCAGCAGGGAGCCCCTTGCCTTTGGAGAGGGTGCGTGCAGCACAAAGCCTGGGAAGGGGCTGTGCATACCCAGCCTCACAATGCTGCTCAGCACTTCAAGTAGCTCAGGTCCTGCAGGAGTATTGGTTTCTTTGCTGGGGTTTTTTTATTGCAAGGAGTTGAAGTTCAAAATATTAAAAAAAAAAAAAAAGAGAAAGGCAGAAGATTAACCTGAAAGTACATTTTTTTTATTGATCTTCAAACATAGGTTAGTATTTAGAGGGATTTGAACTACAGTGGGAATTTGCTGTCTTCTCTGTTCAATACAATTACTTCACGACGGGGTTGGAGAGCGAGCTCTGCTAAGTACAAAGAAAAAAGCAGGGATTTACTTGAGATGGATAGAATTTGTTTAAGATTTTACACAATGTCACTTGAGTTATACTAAAATCTGTTGTATGTCCAAAATTGTCTGAAAAACTAGACACAATACGGTGACAAAATATGAATGCTTGGATGGGAAGGAGGAAATCTGTATAAATAAGACAGTGTATAAATACCTATTTATTGTATTATTTGCACATTTCATGGTCAGTTGAACTTCTTTTACTGTTCACAGCCCATATCTTGGTAATTGTGGTAGGAGTGTAGCTTACACAGCATTTATGTGACTCCCTCTCAGATGGAGCAGCACAATGCTGAAGGACAACTCCAGCCCCTCAGTATTTCTGTGTACACAGAGCTGAGGATGTGCATGAGCAGTTTTTGAATGGAGCCTTGTAGCTGCAATAATTTTCTTTTTAACGCATCTTCCATAGCTACAGTGAAGTGGAGGAGAGGATGTTCAGCAAGAGGAATTGCTTGCCTGGCTTTTACATTGGCCCTTCTCAGGAGCTGGATTTTTGTTGGCTGAAAAACTACCCACAAGGGGCCACAATTTCTTGGAAGGGCTGAGTGAAAAATTGAGGTGGAGTAAGGTTTTTAAATGGATCTTGTCACGTGGATGTCACCGTGTTTTGCTTTGATGGGGAGCGGCTGATTCCCAGGTACAGAAATTTTGGCCATCTGAATGTTGGAGATTGGGGTCAGCCTTCCACCTCTCTAGGTGAGGGCTCGGTGCAGAGGAGGTGTTGGGAGCCTTGGCTGTAAGCCAAGGTCAGGAAAACATCTTCCCAGCTGAACTCAGCTTCTCTGTGCTCTGACTGCTGCCTGACCTGCTTGTGCAAGTGCTCTTCAACTGATTGTGAGAACTCCAGCAGTTTCAAAGGTAATAGTTAGCAGGTCTCCTCAGGCCGACCTGGCTTGTTTTGACTGAGCCAGATTAGGGACTGGTGGCCCAGAGCTGCCCCCTGTTCACCAGCCACGTGCAGCTGACTGTGGGCAGCAGAATCTTCACCTGGACAGGTTTTCCAATGGATCCAGTTAAACCAGTGTGAGCAGCTGTGAGGGCATCTCCCCTGCAGTTAGAGTGAGCTTTCTATTGGATAATTCTATCTGTTAACACTAGTATTAAGCTGTATTAAAGCCAAACATTGTCAAGTCTGCTTTACCTATAGGTTCCCCTGCAAAGCTCACCTAAGTTCACCACAGATGTGCGACCTTACACACACTGGAGAAGATGGTGCTGTCTGCTCCCCACATCAGCAGCAGTGTTCTCATCTCTCCAAAGTAGTTGCACGTATTGTACACAGATTTTAAAACAGCAATTAGTATTGTTTTCGTTCATAACATTTCCATTTGGAATTTTCTTTCTGTAAAAAAATGTGGCTGCGTTTTTATACTCATCTCTTTATCCGAACCAAATGCATTGTGAAGGAGACAGGACTTCTGGATCATGAAGGGCTTCTGTGACCCAGTTCAGCAATTCATTGGTTCATAACAGAGTGTATGAGCAAGCACCCACAGTGTGTAGCAATGCATATTTTAAGCTTGTGTCATATTCAATGGTAAATAGCCATTTTCCCAGTGATTTGTATTGGTTTTGCACTTCATTATCCATGCATACTTATACCCAAGTACAGATTGCCAGGCAAGCAGTTTCTGAGGCTGGAATAAAGAACAGTTTGCTTTCTGGTCCTTTCTTATGCTAGTAAAGGTTGGATCCAAAGTTGTGAGAGAGCTGTATGAACTTGCAGGAATTTTGTATTGGAGGTCTGTTCTTCCTGTTGGCTATTCCTGTTGGGTTTTTGGGATGGGATGTGGGATCAACCTCCTATTAACTTTGAAAAAAGCTGTACAGGTTAATGTGTATGTATTCACAGTGTATGCTGATGCCTGACCAGTTCATGCACTGGGTGCAGGCTGTTCTTGCCTGATGCTGAAATGGTGCAGTCTCATCTCTCTCTGTCAGGTTCCTTTTGCACAGCATCTCCAGGTGAGGTGAGAGCAAGTATCCCACAGCATTCTTGTGAGGAGCAGGGAGGCCAGATGCAGGCACTCAGGACAGCTCAGTGCTGCTGCCAGCAAAGCCTGGCTTAGCCTGTGTGCCAGAGCAGGGAGAGACCTGACAGACCGGTCCTGCTCACTTTACACAGGACAGAAAGTACTCAGGTGCTTCCATGGCAATCACATGCTGGCCTGACCTCAGCCATCAGCAGAGCATGGCTGTGGTTATTAGCTAAGTATTTCCATAATGTGTGCCTCTCCAAGCTGTAATTAAAGCCAAGCCTGCCCCTAGCTAATTACAAGCTTGCTTAGAAGTGTAGTTTATATAAAGCTTTTCAAACTTTGTATGGGGAAGATACACATCCACAGGCATAATAAGAATGACGCCTTATTTTCAAAATGAAATTTATAGGCTTTGGTGTCTGTTTCTCCCTCCCTTTAGATTTCTACAGGCTGTTTTTTGCATCCTTGTTCAAAGTTTTTGCCAGAAATACTACCCAAGTTTCACCAACATCAAGCCAGTGATTTTTTAGTTTTCTTCAGAGTGTTTTTGTTCTCACTGCTGAGAGAGTAAACCAGATGTTAAAATGCCTTTGAGCTTTGTGTGTGGAGAAGACTAATAAATAATACTTAGATCTCTCATAAAAAGAAGATAAGGAATCTTGAAAGTGGTGAAACCTTTTGTTGAACACATCACTGCAAGGTCTCTGTAAGTAATGATCCATCTATGGAGAGCTGCTGTGTGTTGCTTAGGTGGTGCTGCACCTGTACATCTTCAGCTCAGTGTGTAGCAATAAAGCAGTGCTGGCAGTGTAACCCCCTGGAGCAGCAATACAGGCAGGGTTTGGTGACAAGGCAGGTTGTGACTCTGACATGTGGTTGTAGGGTGGGCTGGTGTGGCCATGGCTCTAACAAAGCATTTCCCCAGTGGATGTTGCAGCACCACATCAGCCAAGGCCACCCTCTGGGGTGACTCTGTGGCAAAGACACAGCCAGGTGGTACTGACATGATCACCACTGCCCTTCCAAAGCATTCTCTTTGGATTTTCTTATTCACTTGCTCTTTTCCATTCCCCATTTCCAGGTGCTTTGCTTAGATCATAGTGCAGTCTGGCAGGAAGGAATGCACCACCATGTTCTCTCATGAGTGAATGGTATTTCAAAAGGAAAGGGAACACAGTGGAGCCTGCAGCACTTGTGCATTTGTATTTGATACCTTTGGAACAAGGGGATGTTCCCACAGCCTCCATCACCATGGCTGTTTGGGAAAAGAAAAGTGGAGTGCCTAACCCAATGTATGGCTGAGGAGAGCATGAGATAACTCCTGCAGCTGAAGAATTCCCGCTCCTCTCTCTTGTCTAGCCATTTTTGAATTTGGTATTTAGTTTGATTATTCAGGTCAGATCAGATTTAGGTCAGTTGTGATGGATTTTTTCCAAATCCAGTTCCCTAGATTCCTACTGTAAACGCTTACCAGATGACACGATGTGAAGCTGGAACAGGCTCGAGCTGTGTGATGACCGAATAAAATCTCAGTGGGAACCACTTCCACGTTCCTGAGATCAGTTTCTCATGTAATAAATTCTGTATCCAGAATTGTATCAAATACTTTTCTGACAAGAGTGAGGTTTTTTTCCTAACGGACAAATCCCAGCAGAGCTATTTATAAGAAGCCTCTCTCTTGTGTTTGCACTCACATGCCTGTTACTCAGACCTACACTGAAGAACAAATATAACTAAAATTTTTTCTGTGTCCTTGCCTGGTGCTTTTGGACTGACCCTGCTTGGTCTTATCTGACACCCTCCACTACATTTCTTTGCTGGTGTTGTTGGTAAAGGTTGCCCTAGCAAACCACCGTTAAAGGCTTCTCCCCGAAGGAAGAATCTGGATTTATTTGGTGACACTTTTTCTCTGCCGACTGTTTAATTCCTTTGTTCTGCGTGATTCTCTCCTGGCTGGGAGGGATGGGGAGAAGTGATCTGAGTGAGTGCCTTGCTCATACTCTATGTTAACACCTGCAGAACCTGTGTAACAGGGAGTAGGTGTGATGTTGAGCTCCTGGGCAGTGCATGGGGGAGTCCTTTGGCTTGGGGGGAGGAGGCCGGCCCGTTTCAAACACAAATCCAGACATGGGAAAAGCTACTTGAGTTGTTTTTTAAAATATTAAATTTAGAGCTGTGTTCTTTCACTGTTAGTTCCTAAAATGAAACTAGACATTGCCCAGAAGTTCTTACTTTACCAACCTACAGCTTCTTCTGCCACAGCCTCTTTATTCATTTCCTGACACAGTAAAGGGAATCCTTGACACCAGCCTTCTCTGAGTTGTGTCCTGGCTCTCTTATTGCTGCATGTGATTCTCCTCTACATCAGGTCAGGTAGATGAGACCTGTGCTTTCAGTTTTGAAAAGGTTTAGTGTGTACAGGTCACTGGGGAGGGTGGACTCTTCCACTTGTGCCTTCTTGGTGGCTGCAAAACCCACATTAAATCATTGTTCTACCATTTGGTGGCCTGATTAGATGTTCTGTGCATACCTCAAAATATGTGATGTTTTACAGTGAGATTTGCTATTTAAATAAGAGGTTTGCCATAATTGGCTATTATAAATTACAAGCAAGAAGGAATGATTTATTGCTTATAATTAGAAATGAGTTACGAAGGGGAATGTTGGTAATCATAAAATAAAGCTTGTAATACATTGATTTCCAGATGGCTGCCAGTGAAATTGTTCTTTAATGTATAATAGACCAGACACAAGGAAAAAAGTCAGTCATCCATCTTTATTCCTTGATGGACTACTTGTATGAATCTATAGTTGCCTGAATTCTGAATTATTAGTTTTGCCTGCATAATTGGATGAGAGAAACTGAATTTGCCTGGTGGTATAGGCTGCTAGAGGTGTGGAAAAGTGAGTTCCTCTTTTGTCTGGCATGATTTTTGTCCTTGTAATGTCAACAGGGAAGATCCAGCAATCGATCTGGCATCACCTCTGGGTATAACAACCTCAATGAATTGTTCCCAGAGACTGCAGGTTACTAAGGTGTTTTCTTTTTATCTTTTGCCTCATTTGAAGCTTTCATGAGGTTAAGATTGATCAAAACACTTGTCCAAAAGCAAATATCTGTAATCCTCCTTGCTTGAGTCTAGAAAAATACATTTGCACCAGAAACAGACGGCAGTGCTACTGCTGAGAATTTTTCAATAGCATAATCCTTCTGTTGAGATGATAATGTGTTCATTTAACTTTTAAAATTTCACTTCTTGTTACTATAGTTTCAAGCACCGTTTGAAATTTATTTTTATTTGCCTTATCTGCTAATAATGGCTCTTTCTGCCATAGCAGTTGCATTCTGCACTGCACTGTTGCCATTTGAAAGACTGCACTACACAATAGTTAAGGCATATGGATTGTCACCACATGAGTTGTCTCACGCCCATGTTTTAAAAGTGACACTGCCATTAGACTTGCTTAACTGAGACCATTATGATTACTCATTTACCTTCATTAAAATGCTTCATAGCTTCCTTATTTTAAGTAGCTTTTCTCAGCAAGGTGCAGATTTGCCTTGCTGCCATCATTTCATCTGGAAAAAATTCCATGGTGAAAGGAATAACATATTTTCAACTAATACTTTCCTGACCTGTGGAGAGATGAGCTCATCAGTGTCTTTATTGACAAACCCAGGAAGAAGGTGTGTCAACCAGAAATATTAGATCAGTCAGCTTGTCTTGTCCTGAAGCAATTGTAATTTCCCATGGTCTGCAGCAATTTCCTTTAGAAGCAGATTTGTGGAGATATTGTTTGGGATCTGCTGCAGGAGCATAATTTCATTTGGTCCCAGTGAGGTGGCCTTAGATGTCATTCTTTTCATTTTTGCTGTTGAAAATCTGTTGGTTTAGTCATTGGGAAGAACAGCAAGTTGCTGTTTTCCAGCATCTAACTGAGGAAAAAGCGTTGCAGCTATGCAGAAAAATATTGCCCACTCTGAGCTGGGTTATTGAAGACAGATGTTATAGCCCCTGCCCCTCTCTGAAAAGCCTGGAATAGGTGTTTAACTCACGACGCACTAGCAAAATTCCTGCTTTTCAAAAGCCTGTTGGTGACTGATGCAGGTGCTTAGTTCCTCAGTGGTAAATCTATTCCTTAGTGAATGATAGAGGTTCTTACTTTTTTCCAGTTTCCTCCTGCAAGTTTTGGTCCCTCAGTGCTCAGGTCCAGGCATTTGCTGGGAGAGGCTGCTCTCATTAGCACTGAAGATGTTCTCAGTGCCGTGTTGTCTGGTGCTGCACTGATGAAAGCCAAGCTCCTCTGATCCAGCATGAAAGAGGACTGAGTGGGAATGAGAAGTGGGAACAATTCCTCATTTCACTTTAGTTTTTGGTGTCAGCTTCAGTTTGCTTTTTTTCTGCTTGAAATGGCTCTTTCTGTAGTGTTGCTGGCTCAGAAACAGGATGAAGGCACTGACTGTTGGTGGAGTTGGAGTTCACGCAGGGATGTTGGAGCAGAGTTAGCAGGAACTGGCTCAGCTGTCTGTTGGTATCCAGGAGGGGTTCACACCCTGCCTGCTGCTCCATCAGTCACATCTGTACAGCTGGCAGCGCTGAGCCATCTCCAAAAGGACCTTGCTGTGTGGGAGCCGAGCTTATTGCAGTTTGGACATGCTTTTTCTTGGTTGGAGTCTTTCTGCCATTAGTTGGGGTCTCTGCAGCCCTGGCATGTGGGGGAGTGATCCAGGGAAACTCCTTGGGGCTTTCACAGTGATGGTGAGCTGGACAGGGTGAAGAGCCTGGTCTTGAGAAAGCCAGAACCTCCTGCCTACCTCACATTCAGGCACGCATGGTTTCAAGGTGTGAGCATCACCGGTGCTTTTCATTCTGCAGAGCATGATGGTGTCTGTGGTTGTATCTGAACTTCTGAGGTGGTGCAGTGCACCCTGACCCCCAGCCCCTGTGTTCAGGGCATCATGCTGCTGTCCATGGGTGTCACAGCCAGCCCTGGCCTTGGCTGGGTGCCTCCCCTTCCTCTCGAGTGCTCCTGTGAGCATCTGGCTCTCAGGCAGACGCAGATGCAGAAGATGGTGGGATCCACAGCTGGATGTGCAAACCCTGAAGTGCTCCAGGGTTATGGTTGTCATTGCAGCCTTTGTTTTGCCCTCTGGAAAACAGCAGTCATCCAAGTATGGGAGGGTCCCCCCTTTGTCCTGACCCAATGGCAGGACAGCAGGCAGTGTCTCCTGATGCTGTTGTGTTTCAAGAAGAGATTTAAATCCTTGCAGAGAGGTAATTCCCAGCTTTCCGGTAAGGATAACATTGATGGTACCTAATTAAAGGGCAGTCTTAGCCTGTGTAAACATTTATATTAATTTCCTTCTCACACAGATGTCTAGTAAACTGACCTCCTGAGGCAAAACCATCTGGCCTCAGGTGGGAGGAGGATCTCGGCCAGCGTGAAGAACCTGACCTGTCTCTTGTTGAATCATTTCTCAATAGTTTTTTCTGTCCCTGCACATGAAAGGCCTTTGCATGGATATATAGGTTTCATGGGCAGTTGTCCTGGATGACCTGCATAATTACACTGCAGGCTTGTGGCTGTGGGCTCTGCTCGATCTCTGCTTCCCATTGTGTATTCTGGGACCATCCGTGTATAAAATTAGTATGGGCGGTAAGCAGCAATAAGATGTTCCCTACATGGGTGGATTAAATTAAAATTCAGTAAGAAAAGAGCTTTGGGTGAGTTTCCAAATTGCTTGTAGGATTGCACTGAGGAGATTGTTATGGTATTGTCAAACTTTTTGGTGGATGAACAGTCTGATGCAAGCGAGGTGGGTTTATTACCTCTCACTGCTCTTTCTCTTTTATGTACTATGCTGTGTAATCTTTTGTTATTAAATAATAAGCAAAATAAAAACTGTTGTTTGTCACAGCCAGCTTGTTTTGCAGAGAAAAACACTTTGAAAGTTCAGTCTGTGTGATCTCCAGCCCTGTCAGGAGCTATTATATTGAATCTTCTTTTAAATTGTTAAGCTGGAGGACAAACCCAGACATTATCGTGCACATCTCAGCTGAGAGCGGAGCGGATTCGGCAGGGAGCAGCCTCTGATGCCTTGTACCATGCCATTAGTTTTTGTCACAAACATGTCAAGATAATCTGCTTCCAGTGTTATGTGTGTTGGCTGACATGAGCATTAGTAGATCTGCATAATTTTTGAAGTAGTTTGAAGTGTGCATGTAACACACTTGGGGCTGTGTGAAATCTTTTTTATCCCCTTTTACGGATCACGTTGCTGTTCAGAAAGTTGCTTGTTCTGTTTTTCCCTCCCACAAGGTACTGTGTTAATTTGCAAAGTTCAAAAGGAAAATGCCCCAAACTAGAAGTCATCATAAATAGTGAACGACAACTGACACACTTGGGAAGACCAGGAGCCCCATTACTTCTCAGTCACAACATTACATTTTAAATGGATGCTGTTGTCACTTCAGGATATATGGAATTGTACCTTAATGTAGGCTGTTATTTATTGAGCTGTTATTATTTATTGAGCTATTTATTGAATTAGTGAACCTCTAATTCAGTCTGGACTTTGATAAACAGGATCTTTCTTCTGTGCATGTGTGTCCCTTGATAGACTTCTGCAGATGAGCTTGAGTCATGCCCAGTGAAAGTTGGATAAGATACTCCAGTTACTTATTTTTTCAAGGTGCTTTTTGATCATCAATACTCAGACCTGTCCCAGGCTCAAAAGGGGTTGTGCTTTTCCATGAAGACACTTTTTTCCACCCTCTGAGGTGCAGCCAGACAGCAGAAGGAGCCTGTATCTGTAGCCATGGCAGCCAGTAATTTATTGCTCCATATGGCTGGTGTGGCAGCAGCTGCTCTGGTTTAAGGAGGTCAGGACATTGGGGCATTTAAGAAACAAAACAACACCCCCAACTGTAAAACCTTCTTAAATGGTTCTGTACAGTAATAGTAGGGCTCTCCCTAGGCATAAGGAGAGCCAAGGGGGTTATGTATTTATAACTTTTATAGCTGTTGTTTGAATCAAAGCCATTATTTCGGCAGGGAAATAAGTTTTTGTGATGGTTTTACCTTTTTCCTTACTTTAAAGTGTTGTGGTTAGTGTTTTAGGAAGCAGATAGTATGGAGGGGCAGTGGGCTGAGCCATTCCACCCAGGTGATGAGATCCACCCTTGGATCTGGCCTGCAGCAGGTGCTGACCATCCATGGCAGGAGCAGGATCCATCCCACTGCTTCTGGATGCATTTTATACTGTGCTGAGAGAGAAACTGTATTGCCAGATCAGATGGCAGTGCTGTATTTGTAGTAAGGAAGTGAAGATGTGCACGTTGTGAGTGGCTCTCGTGGAACAGAAATACAGCTTTAATTTCACTTTGGGTGTGAGGATCCCTTGCTGCTGAGAAATGGTATAGAAGGGCTCTTGGATGCAGCACTAAAGTTTTTGCAAATAGGCTTTTCATAAACGTGAATCTTTTTATTTTCATTAGGGGACCATTTTAATTAAAATGAAACTGGAATGTTTACTCTGCTTCCTGTAGCTGTGATTGTTTTCTTCACTGTGTGAGCACATGTATAATTTGCTCTAAAAGAAATGTCAGCAGTTTCTGATTACCTTGTGAGTCTTACTCAACAGCTTGATTTTAATTGGGGGGAGGAAATATTTTCAGGGTGCTCCAGGGAGGTCTGATGTCTTTGGGTAGCAGGAGGGAAAAGGTGCTATCTTTGGTACAATGTTAATTGCAATAATCATGACTATGAATTTAAAATAAAAGTCTTTCATTTCTTACCAATGTTGGGTGTTTTTCAGTCATGTCAATGAAACACAAGCCGTTTGGTAATTAGAATCCTTCAGCTATGCAACCTTTTGGGCTTTGCTGCATCTATATGTTTATAAGCATCTAAACAGGGTGATTTTTTGGAAAACAGTGATTGAAAGTAGCTAGGTACTCTCAAATCTCGGGAATTAAGGAAGAAATTTTTCTGTTGTGAGGATGGTGAGGCAGTGGCACAGGCCCAGAGAGGGGGTGGATTCCCTGTCCCTGGAAACATTCAGGGTCAGGTTGGACAGGCTCTGAGCAACCTGGTCAGGTCGAAGGTATCCCTGCTCCTTGCAGCAGGTTGGACTTGACAGGCATTTAAAGGTGAAAACTCTGCAATTGGGGTTAGATAATGGAAAGAGAAGGCTGAGCACATAGGGAGGAGTGTGTCCATGTCTTCAAATATAATCTCTCTGATCCCAGAAGTCGACCAGGATTTGTAAGTAATAGATATTTATGTAGGTCAAGTGAATCTCTTTCTTGAAATTCTTTGTAATTATATCATATGACAAGAAGTCTCTGTAGCAGAATAATGTGTTCTGGATTCTTCAGTGGCACTGCTCCTGAAACATTCCCTTAGCTTCTTTTTGTTTTGATCTGCTGAGAGGAGGCACCTTCAATGACTTGAGTTGCTGAAATGCCTTTTGGGTCCTGTAAAGCATTTCAGAGATGACCAGTTTTTGAACCTTTCTGGAGCTTAGCTAATATCTTGTATTATAATATTGTCTCTACCATCAGAGATAATGATCTGAGTCTCCCCTGCTCATTCTCTGGGGTTTTGTTTCCTCCTGCTGATTATTTGAAATAAATAAATAAGTAGGAAAACAACGAGTTTCTGTGTGTTAACAAGGAGGAATGACTAAGAGAAAAATGAGAGTAAAATGCTGCTTATCATAGAAGACTGTATCTCTGGAGGCATAAATTGGTGTTCATTAAGTTGTTTGCCTAGACTTCGTTAAAAGACGTGCTTGAGGAGCTGTCTGAGCAGTGTTTCTGTGGAAAGCAAGTCATCCTCTTCGTGACTAGATACATCTAGATGAGCAGGAGAGACCAGAAAGTAGCACTAAATGATGGATTGAGAACAGCCTCCTTGGCAGTGAGGAAACAACAGACTATGAAATGTTTTTCAGAAGTAATAATATTTAACACTTAGCTGTAAAGTTATACTGATCCAGCTCTTCTCCCCCAAATATGCAGGTCTCTTTCACATCTGATGCAGAGTTTTTAAAAATGTTTATGTTCAATTTTTGTCATTTCTCATTCAAGGTATTCAGGATCCCTGGGGTATTTTTTTTTTATGATTTCTGTAGCTGGATGTTAACTTCTTGCCTGTGATGGTTATGGTATCCTGCATGCATAATCTTACTGGTATCCTCTGTGAATCATGAGATGCAGAGAAGCAGTTGCAGACCAGTGCTTGGTAATCAGAGTGTGGCCCAGTCTTGCCATGTCTGCATTCTTCCAAAAATCAGTTTTCTTTTGATTTTTGTAAAATGTGACAAACACAGCTATTTCAAAGACCTTGGGGAGAAGCAGGGGCTGCAGTTTGAGATGAGGTTTTGCTACTGTGCTGGCATCTTTTATTATTACCTTGATCTGGGACAGACTCTTCCAAGGGAATGTGTGTGTTAATTATTGTGGCATTTGTGGCTCTCTGCTCTTTATCTTAAATCATTAAAAAAGTAATTGCACAACATAACACTAGCAAAGTGCTTTCACTGTTTGGAGAATGAATACTCTGTGTCAAACTCTTGTGCAACTTTTCTGATGTTCAGCATTTTTTCTTTCTTTCTTTGCAGATTAAGACCCTTGATTTCAACCCAGTTTGCTAAGAAGGCTGCCACTGAAGAGGTAAGAAAAGTCCAGCACTTCTCCAGCCTGGTGCAACAGGTTGAGTTTGGAAATTCCCACAAGCTATTTTCAGCCTGGCTCTGGTCATGTGGTAGATAAGGGTAAAAACATGGGTCTTGTTTGTCTGATCAGCCCAGGAATTGGTTACTGCAAAGCTGAGATTGGCTGGGTTTTCTAACCCAGACTTGCCTTATTTATCCATCAAGAACATTAGCACAGCCTCATGATGCTTCATTGGACAGCAAAAAAGAGAAAACTCCCTGCAAGCATCTAAAAAGGTCCATGCCAAATAAATGGTCAGGAGGAGTAGGAGGGGGCAGAGCTCCTGCCTGTTTCTCAGCATTTGGACTGTCCTCACAGAGAAGAAGGACTTGGCAAACTCCACTTTTGTGCAGCCAGAGCTGACCCCAGGGATGAGCTGGGCTTCTGTCAGAGACCAGCGTGGAAAGAGCTTACCCTATCCAGCCTGGCTTACTCCTGCTTTGTTTGTCTAATTTGAAAATGTAATAGTGCCACAGAAAAGTTAGTGCTGGTAACTGGCCACTGCCAGAAGCTCTCCTTGGGTGGCTTTGTGCACCTCCTGAAGGGATCATGATTATTTTCAGGTCATTATTATTTTCAGTGAAAGCAGGTGACAGTGATAGCTGCTTTCTTGCACTATTAATTTCCCACTGTACTGAGTGTTCACAGGCATTTTGTATACAACAAACTGTCTACTGCATATCTAAAAATTCAGTATATCAAAGGTATTTGTCCCTCTTGCCCACGAATGTGTGACACTGACACCCTGCTGAAAGTGAACCAGTTCCCTTGGGTAGTTTAACACCTTTGGCAATTGCCCATCCATACATAAAGCTAAGTGTCAAACTCCAGTCCAGGATGTCTGAAAGTGAATTCAGGAAGTTCTATTTAAAGGTGTTGTTTGACTGCCTTTTTTTTTAACATGACTAAAAGTCATTGATTTTCAGAAACAGTTTGATATCCTGCCTAGGGAAATACATTTTCACTTCTTATTCTATGCTCATTAGAAAACTCTGCACATTTTTAGAAGTACAGCAGTCTGGAAGTGGACATGATAATTAGAAGAAGGTCACATTTTAATTAGCATGGAGCAATTTTAAAAAATAATGACTCAATTGTAGCTCCTTTATATTCACCCACTTTTTCAGAGCAGATGGATACTTTTAAACATATAAATTGATGTATATTGTGATGCTGATTTGTTTCAAACTCTTGTGTCTATTTCTGCTTATACCAAGATGGACTCAATTTGATCGCTCTAGAGGCAAAAGCAGTGGTAGGAATTATAAACTGGAGGGAAGTTCCTCTAAATAATATGATTAATTTGAGCATTAAAAAATAATGAAAACCTGTCTTTGACTGATCCGAATATCTAAATACTTGATTTTCTGTTTAAATTAATGGGTGTCTTTTGCCCTATTAATGAGCTGTTGGAGCAAGCCCTGGGGTGACTTTGAAAAACTCAGGCAGATTCTTTAGGTTGACTCTCATGGTATATGACAAGTTCAGGAACAGCTTTGATGTTTGAATAATTAGACTATCAACTTTCTGGTGCAGGGATTTTCTCTTATGGTGTATCTCTGAAGTGCCTGGAGTTACAGGTATTCTGGGAGCTACTGCATCCCAAGTAAATACATTTATAAATAAATAAATAAATAAATAAAAACTGCAGCATTTTATCGGAGCTTGCTGCCAATGGAATTGGAGAACATGCAGCAGTACATAATTGTGTACTCTCATTTAAAACCTAGAGCACTGTGTCACTTTTCTCATGATATGGACCAGAAGAGTTGAGGTTTTTTGGTCTCCTTTGGACCATTCATTTTTAGAAGCACTTCAGCACTGGTCCTTCCAAGGAAGTGGTCCCAGTCTTTTCTGTCTTTCTTACTGTTACCAGTGCTGGTAACAGCTGACTGGTGACAGGTACTGTCAATATTCCCTTCTCAGAATTTTTCACATGACAACACAGCATTTATGGTTAATCTTTAAGGTTCTTCCAATTGCTAATTGGCTGGTTTTGTGTGCCATGGGCTCTAATGTATGAATCCCCAACAGTCCAAGTACAGAATGGACATGGAAAATACCCTATTACAGAGCTGATGGAGGTAAAGCTTCTGTGATGTTTCTTCCCTGGATAAGAGAAGGAGGTGGAGCTCCAGACTGAGCACACCATGAAAATGAGAAGAAAGCTTACACAGAAAGAGCAGAGCCTGGGCTGGGCTGGCACAGGCTTTGTTGCTGCTTCCTGCCCTGTTCCCAGATCTCTCCTTAATGAGCCGAAGACAGCATTACCTACTCCAAATTCACCTCTGTTCCCTTGTGGTGCTGCCCTTTCTCTCCCTCCATGCTGTGTCCTGCCTAACCTTGCAGCAGCTGGGGAGGACCACGTCCAGAACAGGTCCCATCCATGATTGATTCCCAAGGTAGCATTTGGAGATCATTATTCTGCTGAATTCCACAGGTAATGGCACAGGTGCCAGTGTGTATTATCAACTGAGTGCTCTGCCATCACATTAAGTGCTGTCTACAGAGTGCTATTTGTTCCACAGCTCATTGCGCCGCCAAATAAATCCAACCAGAGCTGTCAAAACTAATACATGTTGGGCTTTTTCTGATTTGAAGGGTACATTTTTGCTATCATTAAATTGTCAATAACGTTGTTATTTTGTAATAGGCCTGATGTGAGTTGAGCACACTGTGGGAGAGGTTTAAGTTTTCCCACAGAGCTCTACTGAGGAGCCTTCGCTCCCAAATTTCTCCTCCTCTTGTGCTTGCCAGAGAATCCTTGTTCTGCTGTTACCATTACAGGATATTTCAGTTGCCTGTTTCTGGACTAAGTGAAAACTGTATGGTTTTGCCTGACTTTCATTAGAACAGCTGAGCCTGTAGCACTGGACATGAGCTTCTGTCTCTCGTGTCCCTATTGTTTGGAAGCTGCTAAAGTTCTGTAGAAATATTGGACCAAAAGAAGGGCTGCTCTACTGTTCTCTCTTCTTTTGTGCAGGTTACCTTTCCAAAGGCACAGGCTGAAGCCTCTGATGTAGAAAAACCAGCAGCTGTGCTTGTGGAGAGTGGCCCAGTAGCCTACAACCCCGATGAAGAGGTGGAAGAGGAAGAGGTAGAAGAAGATGAAGATCACTGCATGAGCGCCTTGCAGTTAATGGGAGGAAATGGTGAGCTGGGGGTACCATCTCTGGTGACGTGGGCTTTGTTCTTGCAGGGGTGGGGACACACAGTGTCCCTGTCCCAGAGCTCCTGCTGCCTTTTCAGCATTGCCTGTTCCTGTGGGAAGCCTGGAATCACCCTTGTCTGAAACCTGACCTTGGAGACTCCTCCTGACAAAACTTTGCATCTCGAGCTTTAGGCTAAGAGGGCTTCTCAAGAACAAACTGAAAAGTGAGGTGTTTTCCAGAATTAGATTTACTAAGGTGGATCTGAGGAGTTAGGGGGTCAGTAACCCCTCCATTAGCAGTGCCTGGGGCCCCCTGAGCATCCCCTCCCTTCTCCTTGTGCCTCCTCAGTGGAGACTGCAGTGATGTCCAGGTTGTCCATGAGCCCTGGGGATGTGTCTGTCCAGCTCAAAACAGAACAAATCATCACACTCTGTTTCTGGGGAAGGTGTTAGGAGGAAGCAGTTGTTCCCCAAGTGCAGGAATGGCATTGGTGGTGCATGTATGGTACACAGATGTGTGCTAATTTCTTTGGGTTACCCAGCAAAGCCACTGGTTTAATTAGATTTCTTTGTTGGCAGGAAAAGGCAGTCTCCTCTCCACTGTGGTTTTTCTTAGCTGGACACATCCACATTTATCCTTTATTAAAAGCTTCCCTTTAGAAGTTAAGCTTTGAAAATACACAAAATTATTTTTAAAATGGGAGCTGCTAATTATGGGTTGTGAAGACTCAAGATGGGAATAAGTTTCCTAGTGAAATGTTATTTACTGCAAAAATCTTTCCATCACTATTCATTTAGCATTCATGGACAATATGTATACATTTCACAAAAGTGTCTGTTGCTTTTAAATTGATTTCTCTGCTGGAAAATAATTGCTGAACTGTAGGAAAAACAGTTTGTTGCCTGCATTTATTATTAGAATAACGTTCCCAAGAAAAGGCATCCATGTGGGGGAGGGTGGGTCTATGTTTATTAATAAACCCCCCACAAAAATAGAATAAAGGTCACTGAGTTTTTTTTCTTTGTAAATGTTACTAATTTTGAACCATTCTGAGAACATTCCACTACTCCCTATCTGGCCAGGACAACAGCTGAAAAATTAGAGTTAAAAAATAAAAATAAATAGGAAAAGGAAAGGAGTATTCCCAGAATTCGAATGCAGGTGTACAGAGCTGCTCAGAACAGAAAATAACTCTTTCCTAGCTGCTTTCTCTGTGGATTTTAGACCTGTCTTCCTGGAATAACAACATGAATTACAGATGGTGAACTTCACCCATTCTACACAAATCATTATAGATTACACTTAATTCTGCTTTTGAGCATTTGCTTGTCTCTTTGGGTGAGATGTTGCCCTGTGTTGGATTTGGAATATGTAGTTTAACTTTCCTCAGTGCTCATATGCAATAATTATCCATAGGCTCATCTACACAACAGAAGGTATCTGTGTCAGTGCATTCAGAAGCACACAGAAAGAGAAATAGGTGCATTAGAAACATACAGACTTGCCTTCTGACACACAGCACACAGTCTTTGCACTCAGCATTGTTTAAGAAAACAAAACTGAATTAAAAAATCTGGGCAAAAATTTTAAGTCTAGAAGTAAGAAGATGAGGGAGATCTGAGTCAGATGCATTGGTCAGGATTTGTTCCATGACTCTTTTGATGTTGATGGGAACTCTGAGCTATCTCTGAACCCTTGCAATTTCAGCTCATAAATCCATGAATAATATAAACAAACCAGCTTTTTCCTTGGTGCCTATATCTAGTGAAAAATGTGCCTACTTGTAAATGTAATGCTGCTGCTTATCAGCCACTGTGTGCCAAGTCACTTATGACAATCAGGCTTGATCACCTTAGCCTCTAAATTAAACCAAGTATTTCACATATACATGTGCCAAGTATTCCTAAAGGAGGGTCTAGTGACAAGTGAGAAGAGATATTTACACATACATGCTTGAAAATAATTTTATTTCATTGAGGGAAGTACATACAAGAACTTATTTAGGCCTAAGAAAATAGATGATTTTTAAAATGCTTGCCTAAGGCAAAACTTATCCTTTAGTTACATAGCAAGAAAACAGCCTTAAAGAAGCAATACTTCTATTGTGTCTTCCATCTACCCAGAATATTTGCATTTTTATATGCCCTTGTCTTTGTGTGTTTCAGATTATGGCTGTGATATGGATGAAGATGATGGCTATTAGCTCCATTTACTTCCAGGGGACATGGACTGTGTCTTGTTCTCAGCAAATCTTCTGTCTTCAAGCTGTATGAATAGTGAAAGAAGCTGTCTATGGTCAGCAAATGTAATCGAACAATCCTGACTTTTGTAAAGTGAATTCAAGGTTGGCATTGGGTCTGGTCAGTTTACATTGACCCCATACCCAGCAATAACCAGTTTGGATTCCTACTTGAATTTATTTTTATTTTGGTGGATCATAGTTGGAGAATTAAATTAATGAGAGTAATGTTTCCAGAGAACAAAAGAAAAGAGACAAAACAGACTGTGCATGAAGCCTGTGTTGCTGAAAGCAGCACATCTCTTATTTATGTGACTGCTTTTAGGCATACTGCTGAAAGGGAGCAGGTTGAAGGACAGGGCCTGTTGATTTTTTGAGTACAGGAATATTAGTCAGTCTCATCATGCTACAAGTGACAGAAGGAAATGTTTCCAACCTGGATTGTGAATGTGACCATGTTGCTGTATACGAGTTCCCTTACCCAACCCTGTCAAAAGCTAATGACAAGTTATATATTTGCAGAGCAGTACTGGTTTTCTGAAACAGAGTAAATACTTCTTTATATTAGAAAATTCATAGATTTCTTAAAATATCTGGCAGTAGAAGGCAATGAAGAATTGTCCTCCACTGTGAGTCCGGTGTGGTTTTTGTGGAAGGAGGGAGAACACCTGGGTTGGATAGGAAGTGCAGGGAGCAAGGAGGCAAAGATGCTGTGCTTATGAGCTGTTGCTGGGCATCCTTAGGGAAAGCCAGGTCTTCTTTAGGCTGGTGTTGCTGCAGGAGAGTCACTCAGGCCATCTCTGTGGAGCTGCTCTTGCCTGACTTAGAGTGAAGGTCTGCTCCCAAGAGCTGCTGGTCTCTAAAACCAGTTGAAAGAAAGAGAAAGCTGAGCTTTTTAATAAATAAGCTAGCATCTGCTTTGACTGAATTTAATTTAATGTAATTTGTTTAGCATTCACTGGGTAAATTAAAGGTCACCATGCAGCAGCCTGACTTTCATGGCTCAAATCCCATCCTTGAACAGTCGTTGCTATGTGAATAAAGCTGGAGCTCCAGCCCTGTGTGCCCTGAAATGTCAGCAGGCAGGTCCTCTGTCACAGATAGATCAGTTCTGGCAGTGCCATGAGAGCAGGGGTCAGGAGTGGAGCCCCTGTGGGCAGATCCCACCCTGGTGCCTCTGACCTGCCTTCCCCTGGCACTGCTGGCCTGAGGCTCTCGGCTCCGTGGGAAATGCACTGCACTCTGGATCACACTCTGGATGTCTGCAGCTGATGTTTCCATCTCTCTCCCTTATCTGGTGACAATCATGAAAACTGTAGTGCTGCAGGCTTCTCTTAACACCAGGGAAAGATGGATATTTTATCTTACCAGCACAGTTTCTGTTCAGCTGTGTCTCCTGGTCGGGTCTTCCTACCTTTTTTCAGGAGCGCTCGTTACTAAAGCACCATCCATCCTCTTGCTACAGAGATTGGCTCGTGGCAGGAAGAGAAGCTGCTTCAGGATGCTTTGCCAGACAGGGTGATGATGGTGCTCACATCTGAGGTCATCACCAAAGAGGAGAAAGGCCACACAGCCTTCCATACTTCCATTCTTCTCTGTCCCTCTTGGTAGCTCGCATAAGATGGATCATGCAAGTCGAGCAAGAGTGAGTGCTTTTTTTAGGAGCAGACTTGACACTATTTGGCTGGTAAATGGTTTGGTGGGTTGTATCTGTGAGGGATTTTTGAGCCCTGTATAAGAGTATTTCTGTAATGACTTCTTAGAAGCAGAACTTGGTAACAAAATTGGTGTGGTAAGGCTACTGGAAGGAATAGCTCTTCTGAATCAGATTCCAGTTATTTAGTTTACAGCACTTAAGTGGAAAGAAGAGATTCCTTATAATTCTTAGGAGGAAAGATGGCATTTTCACTGAAAAGCTATAGATTTTTTTTCTGACATTTTATAAATACTGCACAGAAACTGATACTGAGGAGATAAACCTTTCTACCTCTCTTTTATCTACACCATAAAATAGAAGTATGCTATAAGCAGACAGTTTTCTAAAAAGTGGTTTGTTTTATCAAAGTTTGTGCTCTGCAAGTCTTTGAGACCGTTGAGTTTGATTGTTTGGGTTTGAATTAATCTTCCATAGCACTGCTACAAATATACTCTCAGTATATTCTCAAGACTTGGGTTTTATTCCAAGGTACACAGTATTCTCTATGCAGGAAATAAACATGCATAAATAAACATGTGTATGACTCATGTAGGTCGAGTGCTTTTCTCAAATGCAAGATGTTGGCTCTTAAAGAAACCTCTAAAATGGGCTAAGATGGATATTGCTGAGGGTCTTTCCTCCAGTCTCCTGCTTTGTTCCCCCAAAGGATACCAAACCTGCTGCCAGGGTGGTGGGGGTGGTGTGTGTGAGAGCTGAGAGCCCACCCAAATAACTGCAGCTAGGAAATTTGAATTTCAGTAGTACATTGTGTTGCTGAGAACATTGTTTTGTGCACTGCAAGTAGAGGGTTGCTGTTTTTGAATGCTCTCATGATTTGATTAGGAAAGGCCATCAGGCAATCTGCTGGAAGAGCAAGGGAAAAAAAAAAGACCTACAATTCCATAGCATCTCAGCATTGCTGGTGAAGTTAATGGCATGGCTTCTGTACAGGATTCCTAAAGAAAGGATATTGGATAGGCAGACTTCACTCTGAGCTTCTTAAGCTATAGTGGTTATGTACATTTTTAATTTATTGGTGACTTACCGGGATTTTTGTAACGTTCATTCCTTCTTCATTTAACTAAGCTCAGGAAATGTAAACAGATTTGAACATGCTAGTTTCTGTTTTTATAGCTAGTCATTAAAATGTAAAAGGATTAACACTGCATTAACTCTGTTTACTACTGTTGGTATATCTGGACAATTTGTTGTGTATAAGTAAGCCTGAATTCACTTGGAGTAATTTGGATCCTGCTTTTCTCAGGATTCTGATTATGATGTAAAGAGCTTATAAGGCTTCAACATTTGGTATTCTTAGATCATCTTCCTTGAAGCCACACAAGCTGAGTATCATTGGGTTTGTTGCAGAAAGCACATCTCTTGCTGCAAGTCACTTTGCTTGACAGGCAGAATTCTCCAGCTGTTGCATCCAGCTTGTCTGCCATGCAGCCTTTTAACACTCTGGTACTGTGGGAGTAGAAAAAGAAATAAGGAAAATAATGGGCTTCTTCACTGTGCTGAGTGCATTTTCAGTGTCTTAATCATCTGTGACATTTCTTTAAAATCAGTGTGTTCAGTACAGCAACTTTTAAATGGTGCCAGACAGCCTTGTCTTGAGGGTTCAACATGTTCATCAAAAAAGTCTTTGCCATCCTGATGACTTGTTTGTGTTCTTTGGATTGCATTGAAACCCCAGTTGCAGATGTGTACAGTTAGAGTTTGCCTAATAAATGTTCTGTTTCTTATTTTTGTGTTGAATCCTTGTATTCAGTTCAGTTAGTGCCAAGAAAATGAAACCTTTTTGATGTATGCATATGTACCATCCTTCCACAACCACGAGTCATGTTAAACTTTTTTACTGTAATATATTTGCTGTAAATAAAAAATAAAACCTTTACATAGCCCATCTGTTACTATGATGCTCTCTTGATGATTTCTGATTTTTCTGTCTTAGTTCTTAAAAATGTTCAGTTTTGATTGCTGCATGATTGGTTGGTTGTGGCCAAAATTTGTCATTTAGGGCTTTCTTTTGTCTCTAAAATGGAAGATACAGCAATCAGGCAAGTGTTTTTTACAAGATACTGTTCCACTGATAGATGTAGATGCTTTCTGTAAAGTGCATAACATTAACGAGGCTTTTCCACTAAGCTGTATAATTAACTGACTGTGGGAACAATATATGGTGTGTGTGTGTATTTAGTGGAACTGTTCCAGTGCTTGTTTCTCAAAGTTGTATCTTGATAAATAAGGTGTGTGCTGAGTTAAAAATCATGTTATTTTATCAACATCTGGCTGCCACAGTTTGGAGACAAAAATCCACATCTGCCCTTTGTACAGATGGGTGTTTGCTCCTTTTAGTTTTTGCTGGAAAAAGAGGTACTACTGGATCCTCAGGAGGATCTCCTGCAAAGTTTTAGCATATAAAAGTATGATTAACAGTGGATTTGATAAGGCAGTATGTGTCATTCCAGCCTTTCACTGTGTTCCCATAGTGTGATCAAGGCACACTTCTGCTCTCTTTGACGTTGGGATGTTTTTATCTGAATTTCTCTTCAGCTGTTCCAGCCATTTCCACTGGGAGTTGGGAACTTCTCCAGCAGTGTCCATCACAGCTGCCCTCTCCCTGCTAACAACTGAGCTGTTAAAAAGTACTGACCACCTTGGCCTCTTCTTTCTGCTCTTCCCAAGCTGCACAGCTCTTGGCTTTGTCCTCACATTTTTCTCTTCTGTCCCACTCCAGCCTTTCATAACCAAAACCATTCTGTCCCCACAGCTGCATTCATCAAATATGCCTCCTTTAATGGTCTCAGAAGTTAAATAATGCTAATAAAGCTGAAATCTTACAAGGCTTTCTGTTACCTTCATTTGTCACCAGTAGGTCATAGCACATTTGTTCTTATGCTCGTGTTTTGTAATACAGAAGAGGCTGTTGCAGTTTTCTACTCCTGTCTCCTCTATAAGAAGAGTTACAGCACATTATTCAGGTTGGTTTTTTTTGCCCACCCTGATACCTGGCAGTGATCTTGGTGAGTGGTGGTTGTTTAACAAAAGGAGTTAAGTACAGGAGAAAGGAGGCTCAGTGAGAATTCAGGACTTAGGGCATAACAAATTTACTTGGTGGGTTGCTTTGTTGTAATTATTTTTTTCTTACAGGGCCTGTTGTGCATTCTCATGGAAATTAGGGAGGCACATACAGTTCATAAAAATGCAAAATGAAATTCCCTTCTTGCTATGGGACTCCAGGAGCACAGGATTTAACAACTTGTAGCCTGAACTGTACATTTGTTATTGTGTGGGAGGGCAGTAAGTCAGCCAGTACTGGGCACAGGGATGGCAATCACTGTGTTATCCATTTCTATTGCCAAATTGCAGCAAGAATGCTTTCTCAGTGCTCTCAGTGCTCCTAGTAAAGTTTCTCAAGTCTTTAAAAGCAGAAAAATACAGCAAATTAAAGGAATTTGAACAGAGCAATGAAAAGAAACGGCGCCAGCACTCTGATTTCCAGGTAATTTTTCT
Organism: Geospiza fortis; assembly: GCF_000277835.1. Lineage (NCBI taxonomy): Eukaryota > Metazoa > Chordata > Aves > Passeriformes > Thraupidae > Geospiza > Geospiza fortis. The sequence goes on along the minus strand of NW_005054303.1, from coordinate 9,384,382 downwards.
TCAGAGCTCTTCTGTGGGAAAAGTAGAAGGGATTTGTACACAGAGACTAAGAGGGGCAAAAGCTGCATCTTGGCAGCAGCAGAGGTGAGGCACTGTTGTCCCCTTTCCACACAAGAGTTACAGACTCTTCTGGTTCATGGTGTATCCTCCATGATATGCATCATTTATAGCCTGAGCAGCCCACTGGAGGGTATTGAAAGAGGCAGGACACCAAGCCAGATGAGGTGATTTCACCAGAAATGGTGAGCTATCATTGTTTCTCAAGTGAAAAAAAAAATTAATTATTTAGAATGAGTTTAGGGGTTGTAGTTTGATGTTAAGGAGAAAAGCTGCATTAAAACCAGAAAGATGAGGGAATATTCTTTGTAATGATGTGCACTGGACTGTGCAATGAGCAGTGAGCAGGAGGCAGGAAGAGCTTTGCTGGTTTACGTCACTCCAGGATCTGTGCTGTTACCAGCAGTCTCTAGAGGTGGTAGCAGTAGTGAAGGAGGGGATAGAAGTGCTCTGGGGTAAAACCAGAGTACTGTGGGTAAAACCAGTCCTGGTGTAAAACCAGATAACGTGCTACATCTTCTTTGCCAAGCCATGCCTAGTTAAACAGCAAAGAGGAGTTATCTGTTCTGCTGCTTTCAATATAAATGGGGATGGCTGAGCTTGTCAGAACTTTCTAGGTGGTCACAGCCTTACTCTGAGGTGGATGTGTTGTAATTGAATAACAGTTCTTCAGCATAGCATCATGTCTGGGAAACAGATTAATCCTTGTTTTGGCTGTGATTCCTGCCCATGCTCTGGGAGCTCAGCAGAGGAGAGTCCAACACACACCAGCATATTCAGGTAAGATTCATGGCTTGGCATGGCATAAAATACAGCTAAAGGAAATGTTTTCAAAACTCTACTCACTGCTTTCAAGCAAACTCTTAGGCAAGGCCACTGAGAAATTGTTAGTTACTGCTGCATGGTGCATTAAATCAGGAGGACCTACATAAGCTCTGAGGTCTCCAACAGCAAATCAGCACAATGTGAATCACTGTGTTTTCCTTCTGGGCCATCAGGCACCACGAGGAAGAGTCTGAGTGTGTTTTCTGCCTGTGGTAAGATGAATGATCTTTCATCTTGTTCATCTTCCCAGTATAATTTATGATGGTTCAGAGTTGCTGGCTGCACTGCATGAATAAGATGCCATCTGAAAAACTTTTGGCCAGGGCTCTTGGCACGTGTGCAAGTGTGGACTTTGTGATCTCCCCTGGCCTCGTGGTGGGCAGAAGGTCTCTGTCAGTAGGGGTAGTGCCAGCCCTGAAAAGCTGCCCCAGGTATTGTCACTGCCTGGGGATGTGGCACAGAGTGAAGGGGGCTGCACCAAAGGGGGGATGTGACAGTACCTCAGTTAGAAGATTACAAATTTCGTGTGAGTGGGGAGAACCATTGCACTAATCACTGTGCAGGGAGGTAATTTGGGGGTCCCAAGGGCTGCATTCAGCCCATTGATCAGTCCCATCTGTTAATCTACCACAGCAGGTATGAAGCTCAGAAGGAGATAAGCAATTAAGGCCATCTGTGACACCTCAAGTGAAGATCAGCAGTAGGCAGGATGAAGACTCAGCCATTACAGGACTTAGCAGAGCTTTGGAAGGCAGGCTGTAGCTCTGCCAGTTAATTTCAAGCTTACTTTCACAGTTGGGCTTAGCTGTCATTAAATTCTTGGATATATCTTAGGTTGATTGGGCCATAGTGTGACTTACTATCCAAGAAAGTGCTTTGGGGGGGTTTGGGGTGGGATGTATGTTTTTTTTAAGTTCCTCCCTCTATTGTCATATTTTGCAAGGACCATGCTGAGGATTGCAGATTTCCTCCTGAGCAGAGTCCTTGGTGCTCAGCAGGAGTAAGCAATAACTACTGAGGAGCAGAGATCTTAAAGGAGACAAAAAGCAGGGGAAAGCAGCACAAACAGAGAATGATGGTGAAACATGAAGTGTGAAAGTATCAGTTGGTCCAGGTATCAGAGGCAGGGATGTCCCACATCAGAGGTGAAGAAGCGAGCAGCAAGTGGAGGAGACCTGTTCTGGTAAGGTGTGACCTGAAACTCCTCCTCATTTCAGCTCTGAGATGGGCTCTTTGTGCCCTAATACTGCTGAGGGGGGTGGTGGAACCATCTCAGATGGCTCTCCCCGACTTCCCTTACTCCTTGCCATTAATTGCTCACAGGGGCATGAACCCAGTTTGTTCTCCTCCTGCTGGGGATCACAGCCAGATCCTGGAAAGAGCAGTGCTGTCCCTTGGGGTTTGGCCCAGCCTCTGCTCTGAGTCTGGCTGATCACTGTCCCTGATGATCTCACCATGATTTCTCATCCCTTGTTCAATTTCTGAGTAACTCAGGGACGTGAATGTGAGGGCTGAGGGAATCTAGAACCATCAAGGGATTTTGGCAAGGGCACGTAGACCCTGAGCAGAAATGTTGACTGCCTTTCTCTGTAATGTACCAGTCACTGGTATTTTTGGAAGGATGCTGAGAAATAGTTCCTGGAAATGTTGCTTTCAGTTGCTGTGTGTTAGGCAAATATCATGAGAATAGGAATTGCATTATTTGTACAAGGAATATTCAAGGGGCTGAAGTGTTCAGTCACTTTAATTAGCCATGGGAGTGAACATCATCAGCTTTCTGTGGAAGAACAGCAGATTGTTACCATTGTCTTTCTAAATACCTGTCCTGTTTTCCCCTTTGTATATTTCATTATAAAATAAAATATTAAAGCTTTAAAGCTCTTCATTAGCTAGCAGATGGTTTTGCAAGTCACTTTAATGAGATTAAGAAAACTTTAATGGCAAACATTTAAAGTTGTGTTCAGATAGACTATTGCCATTGGAAAAATCTAGTGAATGTTTTCTTCATGTTTTTGACAGAACTTGGCACCAGATTATGTTCTAGGAAATAGAAAGGGATGATTTACACCAACCAGTTCCCTCCCAAGTGTGGTTCTACATCAGTGTAACATTGCTGAGTCCCACAGTCACGTGCTGATTTACAGAGCTGCAAGGGGGGAGGAAAATATCATTAACTTGATGCAGTTCAGGAGAAATAGTACATTTCTTGTATATTCACCTCATTCCCTTGCTGCAGTCAAGGCATTTTTTGGGAAGCTTAGAGGCAGCCCCCTGACAGGCAGTGCAGCAGTGTGCCAACTCCCTCTGGACATCTCTGGCTGTCAGCACCAGCAGCCTGTGGGGATGAGATAAATGAGGCTGGAAAACCCTGAGACCCTGTCCATGAAAACCTGGCCTTCTTATCCCACTCTGGCTGAATTTCCTGAGGCATAAGATACTTGTGCTGAAAGCAGGTAGGAACATGGTTGACAAAAAACCCTTTCAAGGCCTTGATGGTTCTTCCAGTTCTGTATTTGTCTCTTGAGCAACCTGTGCCACGTTTTTAGGCGGTGTGAGCTGCCTTATAGGAATATGTTCACATCCACAACACCCAGTCCATGACAAGAGGGGTTTCTATCCCTTTAAACATGTGAGTTCTTGTTTGTGGTGTTGTGAGCAGCTGCTGGCTCTCAGACCTGCTTCCTCCCAGGGCTGGTTTAGGCTGTGCAGGGTCTCAGCCTCATGGGAGCAGGGAGAGGGGAGTGTGTGCTGATTCATTTGCACAGCCAGAGGATCCACTGTCCATGCACATACTGAGAGATGAATCATGCTTCACAAAAGCAATAAAAAAATGCCTCCTAAATGAGTAATTGCCTGGCTACCTCCTTAGGCTGTCCAACCCTTTGTTCTTCCCCTGCTCTGCTGACCATGTCACACCTGGCCAAGCTTCAGTGTCAGCTTTTTGCATTGCTGGAGACCTTTGTCCTTCAGGTTTTTCTAGATCTGGCTGATCTGATCTCAAAAGGGTTTTTTTTCAGATTTGGAAGAGCCTCACAGCTAAGCACAGGTCGTCAAGGAAATCCTTCTCCTTTCTCTCCAGATAGAGTGTGCAGGATCAGCGAGACACCAGCAAGAAATAACATCTCTAATGTATGTAGGAGCTGTAGTGATAGACTTGTTAGAAATGCCCTGACCAATGCATAGAAGGGAAAACAGGACAGTTTGCTGCGATATTAACACTCAGCAGAGGAGAATTTCTCTACTTATGAGCCCTGAGGAAAATAAGAGTTGGTCTGAAAAGCCCTGTGAGCTTCAAAGACTTGTCATGAAGTTTCCTTCCTCAAAAAGCAACATTTCCCTGCTAGCTGCTCAGGAGGAGCTTGGGAAGTGGAGATCAGGGTGAACTGCCCTTCAGGATCCCAGTAGTGAAGGGATGTATCAAGGGAAGCACCAGCTCTTCATCTTCTCCCCTGCTCTGTGATATTAATACCAAATAGGAAGCATCCTGTGTCATTTTGTCACCATCCCTGCAGTCATCCCCATTAGCTCCTGAGCAGCTCTTTGGTAACACAGACCCTTGTCATGTTTTGCTGCTTTCTCTGTCCAACAGGGGGTATTTCTGTGGAGCCCTGTCCTGACAGAAGGGTTACTTGCCAAGAGAAACACAATCCCTCCCTTTGCCAAGGACAGGTGAGAAGCATCTCTGCCCCCTGCAGCAGATGCCCTACAGAATGAGGGTTTCTCTCAGCCCTGGCATACAGCCTTCAATGGCCACTGGGCTGATGAGCAGCAAATTGCCACCCACAGCTCTGTGATCCCTACAGAATTCCAGTCAACCCACTCCTGACAGCTCTGCCAGGCTTGGCACTGCAGAGGTTGCAGCTTCCAACTCTCAGATTGCAGTGCTGAGTGTGGTGGCCAAGGGGACAAAGGGGCAGGAAGGAGCCCTGCATTCAGGTGGGTGAAGAAACACCTTTGCAGTTGGGAAGGTTTCCATGCCAGGGTGTTCTGGGAAGAAGCAGACCTGTGTCTCCATGGTCACACAAAAGCATACAGGGACTCATGTTCTTGCTCTGTTTTGACTGTGCACCATTGATGTGGCCTTTTTATCACACTGGCTTCCAAATTCACCATTCTGTGCTCTCAGGTGTGGCAGTGCCAGCCACACCCACAGATATACATATGGCAGCTACTCTCTAGGAACAATTTCCTTCATTTAAAGCCATCCATCTTAGCTTGGTGACTCCCTGGGCTGCCTGTTTATCTCCACTGAATGTAAAGGAATTGCTGGTGAGTTGTTGGGACAGAGTGTCGATCTTGTAGGCACCAGGAATGAGGTGAGGAAATCCCATTCCCACCTGCCTCACCTTTCCTTTATAGTCCTGATTGTTCTGAGGAAAGGAGAGGCTGGAGTGCCTCCCTTCCACTATTAACCAGCCACAAAACAAAACAAAAGAGCTTTTAATGTATAGCCAGGCTGACTAGTCATTGTAAAATGTTGCACCATAAATATCTCAGATTAATAATTTGTTTGTTTTCCCCTCCACAATAGGCAGGGGGAGCATTCATGAGGCTGCTAAGCAATGCTCATTGCAGCTAAATTTGGCATTTAGAACGTGCTCATGAGACAGGCATCACAAAAACTTTGTGAGGAATGAAGACAATGTGAAATGTCTGAAGCACATGCAGAATAAATTGCAGCTGGCCCGTTTGCCTTGCACATTTATTGATGCTGCTGCTGGCTCCTTCCTCTGGCAGTTCCCACACTGAAGCTTTATTACTCAAGTTGTGTCACATCCTGGTGTCTGTGCTTGTTTAATGTGGGCTCCATCAGTGAAATCTGAAGTTCATGTGTGCCAAGTTAAGCCACATCCTGAATGCTGTGGGTCTCCTCCTGTCCCTTGGCTCACTGCTGTGGTGCCTGGGTCCATGTGCTGCAGCTTGGACTCATCAGGAGCCTCCAGGGAGATCCTCAGGATGTTCTGATCCCTCCAGAAGTGACTGCTTCGTCTGCCCCTGGAACTCTTTTTTAAATGATGCTTCACCTGAAAGATCTCATTGTTTTCAGGCACACCAGAGTGATGGGGAAGGGAAAGGGGAGTCAGTGCCATTCCCTGGGCCGGGGGGTCACTGAAGGGCAGGGCAGGTACCTGAGGCTCCAGGAAACCCTTGATCCCACAGAGAACAAGCTGTCCTCATTTCAGTGGAGTAAAACAACAGGATGTCTCCTGGCAGCAGGAAGGGACTGAGTTTCTGAGTAAAAGATAAAGTTTTCAGGTCGCCTAGAAGGCTTCAAAGCTGTGCTATGGGCGCATGTGGAGGGTTCTCCTTTCCACAGTGAGGTGTGTCATGGGGTCAGCTGGCAGGGGTGGCCTAAGGCACAGGGTAACTCCCAGGAATGAGGGACGTGGTTCCCATGGCAAGCTAGGGATGCTGGATGCCCATATTTTTTTTTTAATTTAATTGCTCCCTGGATTTTACAAACAGATTTGTGATGGTGCTGCTTGAGTAAATAACTGCTGTTATTGGCACTTTGCTTCACCTGGCTTGGGTGAACCAAGCATGGATGAAGGCACCTGTGTAACCCTACAGCTGATCTCTCCCTGGAGCTGGGCAAACCTGTGAGCAGGGCTCCAGGGCAGGAATCCCAGTGCAACACCTTCCCAGGGTAATGGGGGATTCCTGTGGGTTGTGGCAGAGCTCTGGCTGCAGGTTTGTGAGAGGCCATCAGCAAAATCAACAAAAACAAACGAAGTTCATTTCCTCCCCAAACAGCTCTCTGGAAGAGCTGTGCCTGTGATGGTGAGGATGAGTTCCCTGCCACGTTTGTGACTGTGGAGAGCAGAGGAAGGTGTGAGCCGCCCTGGAAAGTGGCAGGCAGGTGCAGGAGCCCTGGCTCTGGCTGGATGGGCAGCATCCAAGTGAACCAAAGGTGTGAAAATCTGTGGGGAGACTCATCCCAGACCTTTGTATCACATGGAAGCTCTCATCATCTTGTGCTTTCTTTTTACATGGCTGTTGGGATTTGAGACTTTCCCCTGCTGTTTAGGACTGCTCAGTTATAGGGGGAAAACAGGACTCAGTTCCCTCAGGAAGGACAATTGGTCCTTCCAAGGACCAATCCAAGTTGGAAGGACCAATCCAACTAGGACAATTCAAGTTCTACATAATGCTAATATTTCTTTTATAATTCATGTGTGCATTTGTTTATGAAGTGAACACATTAGAGCCTTATCAAGGCTATCATCTGGGTCTCCCTTGACACATAACCCCAAACTCTACCCCTGCAGCCAATGACCCTCATTCCAATATCCCCTCTCCTCCTTCCTCTCCTCCCCAGACATCCACATGGAGAACATTTGCTCCTTTGCTTCCCTCTGGGTATTTCAATTGCAGCATGCAGCATGTCTGGATTGACCCTGGGGCTCCTCACTGGTGCTGCAGAGCTGGGGCCTGGATGTGCTGCTGTGGGAGAGGAGTTTTCCCAGTTTTCAGCTCCTGTCCCAGGAGAGTCGGGCTGGGGAGGCTGCCAGGGAGAGATGCAGAAGCCCCAGGATGTTTCCTGCTGCTGGAGTGTTCTCTTTTGTGCAGAAAGACAGCTGCTGTGTTTGCTGCCCCCAGCTAAAGCTGTTTGGATAGCTACAGACTGCATTTCTAAATGGGCAGTTTTTATCCACTTTTTAACACTAAACTCAGGCCCAGGGCAAAGCTGCTGTAGAAATTCCCATGGGAAATAGTGCAGAGTCAGAAATGGGAGAGTCTTAAAGCTCCTCACAGTGTTTTCTAGAGCAGCACTGGAAAGGGATGGCATGTCAGCCCTAAACTGAGATTTCCTGTAATTTGTCAGTTTTCACAATTATACAATTATTAAAATGAGAATTTTCTCCATGTTTTTCCTTTGCATTTGCTGGATGCCATGAATCAGAAAGTGGCTGGAACAGTTATCTTGCTCCAATGTAATTTGATTCTCTTCCCCCAACCCCCTTAGTATTTGATGAGAAACCTTTGTATTTTCATGCTTTAATACAATCTGGCACATAATTACAAATGACTCATAGATAATCTTGGTCATGGAGCTCTCTGAAATTAGATGATAATTTAGACTGGAATTTCTGTAGAAAGAACGAAGGAAAAGACAATTATAATTATTCTAATCAAGATATCTTTTTCTTTGCCTGGGGTATTGCTCTGTGAACTGCCAGAAGCCTGAAAGTATTTAGACCATTTCTGCTGCTTGCTGTTTCCCAGGCAAACACTGCTGAGCACCTCAGAGCTGCCTTGCTGTGAAATTCCCAAAAATGCTCCTGACAGAGAGGAGAAGATGGGATGTGCAGGGGCAGGACCACAGAGCTGAGAGCTGATGGGGTTTGAGTGGGGCAGCCACTAAAAGGTTCTGGGTGAGGAGCTTTGTGCAAACCCTGGGGCATCCTGCTGGAGGGACTGGATCCTGAGGGGCAGCAAGAGGGCATTTGGTGATATCCACCTCTGATTCTCAGAGCAGCTGGCAGAAAGGAGGGCTGGGTGTTCCTGGTTGCATCCCTGGATCTTATGCTTCTTCCCTTCCTGAGCTTTGGTGCTGGTTCAGAAGCTCCCAGTCACCTGCTGGGCTGTGGGCACAGTTCAACAAGGCCAAGTGCAAGGTGCTGCACGTGGGTCAGGACAATCCCGGGGACAAATTCAGTCTGGGCAGAGAATGGACAGAGAGCGGCCCCGAGGAGAAGGATTTGGGGTCATGGTTGGCAAGAAGCTCACTGTGACCCAGCAGCGTGTGCTCCCAGCCCAGAAGGGCAATCATGAACTGGGCTGGATCAAGAGCAGTGTGGGCAGCAGGGTGAGGGGGAGCTCTGCCCTGCTCTGCTCTGCTGTGGTGGGACCCCACCTGCAGCACTGGGCCCAGCTCTGGAGTGCTCTGTCCTGGGCTGACTATATGATGCTTTTATCCCCAATTGTCTGTTCTGTTTATGCTGAATAATAAGTTTTGCACCTTTAAGGCTTGTTCTAAAGAGTGAGGGGGGAGAGAAGAAGCTGCAGTTTGTTTCAGAGCTCTCCTCTGTTTTAGTTAGTTTAGCTAGCTGAGGCAAAGAAGTTCCCTGGACTGTGGGGTTTTTTTTCCCCTTTCTTTGGAGCTGTTTAAACCTGCTCTGGACTGAACACCAGCAGAGCACCCAGAGCTCCTCCTGAGGCCCACCGGGCCGGGCCTGGGCCGCGGCATTTCCAGCACTGAGGGGCTGATGAGAGACTGAGTGAGCTGAGCTGCAACCCGGGGAGGGGACTATCTCAGTTTGTCATCTCTTTTGGAGCAGCAAGGGGTTTTATTGTTTAATATTGTTTATTGTTTAATAAACAGGGTTTTTTCCACTTTTCTCCAAGGAGGTATTTTCTCCTGGACCGTTGTGGGGAGGGGCCGATTGAATCTGCTTTCCTAGAGGAGCCCCTTTGGGGGTTCTCTCCAAAATTTGCCCTGAACCAGGACAGTGCCCCAACACAAGAAGGACATGGAGCTGTTGGAGCAAGTCCAGAGGAGGTGATGCTCAGAGGGCTGAGGCACCTCAGCTGATGGAGACAGGCTGGGAGAGCTGGGACTGTCCAGCCTGCAGAAGAGCAGGCACTGAGCTGAGCTGAGCTTACAGCACCCTAAAGGGGCTTCAAGAGAGCTGGAGAGGAACCTTTCATAAGGGCATCTTGATAGGATGAGAGGGAATGGATTTAAACTGAAAGAGGACAGATTTAGACCAGATATTGGGAAGAAATTCCTTGCTGTGAGGGTGGTGAGGCCCTGGCACAGGGTGCCCAGAGAAGCTGTGGCTGCCCCATCCCTGCAAGTGTTCTCAGCCAGGCTGGATGGGGCTTGGAGCAACCTGGACAAGTGGAAGGTGTCCTGTCCATGGCAGGGGTTTTGGAACTATAAATGATCTTTATTGTCCCAGTCCAAACCATGCTGTGGCTCTGTGACAGGACCACCTTGCACAACAGAAATCCTGTCCTTATCCTCACTCCAGTGCCTGGGACCCTTTTGCAGAAGGGATGTCTGGCCCATGGGATGCTGAGCAAGAGAGAGTCACCATGAAGTGCAGCCCCAAAGGGGAAGGAGTTGGTTGTGTGAGACTGACCCTGGACTAGCAGATCTCATGTCCTGGTCACTCCTGAGATGTGGCTGTTAATGAGAGCAGACTGGTAGGAAAATAGAGCATTTATCTTAGGAGAGACTCAGAAGAGTGTGTCTTGTCTTACCCAGCAAAGGCAAAGAGGGGATCCGAGTTCAATCTAAAAATACTTCAAAGGGGTAGGCACCAGGGAAAATAGAAAGCAAAAAAACCCCAAGGTTGCATAAGAATAAATAAGAATAAATTAACCATGAAGTAATCTAGGCTGAAAACTGTAAGGTTTGTTGGTATTCTGGGGAGTTTCTCCTGGTTTTATGTTCTGTTTATTCAGGAGAGGGAGATAAAGGCTGCTCTCTCTGAATCCCAGAGGATGAGTCTGGAATGTAATGACCAACATGTTCATGCCAACATCTCTGACTGTCCTGCTGCTGATTGCTTCTGGCAGCAACATAAAATGAATGTGCTTATGAACAATCCTGAGCCCTGCCCTGCACCCCTGATAGGCATCACCATCCCTCCAGCCCACCTCCAGGGCTGCCTGGGGCTGGCTCCTGGAAGTGTCTTCAGTAGGGTCAAGCACTGGTGATGCAAAACCTCTCCTGCCTCGAAGCCAAGAGATGTTGGGCCAACAGAAAAGCCAATTAAAGTGAACACATCAATGTCATGGGAAGAGGGATGTGATTGCACTGATTTTCATGATCACTCTTAGCATTAATTAGATCAAATACTAATTTTGGTCTGTGGTGGATACAGGTTTCTCAGCCAGCTGTCCTCCCGTGGAGCAGCATCCAGTCCCCACAGGGCCCATCCACCAGGGGAGGGGGACCCAAGGTGGCTCCAGCCCCTGGGAGATGGAGGTCTCTGGCCTGCAGATCCCCTGCAGCACCCAATCCATGAGTTGTACATGGATTTTTGCCTTGATTGTACATGGAGTTTTGCCTTGATTGTGGCCCCAGTGGAGGGGCAGGGCTGGTGGGGTGACCTGTGAAAGCAATGAGCACGACTCCAGCCCCTTGCACTGTGGGTGCCAAGTGCTGCTTGCACACGCGAAACTGTGTGTTAATAGCTGAAATCTCACCTCGTTTTTTTCCCCCTGCACCTTTATAGCTCTTGGCTTTTTCCCTGCCAGCTCTTTTCCCACCTACCACTTGCTAGCACACATCATATTGCAGCCTCACACCAATCACTCGGTGAAGGAACCCACTGATGGGGCCTGGGCAAAAGCCTCCCTAAAAAGAACTTGACCTATTTTGCATTTATTTCTTTTTCAAGCAAAAACTTTGCCTTGCTTCCTCAGTTCTGACAGCATTTCCAGCTGTGTGCCAGGGTGCCAGGGCAGCAGAGCTGGCAAACAAAGGCAAGGTGAGATGCTGTGGATGGGCAGGGATAAAACTCAGGAATGCTGATGTGCTGTGGAAGCCACTCTGAGGCCAGGAAGGTGATAACACTCAGTTAATTCTGTTTGCCAAGCCACCATCTGATTTTGCAGCTGTGTCCCCAGCTTTGGTTCAAACCCTGCCAGCAGTGATGTCCCAGCCAGAACTCTCCCTCCCTGTGCTGCCACGGGCTCTGCAAGGGATGAGGGCAAAGGGGCTTTGCTGGAATGAATGAAACAGGAGTTTCCCAACTTGCATTAAGATCCTCCGTCCTAAATGAGGTTATCTTCCTTTTGTAGGAGCTCAGGTTCTTGGGGATAAGCCCTGCCACCTGCAGTCTTGATGCACTGGGGTAGCATCTTCCTGCTGTGCCAGCTCAGTTTGTGCCTGCAAAACATTTAAGCCTGACTGTTTACTCCTGCTGTAGGATTATGCAGGCAGCACTGTTATTCTGATGGAGCTCATCCCTTTACCCCCAGGAAAGCAGCCAGAGGAGGCTCAGATGGCTGGGGAAAGCATTTTATCTTTATTTTGCCATGATGCTGTGCTGCCAGCAAGTGGGACAGGACTGGCCTGGTGCTGAGCCAGCACAGAGGCTCGGGGAAACAAAAACAGCGGTAGATTTCATGTTTTCCCCTGTATTTATGAACTGAACACTCAGGGAAGGCTGTGAAGATGGAGGGGCTATCAGCTCTGCCATGAGGATGAGGTGTGGATGAGCTGGGATCCCCTCAGGACACTGCTCTGCTGCAGCATCATTCCTGTGAGGAAAGGCTGAGAGAGTTGGGATTGCTCAGCCCAGAGGAGAGAAGGGTTTGGAGAGACCTTAGAGCACCTTCCAGTACCTAAATAAGGACAGCTGCAGAGGGACTTTTTACAAGGGCATGGAGTGACAGACCAAGGGGGAATGGCTTCAATCTGAGAGAGGATAAGCTTAGATTGGATAGCAGGAAGAAATTCTGTACTATGAGGGTGGTGAGACTGTGGAACAGGTTACCCAGGAGAGCTGCGGATGCTGCATCTCTGGCAGTGTTCAAGGCCAGGCTGGATGTGACCCTGAGCAACCTGGTCTGGTGGAAGATGTCCCTGCACACAGCAGGGGGGTTGGCACTAGAAGAATCCTTAAATTCCCTTCCAACACAAAGCAATCTGTGATTCTCTGGTTCTATGATGCACTGGATTTTACGTGCCTGCAAACCCTCATTAACTCAGCAACAGCACAAACAAACTGGAAAGCAGCTTGCAAGAGGAGGGCCTGCTCTGCCAGGGGTTTCTCAGGGCTGTCCTGCTTCCTGAAGCCTGTCAGAGCCAGGTTTAAGATCCTGTAGAAGTAGCAGGAGACTAAAGTCTCTGATAGAAGCAAAAATAGCAAGATCAGAGAAAAATGCAATTGGATTTGGAGCAGCTGCTGGGAAACAGATTCTTTGCAATAAACTGAAATGCTCTTAGCACTTGATGTTTGTGCACTACAGAGAAAACATCCCTGCTACAGAAGGTTTATTTTAACTACAGAGGACACAACCTGTCAGACGAATGCACAGCTCCTGATTTGATCTAGTTCATTTTCATGTGTGTGTTATTTCTGCTCCTTGGCAGCTCTTGTGGGGCTTGTTGAGGCTGATTTACTTGTGCTTTTGGAAGGTGGGCTTTATGGGAAGCCACAGCTTCTGATCCCCATGTGGAGATGCATTATCAGACAGGACGGAAGAATAAGCAGGGCGATGATGGATGCTCAGATTTGCCAGCTGAGCTAAAACACTGAAGGGGAAAGAAAAAAAAGCTGTTCTAAACATTTCGTTTGATCTCAGTCCAGATATCTGATTTCACTTCAGAGAAACTGTGTATTTTTTAATATTTACTACACACACACACACACCTGAAATGTAAGTTTCATTCAATGCGCACTTGCTCTAGTATTTCTAGCAAGGGATCATGTGTAAACTTTTAAAACACTGCTTCACAAAGAAAAGTTAATTTAAAAAATCGCTAATACAGTTGTCAAACTCCCCTTTGTCAGCCGGCCCTTCCAGCTCCCTTTTGCTTTAGCGAGCCTGACATGCATCTGTGAACTCTTTGGGTCTGTCTGAATCTGCATTTTCAATTGCATAAGCTCTGAACAAAGCATTTCCTTCCTGCACTGGAGAAAGCTGCTCTGCATCCTCTGCCCCCAACACCACCAGATGCCCCTGCTCCTCTTCTGCCTTTTGTTCTTGTCTGGGAAGTTTTTGCATCCCTCCTTTAGTGCAGCAGCAATATCAGAGTGTAAAATAAGAAATCACTGTTCTGCATCAAAGCACTTGTGGTTTTGGGGTGCAGCTGGGGCCTTACAGTGCTCCCTTCTCCTGGCTGAGCTCACATCTCTGCAGGGATAACTTCTGCCTGTCCTCCTGATTCAGAAATCTCCTGATTTCTGAAGGAGAAAATTAATAGGCAGGGAGCCAACAGCTTTATAGAGGTGGGACTTTGTGACAGAAAGGGACTTTGGCAGTGCTGTGAAAGGAGAATTATTTCTATACAATTTAACATGAATCAATGTCTTTTGAAGATAAAAAAAAATCCACCACAACAAAACACCACCACCTGAGGACCAAAAAAAGAAAATGTGTTAGAAAATGTGTTTGCTTTTAGCATGGTGGTGGTACTGCTGTTCAGCAGTGGATACTGGAGACTGATTTTGCTGCCCACGCTGGAAGTGACCCACATCTTCTCTGGTGGAGGGATGTGAGCAGAAGCAGGGGTAGAGGGGTTCTGTAGGCATGGCTGAGCTGGTTGTAAGGCCCCAGACTTGGCCCCAGACTGGCTGCCCTGTGCTTTCATAGTTTGGTTTGAGATGCTTTCTGGAGGTGTGGAAAAGGGGGGTGGACAGGTGGCCATCTCTTTCCTCTTTGTCTGAAGGCAGCGCCACCTCTTCTTCAGGAAACCTCCTCCATGTGTAACTCTTCCCTCTGTGGGAAATGTAGGGGGATGTGCAGGTGCTCAGCCCACCACACACAGATTTGGGAGTGAACTTCAGCAGCCTGGCAGCAGGGAATACATTTTGCCACTCTGTGGACCCAGCTCCATATTGTGCAGAAAACAAATCCACCTGGCGTGCATCTTGCTCAGCCCTTCTGTTACCCTCAAATTCCTGTGATTAATCAGCTTTTCCTATGAAAATCCTGCCCAGAACATGGAATGAGGAAGTGGTTGCTCATATATATGTATCTAAATTGCTGAACTGATACCAACCCAATACAAAAGTGATTTTGACTAATGCTCTTACCGCAGGCAGAAGCTCCAACACTTGGAGGAGCAGAACAGCTCAGCAAGCAGGTACCTGACTGCAAAATTAATGATTGATTCTCAGGTCTGTATTTATTTTAAGGTATCACCTTCATTTGCTTTCCCTGTACCTACCAGCTCAGGAATAACTGGGTAAAGAGGAGGTGACTCTCACTCAGGGAACAAAACCATAACAGCCTCTTGCAGCATCTCCCACAGACCTTGGAAAGAGCCATGGAGGCACCTGGTCCTCAGGCCCCAGGAGCAGATGCTGAGGGATGAATTGCAGAGGGAAGAGATCATGGCTAGGCAGATGCAGTATGTTCACAGGCAGAGAAAGATTTTCTTTTAAATTTGATTTATGATAAGTGGAGAAAGGGCGGGACTTCCCAAAGCAGCTAAGGGAATTAGGTGCCTGATTCCCATTGATTTCCCTCTGACAGAGATTAATGCACTGTTCTCCACTTTGCCATGTACCCAGATGTGTTGGCAGGGCAGGATAATATATCAATCAGTGAGTCATCTGTCTGCTTGCTAACTCCCATGAATGGCAGGAGGATATTTTACATTAGGCTCTGGATCAGGCTTTTGTCTGCTAATCATATTTTGGGTCCTGTTGTGTTGGTTGTTTTTCTTTTTGGTGACTGCAGGGTGTGTTTGCAGGGGTTCCTGGGGCACTGCACCAACAGTGGGCAAGGCTGATCCATGGAGTGTTTTTTTTCATGGGGTGAGGCAGCAGCAGGTTTCAGAGAAAGGAACATCTCGGGTTCATTTTCATTTCCCCAAATTCACAAGAATCGCAGGAAGAATAATTGGACTAAACGATATTTTCCAACCACCTCAGGCACTTTGCTGAGGCTGCATTTGCATGACAGAGCTTTTCATTTTCCACCTTCTGATACTCAGCAGGAGAGGGACATTATTGTCACTAGAATATTCCCAATTCAGTGAAATTTGAGTGGGCTAATTAAATAATGTAAAAACCTTGCCAAAGCCCAACACTTTTGTGTATAAGGAAACGGCATGGCGTCCCCTCTCTTTATTTAAATGGGAGGAGAGGAAATATGTGAGTCTAATGAACTCTATAAGTTCCTGTGGCTTTTTCTGAGCAAAGCAACCTTTAGCACTATTTGCATTATTAATATCCCAGATGGGCAAACTGGCTGATACTTGACACCAAATAAAATTCACATGGAAAAACTTTATTAACTTCTTCCAGTTGTCTTTGTGAGATTTCTCCTCAATCTCAGGGAGTGAACACTGCTTCTTGAAAACATGCTGGAAATGGTGAGTACTTTCTGTCTGTGTTTCATATTCTGTTTGTTTAAGGACTGGAACTTTTGGCCTTGGCAGTAAATGCCCAGCTCCCATTCATGACAGTTGACTTTGGATGAGGCACACGTTGCTCTAGGTCTTTCTAGAGAGGGATGTGAACTTCCATCTTGGCAGAAGAAAGCAACCAAACCTATGTTCTCACCAGAGCAGTTTTTTGCTTTTTAGGGAAATCCAAAGTACTTTCATGCTCCTCAGTGTCTCTGGCTCTGCAAACCCTTTCTGCTCACCAGGTGCCTTTGTGGGACCAGTGGTTTCTCCAGGGGGGAGCTCAGCTGGCCAGGTCTAGATGGGGCAGAAACAGGGACATGTCAGGGTCAGATCACAATGCCCTGCTCTGCCCTGACAATGACTGAGCACTGGATCTCTGACCTGATCCAGGCTAAAGATATCCTTTTTGGATAGGTTCTTTTAACCCCAGGTTAAAACCAGATCAAACCTGGGGTAATTTCAGCGCCCTATTTGCAGCTGGAGCTGTGGGGTCAGATGGGAAGGAGGAACTTTGGAAACTGGATTTCAAAACTGTGGGCTTCTTCATCGTCACTCAATCCTCACTTCTGCAATTTTCCTCACCCCTCCTTCATTGTCTGGGTGATGGAGACTGTAAACCCAGGGGACTGGATGAGGTATCACAGGAGGGGCCTGTGGACTTGTGTGGAGCATTTAGAAACCCTGCTATGTCCAGGCAGGAGCTATAAGAGAAACCTCAAGCAGGAATTTACAAATAACTAATAGGGATCCCAAGATTTCCCAGAGGATAAATGTGGGATCATCCCACCCCCTGGTATGTTAAGTAACCCTATGGAGAAATGATGTCCCTGCCTATCCAGAGCTCTGGATCAGGAGCCTGGCAAGTTAGATTTGCACTAAGAAAATGTCTCATGGTTTGGTGGTTTGTTTTTTTTTTTCCCTGTACAACATGTGAGATGTGGTGAGAAGAAATGCTTGAATAGTTCAGTGCCCAGATTGCTGTTACAAGTGAGTGCCTGAGGCTGAATGTTTCTGAGTGATTTCACTGTCCAGTCAGGACTGTTGATTCTGCTCCATCAGGTGCTGGCAGCTTGCTGGATGTGCTAAGAATTGCTGGGCTTTTAAAAGCCCTTTAATATATAGTCTGTCCTTGCCAGTGCTCTGAGAAACTTTGTGAGGTTCCCAGAAGGTCAGACAAAGCTTGGAAATGTCATAAAATATTTGTCCCAAAATCTTTGCTGGAATTAGAGCTGCTCTTCTGGTTCCAGGCCCTGTCCAAGAAGGCTCTGTAGCTGCCTGCCAGCCCCTCTGAGGTCCTTGGCTGGAAAGTGTGTGTGTGCTTGCTTTTAAATGAATGAATAACATTGTTAAAGCCAATAAGGACATCCATGTGCCTGACACTCAGTTTGTTTTATGCTCTGCTTTCACTTAGGGTTTGATGTTTTATCAGCTGCTCTTTGTGCTTCTGCGGACTCATTCATGCTCCTGTGTCTGCACCAAGCCCTGATGTCCATGTGGGCATCCCTGGAGGGCTGTGCATCCCTCCCTGCCTCCTTCCCTCCCTCTCTCCACCAGTAGCAGGTTCCCCTCTGCCTTCCTTGCTGCAGGACATTTTGTGCAGTGCAAGGGAAGAGCGAACATCACCCCTGCTGCTCCCCAGCTCCACTCAGTGACCACATTGCTGAGTCTGCTGGGGTCCCCAGGATGAAGGAGGAATTGAGAATCTGACTCCACGTTCTCAGAAGGCTGATATTATTATATTAATTATATTATATTATAT
>NW_005054303.1:9356029-9366682 GCF_000277835.1 Geospiza fortis | reverse complement strand
TTATATTATATTATATGCTATACTAAAACTATACTAAAGAAAGAGAAAGGATAATCAGAAGGTTTAACAAGAATGATAATGAAAGCTGTGACTGACTCCTCAGAGTCTGACACAGCTAATGGTGATTGGTCATTAGGCTAAAACAATTCACATGAAACCAATCAACAAGCACCTGTTGGTAAACGATCTCCAGACCACATTCCAAAGCAGCCAAACACAGGAGAAGCAAATCAGATTATTATTATTTGCATTTTTCTCTGAGGCTTCTCAGCTTCCCAGGAGAAGAAATCCTGGAGAAGGGATTTCTCAGAAAATATGACAGTGACAACCTCATCACTCAGAGAGCAGAGAATGGATGATGGTGCAAACATGATCAGACAGGAGGTGATGAACTGAGGAGAAGCATTATGAAAACTGCAGCAGCAACTGCAGGTTGAGCTGTGCATAAAAGTTTGCAGGGATCCTGCTTCTGGCCTCTTCCTGAACCAGGCAGTCACCTTGAGGAGCCACATAATACCCTGCCATAGGTTACAGAAACTTCTTGACACCCTGTATGACCCAGGACTTTTTTTTTTTTTTTAAAGAAGAGTAATCAGAAAAGGTGCAGAAGAGGTTGAGCAAATGGGCAGTCCTGAAGTCCCTGGGACAGCAATTTCTCATGTAACTCACCTCAGGGAGCTGCCTGTGCTGCAGAGGGGGCAGGAAAGTCCTTGCAGTCCCTGCCAGTCTGATCACTGGGCTCTGCAGACAGGTTTAACTCCAACAGACTTGGAGGCTGAAGGAAAACTTTGTGTCCTAAAGCTGCCTTCTCTGCTGGGCCGGTTCTCATCCTCCCCTTTTATGTGCTTTCTGCTATTTTTATCTGGCACACAGGTTTGCTGAATAAGAGTGCCCTCAGTCACTACTAATCAGCAGCCTCCCCAATCATGTCTGGACAAATAGAAGTGTAACATATGCCCCAAATGGCAGGAGAACTGGAAAACTTCGGTGACTAATCACTGTGAGAGGTGCATCACAGCCACGAGAGCCATTTTTGCTAAGCTCAGGCTAAAATCCCAGGGCAGATGCTATTTATGTTGTACAGCACTTCAGAGGCAGCCCTGCAAGAAAGCAGATAGAGATGAAGGTCAGAGCAGGCCTTTTAAACACGACATTACTTAAATGGCTTTTCCTGCCTCAGCTGTCCTGCTCTGAGATTAGCCCAGCTCCAAATGAGAAGAGTTTTTTCCCTGTCACAGTAAATCCCATGCATATTTCTGTGCTGGTTCTGAGGCTGGGAGATGCAGAACTATCCTGTACATTTCCAAACAATTCCTCAAGCTGAGCACTTGGCTGGGAGATCCCTTCTGAAATAGTTAACAATTACAACATCTCCCCAAATTGCATCAGTCCTTTGATCTGCTTGGTGTTTGAAAAAACCCAGCAACTCATTTTCTAAATTGCTGTCAAGTCTTTAATTTTTTAGATACCTAAAGCTGACATGTGAACACACCCATGTCTATAGCATAACCTTGGCTTCTCTGAATTTATGAGGAGCTTGGCAAAATTTGAATGATTGAGTTACTAAAATAACTTTCAGTGTAATTACCATGCATTGCCTTTCCAGGTACCAGGGAAATTGGATAATTGAAGTTCAGGTGATGGAGGTTGCACGGCTCTTTGTAAAAGCATGGAGTGTCCACTGCAGCTCTTTGAAGAAACCTCATTAAAATCAGCCCAGCAGCATATGAAAACATGGAGTAGTTCATGGTTTGGGAATACTTCTGCTTTTCTGTGGCCATTTTTTCTCTGATAGGCTGGCTGGAAACCGGGCTGGGTGCTCATGAATGAGGATTGGGTTGCAGAGGATGCTGCATTCAGTGCAGTCCAGGGATGCTGCAGTGACTGACTGAGTGTTTGCACCTCCTGACACTCTGCAGGGGCAGAGACCAGACTCTGCATTTTCAAAGCAAGTGTAAACCCAGATTTAGCACCCTATGGGTTACAGATTTAATCCAGTATAACAGAGAGCAGCATGTGGCCCATACTTCAGAGCTATCACTGGTTCTAATGTAATAAAGCAGTGACCCAGACCTGAATGCCTCAGAAACCATCTTTTCCTGACTCTGACCCCACCCTGACAACTGTGTGCCACAAGAATGCCTGCACCCTGGGTTAAAATTGCGCTTACCAGCAGATAGGTTAACTCAGCACTTTCACAGCATTCAGAATTTGAGTGCTTTGGAAAGGCCTCCTTGTACCAAAACGAGCATGTCCTTGACCTACTGCTATTTACAGGGATTGCCAGATTATACATTTAGTTATTTTTTCCTATGCTGCCTTGAAGAGCTGGAGAAAGAACCATCTCTCCATCAGCTGAGAGAGGCACCCCACAGATCTTTGTTCCAGGCTCTCAGCACACTCAAGGAAATATTTCTGCGTCACCTGTGTTTGTTCCACACTTTTAACTTTCTTTGGAAACAGAATTTCTAGAGGCTTTTAAAGACATTTAAGACACTTGCCTGTGCCCAACTTCCATATCCTGAGCAGAGCAAGGTGGGAGGCACAGGTGCTCCCTTTCACCAAGTATCAGAGGACTGAAAGATCTTTTTTGGGTCAGAACAAAATAGGACACCCACACGAACACAAGGGAACTGTGCAAATGCTGGATTTCTATTTTTTTGTTCTTTGGCCAAAATGTGAAGGAAGCTCAGGTTAGATCAGTTCAAAGTAGATTTTTAAAAGTATTTTTGCAAGGTGAAATATTAAGCAAAATATTTTGTTTTACTGAGAACATAAAGCCTGACTGCTCTGGTACTTGACTTTGTTATTTTTTCATTATGAAGCTTGAAACAAAGCCATGTATTTCATGCCTGAATTTCCAAGAATTCCACTCCCCTCATTTTTATTTTTTTTTAAATTTGGAACATACCCAAGAAGTTCAGTCCAAGCTAATAAAATCTGGCCATCTTAAGAACTTCATTTTTTTTTTTTTAATTTTTTTGCACCTTAATATTTCTGGCTGGTTTTCCTGTGTGGAGCTCCCAATCTTACGCCCCCAAGTCTTGCCCCTGGCACCATGCCCCATGTGAAAGCTGTGGGTGAGCTGACATTTGTGCTGTCAAGTGTGACTTTGGTTTGAAGAGCATCAGGTCCTTCAGGACGGCCTCCTGTGACAGCTCAGGGCAGCTTCCCAGAGACCAGGAATTTTCTGAACAACAGAAGGACTAAAAAATGTTGGGAGGGACAAACTTTGAGGCTCTGATCTACATAACCAGCAGAATGACACGCCTGTGTGTTGCTGTAGTACTGCATCTTATTTTGCCAGCCAAGTGTGATATCAGATCCAATTGGAAAAAAATAAAAATAAAAATAGAAGAGCTCAAGTCCCAGCTCAGATAACAGTTGTGAAGTTGAATCAACTCAGCCCAAGCTAGGACAGCACTTAAATATGTTCCCAGCCTTAGGAATGCACTTAAACTGGATCTAAGCATGGCCCTAAAAATGCTCATGTGTTTTCCAGAGCTCAGTTTGTTGCTGTCCCAAAGGTTCCCATGAAAGCTGTTGCCTCCCTGGGTAAAGAGAATGAGCCTAGTGCACAGTTCCCAGAAATGTAAAAACTACAGTTAAGTAAAATGGCAATAATTGGATTTATGTCATCTAAATACTCTTTGGTGTGAAATCTCCCGTCTGTATGTGGGTGAAACAATTTCTTTCATCTTTGCATAAAACCAAGAAGTTATAAAAATGAGAAGGTATAAACATATCCTT
The DNA here is from genome assembly GCF_000277835.1 of Geospiza fortis. Lineage (NCBI taxonomy): Eukaryota > Metazoa > Chordata > Aves > Passeriformes > Thraupidae > Geospiza > Geospiza fortis. The sequence goes on along the minus strand of NW_005054303.1, from coordinate 9,362,932 downwards.
CAGCAGCAAGTGTTATACTGAATTGGCAATCCTTCTGCAGCTGAAGGGAAAAAGATGTTGAATATTACTATATTGTAGTGTACACATTAGTAGAATATTATCCAAAACCAGCATTCACTGTTCTGCATTAAACAGAGGTATATATGCATTTAAATAGGCACATCATGGCTCGGGTTTATTGCACCAATATTTTATTTATCTATCACAAGCTTATTTTTACTGCTGACAAATATTTTCTGTGTAGTTTGAAATTCAAAAGAAATAGTCACACACAGTCATTAATGTTTAAAGTCAGAGGATATTATTTAGTGTAGTGCTAGTTGTATTATTTTATACATTATGCATTAAATACTTTTTGGTGGTAGACTTATTAAATACAAATTGAGGCAAACCAATCCCTCAGTGGAAACAGACCTGCCAAACAACTATTTTCTTTTTACTTTCAATCTCACATACAAATGAAGATCTTTTGGATTTCAAAGCTGGTGCTGTTTTTAACCCCCTCTCTCAGTTTTCAGTGTGGATTTCCAGGGCTATAGGGACTTGTTAAGGAAAGATCAAACATAAACTATATATGTATTAATGCATGAAACAGATATATTTACCTCACTGGGGCATTGAGAATTAATTAGTCGCTGATTAGAAAGTGGTGGAAAGTGAAAACCACTATCTAAGCACTCGATGCTGTTTTCCCTTTGAGTGTGCAGCTGGAGATGGAGCCAGCCAGCGATGGTGCCATGGGACGTGTCTGGGTGTGGGGGCGGCCCCAGCCCAGCCTGGCAGCCCTGGCTGTGCCCTGCACAGTCCATCTGATGGATCTGTGCCTTTCCTGCTTCCTGTGGACACTCCTGAGGAACCAGCCCATGCCTGCAGCCTCTGGTGCTGCAGTGTCCCAGAGCCTGGCCTGGAGGGGCTGCTCCAGCTCAGCCCATGGAATGGCCAGGATCCCCCAGGGATGCCTGGATCCTGGTCACACCAGGAGAAGGGTAAGAGCAGAGCAAATGTGAGAGTGGCTGCCCTCAACAACCCCCAGCCCCTACCAAGCACTTCCCAAGAATTTATTTGCACCCCCAGATATATTTGCTGTGGATGTGCTCATTCTTTCATTCTCCCCTTGAAGCCATCAGCATCCCCAGGGCAGTGCTGCAAGGAGCTCCCACAGCTGTTTTAATTCCTTTTTTTGTTTGTTTGTTTGTTTGTTTCATTGTATTTTTTGTTTGGTTGGTCGGTCAGGTTTTTTGGTTTTGTCCCTTTATTTTTTTAGAAAGCCCTCATTTTTGTTTGTTTTTGAGCTGCCATCCACTGGTTTGATGCCATCCTGTTCCTGTGCTGTGGAAGGCAATGAGACATCAGTCCCTGCTCACCCTCTCCAGACTCCTGAGCTCTCAGAGCCTTATCACATCTCCCCTGTCATTCAACTCCCAACAAGAGCTGTGCGAGGCAAGACAAATCCTGCTTAGCTGTTTCCTGTGTGGGTTAATTTCCCTGAACTTTCCTCTAAGGACAAGGCCCATTGAGCCAGTGCTGAGGGATGGAGAGCTTGGTAAAATGAATTTACAAACCGTGAGGTTTTCTGCAAAGCCTCTGGGAAGGTGAGAGCTCTCACCCCACTGGGAGGGGAAGGGGAGGCACCAGGAGATGAATTTGGAAAGATTTTTGTAGCTAGCTCAGTGTGTGGAATTACTGCTCCTGTGTGAATTTTTGTTTCTGAGTGCTGTGGCAGGTATTAGTACATTGGGATTGTAATTAGGAGGCAGGACAACCACAGGTTTTATGTATGTGTCTTTTGTTATTTAAATCTTCTACATGCAGTCATAGCAAGCTCTGGAGTTGCCTGTGCTGGCTTTGCTGCTCTTGTCTAATCAGTGAAACCCATTTAAATCATGGGAACTCTTGGATCTCCCAGCTGCCACAGCCCCCTGCTACCCCAAGAGAACCAGAAAAGCCTCTCTACCACCTCTGTCTCAGTTCAGCAAATGTGATTTGGGTTTTTATGTGGGCTGGAGGACAGGGTTGTGTTGGGTGGGGTCACAGATATCCAGTGCATCCCCAGGCACACAAGCAGCAAGCCTCAGACCATCTCTAGGGAGAAAAGAATGCTGCAAATCTCGGGTGGGGGGGGGGAAATCAAGAAAAATAATAGCTTGTGATGGCTTTGTGGGATTAGAAATACACTTCTTAGGCAGCCTTTAACCCCTTAATTCACTGCCAGTGAATTAATTCACTCAGAACTTGCACATGGATGGAAAGCGGGACATGGAGAAACATGGCACAAGGGGGTGGAATGCTGGGGTGTTGCCATCCCCCCTCAGAGCAGCTGTAGCTGAGCAGGGGTGGTTTCAGCCCTTGCAGAAGCAGCTGAGCCCTGGGGTGATGGCCAGCCCTGGGGTGATGGTCAGCCCTGGGGTAATGGCCAGCCCTGCCCACAACCTGGCTTCTTGCCTGTGTTATAGATGGATAATGAGATTATTGGCTCTCACAATTAAAAGATAATTATTGTGTGAATATTAATAAAAGCTTTAGTGATGTATAATTATGTTATTGTAGTTTAGATGTCCTCTGTTCTCCCCATAGTTCCCTTTTCTCCCCCTGCATAGTGACCATCAGACAGCCTGGTTTGTCCAGGACAGGTACAAAGAAGGCTGCACATGTGTCCCTTGCATGGGGCAGCTGGGAATGGAAAAGCTTGGTGCTTATGGGGTGAGGCATGGCAACACCTGAGCTCCGATCAAGTGACAAGAAAGCATTTTCCACTAATAAATGGCAAAGAAGAGCTGACTGACAGAGTTTGGGAGGGGCCAGGGCTGGCTGATGCAACCCCCCAGGGGTATAAAACACTGAGCATCCATCTTAAAGATGAACTGGCCACATGGTGTGCATGTGGGCAGTTCCCAGCACTGCAGCTTTTTCCTCATGTAGTCCTTTGTTGTATTTTTGTTAAAGTTTAATAAACCTTTTTAAAATTTCAAAGTGAGCAGTTGTTTCTCACACCTGTGTGCTGAAAACAGCACAGTAAAAGGCCATTCCACAGAGCCACGCTGAGGCCTGCCCTGAATTCCACTGGAGCTCCTTGACAGGATGTTTTCCCTTCCCTTGGGGACATATAGAACCATTTATCCACCCAGTCCATGAGGGCTGCTGTGGGAGAGTGTGTCCCTGTGTGTGGCTCCAGGCAGGGCTGTCAGGGACTCAGAAGCTGTCACTGGCACAGGGCTCCACACATTTCAGTGCATTTCAGCCAGAACCCCTTGGACACACATCTTGAGCACACAAACAGCATTTTCTCAATATTGGTCTTTCTGCTTCAGCAGCAGACGGATTGAGCAGCGACTAATTCCTCTTTTCTTGAAAGCAGACCAAGCCTCAGCACCCGAATCTCTCATTAAACAAGCAGATTTACTGCCTTCTAATTTCCTATAGATTTTGCATTAGCCTCTTATCTGCTGTGCCTCCCACAGCAGGCTGGCTGAGTCTGGTCCCCATCCGGGTGGCAAACAGTGTCAGGACTTTAAGCACATTTGCAGGGCGTGGTGGCTGCTGGCTGGCACTGACCTTAGGTGAGGGGACAAGCTGTTGCTGCCATAAAGGAAAACCTCTAGGCTTAGGCTCATTTTATCCAAATCTGTCAGAGATTTAACATCTTTGTCTGCATGTAATTAAAAAGAGGACATGAGAGGACAGGGAAGTAAGGGGATGGGCTGCAGCACAGACTGATGGGGTGACTGCTGAGACAAACATTAAAAATAGCTCCAGTTTTTAGGGCCACATCGAGCAAGCTCTATAGAATTGGAAGGGAGGGTCATAAATCCATTAAAACTATTTACAACACTACGAGAACAGGGGCAGTATAATATTTTCCCCTACTACTTCAGCCCCTTGTCACAAAGAAAAAAAGATGATGGATGGTGGATGGGGTCTGCCAGGCAGTGGGATGAGGGGCTGGGAGGGGCTCAGGAGAGGTGGGTTTGCTGTGCTGGTTTGCTGTGCTCTTGTATTTGCAGGGTTCCCAGATGAAGGAAGAATGATGCATCTGACTCCATGGTCTTAGAAGACTAATTTTTTATTTTATGATACTATATTATATTAAAGAATACTAAACTATACTATACTAAAGAATACAGAAAGGATACTTACAGAAGGCTAAAAGATAATAATGAAAAACTCGTGACTCCTTCCAGAGTCCTGACACAGCTTGGCACTGATTGGCCAATGAGTGAAAACAACTCACACCAGAAACCAATGAAACAATCCCCTGTTGGATAAACAATCTCCAAACACATTCCACATGAGCAAAACAGAGGAGAAGCAATGAGATAATATTGTTTTCCTTTTTCTCTGAGGCTTCTCAGCTTCCCAGGAGAGAAATCCTGGGCAAGGGGATTTTTCCAGAAAATATGATGGTGACACTGGGCTGACTCCAGCACTGCTGGGACCAGAGCTCACACAGACCCTGCCATGGGCTGGGTGCTGGAGCAGTGCAGGCATTATGGGCTGGCTCTACTTCTCTCCCAGGAATGGGGATGGGGATGCACAGGGCTCCTCTCAGCTGCCTGCTCTGCCTTCAGCCCCATCTGACCCCACCAGAGAGAGCTGAAATTCAGTGTCCTGCTGTCCATTGGGAAGAAACCATGAGAAAACAGCAGTGCTGCGAGTCAGAAAAGAGTCTGTTTACATCTTGGTAGAGTGGATGAAAGCACCCAACCAGGCCTGTTTATTTTAGCAAATGTTTTATGGATCGTCCGGAATTTTCATTAAAGTGTTATTTTAAAATTTGCTTCTCCTCTTTCTGAATCAGGAGATAGTGGAAAGCCAAGGAGACCCTCCTGAGACCTGGTGTGGAGTGTCTAACAGGGTAATTAACCCACGTTCTCTAAGAAACTCTACCTCAAGTCTCACAACTTCAAAGAAAAACCCCACTGTATCCCTGGCTGCAGGGTGTCCGTGTTTGCTGTCTGACATTTGATGCAAAGGGGATTCATTCTCCCACATCCAAGCTGAAATTCCCCAGATACTAATCAGTGATCTCACATTTTCAGCTTGAAATGATTTGTGTGAAAGCCATTAGACGGTAGGAAGTGGGGTGTATGAGAGAGTTCTCACTCAGCCTTTCCAAAGAGGAAGTAATTTTTTATTTGCATTCCTTGCCTGCTGACATATAGGATTTTTGCCCCCAAATTTTAAGCACTAGAGGGAACTGCACCAGCCTGTGCTTCAGCAGTGTTAGAAACAAAATCTGGCTGTTGAGTGTTTGTGTGTTGTCTTAGACCTGAGGTTCCACGCTGAGATTTCTTCTTTAGTGGAAATTAAATAACATACAGTTGCCCCTGTCTACAAGGCTCATTACTGTCTGTCAGTTCTGACCATTATATCCACTTAAAATACCACAGGGAGAGCACATTGGGATTCTTCTGATATACTATTCCTCCAAAAGTCAATCAAAAACCAATCTAGTGCACTTAAGGCTTTTACTGCTTTGCTGAAGACAATCTCCCAGTATCGGCTAATCTGCACAGCCTGCTCCGATAGCACAAAGATTTTTGAGGCCATGTGAGAAAAGATTACCTACCTGTTTGTAAATGAGAATAATGGCTCGCATTCCCGGAGTTCTGGGTGTGCCCTCAGAGGTGACAAACGCAATTACTCCTCCTTCTGCAGCCGCAAGAGGGGAAAAACCCAAGTGCCACATGTTTGGAGTGTGTCATCAATTCAGCAGAAAGGGAACCATCAGTGGGATGAGCTGGTCAGGGAGGTGAGCAGCAGGCGCTGGAGCTGAGTTATTTCCCCGAGGTGCTGCCATGTGAGGCAGACTCCAGCATGGGAGGGGAAGGGTTTGTTTCCAGAGCAACTCATAGTCCCAAAGGGAATCCTTTGCTCTGCACTCAGGGCAGGGAAACAGGGAATTGGAAGTAGCAGAGGCACAGTAGAGTGCATGGAGAGAGACAGAGCGAGGGGACAGACTTGAGTGATGCTTCCTGCAGATGGAGGCACGGATGGACAGATGGACAGGCACAGCACTGTCTGGTTAGAGTGCCAGAAGAGTTCAGAAAACACTGTGTCCCTCTTGAGGGTCTGTGAACTTCTCAGGGGTGGAGGGGAAGCCAAGGCACAAAACAATTCAGCAATTAGCACAGATGGTTTAGAGGAAACCAAAGAAGAGAGCAGAGGAATCCTTGCTCCCTGTCCTGCTTTAGTGAAAACAGTGTCCCTTTGCTCCCCCAATTTTAAAGTGAGTTTCACATCTACATTTTCAAGACATACAGTGTCCCTGAGGGTTGTGTACTGGAAGTTAGCATCAGTCTGGCTTCCAGATGACACAGAATGCCTCCATGGATCCTCTCACCAGCAGGTATTCAGGTATTCCAGCAGTACTGGTGCTCTCACTCACCCTGAGAGGCCCAATGTCTTTGAGGAGAGACAGCCCATGCTCTGTTCCCTGCCTGGTCTATCCCTCTCATAAAGCCAGGGCTCTCCTTCTATGCCAAAACTCCCAACCGAAGCATCAATTTATTCATATTTCATGCATAACTGAGGTGTCCTCTGCACAGCTGTTCAGGGCTGTACACAGTTGTACAGTTGTACATCTGAACAAAGGCAGATTTCTCCAAGGATAGCTCATACAGAGACAGAGGAGTGCAGTGGGGGGTTTAGGACAGCCTAAATACCAGCATTCTATGGGTGTACCAGTAGTGAGATGTCTTTTGGTTGTTAGAAATGACTGGTGTCCTTCACAAACTCCTTGGGGTACAGGTATGCTCCTCCCTGCCAGAGAAAGACATTTCCTCCTTCCCTGAGCTCTGTTTTGACAATTTTCACGCCAGGGTGTGCATGTGCTCTGTTAGCACATTTAGTGGTGTTTGAATGTATCAGGGAGCTGGACACTTGCTGTGATGTTCCAGGGCCCCA
>NW_005054303.1:9325730-9355988 GCF_000277835.1 Geospiza fortis | reverse complement strand
AATCACCCTCTATTAACTCAAGGTGGAGTTTCCTTGCCATAGGGATTTTTTCTAGGGGACAGAAAGGCACAGAACAAATGCATGTCACCTGAGGTTAAACTGCCCCAGACCTGCCTTCAGAGTCCTTCCCTCATTGTGGCAGGGATGGGCTGCAGGAGACCTTGGAATACTTTGGGACCAGAGAGGGATGCACTCATCTCATCTGCTCCTTGCTTTCCTAAGAGGTTTGTTGAGTAATAGTTCCTATTTTTCATGATTTAACTATCAGTCAGAACATTAATCTACTTATTTCTCTAATTCCATTCTGGCCATACTCTTGTAAAACCTCACGCTCTGCATTACAAAATATTAAACAAACAGACTTTTGTGGCACCTCTGTGCGATGCTATTGTGGAAGCACAATAAAGAGATCAATGTATTCCAGGTGGTTCAATGATGAATGTGGCTCCTAATTTGAGTAACACCTCTCAGCCCCTGCAGAGGTTTTCCTTCCAGCTGTGTGCCCTGGAAGCACCACAGCAGCAGCAGCCCTGGCAGAGAGAGCAGGTGAACAGATGCAGCCCAGGCTGCACTCGCAGTTCATCGCTGGGGCTCTGCTGCCTTCAGCAGAGGAAACAGAGCAACCTAGGTTCCTCCCTTCCTCCCCAGCCTGGAGGGAAGTATCTGTGTCTGCAGCTAGCAGAGGGGGAGACTAATCACTCCTGTCCTGCTGCTTACTCAAAAGCAGAGGCTGACTTTCTAAGCTTGTGATTTTGGATGTCCCCGCACAGACGCCGCGCCTGACAGCACAGCAGGGTTTGATGTGTTTATCCACAGCTCCCTGGGACGTACAGGAGTGTGCTCCTCTCTTCTCCTCCTGTTTTATGGATGAGGAGTGGGGCAGGGATGCTAAAGCTCAGCCTGACTGTCTTGACAGCAGCCATCAAAGAATTCCGCAGTGGAGGAAGGAGCCTGTCACTGAGTATTTCTGCTCTGTGCAGAGAAGCCCTGCAGCACTGGCCAAAGGGCCTCAGTGAGCACCAGGAAAGGCTCCATCTGGCTCTGGGCAAGCATCTCCCTGCTCAGAGGTCACCCACCTGGAGTTCATGTCCCAGGTGTGTGACAGTATTCTCAGGGGTCTCAGGTTGAGGGGAGAGATGAGGATCTGACTCCATGTTTCAGAAGGCTTGATTTATTATTTTATGATATATATTACATTAAAACTATACTAAAAGAATAGAAGAAAGGATTTCACAGAAGGCTAGCTAAGAATAGAATAGTAAAGAATGATAACAAAGGCAGCTGTCTCAGACTCTCTGTCCGAGCCAGCTGGGCTGTGACTGGCCATTAATTACAAACATCCAACACGGACCAATCACAGATGCACCACAGCAGCAGATAACTGTTGTTTACATTTTGTTCCTGAGGCCTCTCAGCTTCTCCGGAGGAAAAATCCTAAGGAAAGGATTTTTCATAAAAGATGTCTGCGACACAGGTGCTCCCATCCTGGTCCCTCCACCTGGGGTAGACAATGACCTCCTTAGCTCCTTTCTACCACCTTCAGCACATTCTGCAGGGGAGAGTGATGCCCCTGCTCTGTGCAGGATGCAGGTTCAGCTGTTGTAAATGCTTAACGAGGCTGACCTGGGTGGTCACATGTTGGGTTTGAACTGCTAAAGCCTGCATTTGCAGCTGAAAACTCAAATAGTGTAAAAATTGTAAAGTGACTCATAGAATGACTAACATGACATCTGTGTAGACTTCAGGAGACATTTTCTACCCTTTTCATACCCAATCACAGATTAATTCATCAGTTTGATAAAATAAAAAGTAATTAATATATTTCTGTCATGTAATCCTTCCAGTCAGGATGATAAAATATTCACAAGAGAGGTGGCTTGGAAACATGAATTTGATGAAGATGATTTAAAAAGAAAGAAACTTTAATTAAAGTCTAGAAAGGTCATTGAGTCCTACCATCAGATAATGGTGAAATTATAAAACAGATGGCAAATGTCCCCAAGAAGAAGAGAAGCAGTGGTCTGGAAAAAAAGAAAGAGCTACTGCTAACAAAGTAAAACTCAACTCAGCACAGGCATTGCTTTAACAGCCTCGAGAACAGGAAGAGGTGGCCAGACAATATGGACTTGTACTAGACTTTTTGACTGCTATTAAAAATATTTAACTTATGGAGAAGGATGCTGTATTTAGATTTGTCTCAGCCATTTCACTGATCTCTTTTTTTCTGATGCACTGTGGCAGAGGAGGATCCTGTGGTGTCTCCAGAGAGAGCAAACCTGAGCTGATTTGAAACTCATTGCAGAGGAAAGGTAAAGGTGAGGACCCACAGACCCAGATAGTCTTAGAACTGTCCAGAGCTGAAGCTTGGAGTTGAAAGGTCCTATTGGCAACAGATACCTGTGTCTTAATCCCATGCTGGATGAGCTGTGTGTGCTTGGGAAGGGCTGTGGACTGGACCATGGCGGGGTTATCCCAGGGGACACTAAGACCAGGGCATGACTCCTCAAACTATCCTTCCCCTCTAACCAGAAACCTTGACTTTTCTGGAAGATTATGGGCTGAGACAAGAATAGGAAAGTCAAGCAGATGAAGAAGCTCTAAGACCACAGTGAATGCATATTTTTTGGCTGAAAAAGCAGAGATATCCAGCTTGACCCATGGCTTAGATGTTATCTGGCGTTTTGTAGGACTATGTGACCTGGTGTAATGCAATATTTCTCGGGAGGAATTGTGTAATGTATGTGGCAACACGGTGCTATGAAGGTCTTATATCCCTTCTGTCTTTGAGGGAAATAAGGAGGTTTCAAAAAAACAGAAAATTGGAGTATTTTATTCACCATGTGATTACTCTTACATTAAGTGTGGGCTGCTGCTTCCCCAGAAATCCCACTGCTGCTCCCAGAGCCTTGCTCAGGTCTCAGCATTAGGGAAGGGCAGGTTCAGGGTTGCTCATGCAACCCTAATTCCCCATGATATCATCTTCACTTACTCTGTCACAACCTATTTCTTCCACTGAAGCCTGTCTCAGCTGAGGAGAGGTGGTGCTCACTTAGTGAGCAGCTATTGCAGACACTTGGCTCCTTATTGCTCCACACACAGCCCCGGGCATGAGCTCCTGCTGGCTTTAAGCTCTCTTGGGTTTTTCTTGTGCCTGTTGCTGCCAGGTGAGCAATGGAGGGATGGAGAGATGTTGAGAGGTTTGCAAGGAAGCTCAGTTCCTCCCTGCAGTGCACCTGAACTGCCACAGGACTTCACCTGCCACAGCTCCCACTGTCCTGTGGTACCCAAGAGGGTTCAGCCCTCATCCCCAGCAGACCTCTGGGGACTGGACTGTGCTGAGCGCATCCCCAGTGCTGATCACACCACGATCCCAGCTAGAACAAATGGATTTCTCTTCTCCTCCCAGCTTTCTAACCTTGCAGACAGAGGAGATAGTAAATGCTCTTCTTGGCTGCCTGGCATTGACTCAGTGCTCAAACACGTTTGTTCTGGTGAGCAGCGCTGTTCTGGAGGAAATGTCAAGTGGCTACGTAATGAAACATGCCAACAAAATATATATATACCCCAAACAGTATTCCCAGGGTCTCATGCTTCACAAACAGAACTGTAGGGCACTTTGCAAAGGCATCTCATTGATTTCAGCAGAGGACAGGTTTCTCTCATCATCTGAGTCAGCCTTGATGTTGCTGACTATCAAACAGCATCCTTGGCACCTGTCTCAGGCTCTCAGCAGGGGTAAGTGAGATTTGAATGGTCTCAGACATTTAAATCACAGATCCTTCTCCCACATTGTAGATAAAAGCAGGTGAAGACAGGCAAAACCAAGCTGTGATACATGCAACCTGTCAGGGTGGGCTGAGGGAGGCAAACCAGGTTCTGCCCACAGTTATCCACACAGCTCCTCTGCCTGGTGTGACTTTCCTGAATCAGGGCTGGCTGAACAGGTTGTTAGTCCCTGAGCTACCATATTTCTCAGGGAGATTTCTTCAATAATGAAAGCATCAACAAAGAGGAACAACAATTTTCAAGGATATCATGGGCTGTAACCTGGCAGACACAGAAACCTACACCCACACAGGAGTCCTGCTAATTGTGGCTCAGTGGGCAGCGCTGCAGTAAAATTGGTGTATGTAATTCAGCTGTAGCCTGGCTCATAGAATGGTCTTTAAATGTCCCCAGGGAAGCTCTGCATCTTCTGACCCAGCACCCTCTCTCCTTTCAGTCATCTCTGTGCTTCAGCATTGCCTCTCTATCACAGAAAATGGAAAGAACAACCAGTTTGAATGTGCAGTGTTTTATTTGTGTAAGTCACATATGAAAGATCAAAGGTGGGCCAGCAGGGCTGCTCTTTTCCCTGACATCCTCAGCATCCCCTTGGCTAGTTGAGATGCTAAAGATGGATGACAGCACAGAACAAACTCTCTTGGTTATCTTTTGGGCACACATTGGATGAACTGAGGCGGACAGAAACCAGATCTACATGCCTCTTTATTTTCTCTTTTTGAAGGAAAATCGTGCTCCCAGGGAACAGGGATCTAACACAACAGATTTTGAACGTACTTTTTTTTTTTGTTTTCTATAGCAATTAGTTGAGTTTCTTTTGGTTTATCTTTTATCTGTTATCTCATGTCTACTACATTTTCCAGAAAGTTTCTTAGATTTACAGTGCATTATAGTTTCTGAAGGAAATAACTTCCCTTCCTTTTGCCTATTTAAATTGGTTAATGTGTTTAAACATTTTCTCCCCCTGCCAAAGGCAGTATAAAAGAAGGGCTTTTGCAGTGGTGTCCTTGGGGCAACTCACTGCTTTCATGTGCATACCCAAGTGTGCAGTTTCCCTCCATCATTTATAATATTCCACTATCTGAAATGGGTTGGTTAGTTATACTTCTTTGCAAAAAAAAGGAAATTTGAAAGCTGTTGCTTAAGGGATCTTTTTGTCATTTTAACCCCTGGCTAATGCTCTTAAAAGAAAACAAAACTTACTGTTATTGAATTCTAAAAGAGAGCTCTTATTTCAGAATTACACCTAAGGAGAACGTGCCAGGAGTTTTGAGATTTTGAGGAAAGAAAGTTGAAAATGAGCACATTTTTTTGCAAATTCCCCTTCACCCCTTTCCAGATCTCCTTCTTGTGCCAGGAGGAATGAAACCACGATTTGCAGGAAATTTCAAGCGGACTTCAATTAAAAAAAAAATGAAATCGTTTTTTCTCTGTAAATGAATGACAAATGCTGTTTGAGATAGACTTCAAAGGAAAATACGGGCGGGCACCCCTCTGCAGGTGTTCGCACCTGCAACACGATTCCCAGCACAAGCGATTCATCTCCGACAGAGCAGGAGAATTCGTCCCAGATAAGGATGGGGGTATCAGCCCCCTCCCCCTAAGGGCCATTTGCATCCAAAAGGGACAGATTCCTGTTGGGTCCAGCCCGGAGGAGAAGCATTTGGGAGCATTAGCATATGTGCATGCCCGGGGACAGAGCTGAGCCCGTGTTTGCTGTCCCGGGACAAAGGATGGGGAAGGCTGGGGACAGAGCTGAGCCCGTGTTTGCTGTCCTGGGACAAAGGATGGGGAAGGCTGGGGACAGAGCTGAGCCCGTGTTTGCTGTCCCGGGACAAAGGATGGGGAAGGCTGGGGACAGAGTTGAGCCCGTGTTTGCTGTCCTGGGACAAAGGATGGGGAAGGCTGGGGACAGAGTTGAGCCCGTGTTTGCTGTCCTGGGACAAAGGATGGGGAAGGCTTCCCGCCGGGTGGGAATGAGCAGCTTCTCCTCCAGGACTTAAATCACCTGCTAAAGGCTTCCCAGCACAGGAGATGGCTGCACCTGGCCACCCAAGCGCATATTTGCATTTCCAAAGAGAGCAGAGCTCTCCCCAGCCCCGCGGGGAAATTGGCGGAATTGCTTCCTCTTGGTGGGGCATCATTGGTGCTGGGACCAAAGGGAGCTTGAGTTTAAGGTGGGGGAGCAACAGGCTGCACCAATTCTTGATTATTCCCCTCACCCTTATTGTGTAAATGCGCTTCTGCATCCTCAGTTTGCATCCTGTGACTATAAGAAGTGACCTTTTAAATTTATTTATTTATTTATTTTTGGTGGCGGTGGATGTTTCTATGGACTTCTGAAATATTATGGTTCATTTTGGAACACGTTTTTTTGTTTGTTTGTTTGTTTGCTTAATTTAACCTGGCTTGTGTTAAGCGTGATTGCAAAGTGATGACCTTAAATCAGGGTATTCATTTCTATGGTGTGATGAACCCACTGGCAGTGCTCTGAACCCAGCGTTTTTGGTGAGATGTGCAGGTGAAATTTCCAGCAGCGGGAGCAGGGCATGTTTGAATCCTAAGAATCCTAAAAGGTCTGAATAAGTCTGCAATAGGGTTACACATACATGCATGCAAACAGAGAGAAGTGGATGAAATGTAATCGTTGTCACACACACACACGCGGTGAATGTCAAATAAATACCAAGTAAATTATAAATAAATAGTAAATAGACAGTAATTTGATGTCCAGAAAGAGTACAGTGTGTTGCTAAAAGAAGCAATGCTTTTTAATCTGGTTATATGGGATGTAGAGTTTAGCCATTACAATGTACTTATCACCACCTGGACGTGGGAGATAGCCATATAAGCACATCTTGTTTATTAACTCATCCTTATGGTGTAAGACCACATAAACACAACGCATTCATAGCCACGTGAAATCTCTCCTACTTATCAGCTCATCATCTCACTTCCTATCTCAGCAGAAAATGTCCTCTCTCTTACTTGAAACTTCTTGGCTCGAACTTCTTATTTAGGTGAATGATTCGGCCCTTTAGCTTATCAGATGTGATGTGGGGATGCGGCCTGTGTGAAAATGCCTGGCCCAAAACAGACCCGAGAAAACGAGTCTGGGAGAGACTTTGTGGAGTCTTGGTGTTGGTTCTTGGGCTGTGAGCCAGGACTGGCAACGCCTGTGCCATGCCTGTGGAAATTTCATTACTACCCTGAAAACTCTTCGGTAAGAGAAGAGGGGCAGACCAAAGCCAAGCTTTGGATCCATCCCAACACCCCCAGAGAGGGATTAAGGCAGGCTGGGAATGGGAAGCAAGCCCAGGGCATCAGGCACCTCCAAGGCTGCAACTGCAGGACAGCAGAGTTAAAGGAGGGCTAGCAGCCCATTTTTGCTCTTTGTTTTGATCTCTTCTTGCTTCTAGAAGTGCCCAGGGTGCCCAAAGGACAGCTTGTCAACACCTGTGTGTGGAGATGTACTGAATTGCTGTTTTTTTCATTGCAATAGCAAATTGTGGAGCACTGAAGGCTATGTGACAGCAGGAGATTTGTCATGGTCACCTTTTAATATCAGTGTCTGTTTTCAAGCCCTTTCTGAAACTGTGTTGATGCCAATATCCCCGTTTTATAGTGGGGAAACTGAGGCACAGGAGCTTGCTGAAGTCTTGGGCCAGGTGCGATAACAGAATAGGAATGAAGCTTTCTGACTCACAATGGTACCAAATAAACAGCATGCAGAGTAGCTGATTCAGATGAAAGATGCTTGTCTACTTTATTGATTTACACAATCATCTGTGACCCTGATGCTGCAGGACAGATGATGCTATTACTACCTCATAGTAAGGAGAAATTACAAAGGCTTTGTCAGGCTCATTTTGGTCTGATCCCTTACTCAGGAGCATCTGAGCCAGAAGTAATTCATAATTTGTTCCTCCGAGGCAAATTACCATTAAAATCTTTTCATCTTGCTCTTTGCTGTGAGGAGTTGTGGATATGCAGTATATTTCTTAGAAAAGCATGTTCTGAAGCATTTTCAGAGAATTTAATCCCTTCCACTCCATCTTTAACCTGCTTTCCTAAGGGAACCAGGCACACACAATTGCAGGAGTTATCCACCTACAGTCTATCTTCTTGACCTTTAATAAGGGTGAGCCTCTCAGATGATTCCAACTGCAGCTGACAGAGGCATGGAGGTCTCAAAGACACTCAGATCTTGAGAGTTTTGTGGAACTGGCAGCACGAGGAAGCCCTTGGGGGATCACCACCAGAGATTCCAGTGTGACCTTCCCAGGTGTGGCAAAATTGGGTGCTAGGGAAGGGAGCACCTGAAATATCATGGGTGTGTTGCAAAGGAATGTATCAAAATCACGGGCAAAATCAAGAAAAATAGCCAGCAGTGGTTCTGCTCTCCTGGACTATTTTGTTGCCTCTCTACACTCTCCTTTTCAGAGGGATCTCCTTGGGAGTCATGGGCTCCAGTTGCCTGAGGAAGGGACTGGGGAGTTCCAAGCCAACCAAAAACATGCTCTGTGTTTCTGGCCATCTTATTGAGACTTCGCTGGGCCACCTTGGAGGGATGTGGATGAGGACCAAAACCTGCATGACTTGGGCACTTGGGATTTTACTTCCTCATGAGGTCATGTCCCTTCTGTGTTGCAAACTACTGGGTCTCAGCTGTCTTCAACAGAGCCACAGCAGCTTCCTCTGGGTGAGGAAATCTTCTCTCTCCAGCCCAGAGGGCTCTGGTGATACTGGCTGTTAATTCTTGGCTGCTCCAGGACCGATGGCAGCTCCTGGGAAGGGGCCAGCTGAAGTAAGATAAAGTGACACCTCAGTATGGTCCCAAATGAAATGCTCTGGTGAAATGCAGAAATCCATCTTATATCCCACCTTGTGTTCAGCACTGCCTTCTGCTGGGAGGCACTGAGGTGTCACCAACCTTTGGAACACCCAAGTTATCAATTCCTGGATGGGGATGGACATTTCTAGTGGGTCAATACACCGGCTTGATTTTATTTAAGAAATAGGAGGGGCAGAGGGAAAGACTCAGTTTGAGGCTTGAGAAGCATAAGAAGGGAGCTGCCTTTCCCTAAGGAAGGCCCCAGTGATGTCTGGAAGAGCAGGGTGCAGCTGAGATGATTTTTCAGCTCGTCCTGTGGTGCTCCAGCAGATGCCTGGTGCATTACTGGGTGTTGAGAAGTTAATGGCCTAGAGAGAAGCTGATATGCCTGCTGAGCAAGGATGCAGGGCTCTTAAGTGACTGGCAAGGCAGTGAGATGATGCTTGAATTACACCTACTTGGCCTCCCCTTTTTTTTTATAATTTTTTTTACCCAGCTCACTTCCATGACATGAAAGCCCAAAAAGTGACACTCAGCAGCTATCAACAATTTTAATATGGACTTTTCTGAGGGAGCCAGAAAAATAAAAGCTTTTTCCAAGGTCATTAGCTGACAATTGCAGCCTGTTTGAAAATTGCTTGCACTCTCTGCTAATTGGTCTACCAGACCTGTTCATTTGTTAATTTGATGCCATTAGGTAACTGGCACATCTCTGCTGCAGACAGAGTAAGACAAGGACTGAGGGTGCTATTTTGGTCTTTTTCTTTGGATGTTTTGACACGACTTGAGGCAGAGAAAAATGCTCCCTGTGGGGACCATCCTGAGGGGTGGTAGGACACGGCAGAGGCACTCTGGGCTGGGTGTCACCCTTGCTGGGCGCTGTAAAACCTGGAGTCTAGGTGAAGGGGAATAGGCTGAATGAATAAATTACTTCAGGTTGAGTGAATAGCTCAACATTAAACCAATTATTGTAATTACTTAGATTGGCCCCAAATTGACTGGTTTGGGATTTGCAGAGTAAAAGAAAAAAAAAAAGGTGTTTTAGGGTTAAATGGATGCTTTATTTGACCAAAATTGAGTCCCATAAATAAGAGTGAAAGGTTGGACATTCAGAACAGATACTAATAACTGTCGTGACCCTCTCCTTTCTGACCATACCCTGGAACCAGGGCTTGGGTCTCAGTCATTGCCCTCCATGAAGAATTGGGCTGATTTCCATCTCTTCTGCCATTTGTGTGAAACATGAATGGGCAGAAGGGTGAAGGGGCAGATCATGTCTCTGTCTGGTGAGCCAAGCTCAGGAAAGAAACTCTGATCACCCTGTGTGGCAATACCCTGCTGTGCCCACCCCTGGACATGCCCTGTAGCTGCATGATCAGGCTATTTTTGGAGGAGAAAGACTTTGAATTCAACAGGGATGCGATTTGAACTGAGATTAATGCCTGAGATGCTGCAGCAGAAGAGACATCAGCTGTGTCTCTCAATCTGTGAAAGGTGCCAAATGCCCTGAAACTATTTATACATTTAAGAGTACTCAGAAAGTGCAACCCAAACTGTTTCAGGTTGGCTGAAACAGGATATTTTAGCAGCTTCCCTATATACTTGAAAAAAAAAATTGCTTTCTCACATATCAGGTCTCCCTCCTCCAGCCTGTTGCACTGCTGTGCCAAGCAGAAATCCTCAAACTCATTTTACTGGTTGATGGCATCTCTGTGTTAAGGACCTGCTTGTTCTGGAAAATGGCAGCCAGAATGTCTCTGGTGTAAAGGAAAACTAATTAGCCCAGACAGTGCACAGAGTTGCTGGGTTCTACCAGGAAAGGGCTCAGCTGAGCTCTCTGAGCTGAGCCCAGGGTTTGGGGAGCTTGTGTGATGGTAGGCTGGACTTTGTCCCTCACTCTCCAGCAGCTCTGCCTTGCTCTGGTACCAGTCTGTCACTTTTGTGCCCTATAAACAGCATCTGGACCAAGTACTGTGTTGATCATCCCATGGGAGTGCTCATCAACCCCCTTGCATCCTTCACTTTTATCCATCATCCTTAGCCTTCCCTTGTGTCCCTCATCCTGAAGAGACCAAAAACATCTGAGTCTCAGCAAGACAAAGATGAGTCACAAATCCAAATTTTGAACAGTTTTTTTTGCTTTTGAATTAGGTAGGAACATTAATGCTCTTGTTACAAGGTCATTCTCAAGTCCTGGCTCTCACTGCCTGGACTTTGCAACTGAACACTTTTAGGTAAAAGGTGCTTCTTTTACCCCACAGACCTAAGAAAACACTGGGTTTGTGTGTGATCTAGGTGCTGGGCACACCTAATGGAGCAGATCCCAGGAGCCAGGCTGCAAAGTGAAGTGGTGTCTCAATCAATCCTACCTTGGATCTGCCCCTGTTTGGAAAGCTGGGAGTGGGGAACTGGTCAAGCACCCCTGGAGAGGGACTTGGCTTTGAGCAGGTAACCTGTGTTTTGGTGGGGCTGGATGAAGGAAAACAAGCAAAAGCCTGTGTAATTCTCCCAGGACTGGGGCTTTCACCAGCCCAGCTACACTGGTCACAAATCACACCTCATTGAGCCTGACAGTCACAGCTAGGCTGGAAAAACCTTGTCATCCTGACCCGGCCTCAGGAGCCAGAGGATTTAGTGAGCTCCTCTTTGCTGTGTTTTGAGAATTTCTTAAGAAAACACGTTGGTTCTGTGGGTGATTTCACAAGTTGGGAGAAAAGCAGCTGTTGGTGCTTCGCAGCTCAGATTTCCCCGAGAAGTGTAAAGTCTCAGCTGGACACCACGATGATAGATTTTATAGATTTCCCCCCTTCCTCCACATCCAGCAGGCAGCTAAACCTAACAGTGAGCTACAGTGCATTTCTCTGTGTTTAACTTCTCCTTGAGATAATCCATTTGCCTCTGTTCTTTGAAAACTTACTGAATAAGCCACTTGTTTCACACTGGTGGGGAAATAACACTTTGGGGGCCCCTTTTGTGCTTGTCTTATGTACAACAGAAGCGTGGAGTTTTATAAAGTCTAATAAATACCCAGCTCTGCCAGATGTTAGCTTTTCCTTTTATTTTTTATTCCTTTTTTCTTTCCTTTCCTTTTATTTTTTTCCTACTAGAAAGGAGGTCGGAATTTGAGTCCCAGACTTTGGCTGACTGCGAGTGAAATGGGACTGTTTCTAAGAGACATGTTGTGACAGTGTAAATTATCACATTTTAGATGGTGTTAAATATAGAAATGCCACTTAAGAGGGGATGCATTTTGTTCGGCGTCTGATATTTGTCTCGTCGAGACATCCCTGTGAGATGGTGTCTGTTTATTACCTCCCCACCTTTTTACTGCATTATTCTGCTCCCTGTGCTGACAGTGGTTAATGAAGAAGTTGGAGCCTTTTTCTCTATGCTTCATGGTGCTTGAGAGATGGGGGCAGGTCACTGCCTGGCTCGAGGGGGCTGGCTCCAAATGAGCCTGGGGTGGAGAAATTCCCACTTGCACCTATCCTCCCTGGGATAAACCTCTGGATTAAATGCAGGGAGCAGAGAGGAGTGAAAAGGCCACTCTCATGCACAGCCCTGAGTCTCCATCCAGGGCTTAGGGGCTGGAGGGTCCACAGGAGGCAGGAGGAGAGACAGCCCAAGTCAGGAAGACCAGGGTGAGGAAGAAAAACATTTCCCTTAGACTGGAACAGACATAATTAATCTGGAGTGAATGGTTTTGAAGTTTATTCTGTTATTTTGGTTAAACCTGGCTCATTGATGGCTCTATTTCCTTCTCCCAATGGAAAAGCACGTGTTTGGTCTCATTTATTAAATCAAAAAGTGACATTTTCTTTATGCTGTGTGCTCTCTGTGCTCCTCAAGAGTGGTAATTGTGTGGAAACTTTCATAGTTTATACCTAGAGGAATCTTAATTTTAATACATACAAAATTATACCTATCTAAGCCTCATTTAGTTAGAAGCAGTGCAGTTTTCCATCAAACGCCTCTCCAAACAGAAGCTGGCTTTGCACTTAAAGGGGATTCTCAGTTGTAACTTTATCTTCCCCACCTTCGACTCAGCTCCATTAAACTTAATCACCATCATATACCACCACCCGTTCAGTTAATGAAAAATAGTTTTCTCCAAAGGTAAAGTGTTATAATTAAAGACTCTGTACATCAACAATAGCTTTTTTGCCTTCCACCTTTTTCCATTTTTGAAACTGGTTCATTCTGTGCAGAGTGAAATGCCAGCAATGCTTATGAGACAAAATAATTCTGCTCAGACAATGAGAAAAAATAATCACGCAGGATTACATGGCCACAGATAAAATTTTGCAAGAGGTTCTTGTCCCTGCCATGGATCATCAGACAGATCTGATAAAACTCTTAAGTAGGCCAGTGTTGCCCAATAAGTTAATAGCCATGTTGCTTTTATTCAGAAATTATACCTGGCTGATTTTAAAGCAGTAATGAAACTTGTGCATGACTGGGCATGTGGTCTGGCCAGAAATCCCAGCCTGTGGCAGAGAATAGGTCCATCCCTCCATCCACAGCACCTGAGGCTATGCCAGCAGTTCTGAGAGGAATTGGTTCAGGCCAACTGATATAAAGTGAAATAATTCCTTTGGTTATTCACTATATCAATTTGCTTTGTCAAAATTGCTATTTTTTCCCCTATGCACAGAATTAATTTTGTCCTCTCTTCCTTACCCTCTCAATTAAAAAAGTTCTGCTTGGAAAATTTCTGATTTGTGCTAATAAAAAATATGTTCTTGTGTATGTTCTTAGGATGCACATCCAGCTATATAAATATAGATGATTTGCAGCTATTCAAAAATAAAGCGGGATTTTCAAAAGCAGTCTAACTACTCCCAGCCTAAACTAGTTGGAGCAAAAGCAGGGAGAGTTTATAATTAAATTCACTGGGAGCTGTGCTAGTCCCCTGCTGAGTGCTTTAAACATTCCTCTCCTTATAATCTACTGGGAGAAAAATATACTGTATTTATAGCCATCTTGTTTCAATATAAACATGTCAAACTGTAAATCTCAGACACAGAGATGGGCTCAAGCTGAATACCTCAAATCCAGATTTCCGACATTCTCTGTTTCAGATCAGCTCCATTGTGGGCTTTGGGTTTGAGGATTTGGGACTGGTTTTTCATTTAGGTCCAGCTTCCCTCCTCGCATTCAGAGAGGATTGGCTCTCATACCCCATGTCCCGCTGCACTCCAGTTAAACTTCATGGACTGGGTTAGCTCCTGATTTCCCTCAACTCTAACATGCTTTCCTGGAGTGAAACATCCTTTGTGTTTCAGCACCTCTGTCCCTGATAACCTTGGTCCCCTTCAGAAGATGATTATGCACTTCCTCTATCGTGGGAGCAACGTGTACCCGTCTTTGCTTTCACATCTTTGTTCTGTGTGTCCCTGTGTTTTTCTTTCCGTGCCCTGTGCTGGAGACAGCCTAATAATACAACAGCAACAACAAAAATAGCATCGTGGCTATTATTATCCTTGCACAGGTTTCTCACTGGGAGCAGATCCATCTGTGAAATGTCCGTGTGCTGCAGGACAGGCACCGCTCCTCTCTCCTTGGGTTGCGTTGGAGAAACGCAACCAACTTTGGCTAATTTGGGGTAAGACAACAGCTATTGGTGTGTTGACAACCCCAAGCTTGTTTAAGCAGTGGATCCAAGGGAGAAAGGGAGGGAGAGGAAAATGTTTCCATAACGACTGGCACGTGAAGGCTGTGCTGCTCCCGTGAGGTGTTTGCGGCTCCGAAAAAGGTGTGTGTGCTCTGCAGATGTTCTCTGGGAGCAGGAGATGTCCTAATAAGCAGGTACATTGTTCCACATGTTTAATCATGAACAGCAGTGAATGGCTGCTTCAATTCTCCTGACCCTTTTTTTCTTCCCTCTTGACCTTTTCCTTTCCTAGCCTGTCACAAATGAGGAATGGTTATTAACTGAAATAAAAATTAAAAATAAAAAAAAACCCCAAAAAACAAAAACCAAAGAAAAAGTAAGGAGATTAGGCTTGGGGGAGAAGGGGGGGTCTTGGGAACATAAAGGAGAGTGGAAGTGTGTTATGTAGTATTTGTTTTCTCTGCTGCCATTTTATTGCTTTTCTGGGAGCGCTGCCAGAAAAATGGCGAGTAGCACTTTAATTAAAGAAGGCTCTGTGTGCACTCCAGCTGTTCCTCATGTGACCAGCCTGTCTATGGGTAAAGCAAAGGATGCTCCTGCCAGCCTGCCCCAATCAGTGCTAACCCAATTCCTGAGCCCAGCGCTGGTGCAAACGTGGCTGTGTCTGTGAGCCAGACGCTCGCAGGGTGCCCCGTCCTGCTCCTGGTGTCCTCACAGACCTGGATCTGAAGGCACAGGCTGGCAGCAGCACTGCTGGGAGTGCAGGAGTGTGTGGAGGGAGGGGGAGCTACACTAAAAACATCTTCTCTGCCTGTAGGAGTGTGCCTTACCCATAAGCAGACTGTGCTGCTTGGAAGGAAGGGCAGTTTGGGGCTGGTGAGCTCTTACTGAAGTATCTGGGAAAGCAGGAATTGAATGTATATGTGTGAATGAATATGACTGATTTTTCAGGAGTAACCCAGATCTGAAATGCCATAAGCTCAGGGAAGACTACTGCATTTATTTATATATGTGTATATCTGTTTTATTTTTCTGAATTTGGAGGAAAACCAGTTCAGCTGGAAGAGTCCAGCTATACTGATGCCCCTAAACTGAAATATCAAGCTGCACATCTGGAAGGTGCTCTACGGATTCATCAGCAATGTTAAAAACATGCTAACAAAGCAAAGCTGCGCAATGGGATGGAAATTTTTTGATGACCCAATGAAAAAACTGACATAGCATCTTACAGCTTATACATGCTAAAGTTTTGTCTCTTGTGAAACCATGCTCCGAACTAGTTTTTTATGGAAGCAAATATGTACTCTGGCAATTTAGGGCTATATAATTCCTTGAGACAATAGGTTGGACTGAGGTCTTGTTTTTGCTACAGGGCCCCTTTGCAGCCCTCTGCCAGTGTGGAGGGCACAAGGATGAATGTGATGTTGTTTGCACCCACTGTAGGGCCATTCTCCAGTGCCAGACAGGCGTAAAGGGGCCTCTCTGTAAGCGAGAGCTTCATAAAACCCTGGGTAATAAAACCCTGAGCTTTTGTTGCAGCAGCTCAGTGGCATTACTGCCATTGAAAATGTCACTTCTGACATGTGCTAATTTAGGTGTGACATGAAACGTCCCAGTGTAACCTGAAGTGTCCCACAACTGAAGCGTTTTATTGTTCTTTCGCACACCTCACCTATCAGTAACATGAAGCTGCTTCCTCCCTCAGTGGTGCAGAGCTGAGCCTCCTGTACTGACCTGCACGAGACCTTTCTTTGGGAGCTTTCCAAGCCTTTTCCTTTCATAGCCTGAGAATTGCTCCTTCTGTATTTGTCTGTCTCCCACACACCGAGGCCCATTCACAGGGTTTATGGCAGTGGAGGTGAATTGATACAACACATTGAGGAGATTTGAGACAAAACTATTGTATTTCTGAAAGTCAACTTCAGAGCAGTGGGGACAGGCTAGACTTCCTCCCCTTTCCAGCAAAAAGAGGCAAACACTGGCAAAACCTGATAAAGGAGAGATGTTATCTGAATGTGGCAAAAAGCATTAGGTGGGGTATTGGTGTGCAGGTGGGATGCTGGAGATCTACCTTGCATACTTTGTCCAGCCTTAATGTGTTCGTGGAAGGCCTTGGGGATCTGAACAACTGTTGATGCATGTTGACAATATTTTATAAAGGGGCCTTCTCAGACTGTCCTGGTGGAGAAGCTGTGTTGTCAGCCATAGGTAGTTTCCAAGCAGTAGCTGGATGAAGGCTCTTTTGCAATGTTTGCTTTGTGTGTTTACTGTGAAACCCAAAGGATACCCTGGGGCCCCTCTTTGCACACCCACCAGGTTGGCATTGTCAGATTTTGGGTGCCATTGGTTAAAGCAGTGAGTTTTCCTCAGGAATGGAAATAATTCTGTGTGCTGCAGGGATGTGGGCCCTGCTCTGGTGTCCCTGGGTCTGGGCATGGTTATCTCCTCTGCTTGTGAGCTGGCTGCACACTCTGGTCTTGTCTGAAAGCCTGAGGAGTGCAGGGCCTTTTTCTTTCACACCCAAGTGCTGATCTCCTTTCAGTGACACTGCCTGTTTGTTTGCACCCCAGCTCGTTTCTCTGAGGTGATTTATCAGTCTTCTGCAGTCATTTCTCTTTGGGTGATGTATTTATGGGACTCTCTCATTTATCTGGCACTGTCTTTCAGCTAAATGTCAGATTGTTTGCTCCATCCATGCAAGTTTCTTTTTACAAGAAAACTCATAAAATATTTTCCTTTCTCTGGACTTTATTTTTTGGCTTCTTTGGCAGTTTACCTTCTCTTCACGTACATTTGTGTGAACCTTGTTTGTCCTGGCTGCTTTGAAGTGCAGGCTCAGAAGCAGCAACAGCTTCATGATCCAAAAATGGTCTGGGCAGAGTTGTTGCTTATACAAGGGGCCCTTTGCTGTTCTGTGCATCAGGTGCTGGGGAATAATGTGACAGAGACTCTCTTCTTTTACAATAACATGGGTTCCTTATTAGCAGAATTTTTTCCAAAATGTGTCTGGAGAAGGCATTTGTTCTGCCCTGCTTTGCTCCTAATGCTTCTCACAAGTTCTTTCCATTCTGCAACTCTCCCAATTAGAAGAAGGTTGATGTGTCTTTTGGCAGTATTAATTAATTAATTTATTTATTTATTTATTTATTTATTTATTTATTTCTGGTACAAGTCTGTGTTGATTTGCTGGCTGCAGTGTTTGTTGCTCACTCTAAGGGCACAGCTTTTACTGTCATTCTGTTGTGGTCTAGCAGGCACCCCTGTTGGCACTAAGGCAAACTAACCCTGCACAGGAAACAAACTTGGGTTTTGGACTTGTAAATCAATTTTCCACGTCTGGTTGTCTTTTTCTGGTGGAAACATGGGTGTTGCAGGAAGCTGGATAAACAAGTTTCATTCCAGCACAAGGTCAGGATGCAGCCAAGGTACATACCCAGCTTGGCAGCTCCAGCACTCCCTGTCCTGCTAAAACAACAAGGAGGGAGAGTCCTTGGGACGGAGAGGAGGAGACAAGAAGGGCATTTGGGTTGATGAAAAAATACTACAGGCAGAGGTGACCCAAATTCATATTTGCTTGTCTGACTGATGGCATTGAAAGCCCTTCCAGGCAGGATCATGGCTGTGGCTGGCTGAGAGCACGTCTGCATCAGACAAACTGATCTGAGTCAGAGCTCACCAGGTGCCTTTGGGCAGGATGACACAGCTGTTTGACACAGGGCTGCACAGCAGCTTAGCCTGGTCCTGGAAGGGGGATGGATGGGTCATGCTGAGGGCCAGGACCTGCTCAGTAGCAAAAATGTTCTGCCTGGTGCAGCTCTGCACTGCAGTTTGTGCTGGTTGGTTCCAGTGAGGA
Source organism: Geospiza fortis (assembly GCF_000277835.1). Lineage (NCBI taxonomy): Eukaryota > Metazoa > Chordata > Aves > Passeriformes > Thraupidae > Geospiza > Geospiza fortis. The sequence continues at coordinate 9,337,904 of NW_005054303.1, read as the reverse complement.
GCAGTGATCTTGGCACTGTGTAGCCATTGCAGCCACCCCAGTGATCCTCCAGCCCAATTCCTGCCACTGTGGGTCCCACAGAAACCAAACTCACCATGTCTCATGGTGAGGGGATGGAGCAGGAAGCAGCTGGGTTGGCCATGCAAAAACAGAATGAACCTCTGGCCTTCCTGGGCCCAAAATGAGGGACAGCTACTGGCCAACCCTGAGCTTGGACAGCTTGGCAAGACCCAAATTGGATCTAGTGCCAACCCTAAAAAAATCAGTTTAGAGCTTGGTCTCTGCTGAACTCACTGTGCACTGAAAAATGCCTGGTGGTGTGGTACTGACACGCTGTGCATCATAAATATGAGCAACAGTGTTTTGGACACAGCCTAAAGCAGTGTCCAAATTATTTCCTGCCCAGGAATGACATTGCTGCAAGTGTGGTGACTCATGAAACTCCATGCCCAGCACACCATCAAAGCCCATAAAATGTTACTTTAGCTGTAGGACAAGGCAGCTGGCTGGATTCCCATGTAGGAACTTTCTTGGATACTTGGGAGCTGTTAACAGGGTACAGGATCTTCGCCTCTCCATAATTTGTGTGCGGTGCAGGTGGGCATGGCCACAGTTTCTGCTGTGATTCCACTGCTGATGGGCTCCAGGAAGATGCACTGGGACCAGGGCAATGGGGAACAGTGGTGTGTTCAGGATAAAGTGCTTTAGGGAGGCAATGGAGCTGATAAAATACAAGGTGCCTTAAAGCTTTTTCAAGAACTGAATTAAGTCCAGTAATCAGGACAGATGTATGATGTTATTATTATCAGTTGATTTTCCTAACTCAGCCAGGACTTGCTGGTGTCAGGTTCAGAGTTTGCAGTCTGAATACAGGATTAGCAACAGTGGATGGGGACAGACAGATCAGGCAGCAGAAAGGATCAGTGCCATGATGCCAGCCAGCAGAAACCTTTGAAGGATCCAGCTTCTTGGAGGTGTTGTAGCAAAGAGGAACTTGAAGGATCAGCTCAGCTGTGTAAAGCATCAGGGTACCTGTCCGAAAGAGTGGCTGTGGAAAAATGTGTCTCAGGCTGGTGTCTTGGCCCAGGGATAACAGGTAGTGGGGAGAGTGGGTGGGAGAGAAAAGAAAGTGGGCTCTGTTGGAGTTGGTGCTCTGGGGTGAGTTTTTGAGGGCACAGAGATGCAAATTGGATGTCTCTGCAGAGTGGTAGAGTGGCCATGAAGCGGAGAGGATTGCATTTGTGAGGGATGGAAGAGATAATGCTGCAATAACTGGGAAGCTGAGAATTTGGCCAGGTTTTTGGCTGCAGAATGGCAGAAGAGGCCATACCTGTGTAGCGGTATTAGGGCTGAACCTGGAATGTTCAGCTTGGCAGTGCTGATCCTGGGGGAAGCTATAGCTGGAAATGCCCTGGCAGGGTGACCTAGGTGGCTCTGATGTGGAAAGAAGAGGCAGGCTCGAGCCTGTCTCAGTGCTGTGGTCTAAGCTTGCAGCTGAAGGACAGAGCATGGCTTTGTTTGAGCAGTCTGGGGTCAGGGCTGAACCTGGAGCCACCTGCATGGATGGGATTGCTGAACTTGGGATGGGAGTGATCTTGGAAAAGGCACTGTTGAGAGCAGGGTCCTCTCATCAGGTGACAAGGGAGGTGAGGAGGATCTTCAGAGACATTGTGAGAGGTATGAGTAGAAGCAGGACAGAAGAGTAGCATGGAAGCCAAAGGAAAATTAATCCTCAGGAAGGTGAGATGTCTGAGTGAGGATGCAGGGAATGCAAAGAGACTGGAGGCAGAGAGCTGGATCTGAGATTGTGAAGACAGTTGTCTGGAAACTAGGCTGTCTCTTTGGCCAGAAATGTTGGTTTCTGTATGTCTGCTTTTGATCTCACTATGAACATTAGTAAAATATTTCCATTTTTCTGGCAAGTGGATGTCCCTAGACCATGCAGCTGCTCAGTAAAGCAGCTTTGTTATCAGGAAGGTGGCCAACATTGCAATGACATTATACAGCTGGCTGGGGCCCTGCACTTTTGCCTGCATCCATCACCTGCTTTTGAACTGGTCCCAGTTTTCATTGCTGACCTGCTGGAAACCTCTGCCTTGCACCAAGCTGATGTTTATCAGGCTGAAGAGGCTTTGAATAAAACAATTCCTGTTCCAGGGAACCTGAATGTTTTGACAAAACTTTAGTCTCATCCCAAAATCTCCAAGCAGCTCCAGCCATCGATGACTTTGACATCTGTGCTCTGAGCTGAGCACAAGGAGAAGATGCTGTATTTCTTTAGCTGGTGCCAGGGTATTGTGATGGCTGATGCAATGTTTTGGCAGCTAAGCTGTAGCAATGAAGGTTTGTGCTGTAGGACCCAGTCCTAGTAGGAGTTTTAAGGCTGTAATATTAAAAAAGCCTCATGGAATTGGCAAATGGCCAAACCATAGTACATAACCTCTGAGCACTCCAGGAGTATTTTCCTAGCAGCTGGATGAGGAATGAGTTGATAGAGACAGAGCAGGGGGAGTTTGAGGTGCAGCCCCTCAGATCATTTTTCACTGTGCTGGATTCCCTTGGCAGGAGACCCAGCCCCTGCTGCACTGTCTCCTTGGCCACCTCCACGCTGGAGCTGCTGCTCTCCATGTGCTGGGCACGGGCTGGGAGGGAGAGGTGTTTACACTTCTTATCCACTGGGGAAGCTGGGAGAGAGCACAGGCACTTCAGAGTGTAATGTGATAACAGCTTTGCCCCCATCACTCACTCCTACTGCTACTAATAGAGCAGGAGAGAGAAATTCCTCAGGCATGTGGGATCTCTCAGCTGTGGCAAAAACACCACCCTGGTCTTCCCCACTTCTTCCAAGTCAGAGGCTGAACTGCTACTCCTAATACTCCTAATACTCCTAATGCCAGGCACCTAACATAGAAAACAGAGAGGATACACTGAATAAATCAGCTGGAGGTTTCCCAGAGAGGGCTGCAAAGTCTCACCCCTCCATTGTCACTGCCTGGTGTGGCTGTGTGGCCTGGGACAGGAGGGTGACAGGGAGAAAATCCCCATCTCTAGCACAACCACATCTCCCTAGGAGCAAGGAAATAACCTCCCACACTCAAAGTGCACTGGCCATAGTGAATGACTTTACTATCCTCTTACTTTTGCGGCAGTCAATAAAATTTTTCTGTGTTTTTTAGATTTAGGTTTGGTAGGACACATGGTGCTGCAGTGGCCTGGCAAAGGAGTTTGGGTGACCTGAGTGTGTGGTAGCTTGTTCCCCAGTAAATCCATTGCTGGATGAGTTTCCTGAACCAGTAAATTCACGTGAGCACCCAGCCCAGCTGAGGTCCCTCCCAGCTTCCAGCAGAACACATCCCTGCTAGAGCAGGCTGGGATGGAGCAGCCTGGGAACAGGAGTGCCTGTGTGGTGCAGCAGTGCTGGAGCCATGGCAGAAAGCTTTTGTCCCCAAGTGCTTCCATGTCCTCTGCTCACCCACACTGCCTCCTGTGCTCGGCTTAGATGCAGATGTTCCTGTTGTGTTCCAGTTTGTCATCCAAAAGCTTTGGGATTTTCTCTCTTCTCTCTGAGGCCAGCAGACATGGCTAATGGGTGAAGGCTGTTCTCTGACTGCCCTTCTTGGTGATGTGAAGTTACTTGGGAGGGTCTTTCCTCGCTGTAAAAACAACCTAATGTGTTCCCCTTGTCCTTTTCTAGGTTTTTGGTCTCACTGACACAGTCAAAGGGCTACTTGGGTGGGCTGGGAGTGTGGCTGTGCTGGGGAGGGGAAACTAGAGTCTGACAGAGAGAGGGAGAGAGACACTGCTCATTTTGGTGAGCCCTACTTTCCTGTGTGCTTGGGGACCTGTGAAGCTGCCCAAAACAGCCCATCTGGGAGGGAGAGACACCCCTCTGTGGGATTTGAGGCTGCAGTGCCCCAAGGAGCAGTGCTGAATAAATAGGCATGTCTATATGTGCATCCACTTTAATCACTCCTTAAATTTGCAGCTGTTCTCCATGGCAAAGTATTGTACAAGAGTAACGGGGTGACCCCAATTCCCCTTTTGCTCCTGCAAAAACCTGTTCATATTCTCTCTCTCGTGCCCGAGGAACTACTGCAGAAGGGATTTTTCCCTCTCTCACTCTCTTTTTCACTTTGCAAGAAGAAGAACAGTGTTTCATTGTTAGATTTCAAAATAATCCTCTTCTGTCAGAGTCTGACTCCTACATCCAGCAGCAGGGCTGGACCCTGCACCAGAAAACTGTGAAGGAGGTGATGCATGTCTGGCCACCCATTGCTTTTCCTCTCAGTTTCCCAGGAATTGCTGTAGAGCCATTCCCTACTGCTGTGGCCAGTAGAGTAATGCAAAAGAGGGTCTGGCTCCAAGGCCATTGAATGGTGTGCAGAGGATTTTGGACAAAGTCTTAAAGGAAAAGGCTTGGTGGGGATTTTCAGGGGACAGTCTGCTGCCAGGGAGAGCGGCACCAGCCTGAAGCCGGGGCTGTCCCCAGCCTTTGTTCCTGGGGGTGGTCGGCTTCCTCCGCCCGGCAGGGCACAAAGAGCCTTTGGGAACGGGCCCAAAACTGAGGAGTGGCAAAATGCACTTAGTTCCCCTGCCTTTGTGAAAGGCATGTCTGGATGCCAAGGGAAGTTTCCATATCCTGCTGCCTTGTGTTCTCTGGGGCTCGTCTGGGACCTGCTGTGCCTCCGAGTCCCCCGGCTGTGACCGGAGTCTGGGAGCTCTGCTCCTTCCTTTACACAGGGTGGAGAAGACAACGGTCAAGTGTTCTCAGCTTTTCTGACTGATTTGTGCTCATTACAAAGCTGGCTGCCTGGGCCAGCTTTCTGACGTGGGTTGGGTGTCCTGGGGACATTTGCTTTGCTTCTGCTGGGGCTGAGCTTGTTCTGGAGACAGAAGGCTTGGTCAGAAACGTGGGGAAGGCTCTGAAAAGATGGCTCTGAGCTTGAGGATGCCCTCCAAGAAAGCTCCAGTCCAGGGTGAGGGGGTGAGTGAGCTGCCTTGCTTAGAAAGCAAATGTAGTGTGGGGAAACACTAAATCCTAAAGACACTAGAGACAATTGTCTCCCTCAGTGTGTTTAGGCTTGAATAAATTGGGAATGTTGTCAATAGATAACCTGTTTATCAGGCAAGATGGGTTCTTTGGTCCAGATCCTTTCCTTGTGATTAATCTTGTGGTCAAGGGATTTTGCCAACACTCAGGGCACAGTATTGGTACAAACCATAGCACAGGTATTGTAAAAGGGAACTAAAGAAAATGACCCAGATACAGGTGATCAAATGACTGTTTATTGAGAATTACTGTCATGTGGAGAAACTTTTCACACATTGGTGCAATTACCTGATATCAAGATGGTGCTTAAGCTGTAAAAACCATCCATAGTGGTACGATGGGCAGCAGATTATGAGGATGAAAGCAGGCTGTCATTAAAATAAAGATGCAGTTACAGGAGGTGTTTTAATTTGAGTTTATGCAGCATGACAATTTGTATATTAAAAAGATTCCTACTTTGGGAAAATGTGGGAGTATGCCTTTTGTTAATTTTCTGTTAGGACTGTGCCTTTGGTGTGAGTTCATGTGCTGGACCACTTAGGCTGCCTTCTGCAAGCACACCTTTCAGGCCACCCAGACAGGGCTTGGTCCATTAGACTGGAGCAGCTGCAGGCAGCTATCATACTGGATCAGCCAAAAAGCATACTTAATCTTAATCTAATATGAAAATAGCAGTAAGTGAAAATCTGCCATTTGTTTGACAAGAGCATCTCCCAGTCTGGGGAGCACTCCCCTTGATGGCCACGTTTCGTGCAGAAGAGAAGCCAGGGCAGGCAGAGAAACTCTGAAATGTGCTATGTGCTTGATATGAAAAGCATGTGAGGCTTTTTTCCTGTCTTCTGGAAGGAATTAATATAATGGAGCTGCCACCTTTCATCAGTCAGATTTGGTGGCAGCTGAGCTCAGGGACGGTCGCGGAGAGGAGGGCGTGTGAAAGGTGTGGAGAGAACTGGAATTTGCATTGCAGAGGAAGGGATTTTTCTGTGCATCTCCAGGAGAAGTGAAGGGCTGTTCTTTGCTGTCTGCTTCTGTCAGAGACTCTGACAGTTTTTGGGCTGGGCTGAGCCTGCTGGGGTGGGCACAGAAAGCATCTGGGTGTGCAGCAGACGTTGCTGCCAAAGAAAACCAAATCCTTTTTTTCTGAGAGCCTGTCAGGGTTATTTAGAGGTGGGTTTAAAATGCACTGCTGTTTTCCCTGCAGTGAGGAATACCTCTCTCTGAACTCTTCCCTGAGGACAGGCTACACTGTTGAGTAGGAGGGAAATATCCCAGCCTGAGCTCACATCTGAGTGTGTCTGAAACACAGCGGAGCTGACACATTTCAGCAATCTAAGGGGAGCTTTAGTGCAGAATTAGGCATTGTATGTATTTAATGTCCTATATACAGTTTTACAACCTATATATTCAGATTTTTTTATTGGAGATGTTTATGTACAGTGTCTAGCACACTAACATTTGCCCTTACTTGCTACAGCCATAATTGTGCTGGATACTGAGTGCCCCTGTTCCTGCTTGCCCAAGTCTTGGCCTTACCAGTATACAAGAACCTCCTGGGCAGGGATGAGGATCTGGGGGTCTCACTAGGGGCCACACAGGCAGAAGACTCTCAGCAACTCACCAGAGATTACACATCCTCAGGTCCTGTCCCAGCAGGACATTTGGATGGGTCGTGAAGGGGATTTTGGATTTGGTGGCTGCCCAGCTTGCCCCTGTGGAGCTCACAGCACTGGAGCTGCTGCTCTGAGACACATTTCTATTGAGCAGATTTTTATGTTGGCTCAGTCTTGGCATGTCTAAGGCTCCTGGGATGGAGCTGCCACAGCTTGCTGTAGGCATGAACCTGCTGTTCTCCTAGTGGCTGCCTCCAGGATTTTTGGCTGTGTGGTAACTGCAGTTCTCAGGACACATCAAGCCTCTTTCTGTCCCTTTACATGAGTTTTTTTACTCACAGAGCAGCAGAGCTGAGCCACCTCAAGAAAACACGTGATTGATTTGAATTGAGAAGAAAGTGGAGAAAGCAAGTGTTTGGTTTTCTCCCTGAAGTTTTTTGGAAGATGTCTGAAACGTTGGGACATTCCACCAGTGAGTGATAAAATTAACAAGAGTTGAACTCAGCTCTGTTGTCAGCATACACCTTGAGAAGGAGCTTGAACAATTCTGTTGGAACTGCACCACTGCAGATAGAACTAAAGACAGGGAATTGGATCTGCCCACTTGTATGTGCCACAAGTTTGTGTCATCCCTAGGACACATCATGAGGTCCTTGGCTTTTTTTAGGAAGTATTTACTTATACCAAATCCCAAGGTTTTTTTTCCAGAGGGGGTTGTACAGGGAGAATCAGAATGAAAATCAGGTGCAGACCTGGGGGTGTGTTTTCTCTCTCCCAAGCACTTTGAGTGATCTGATATGATGGGGAAAGGGTCTCTTTGTCAGCCTCAAAGAGGATAACTGGTTTCACCTGGTACATGGGGCTAAAGAAAGGGGAGAGGTGGGAGATAAAGGTTTTGGTGGGAGGGTGACTGGGTGAGGCTGCCTCACTCCAGATAGCAAACCCAAGATACTCACCTGTGTTTGCCTTTCCCCCTTTTGTTACTTAATGACAGCATCTTAAAAACACTCTGCAAGTGTTTTGGGGTATGGTCTGGTTTTATGTATGCTATTGTAATCTGCACAGTGCCTGGCACAGAGGCGCTCAGATCCTGATAATCCTGGGGCCCCCAGGGCGGATGTCCAAGATTTCCTCCTTTGGCATGGGGACTGTCAGATGGAAGGTGCTACCTGATTTTTCACTGTTGAATCTCTTGTCCCTGCATTTTTGATTGTTCCTTTGCCTGGACAGTATAAAAATGAGAAGGTTCTCTGTTCTCCCCTCCCAGTGTAAAGCATTATTCACAAGCTCCCATTCCCTGCTCCCAGTGCACTGCATCATCCACAAAGGGGTGAGCATTGCAATCACCCAATTTCCCACCTCTAAAACAACCAGTTTTGACTGAGTATTTGCTTGGCATTCACACACTGAACAAGAAAATATCATGGTCTGTAAGCCTCTTGTCTGAGCGAATCACCTTGTGAGTAAGGGCCACTGGGTCTCAGACTGCAGCTGGCAATTCTCCTGATATTATTATATATCTCCTCTTATTTTAGTGAAAAACCTCAGACACGGGGATCTTTTTATTTGAAGCCTATCAGCATCCCATCCTTCCACCCCCTGCAATTTTCAGCTGAGATAAGCCAGGTCTCTGGAGTGTATTGTGTTCAGAGTGACCTTCGGTGAGCTGGCGCTGCGACCTCGGTGCCGTGCCCCGAGCAGATCTCTCTGCACCTGCCAATATCACCAGGAGTCTGCTCTGCACAGCAGAAGGTCTTGCTTCTTGGTGGACCTGGCAATTGGTTTGAAACCCCCTGTTCAGTCTGAATTTCAATCTGGCATTGAATGTGTTTTTTTTTTTTTTTTTGCCTTGTTTCTAAATGGATAAAATCCTTCATTTTCTTATTTTGTCTGGTAGGCATTTTTGTACTGTGTACATTTGTGAAGACTGGCTTTCTTATAGATTGCCCTTCTCTTGCTATCTCATCACTGCAGTTACTGCAGGCCTAGTCAGTATTTTTGATTCATGGTTGCATAAAAAAAAATATATGTTATTCAGGACAGGACACTAGCAGAACTTTGACATGATTTAGGAGCATTTGATGATTTCTTAGTTATTTAACCTGAAGAAAGTGTTAAGCCTGTCCTCCCACCACTGTACATGACATAAATGAAAAACTGGGGGGAAAAAAAGCAGCTAGAGAGCCACTCTGCTGCAGATGGCTGACATACATGAAGAGGATTTTCTATTATGTCTTTGCTTAATTTAAGTAAAGATAGCATTACTAGCAGGTAGTACCTGGCTGGCATTTACATCTGTCAAGCCTAAATGAGAGTAGGGTGTTTGTGAAGCTGAATGATTTAACATACCAGTCTTTTCTCAGCTGTCATCTATTTCAGGAATTTCAAATCTTTCTAAACTCAACTTTTCTTCTTCTTGTTTGGCTTCAGAGTGGGGGAAAATTTTACTGGAATAAACAAATAAGTAATTTTAGTAAAATCATACTGGTAGCAGGGGGGAAAAGGTGAAGGAGAATAGAGTAACTGCTTTAACTCAATGAAATATTGACATGGATAAGTGAAAGAAGGAATAAAAGGGAGAGAATATGTGATTATGCAGCATCCCAAATGTGCAGTGTTAACAAAACTTTTCATGTCAAGAGAGATGGTTAGCAATTGGCTTGGTATGTCAGGATTAAGAGCAATTGCCCAGCCTGCTGGGAAGCCTCACTGCTCAGGTGATGGAGCGAGAATTTCCCATTTATTCAGCAGCTTCCCCGTGAGCCAGGTCCTAGTGTCAGCCTTGGGCAGGGAGAGTGGCAAGTCCTTTCTCAAAAGTCTGAAAGAGAATTTTTTCTAAAAGCTAATTCTGCATGGTGGAAGCCAGGGTGAGTGTGCTGCCCTTGCACACAGTTCCTTTTTCATGGGTCCCTTAGGAGGGAATGACAACTCACAGCCATTTGGAAGAATGTTCTCATGACTATTCCAGATGTTTCCCTCTCACATTGAGCTCTTACCAGTTGCCACTACTCTCTCCTTGTTTTCTCCTTTTCCTCGTCCCTTTTCTGCCTTGTTCTGAATATTAAGTAGCAATTAGTGTGATCTGAGCTCTTTGCAGTGGCACAATACCAGGAAACTGGAGAGTGTGCAATTCCCACTGGGGGTTTTACTGCAGTCGCTTGGTGTGGGCGAGATGGGGATAGGAGTGAGCTGTTGGTGACTAATCACATTTCCTCAAGGGCCTGGACTTTTCTTGAAGGTCTTTCTCAAGGCTAGACTCATCTAAGGAACTCCTGATAGCTTCTTGACAGATCACCTGTCTGGCTTCTTATCTGTTGCTGAGCTGGAAATCCCAGGTGGGATAAAGCACCCTACAAGGCAGAGTCACCAAAATTCAAAGACATTGATTCACACTTGTGGATTGTGGCGTGCTTTTCAGAGGTACAAGCCTTTGAAGAAGCAGCAACAATGGATTTTGAACTGTTTTCAAGGAATAGGTGAGAGAGGAACCATGCCAGTTTTAATCCACAGCAGCTACAGTTTTACTGTTGGGTGCCAGACTAGCAGCTGGAGAATGCTGGGGGAGCATGTTAAGCTTTGATGTTTCCAAATTGTGGTCCTGGGGGATTTCACTGTAACCAAAAATGTTTGAAGTGCTGGCCTCTTGCCACAGTTTAGGATGAGGAATGCTTCTGAAAACCTTCACAGATCTGTGTGGAACTGGAGTGCATTTTTCCCATGCAATCCCAGGCAGGACTGAGACGGATGTACCATGGAATTGTATCACTGTCTTAGGACATCTCTAATTCACAACCCAAGGGCAACAGCAAAATATTAAGGACCACATTTTCAGGATGTAACTCTAAGTGAATACTTCATTCTTATTATCTTGGGAAAAGGGAATATCCAATAGTTCATATTTATAAAGTGCAATATGATTTCCAATCCCTAGATTTTTATAAAGTGTAAGTGACAAGAGTTTGGTGTGTGTATATACATCTCTGCATCTTTACATGCAAAAAGTACTGCAGAAAGCAATGTGTGGTTTTTTTTTTTTAATTTGTTTGTTTTGTTTTGGTTTTGTTTTGGTTTGGTTTTGTGTTTAATAAGGCAGTGATGAGTCTCCTGTTAAGGTGGCTGTAAAGGTAAAACACAGAATGCAAGCCATTAGATTAGCTGTAATTAACGTGATTCTAATTTTGGCCTGAAAGAAATTAGTGTAACAGCCGAGGGAAAAATAGGGGTCCTGTTTTGTTGTCCTTCAGTGATGATTAGAAAGAAATTGCTCACTGATATCCATTAGGAAACTGTGAGTTCTGGAACTCATAAAATACTATCAGAGAAGGAACTCTGTCACCTATTGATGTTGGAATGTCTTTAATCAGCAAGGTTCAGTGGGACGTTGCCCATATACTTTGTAAAGAATGAATGGAGATATTTTCCCTCTCTCCCTTCACAGCCCTTCACCATGCTTTTCCCTTCCCAGCTTCATTTCAGGTCTGTGCCTGCATTTGGCTTGCAAAGCTCTCGCACAGGTAACCGGGAAGATTTTTCCGCCAAGAAATGGGTTAAAGAGCCAGTTTTGCAGTAGACAATTAGTCTCTTCTGGCAATATCCTAATTCATCCTGTTATTAGGCTTTGCCACTAATTGCTATAGGAGTGGTCTGGCCCCGATAAGAGCCACCCCCTTTGGCACGGTGCCCCCAGCGCAGCCTGACCCGGCGCTCCCATGGAATTCTGTGCAGGAATTCACCAGGGCGAATGGCAAGGGGAAATGTGGTGTGACCCTTCCTGGGCTACAAGGGGAAATGTGGTGTAACCCTTCCTGCATGTCTGGGCAGCCTGATTCGGGGGCCAGCACCACGGAGCCGCGTGTGCTCGGTGATGTGTCCCAGCCTTCAGGTGCATGATGCGCCACCACCGCAGCCTGCTGTGGATAAAAGGCTTTAGATTAAAAGCCTTGATCACCTCCCGTTAATGCTTCACGCCAACGGGGCTTTTAAAAGATTGTCTCGATGATAAAATGAGTGACCTTCAGATCCAAGGGTTTCAGAAGTGCCAGCTATGTCCTCCCATTAGATTGTTATTACCGCTTATAATGTCTGGCTATAAATTGGATGAGACTGGGCGGGCGTAACAGTGAGACTGGGTTCATTCGTTCTCCCCAGTCCCCATCTCACTGGGGCCGTGCTTCTCTTTGTGCTCACTGCACAACAGCTCACACCTTCACAGTTTCCTGCACTTCTCCCTGAATTTTGCTCCTTGGCATTTTTAATGTTGTGTAGAGTGCTCCACCATCCAAGGAGCCTGCTTGAGTGTTCACTAAAAGCAACACTCCAGTCTCGTGTGAGTGGGGCCGGGTGCCCCATGCCCATCAGCCAGGTGCAGTGTTTCCCCTGATGCGGCAAAAAACGGGAGAGCATTCCCAAAGCAAGGGCAGGAGGCAGGGAAGAGGACAGACAAGTGTAACAGTGCTCTTGTGTTGCAAACTGCATGCCAAACAGGAACCTCTTGTTTTTCAGGAGCTGCGTGTC
>NW_005054303.1:9306568-9325685 GCF_000277835.1 Geospiza fortis | reverse complement strand
AACCTCACCTGGATGTGCTGTGTGTGTGATGCAGCAGGGAGGAACAATGCTGGGTTCAAGGGGTCTCTGAAACTGCAATGAAACTTTTCTTAACTAAGCAGAGCGCCAGGCAAGTCTGAAAACCCTGTTTGTTGCTGCTGATATGGGAACGTTTGGACGATGAATTGTTATCAATAATTTTAATAAGATGCCTGTGAACAGTAACAGAATTGATGCACAGAGGGTGAAAATCCTCCCAGAAATGTCTTTGCAGTCCAAGGGAGTGACTCTTCCCACTCCTACTCACTGATTAACACTGGGTTGGTGAGTGTGCTACAGACCAGGGGAGAGAAACTCCTCATGAGATGAGGCTGGCAGGGTTTGGTCCAGCTTGTGCATCCCATTTCTCTGCTGGCTCACCTTTCTGCATTTACTGCTGAGCTTTATGGGCTTACAGAATGATTTCTGGAGCTCTTTCAGATCAATACACAGTAGAGGTCCCTCTCTGGAGGGCATGTTCTGACATGATATTACCCTGTCATGGGTTCTTTTCTCAGTCTATAGCGTTCCTTAATATTTAAATGGGTTTCTTGCTGCAGTGCTTGTGCCCCGTTTACCCAAATAATCTATAACTCAATGACTTCTAAATCCACTTCACAAGTTGTTATATTCATTATAAATGAGTTGTAGTGCAACCTGCATCTCAAGTAGATATTCTCATCTGGAGGTCTGTGCTGAGATCCAGCAGGAGCAGCGAATATATTAAACCCATAAAACCCCCAAGACATCCCATACCATACAAAATGAGCTCTAACTACAGACTTTATTCTTCCTTATCGCTTCTATTCGCCAGCCATTCAATGGAAATGTACCAAACACACACACACACCCACACACACACACACACCACACACCCCAGGCAGCTGTTCCTGCAGCCACAGCACCTCACCAAGGTTTTACAAGTGGCTGCACCTCCAGCAAGGCTGGGTGGAGGTGGCTGAGACTGCAGATCCCTGCAGTCACCTGTGTGAGCCTTCAGTGCTTGTGCAGCAAGGACCCAGCCCAGCAGCACTGCAGGGACCAGCATCTCCTGTTGGGCTCCAGCCCAAGCCTGCTCTCACTGATTTCAGTGGCTCCCTGGCTGCTTTATCCCAGTTGAAGAGGCAGCTTGGTATTGACTGGCCAAGGATTCAGACATGCCTCTGTGTCTTTGGGGGGTTTATTATTGTCACAGTCAGCTTTATCTGTGCAAAGGCTTTGTCTGGGAGGGTCTTAGCTACTTTTTAATCTCAAATCCTGGCTGATTGCTGTGCTAAAGCCAGCTTCACCCCCAAAACATTGTTTATCCGAGAATCCTGCATAGATGTTGCTTTCAAGATTTAACTTCCCTTTTAACTTTGGTTTTGTATTGCTGTGTGGTTTTTTTTTTTGGTTGGTCGGTTTTTTGTTGTTGTTATTTTTTTTAAACACCATGGAGTAGTAGATTTAAAAGGGATTTTTAAAAGAGGAAATCTGGAGTTTGGAAGAGACTCCATACGCCATTCTGACATTGAACACAGGAGAAATATTAGAACTTGGCAATATTCCTTTGCTTGTAAAATCTGATAGATTTGGATTTGACTGGTTTGCCTTGGATTGAGTGAGAATGTTAATAGTGTATGAAATTCAATGAGCTCTAATGCTATTTAAAAAGTCCTAATGAGAAGGCTGCTTTTGTGTCAAATTCTATTGTTTTTTTGTTTCCTTTTCTGCCTTCCGTATTTGAAGAGCACTAAAAATATTTTTAACAACTGAGGAGGGAAATAGACTTTTGTCTGAAGGACCTATGGGAGTAGAGGAGTCTGGGGGAAGGCAATGGAATTTATTTGGTTGGTAGCTTTTACTGTATGGATGTATTCCTCTGTGAACCATTAAACTGGGGAGTTTGCTTGGCTTAAAGCTGGGGCTAATTGGGATCTGAGTTTACTGACTGGCTTCCTTCTCTTCCCAATCAAGAGTCATTGTCTTTCCTGCCTATTGAGACTTTTGTGTGATTTACTGGAAAGTATCAGCTTAAAGGACAAAGAATTGAGATTATAATTTTGTACAGTGGTGGGTTTTTAAGTGATCCTTAGATTAAATGCAATATTCCTGTCCATAACAAATGGTAAAATTTTGTGCATTTTGGTTTTGGTTGGACACAGTTTCTTAAAAAAAATCCATGAGGGAAAAAAGACCCCTAAAATGGTATTTTTTTTAAAATCCAAATAAAAATATTTAGTTTGTTGAACTGAACTGAACAGTTCTTGTTTTGAACATTATTAGACTGGGTCTGTCTGTGTCCTAAAATCACTGCCCACAGCACAGACTTGGCTCCTTCACTGGTCTTTCTGCTTTGACTGGGTTTTGTTCCTATAGAGGCATCACAGGAGATATATGCTTGGTATGGAGCCCAACCCACAAAAAGGATAAGAGCAATGAACTCACAAACATCCACTTGTGGTAGGCACCAAGGATCATGAGCTGATGCAGTTGTGCCAAGCAGCCTTGAAGCAAGCTGCTTCTAATGATGTTAAAATAAGAGCTTTCGTAGTTTAAATAATATTTGAACTTAAATTCTGAAAAGAACTTTGATATTTTAGCTTTTTCTCGAGCCTGGAGAGGAAAACAAACATCCAGTGATCAGAATTCACTGTGGAATATTAAATCTGATTTTATTGTTTTGTTTTAATACTACACATACAAGCAAAATTGATCAAGACCTGATGCTTCTGAGTTATATCTTATACAATTTTATGACTTTTCAAAAAATATTTTCAAACATTTCTGCTCCAAAAGCTTGACAGGTCCCTGCACAGAAAGCCTTAGGACGTGGAACTCCAAATATACTGTTTCATTCATTCTCACTAGCCTCTTAAAACCTAGTACTCATTTTATGCCAATAGACAGAAGAGCCTTTTTCTAACTGCAATAAATCTGATGACAATTTACTTTTTATTAAGTCTTATGTAATGTGCTGTTTATCTCCTGGATAGAGTTTCTTTTTGACTTCTGACTTAGTTGGAAGCAGAAACAATTACTCCTGCAGCAGGGAAAGCTGCTCCTTCTGCGTGCTCCCAGCCCTGTGCTTGCCTCTGCTGCTCTGTGTGGATGGGAGATAAGCACTGGTCTCAAAGGCTTCTACACCAGCCAAAAGCTGGGCTTTAAGTTTTGCTAGGTCTGGTCTGCAGATTTAGCCAAACCACCCAGAAATTCCAGTTTGCACCTTCCCAAAGGTTGCCTGGGCTGAGTCCCAGGGCAAGGAGATGCTCTGCTTCAGCTGCAGCTGAAAACTTCACCTTGCGGCCCTGAAGATGTTTGCTCAGCTAAATCTTTCCTAGAATAAAGCAAAAATGGATCTGAGTCACAAAGCCTGACTGGTGCAGAGCCCAGCCAGGTCACTGGTGGGACTGGTGTGGCCTCACCTGTTACCTCCAGAAGGGAAGGAAGCTCAGCATCTTGCACAAGGCAGCCTCAGAAAACCTCCTGTGACCCTGCTCACAGCATCATGCGAAGTACCAGCCATCAGCAAATAATCTTTGCTAATTGTGCCCAATAGTGGTTTCAAATCCATTGCTTATTTTCTCTTTTCAGTTGTTCTGCTCTGGTTTCCCAAAGGAGAAGTTGTAAAAAACCTTGCAAAAGGCAGATCTTGCAGTACAGTGTCTCTTCCTCTTTGAAAAGGATGAAGTCCCATAAATCCTGCACGAGAGCTTGGTCTTTGCAATCATCTAGTCCAGGCTACAGACCTAGGAAACAAAAAATAATCAGCTCAGGCTGTGGATGCCTCATCCCCAGAATTATTGTTCAGGTTTTTGTCATTATCTCTTGGCTCTTTTGCAGATATTTTTTTCCAAGTTCATTTAAGAGAAATCTAAAAAAAGGAGCTTTCATTGCAGTATCAAACATATTTCTGTATACATTACAAAAATACCCCTCTGTATAGTTCAAGGATCTATCATTGTTCTATTAACTGTGTGACATCTGCATATTGGCACAGGTTTCATGCCCTGGCTGCTCTCAAGGGACTGTACCCCTGTTCTATTGCTGGCACAGCCATTATTCCAGGGTAACTGGTGCACAAGGGCAGCGTTATATTAGGTGCAACATATGCTAGAAATCAGAAATGGAAATGCCTCATCATTGCAGTGAGAGCACTAAGCCAAGGCTTAGTTAGCAGCTGGGACTCAATATAAAAATAGTAAACCTGGGTGAGAAGGGCTCAAAGGAGAAAAAAAAGGCAATAAAAGAAGCAGGAACTTCTAATTTTAATTTTTAAAATCCACTGGGGAAAGCATTCTTGCACAGATTTTTCATCAACATAGAAACAATGATAACAAGAGTCCTGAAATCTTCAATGAAAAATCTCAAGGGTTTTGGCCAAATGCTCTTGTTCTCTTCTGAAGTGGTTGTTAATTTCTGCCTTTCATCAAACCTCAAGTTTGAGCAAAAAAGGGAAAACTTCTGAAACTTCTGCACCTTTTCAAGTTTTGTTTGTATTTTGTTTGTTGTTGTTGTTTTTTTAATTTTTGCCATAGTTGTTTGTAGAGCATATCACTATTACTGTTAACTTTATTTTTCCTCCTGGGTGAAAAAGATAAATATATTCCAGAAGAATATCTTATAAATCTGTGTTACATCACAAAGGAAAACATCTTCACTAAAAAAAGTAAATGTATTCCAGAAGAATATCTTATAAATCAGTATCATATCACAAAGGAAAATATATCTTCATTGGTCTTGAAATAACTCAGGAAACCTAGAGGCAGGGACCCAACTGCACTGCCACCAGACTGGCTGTGGAGCAGGGCTCTGGCATGGTGAGAACAGCAATATCTCCTTTGCTCTGTAGGGAGGCACCCAGCTTCATAACTTGGTGATATTCAAGGTGTTTTCCAACCTTAATGATTCCATGATTCCCAAATGGCTCTAGGAGCAGAGTGCTGTGTGCTGTGCTGCTCCACCTGGGGCCCCTTTCTGTGAGTCTTCATCCAGACTGGGTGAACTTCTGACCTTAAATCCTTGAAAGATCAATGATGATCCTTTTGGGATTGTGTGGAGAAGCTGCAAACCTGCAAGGCTGAAGGTGTCTAAAAGGGAGCAGCCTGTGGGATGTGGTTTTTGGTAAATACTTTTGTAGAAAATTGTAGGTTTTATTAAACTGTTCAGACAAGGGACCAAAGTAGGGCAGTGGTTCTTTGCTTGAGTGTTAGGTATTTCTTGAATCTCTGTCCTTCTGTGCTTCTCAGATGTGCCCCCTCCTTTCCAACACTTGAATCTACTCACATATCCTCTCCCAGAGCTTTGATGGGAAATACAACACATTTGAGGATCCTGCGCTGTAGACAAATGAACAGGAAAAAAATAAAAGGGAACTAGAGTTCCTATCAGGATCTAAAGCTTCTATGTTTTTGCCAAAATACTTTTTTTTAAAGTTTTTAGGGGAACAATTGTCATTCACTGTAAAATTCTAATGAGTGGTAGTGCCATTAACAGTTTCCACTTGAAATTCTGTTTATTTGTTTCTGCCAGCCTGCTGGTTCTCTGTACACTGATATAAAAGGATATGCCATGGGTGGTGAGCAAACTCAGAAACCTGACTCTAGTGCTGGCCCTTTCCACTGGTTTTAGGAGTCCCTGGTGTTTCCATGTTGGGATGTTTGTCTGTCTGTTCATTCTAAAACCTTCAAGTCTGATCAACAGTGCAGCTTTTCTGATAGATTTGGAAGTGATGCTTCACTACAGCACCAGTTTGTGGGCCCAGACTTTATTGCTGTGGCTTTTCTTGTGCAAACTTAATGGGCTGATGATATTGTTTGGTTTCCTTTCTTTTCTTGTGTCTTTGGCATTCACACTCTTTTCAGAGCACTACTGCTTCTTCCAATACATATCTAACAAAAAAAAAAAGAAAAAAAGTCCATAGACTTGCTGGATCTGACCAGAGCTGTGTGGACAGTGTTGGTCTGGCCCCTGCCAGCCTGATCAGTGCACTGTAAGAAACCAGGTGTTCACTGAGGGTAGGTAGGAAAATCTTTCCTATGCAAGCTGGAAAAGCTGCCTTGACAAATTTCTGGTCAGAAATGGCTGGAAACTGATTTACTGTTCTAGATGGTACCTGCAGCCCACACACCTCACCTGGAACCTCCTCAGCCAGGTCTGTCCCCAGTGTCCCCCAGGGCCTGTAGCCTGAGGAAGGCTGAGAGCACAAACACCCCTGCATGCCTTGTAAACCTCCTTGCAGCCTCTCAGAGAGGCACTGGGGCAGCCCTGGGGCAGCAGTGCCTTCTGCTGCTGGTGGGGCTGTCACAGATGTGCACTTGATCCTTCTCCTACAGTGCTTTCACAGAATCACAGAATAATGAGGTTGGGAGAGCCCTCTAAGATCATCGAGTCCACCCTATGCCCAAACACCTCAACTAGCCTATAGCACCAAGTGCCATGTCCAGTCTTTTTTTAAACACACCCAGAGATGGTGATTCCACCACCTCCCTGGGAAGAGCACCTGCACTTTATTATTCTTTCAGTCAAAAATTTCTTCCTAATATCCAACCTATACCTTTCCTGATGTAGCTTGAGACTGTGTCCTCTGGTTCTTTACTGTGGGGATCCTATAAAAGCACTGCTTGAGGGAGCTCCTGTAGCAGCAGAGGGCAGTAACTTTGGGAATTACTTCAAGGATGCCCTAAAAAACTTCCACCATCCTGCTGTGTGGTATCAGCACAAAGAGCAGCCAGTGATCTGTCTTGCTCCATCCTGAATTTGCAGACAACTCTGTTTCATCAGCCTGGTGCTGCCAGGCCTTTGAGAAGCTGATGGCTGAGGGAGGAAATGAGGCACACCAAGACCGTGCTATTGTGGTGAAGTCATGACCTTGCTGACCTCTGGCCCCCAGCTCACACAAACAATACTGTGACCAAATAAAACTACAGCCTTCAACAGATGGAGAGTCAATACAACATCACTGAAGGATAATATATTGATTTCGTTTAAACAGCCAGGAAAAGCCAGAATACACCAGTTATAAAGAACATGTTCTGCCCTCTAAGTTGACCTCTTAGAAAATTTGAACAGAGCTATGTAAAAAGTGAGAGAGAGACAGAGGAGATGCTCATCAAATTAGGAAAAGAAATTGCCTGAAAATGGTATTTGGGAGAGCGAGCTAGACAATTTTTAAATAATAGAGTTGGAAACACAATGAAAATAGCCCTATCAAAATAGAATGTATGTGACAGAATTTTTATAAAGCTTCACAAGGCTTCTGCAAATATAATATGCAAGCTGGGAATATTGGATTCCAAATAATAAAAAGCTCCCAGTCAAGCTCCATCTCATTGCAATGAGCTGTAGTGGCTTTAGGCAGATGCTAAGAGGTTGCAAGAAAGTGCTTAAGCAGTCTTACATAAGAGATAAATGTGATGGATCCACGTGTAATAGAAACACTTTTGGGATAAAAAGAATCTTCCATAAAATCACAGTAGAGGCAGAGGTGGGAGCTGCGATGGATTCATCTGTGTCTGCTGCATGAACTACAGCGTAAGAAAACAATCTCAGGCTAGATAGTGAGTAGATTAGACAATCAAGGATGTTTTGCATTTGAAAACCAAATGCAAGGTTAGAACTGAAAAAGGAAGATTCTTGGAGAAAATATCCTGTGGGCATAGGATCCAGCTGCTCTCCACAGCTGTACCTGTGACCTTTCCACGTGCTGAAGGAGCATTTGCAGGTGCAGTCCTACCAAGAGGTGAGATGCTGCTGCACACACAAGGCCTGATTCTCATCCTGGGTATGCAGGCATGGGCTGCTGCGCACCCATGTGAGGTCTGGATTTCCACACCACACACAGTTTGCTGCAAGGAGAATTTTAGGCAGAGAGCAGCACCAGAGCAGCTCTGTAATGGTCCTCCTGGTGTGTGCACACACACAAGCACACTTACACACTCCTGTGATGAATAGAGACCTACACAGGCTGCCCCTCCCTCTGACTGCTCAGTTACCCATTCCTAGCCCAACACAACATGTGGTGCATTCTACTTTTTCATAAAATACTTCCCAAAAATAAAATGGAAAGTTTTATCCTCCCCCCCAGCACGTTTTTTTTTTTTTTCCAAACCTTCCCAAATGACGTTTCTTTCTGCTGTAATTTAGGATCTGTATAAATATATTCTGCTGCAAAGGGTGATAATTACCACGCCCACACAATTTTATAATACACACATCTAATTGTAGTACAGTTATTTGTGGCAGCCAGGCACTGAAAATATACTTTTAGTGTATGCCTCTAAGCCATGACAAGAAGTATTTTTACTGCTACCTGAATCTATACTTTCAGGGCATTTCTATTTCGCCTCACTAATCTGCTTTTAGATTTTGCTCTTTGTGTGGCTTTCAAAACTTCCCTTCTGCAATTAAAAATACAGGTAATTAGTAGGGACAGAAAAAGACTCTTTAGGAATGTCTTGTCAGTGTGTCACAGTGCCTTGTGCAGATGCCCAAGCTGAATCCAAAAAAGGTGAAGGACTTTCCCATTGGTACAGCAGATGGAAATATAGATATTGCTATTTCTTGTGGGTCAGCCTGGCCAGGGCACAACTTTGGCCAAGGCAGGGGGGATGGTCATGGTCTATTTTCACCCTTTTATAGATGTCTTGCCAAAGGAGAAGCCAAGTCCTCCACTCCCTTTCTTCCCTAAGAAGCAACAGCATTTTCCACAACTCACCCTACTCCCGGAGGTTTCATCTGCACTGTCCAACAAACCAGTGCCATGGTTTGCTCTCACATCCTGATCTCTTGATTGCCAGCACCCCATGAATGTCAAAAAGGCCCTCGGAGGCAATCAGCTCTTTCTCTTCGAATGTAAATCCCAGTATTGTTCCGGGAGCCCTTGCTCCGGGGGCTGTTCCCTACAGGCAGTCCCTATAGTTACCTTATCTCTGAATTCACCTCCTGATCTACCCAGCCTCTCCCTGCATGTGCCCTTGAGGGGCAGCTCATTCCTAAATCGCTTCCCTAGGCCTGGATTTATCAGAACTTGAACCGGGATTTGCTGGAGAGAGAGGCTGAGCCTGAAGCACTCACTTCCACACGTAGTTTTCACTCCCCAGATTTAGGATGCCTGAAAGGATTGTGTGCTGTTACCAGAGGCCTCCATCATCTAAAAAGTGTGATATCCCTGCTCCTCACCTTTTGCAAGGGAAGAGGACAGTGCAGTCAGAGAGAGCTTTGGGTCAGATCACCAGGGGTCCTACCTCTGGCAATTTTAAAGTCCAGACAGAAAACCAATCCCAAACATAATTCAACAAAGTCCTTAATGAGTCACAGAGTCAGAACTTGCCTCTGCTTGATGGAGGAGACAGAAGGAAATGTTGTGACACCTAGGGTGAGACATCTGAGGGATGTGAGCTGGTGTGCAGTGTCAGGGATGCTGTGGGTGACTCAGGCTGGGTTTAGCAGGCACTGTGCACAGCAGTGCCCCTCTGCTTCTTTGGGACATTCACCCTCTTGAGGTTAAGCTGCAGCAATTTTTACTGCAGAGGGGAAAAACCACAGTGCAAAGGCAGAGTTTCAAAGCTGGGCTCATAAGTGGGATTATGGCAGAAGGAGTAGAGCTGGGGCAGAGCTGAAGAAGGGGGCAGGGACAAGCTGGCATGGAAATTGTGGCAGCAGGCAGCAGCACAGGCTCCACATGGTGCCAGGATGTCAGAGCATGCCCTGAGCCTTATCTGTGATCCCTGCATCTCAGCTTTGTGGGTTGGAGCAGGCCTTTGCCAGTCTGCAGCTCCTTCTGTCCTTGGGGTGCTCCCTTTCACCCTGTGGAAAGAACTCTCCTCGGAAACAATGCAGAAGCCCTTAGCTCTCAAAGGTAGTGAAATGGTTTGAATGTACTGCTCCCTCTGAGTGGACTGCTGTGATTACAGCCTCTAGCAGGGCAGAAACCCTCTGCCCTCTGCCCTGCAGCAGCTGTGGGACCTGCAGGAGCCCTGGAGCTTTCCAGCGTGGTGGCATTGTCAGGAGCCCACCGCCTTTGTGCCCCTGAAGCACCCTGCACCTCTCCAAGGCTAAAGCAGGGGCAGGACCAGGCTGCCAAGGTTCCAGGGGCACAGCTGCAGCCTCCTGTAACAGCTTGCTGTCAGGAGGCAATTAGTCTAATTGTCTAATTTGAGGGACCAGGTGGAGATGCCCCTTGGGACCTCTGACCCTCTCTAGACTGGATTTCAACCTGAATTGTCCATGTCCTCCCGTCCTCATTTCTTCTGTTCCTCATTTCTCCTCTCTCTAGGTTTCTAGAACAGATCCCAGCATCAACCCCTCCAGTCCCTTCACCCCTTCATTCTTCCAGCACTTCCTGAAACCAATTTTCAAATCAGCTCCAATGAATCTTTTCTCATGGATCTCCACTGCCTATCTTATCTATGCCATGACTGTGAGCATTGGGAATTTATGGAGGTATCACTAAGCCCAGCCCTGAGGACTTTTGTTGCACAGTCACACAACAAACTCCCAAAACCACCAGCCTGGCCCAGCATGCCCCACTGTCTCTCCAATACAATGACAGTAATAACTTTGTAGTCTAGCTGTCTTCATTGATTCGTTTGGATCATTTTTGAATAATCTTGCTCAGCACCTTTTTCAAATCCTGGCTGATATTGATTAGAAAATCTGGAAAACATTAGTTCATTGGAGGTAAACAAATATGATAGAAGTCTTGAAGAGAAATATGTCAGAGACATATACAGATAGGTCAGGTATTGATTTTTGTCTGTCTCCGTGCCAAGGTGAGCCAGCCACACTGAATGAAGAGCTGGAGACGTGAGAAGACTGCAGAAAGTCCCTGCTTTGGGGGCTGTTACCCTGGGAGCAGTGTCACAGCACAGATTGCAGCAGGGTCTGGAGTCTGGGATGCTGTGGCTGTTGCTCAGTGAGAAAGGTGGCCCAGCCCTTGGGGAATACAAACAGATGGCTTCAAGGCAACTTTCCTACAAAACTCAGCTGGATTTTTTTTCTCTTTGAGAAGATGCTGCTCCTCCTTCTTTGGGTCTGATCTGACAGATGGGGGAATGCCAGTTACCCAAATGTGGTGCCAAGTACCACTGATCCCTCTGCAGTGCATGTGCAGAGCTGCCCAGTGCTGGGAGGGTTTAATCTCAGCAAGGATAAGTCTGAAGCAGGCTGGAAAACCTTCCTGGGCAGACATGCAGCCCATTCACTTGGAGTTACATTGCTGTGCTTGTGCTCCAAGACACAGGACCCCAGGTGTCCTGGCTTTTGTGTCTGCTCTGCATTCTTTATAAGTTATTGAGTGACTGGGAATTAAAAATATCCCTGTGAATATTCTGATTTGACAAGTACGAGTACGTGCACAGATAATAACAGCAAGCTTTTATTATGGAAATAGTGATAAAGTCAAGAATCCAGAGCCCTGTTTATTAAAGCTTGGGTTGCACTGTGATGTGTTACACTTGGTGACTCACCCTGCTGTCACTGGGACCTGCATACTAATGCTGCAGGGCAGGGGGCTGGGCCATGAGCAGGCAAAGATCATTCCAGTTAGGAAGATGACCAAAACCAGCTCTGCTCATCCACTACCTGCAGCTCTGCCATGAATAATGTGCAGAGCACCTTATCTGTACCCCTAATCAGTTTAAAGGCATGACTCACACATCAGGCTCCTGCCCAAAGATGATCAAGGCAGATCTGAATGCTGGGGCTGAGAAATCCCCTCTGAGCAATGGTGGCCCCTGGTCCTGGGGCTGAGCCTCTGGGCCAGTGATGATGCTGCAGCCCCAGTGCTTGGGGCATCTCTGCTGCAACGGCAGGGCAGCACTGTGGTGAGGTCACTGTCACTGTCACTGTCACTGGCTCCTGGCTCCTGGTGGGTGACTGGGAGGCCTAGAGCCAGGAGGGAGCATTTCAGCTGCCAGCTGCAGTGTGCTTTGGAAATGCAACTGCATTAAGAGCATGTAATGGGCTGAGAGATCTCCTTTCTTCTCAAGGCTGAGCTTTGTTAATTTGAAGGAGCAGATCCAAGCAGCTGAGAGGCTCCCAGTGAATTCAATCTGTACCAGGGCCATTCCTATGTGCACAGCCCTGACTATTGCAAGGATTTGCTCCTCATCATCTTCAGGAGTGGGGAATTGCTGGAGCCCTCTTCAGGCTCCTTTCAAATAGTTCAAACTTGCCAAATCACTAGGGAGGCCTAGGGCTACTGAGCTCCTGTAATAAATCAAATGAACACTCACTCCTGAAATGGCAAAGTACCAAAGCTGGTCACTGACAGGGGGGTGCAGGGATCCTGCACTCAGACAGTTGCATGGGGAAGATGGAGTGGAAGAGGTGACAGGAACAAGGGAGACAAGAGGATTCACAGGCTGGGACCTGTTATTGAACTGCTGGATAACCACAGGAGTATACTCAGACATCTTCAGGTGGTGCAGGCTCACTGTGGAGTATCTTGGCTCCCTCCCTTGTTGCTGCTGCTGCTTTTAACTCTGAAGCTTGCCTCTCTGAGGGATGTCTGTGTGGATCAGGGCTGGGTGATGCTGATGGAGTGTTGCAATATCTTTCCCAGTGAGTGACAGGCAGCATATGAATCATCAACTGGTACTGAAGTGAGGTGGGGAGGGGTGTGTGGGGTGGGCAACCATCTCTTTCAGTCTCATTTCTCTTTTGACAGGTCTCCCAGAGCTTGTCACACAAGGCTTGTATAGCCAGGGCCTCACTCTTGGTTTTATCCTGGGAGCAGTAGCAGAATAATTGCCTGTATAGGATGAGGAAACAAACACCTGGATGGCTCTTGGGAAAAGATTCAAAGAAGACCCCTAAAAAATATTAAAAAAAGAACTTCTAAAAGCCAAGCATTTCAGAATCTAAATAGGAAAAGCCTGGCCTCTGTTGGCATTCAGCATTTGGTGAGAGCAGGCTGTGGGGCCTGAGGCAGGGCAGCCCCTGGGGCTTAGCCAGGAGACGTCTCCCACCGGCTGTCAGAGCCTGCAAGGGAAATACTGAGGGCTTTGGTGCCTAAGTGGTTTTCTGGATCTGCCTCTTGGCAAAACTTCTGCTTATTTTAGAGCATTTGGGAATTCATCTGCACTTTTCATTAGTTTCCATTTTGGGCTCTTGCCTTCACCCTGCAATGGGCAGAGGCAGCCAGGTGAAATGGCTGAACTGAATCCATCTGGACCAGGATTTTGTAGGGGTCTTTCCTGAAATT
The DNA here is from genome assembly GCF_000277835.1 of Geospiza fortis. Classification (NCBI taxonomy): domain Eukaryota; kingdom Metazoa; phylum Chordata; class Aves; order Passeriformes; family Thraupidae; genus Geospiza; species Geospiza fortis. Next base: position 9,312,481 of record NW_005054303.1, on the reverse strand, counting down.
GGTTCTCCCATGCTGTTCAGACCTTCCAGCAGTGCTGTATTGGACACACAAGTTCTGACACACGAGTTCTTACAGGGCTGCTGTGCCACAGGTCTAGAAACTCCCCAGGAGTTGCTGTACCCTCAGCAGCTTCACCCACCAGGGGTGAGAGCAAAGATTGTGACTGCCATTGCCTGTGCAGAAATGGTAAATACACAGCCCTCTTCCACTCCTCTTGAGTGACTGATCCTCTCCCCCCACTGACAACAGGGGGTGGGCCAGGGCAGGGTTGCTGCAAGGCTTGTCCCTTGTTTATTCCTCAAATAAACCCTTTCATTTATCAGCTGGCATTTTGGCCCAGCTGTCTTTCCTTGGGGCTTGGCAGGAGCTGAGATAGAAACTTTAGCTTGAAAGGAGGGCTCTGCAGGAAGAGAAGTTTGGTGCTGCTGAAGGGTGCTGGGCATTCCCTTTGCAGGCAAAGAAAGCCTCACAACACATCAGCCCGCTCCTAATGTTGGAAAACACACCTGCTTAAAAATTTTTCCATAACTTTAGTCAAGGGGTTTTGTTTGCCTTTGCCCCGGGGAAAAAGAATTTTAAGTTTCTTTCCAGGGCCTTGTTCCAGCAGGTGGGGTCTGATGAACTCAACACATCAACAGACTGGGAGCAGCCCAGAAGATAAAGGGACACCGGTGGCCATCTATGAACATCTGCCCCAGCCTCTGCTGCTGGCAGAGTTGGAAACATCTCTTCTGGAAATGACTGATAAGAAAATCAAGGAACGAAGATCTAACTAACATCAGAAGCAAAGAAATCCAGATCTAATAGAAGACCAAATACTAAGAACTACACAACTTGGGACCAACAAACACTGACCCAATTAATTTCTATGAGTTTTGACTGTATAAAAGATCTGGAAAATCTAGTAAAAGTCATGTGTTATGGAATGATTCTCTCTTCATACCCAGGGTATATATGGATGAGATGATTTCTGTGGTACATCCTGGCCAGATAATAAAGTAATGCCTTGGCTCTCTAACTTTAAAAAATGTTGTTGGAGGGTTTTTGTTTTTCCTGCAGTTTTGGTGACACTAACAGTTACCTCCTGATGTTCATCTGCTTAGACTTCAGCCTCTTCAGTGGTCAAATGAGAGTAATTTAGTCATTATTCCCAGCAGCAAATTGACTCCATTAGAGTTCAGCTGAGCGATGCTCCAGCTGCTAAAGGGGTGGGAGTGGTGCTGCCTGGCTGCTGTAAATGTGACATCATCTGGGGTCCTGGTTTGCCTTTACATCTCTGCTTTCCCTCTCTGCTTCCCTTCCAACTGCTGTTTTTCTAACCTTTCCTCTACCCGTGGTGTCCATTTCATTGCCATGAGCACTGCCAGGCTGGCAGGTGTGTCAGCTTTGCTGTGTGCCCCTGAGCCCTCTGTCTTTGGGATGTTCTCCTTTCAGGCAGTGTGGCATGGGCACTGCAGACAGGTCATTCCCAGTGCCCCCTTTGACTTGTACCCTGCAGCTGCCCTTTCCCACCCTCCCCCTTTGGTTCACAGCAAGTGGTGAGCCTGGGGAAGGGGCAAAACCCCCCTGCCCTCATGGAAAATTCGAGCATGGGCACAGCTACCACCAGGGCTTTGTGTCCAGCAGCAGAAACTCCAGCAGCCCTACTGTGTTATATTGACCATTTGTTAAATCTTTAAACTCCATCTGTTTAGGCTGAAATCTTTTGATGGCTGGGCATGAACAATTTAGTGCTGCTGTTCTGGGATAAAATTGGCTCATTTTGAACTTTGGTGCCCACTGTTCCAGCTGGTAAAGCTTGGACACTGGTTTAGTGACATGTACACAGCTTTGCTAGGGATCATTAAGGGCTGGTGGCCAGCACCATCAGGAGGGTCCAACAGATGTGATTTTCTTATCTCTGGCACCCCAAGGCTCTCCCTCTCCTTTTGCCTCTCCCTGTGCTGGGAGAGAAGCTCTTTGTTCTGCTGATTGTTTCATTAGGAAATTACAATTCTGTTGTTAAACACTTGTATTTTTCCATTCCCCCTCAACATTCATCTGTGTTTACTGTTCAATTTTTTTCCATCCATTTTTTGTCTAAACTGCTGCCCTCTGTGGCATATGTTGATGCACAGAAGGGTCAGAGCCACAGGGATCTGATCTTTGAGATGAAAGAGTTCAAACAGAATGGCCCTCAAACACCTCTGCTCTGAGTGGTTCTGAACAACTTGTGGGTTCAAGAGTGGAAAAGAAACCACCCAGGGAACAAGAAATCGCACTAAGCAAAAAAACCCAAAACAACCAAAAGTCCTGCTAGAGCTAAACATTTTTATAGAGGTTATTTGAGAGATAAAAGCCCTTCCCATTTCACTCTGTATCTGCAAGGTGCAAGTGCCAGCAAACAGGAATGTGGCAGAAGGTGACCTGATTTTGATAACAGCTTTTTCTCAAGCATTTGATGTTTTCACTAGTTGTCTTGGGGTTTTGTTTGTTTGGTTGTTTGGTTTGGGGTTTTTGTTTGTTTGTTTTTTATCTTTTCCCCTGTAACTCAGGAGGGCAAAAATGGAGCACAGAAATTGGAGATCTGGAGTTTGGGGCAGATCTGGTACTGATCTGGGACTTAACTGTTTCAGCAGAAGGATTAGATCTTTGAGATCTTCGCTGTTTCCTCACTGAGGCATGGGGCCAAAATAACCTGGAAAGCATTAAACAGTGAAAATTGGCATTTCACAAGCAAAGGGAGCTATCAAGCCTAAAATGAAATACAGAAAGCACACAGAAATCCAGAACGCTATAGGAAAGGAAACTGAGAAAGAAAAGGGATGCTCAAAGTGATGCACCTCAAAAAGTGACGCACTAAGCTGAATGTGCTGCAGATCATAACACTGTCCTACTAGAAGATCAGCAAAGTCTGAGATGAGTCCTGTCACATCTACTTCCAATAGTCATATTAGCTCTGGCAGTGATCCAGAATTTCATGGCATAAATTTAAGCAGTTTGCAGTGAGTGCATATTGCCACTAATTTAAATTATCTGTAATTCGGTGGAGTGGAGAAGACCAATGCCAGTCCTGTGAATGATCTGCTAAGGAGGGTTACAGGATGGGTTTCTGGCCTGGTTTGGTGAAGCACCACTAGTGCAGCACAAGCTGTCACCTGCTGAAAGAAGGAATGTTAGGCACTGAAAGTCAGTGGCATCTGTGTGCAGTGCCAGGTATAGCAAGGGAGATAAAGCTCTGCATTACACTCAGTGCAGTGCAGAGCCATGCTCATGGAGTGCTTTATGAGAATGAGGCTTTGAGGGTCTCAGATTGGAAACAACAACTGCAAACAACAGCACTGTTATGAAACTGTCCCTGTATCAGGGTGTTATTGCCATTTAGAAAGGCACACATTCAGAGCAACGGGAAACATCTCCAAATCCCAGAAAGAGTGGTGAAAAGGAGCACTGAGAAAGTGTCAAATCCAACAGCCGTAGCAAGCTGGAGTGCCTGGAGCTCGGCCATGGCATGGGCAGAACTGATGGATTTACTGCTGCTGGGAAGCACTCGTGCTGACGCTACAGGCTGATCTGTGGGCCCATGGTAGAGGGGCCAGAGAGACTAATTTAATGTAGTCTGAGGAAGGCAGAGTTGAGGTGTGTTTCTGAGTGCCTCCCTGCCCTCCAGAGCTGCTTACCAGCCTGCATTGTGCTCTGCCTTTGGTGCCATAGAGCTGGTGAGTCTGCGAGACTGAGGATGCCATGGTCAGCAGCTGGCACAGCTTTCAGTGACTCCCTCCCTCTTCTGTGCTGCATCACTTCCCACCAATGGTACAGACACCAGCACTTGAGAAAACACCTCAGAAATAGCACTTTGGGAAAGAATTTGGACTTCAAGTGATGGCAGATCTCCCGTGTTGCTGGTAGGTGTTCTTTTTGTAAAACAGCAGCAGCAAAGGACTAGTCAGTGCTTATTTTCTGGCAGGGCTTATGTATCACTAGCTCTCCTCATGCTGGAGCCTTCTCAGCTGGATGAAAAGAAATCTTTATGTCACATGAAGATATTGAAGGCAGCCTTCAGTTGCGTTGGGTGTTGCAGTTCTCTGTCAAGCATTCTTACTGCAGCGGCATCCTGGCAATTTGAGATGGGGTGGGCTTTTTCCTGAATTTGTTTTAAAGGAAAAACTGAGGGAAGATATCCAAATAGTTCAGGTGTAGACTTCTGGAAAGATGCATTCAGTCACCATCTCTGCTTTGGATGCAGCCTCTGGAGGGAAATGGCAGATTCTTTATTTCTTCTTTATACTTGACTTTGGCTGTTTAGGGCTTCTGATATGTCGGCAGAGGAGAGGTAATACCTGTGGAATTGGAGGCTGTTATGCTCTTCAGCAGGCCCTCCTGTTTGTGCACAAATCAGGGTGCTTTGGGGTTTTCCCTGGGGAAATCAGGGCTGAGTGACCCTGAAATCAAAACTCCTCCAGGAGACCTTTCTCTGTGTCAGAAACTGGTCAAATGCTGACCAGTAGTTTCTGATTTTCTCATCACGGGTTTCATGCCACAAAATAAAGGCCCTCACAGACTGTTCTGAACTGACCACCTCCTACATCTTTCTTCTACACTTCCTCAGCTTTCATTAAACTTCTTTAAGGAAATCAAAATTTCAGTGTCTCTATAAATAGGCACCTTTTCATTACTGATTAGGAGGGTGAAATGCAACCATTTGCTGCAATTCACACTTCTAGGGATGTGGCATACACAACTTCTCCTGAGCAACCTGTTCCACTGTCTCACCACACACATAATCAAGAAAATACTTTACATATAGGAAGATGCTTGATGAAAAAAGAAGTACTGGGAAAGAATATATTTCCTTTCTTCTCACTGTATCCCATACATTCTCATGCTGCTTTTGATCCTGTCTGTATCCTCTGCTCTGTCACATCCATCTCCCTCAACCTGGGGTCTCCTCTTCCCTGCTGCAAGCACCACTCTCACCTTGTACTTGCTACTCCAGAAGGAATGAGTTTATCCCTGAGTTCTCTTTGCTCCTGGCCTTTGGCAGCTCTTCCTCACTTTCAGGCTTTGCTCTCACGTTTCAAGTGAGAGACCTCTGCTTTTTTAAGTGTGAAGGCACTGGCAAAGTTAGACACATCAATCCTCTGTTTATTTGCAGGTCAGGTACAGGACAGGCAACAGCAATCTCAGATTTCCTGTGCTGCTTTACACATCCCTGACCTCTGCAATGACCCAAACTTCCATGAAGGGTAAGAGTTAGTTCAAACTCTGCATCAGATCAGCTCTTAGCCCACAGAATATCATGTGGGATGGCTCCAATATGCCAAATTTTGTGTTGTGATTAAGTGGAATTGTCCATGATCTATTAAGATCTGAGCAAATTACAGCCACATTAATTAAACATAGGCACTCTGGTTGAGCCTAAGCCACAGATGGAATCCCACAGATGGAATGCCACTCTTGATATTCACAGAGCCACTCAGCCCTTTAACTTCAGCTTGTGCTGATTAGTAGAGCAATTTATTTTAGGTGCAGCTATTGGCCTTTGCTGACGAGAGTGCTGTTAAATGGATATCACTGACAAGGGCCCAGTATACACAAAAAAGGGGCAATGGAGAGCAGGGATAATGGAAACTCTAAGAGCTGTCAGCTGTTCTTCCACCCCAGCCTTTCAGAGCAGCAGGAAGGGAATTGGACACTGAGTTCCAACTGATATTCAGCAGCACTTGGCTATTTTACTACTTTAGGTGCTGCTTTTTAACTGATTGTAGCAGTGATCTGTTGGAGGATCTTATGATTAGGTCTTCTAGTACTCAGCGTGGAGCTCTTTTATAAGAGAAACACCCTTTGAAACTGAGTCCTAAAGTCATCCCTGTCTCTCCCTCCAGAAGGCTCAAGTTATGGCTCACTTGGTTTTGTGTTGGCTTTTTGGCAGTG
>NW_005054303.1:9282240-9306523 GCF_000277835.1 Geospiza fortis | reverse complement strand
ACCGGGAGTGGGGCCCCATTCTCTTAAGCACTGTGCATCTTCTGTGCCAAAGAGGGGGAGGATTATGCAAAATAAAACTTCTTACATCCCTCCACGTGGAAGCTGATGCATGGATGTGAAATGACTTTTCCAAGGTCATACGAAAAATCTGTAGCAAAGCTAAGACCTAGCACAAGACAGCCTGAGCTCTAGGCCAGCACAATAATGTCAATTATAGTCATTAATGTCAAAGGAGGAGGAGGGAAGAATACAGGAAAGACATTTCTGCAAGGAAGAGGATGGTGGGGAAGTATTTAACACTTTAGGGCATCCCAACACTGTGTGTAAAGATGTGTGGGATTCTAAAATCAAAAGAGATTTCTCTTCAAATGCACCATTTGTTTCAAACAATAATTTTTAGTTAGAGAGGTGGGAGGGAATTTGCTATTACTGTCTTTAAAAGAAGCCAGCCTGTTACATTGGTAATTAATGGTGCTGGAAAGGCTTGTGAGCTTTTACTTCATCTGCTACAGGGCCTCTGCTTTTACTCTAAGTGGCCAGGTTTTCCTGAAAATACAGTGTTTGTCCTGATAAACATTCATCTTCAGAAATTACTTGCAGGTAGTTTGGAGGTTCTGGTGTGGGTTCTGTCAAGCTGGACCTGAGCTGGCTCGTGTCTTTCAGGCCCTTCTTGCCAAAGGCAGCACTGGCCAACAACCACCACCATGTAATGGCACAGCTCCTGGAAGAGTGGGAAGCGTGTTACTGCCAGGCCCTGGAAAGGCTGGAAGCTCACCTTTTGGGAGAACAAGGAGTCTTTGGCAGCTGATGATGCGCGTATCTCCCTTCAGGCAGCAGTGAGGTAAGAAATACCTGGGAACAAGTTGCCCTCATCTCATGAGAGAGAGGCATGGACTGATTGTCTGGGGCAAGGCATGGACTACAGAGTTTGGAGGGCAGAACACTGGAAAGACAATGTTCTCCACCTTCTCAGCAGTCCCTTCTCTCCACTGACATCTCCAGAGGACCATGTGCACCCTGTAACAGAAAGTCAGGACCCATCAGTTCGGAGCTGTGACGAAACAAGGGAGATTCACTCTGGACTCCTGTCCTCTGCAGCTGAAGCATATTTAGGTTCTTTCATGTGGGCTGTGGCTGTCCTGGAAGTGCTTTCTCTGCAAACAGCTGTGGGGAGCACGAGCTTTCTTTAGTGCAGCATCTGCAGCTGCTCCTTGCTTGGCCAGCAATAGAAGGCTGTGGCTGTGTGTCTGTCCGTTGTCCTGTGTGCTGGCTCCAAGCCCAGACCTTTGGCCAGGACTGCTCCCACTTTGCTCCTCAGCACTAAAGTTTGTGATAAACCTCCTGCTCTTTCCATGTTTCAGTGGATTTGACTGAAACTGAGGTGAAGTTGTCATGGGCAGGGGCTTCTTGTGCACCTAGAGGGACTCACCCAGAGCACTCAATATCAACAGCACCAGTGTGCAGAGCTGCACTGCGGCCAAAGCTGCAGACCTGAATGCTGGGCTGAAAGAAAGACTCTCTAATTTCATGGTGGGATGTAGGTACACAGTTTGTGGTGATTGTGAGTGGGGCTGGGCCCAGCCATACCCCCAGTGGGCACAGCTGTGAGCAGCAGGTGAGCAGCACTGACAGCAATGAGCCATGGAGTGCTCAGGGGCACTGAGCAACCACCAAAGGGAACAGAGGGCACACAGGGGCAGGGCATCAACAGGAGGGCTATAAAAGTATGGGCTAAAGAACAAGAGGAGCAGATGCTTGAAGCCTTCTGAAGTGTTTTGGTGTTATCCTGTATGGTTTGAAGCTTTCTGAAATGGTATGATGATGCTCTCTGTATTGTGGCCATCTCAGCTGTGACAGTGGGAGATGTCTTGATAGCAGTGGACAATTTAGTTCTCTCTCGGTTTTCTGGCTGTTTGGAGGATTTCTGGGAGACAGGGCAAGAAACTTTTTCATCTGGTTTGGAGAAAAAAAAAGGATGAAAAATATGGTTTAGAAAAAAATAACTAAAATATTTTTCTTCCTACAGTAAACTAAAATGTCAAGTTTTCATTTATACTCTGAATAAAAACTGTGAAATGTTGGACTTTCCAGTAGGAGGGAAATTCTAAGTTATGAACAGTTCTGATTGGAACTATGCTTTTCTTTTCCACTTTGGCCTTGTTTTCCTAGTTAATTCTCATTTTCATCCTGAATATTTTAGGTCAGAATTAGCTGGACTTGACCAGGTGATTTTGCCTGCTTTTCTAGATACCTACAGCCTTCTGGGGATCCATTATTCCCATGACTTTTGAAAGATCTATTGCCCTGTTAGTTTGTTTCTTTGATAAGATGTTGGGGTACTCTGCTGGGCTTAATGTTCTCAGTGAGTCCTTGATCTTGGTCAGCCTGAAGCTCTGCCACTGTTAGTTAGCTACCAGAGTTTTGCCCAGAGGCATATTGAAACCTTTGGAAGGCTCCTCCTGGTTTTATTGTTTATGTAATTAGATCTAAGTTACTTGTTTTCAAACTAGGGAACATCCCTAAATTTTTTTTTCTGCTCTCTATCACATCTGAATATACAGTTTTCAAATACAAACATCAGCAAAACTTTATTCCAGGCTGTAATTAGTTTTACCCTCAGGAATATTTTATATAAATTCTCATTGTGTAAATTCCAATATAAGGCTTAGCCATCTTTTCCTTTGGAAAACATTTTTCTGTGCTTTCTTCCCCAGCTTGATAATGTCGGGTGATCTACACCTTCCCAAAAGTGTGCTGTTGATATATATGGCTGTTACTGGTACTTACAGACTTCTTTGGGTTGTGCTTTACAAAAATCACTGGATAAAGAGTGGTGAAATGGAGAATGCTGAAAATTATCCTATAAAAATAGTATTGAAAGCTTTTACCATCTGCTTGCCTTGATATGATGAGGGGCAATATCAGGATAATAGGGGAGAAACAGTTTATTTAGAAGGAGATAAAGATATGAAAATAGAGTTCCAGTATTTAATCAGAAAGCTCCTGAACACTGGGAAAACCAAAGTCCTTTTCATTTTGACATAACCGTTTCATAAAAAATTCACCAGTCTGTCCCATCTGTGTCGGTAGCAAAGCTTATTGATTATCTCCCTGTATCCATGTTGCCCTTCTTGACCCTATTTAATTTAGCTCCTGTGTGGGCACTTATCTTTGTGGTCACTGTGGTTTAATGTTAGTGACTGGAAATTGATACACAGAGCTGGAGTCCTCAGCACTGGCTCGCAGCCTCAGAAGCCATTAGGCCCTGTCACCTTTGGTCACCATCTCTCCTGTCCTACCTCAGGATTGATAAGCTTCCTGTTGATATGATGATATGCAGCAGAATATCATTATGCTGTTGGGAAGAGGCTTTCTGTCATTTCTTATCTGGCTGTTTAAATTGTTGTGCCCATGGGCACAGAATGATAGGAAAAGTGGGAATTCTTTAAACTGGGAGAAGTTTGGGATAGATATCAGGAAGAAAGTGTTCAAGGCCAAGTTGGATGGGGTCCTGAGCAACTTGATCCAGTGGGTAGCAACCTCATCTACTGGAGGGGTTGGAAACAGATGCTTTTTGAGGTAATTTCCAGCCCAAACCATTCTAGGATTCTGTGCTCTATAATGTGATGAAACACAGGAGGCCTTCTTCACTGGAGCCTCACAGCCGATGTCTGTGGGGCGTTCTCTCTTCCAGCGTGCTGCTGCACAGCCACGTTTACTTTAGGGACTGGAGAGAGTAAACTCAGCTCCACACACACAGAAGTCCTATGCATCCAGCTCTGGGCTGGGGAGGATAAAGCCCTGGATTGTGCTGTCCATGCCCAGAAGCACTGAGGAGCAGCCAGGCATCCAGGGGAGCTCTGGATTCCTTTAAGGCAGTGGGTTTGGCCAGCGGTGGCAGGAAGCAGTCCTGAGGTGCAGGACAGTGCCAGGAGAACAAGGAGCCTGTTATAAAACAGGCCCAGCACAGAAAAGGTGGTGCTGGGAGACTCCAGAGGGGAGGTGGTTTCATGGAGAAACCAGCCTGTGGGAAGTGAATGAGAAGGAGGGGTGAAGGAGGCTGTGAATGAAGCGAGGCTACGTGGTCACTGATTTGGAAGTGTCCCCTACAATGTGGGTCTCCTGAGGAGTCGGTGCCCATGGGGGCTACACAGCCCTTAGCAATACCTTGGCTGGATGCTGTTAAATAAGGTTTTAAGAGTCAGAAGACAAAGCATTGTAGGCTGGAGGGGCTGGGACTGCAAGGCTGCAGCAAAGGACTCTTTCTTCCCCTGCCTGCAGACTGCTGAGCCCAGCAGGGCCCTGGTCTGTCATTAGAGCTTACCCAGAGCCACTTCAGCCCAAATCACCAATATGATGGTTGACTGGCAGGGGCTTTGGAGGGGGAAAACGGCAATTACAAACTAAATGGAAAGGAGGAAATAATGGAAAAATGGAAGTTACAGAACAGAACTGACCACAGAGTGGAAAGGGACTTTGTGGACACTAATAAAGCATCATTACCTTTGCTAGAAGTACATGGAGCACTGCTGTAGAATGTGAATCATAAAAAGTCATGCTGGCCGTAGACCTTGGACCAGTTCATGCTGGCCTTTTCTATCAACCTTTTCTCTGTTCTTCCACAAAAAAAGAGAGGGGAACTTGTTGCTGCTCCCATATTCTGCCCATTCCTCTCCTTCCACACGATAGCATCATCATGCAAATACATCTAATTCAATTTTTCTATCCTTTGCTGAAGAAAGGTAGTCTCTATAAACTCTGAATCCCCATGGCTGTCAGAGAGTTGAGGACAGGGGACAAAGTTAATGCATTTTCACTTCTCTCTAGATAGTTTTTTTTGTTTCATTTTTCCTTAACAATATGTATTCTGTGACCCTTCTTGCTTTTCCACCAGGGATCTGATTACCTTGTAGCAGTCCCACATAGTTTTCTATGGGTATTAACCAAGCCATAAGAACTAGAGATAGAAATAAATCTACTTTAAACTACTTCAGCTGTAACAATGTACAGGAGCCCTTATTTACTGTGAAATTAAACAAGGACAGATACCTGTTTACAATCCTTGGTGTGAAGCCAGCAAATGTGTTTCATTACTATGGCTAGAAAGAAAAGCATCCTCTATAGACATTTTTTCTTAACCTAAGTTAAAGAATTAAAAGAAGTGGAATGATCTGACTTCTTGTGTTAGACTAAAAACTTGAAGCAGGGAAGAGAGGATGACTTGGTTAAAAAAAAGGTCTCGAATCATGTTCAGAAACAAATTTCTCAACAAACACTAAACTCGTTCTATGTACCTGCATTTTTACTGAATATTTGAGCAGCAAAGCTTGAAATGCCAACAATCATCCCTTTCAAAGAGGGAAAAGAAAGAAGAAATAAAAAAGCCATTAGCTAACTGCTGTGTGTCAGCTGGTGAGCTTGATCAGCGGTGCATTTTACAGGGTTGTGCACTGTCATTATAGTAGTTGATTGTCCCTCAGAAATAAAATATTAGCATGCATCTGACTGCAGAAGCTCAATAATAATAATAATAGCAGATAGTGGTAATACATTGCAACCAGGGGCAGTCAGCAGCAGCAGCAAAGTACTGACTAATTGTCTGTTTGAGGCCCATCTTGTCCCTCTTAATTTAGCCAGCTGCCAAGAATTGCTTTTATGTTCTGTTCCAGATATCTGGGTTGGGATGGATGCTCTGACTTCCTCCACTCTGTCCATGTCTTCCTTGGCATAGATAATTGTGACCTTTAATTCCAACTCAAGGAAGTCTTGCCCACTATGGAAACTACTTATTCAAAAGCAGATGGCAAGCCAAGGGCATTGCTTTAGGGTGGTGCTAGTGGGATGACCCAAAGCCCTAAAGGTCTGATGCACATCTGTATTGTAAACTCAGAGCAGAGATGGTTTTGTGGTTGTGTGTCCTGAAATCACAGAGTCATGGAATGGTTGGAAGGGACCTTAAAGGTTTAGTTCTTCCTTTAGTGCTGTGGGGAGGGACACCTTGCACCCATCCAGGCTGCTCAGGACACTGAATCCTGCATTTCTGATTGACATCCTGCTTACCTTTCCTTCTGGTTGCCTGTACATTCTTGGTCTCTCTAGCCCCTGTAATTTTCTGCTTTGGTCTCTCGGGGGTTGGCAGTGCAGCTGGGCTCAGGGATGCAGGTTAGCTGTGCCCCTCTCTCAGCCACACAGGCATCAGCTGCCTCCTGCTTAAACCCCCTGTGACTGGGGGAGCCCTGCTGCAGGACAGGACTCATTGTCACCGGAACACTGGGTGCTAATGACTCTGAATGGCTTCTGGAGGGAGCTCGTGGCTTTCCAGCGCCCAGGGTGGGTGGAGTGCTGTATCTCACGGTATCAGTGTCCCCTTGGCTGGGCTGGGCTTGCTGAAGTGCACGTTTCAGTGGGAAAGGGAAGACAAATGGATAGATTTCTAATTTCTTGCCTGTTCCTTCCACAAACAACCCTTCCCTCGAGCCTGCAGATTTATCACAGCTGAGAGGGAATTCTGTGGCAGCTTCTTATTAAAATATTGGCAGCCTATTACTGCTCCTTACAAATGATGCAGATGGATCACTGACTGAAGCAGTGCTGAAAGGCAACTCTGTCTGAGGTGAAGTGCTCTTTGTCCATCATGGCTACCTGCACTTTTCCTTGCTGCAAAGCAGATTTTAATTTTTTTAATACACTTTTCCCACCTCAGCAAATCAAGATCTTAAAAGTTATTCCAGAGGCTCCCTTATCTTTTAACAAATATCTATGGTCTGTGGCTCTCCTGACCTTGAATTGGTTACCCGTGCATTTCTCACATCAAGATTAGATTATTGCCACTGCCTCCTGACAGCCTGGCCTGATAAGACCCTGCACAATTTCCAGCTGGTGCTGAATGCTGCTGCCAGGCTCCTGTAATAGAGAGATGAGCTCCACATTTCACCTCTGTCCAAAGCTCTGTGTTATTTGCCAGTTAAGCAATATATTGACTTGAAGAGCTCCCCATTAAAGACAAACTGCCCTTTTTATCCACATTTACACACGTGACTGCTTTGAGAAGTGAGGTGGAAGCACGGGCAGGTGCTGGGAAGGGCACCTGACACATGGCCTCACATCACCTGCATTAGTGACAGATTGTTTGTGGCTCACCTCTAAACAGGATGGCATGAGTCCTGCCTGTTTTCTCCCATATCTTTTTAATTTCCTCACCTAAAATTGGTACCAGCGATGTCTGTAGTGTCCTCGTTGCCCTGCCCTGCCCAGTGGTCTCTCCTGTGTTTTCCAGAAGGGGATGCAGGAGGTGCTCTGTGGCCAGAGGCAGCAGCTCTGAGCCCTGCACTCCAGAGCTCAGCTCAATCCCAGCCTGCTGGAGTGGATCAGGGAGCATCACACGCCCTGCACCACGGAGTGATACTGCAGAGCCTGCAGGAAACTGCACGGTGCCAGCTGAAAAATGAGTGGCAAGGGGCTTAACAGGAGAAAGAGCTGCAGGGAATGGTTGAAATGTGTTAGAGTGCATCAACTAATAAAAACCAAGGTGGGCGAATGACTTTTTGACTTCTTAGCTGGAGATGTTCCTTTTTTATTCTGTATTTAAAAATATTTTCAGTTTCTGTGATTGGTTGTAAAAAGGAAACTAGGTTTGGCATTAAAGCTGTTGATGTTCTTTCCTGTTTCTTTTTTCTTTTTTTTTTTTTTTTTTTTTAGAACTATAAAGTTTTACATCCTTGCTATCTGGGACATACTGAGAGAGAGGAGGAACTGCAAGTTTTAACAAATAATTATCTTCCCTACTTCCCCTGGGCTGACCTCTTTCCTTCCTGCTCCAAATAGGCTAAATGAGCCTCTCTGCCCCAAACAGGGAACCCCTCTTCCAGTCTCCAAGGGGCTGCTGGATTTTCCATCACTAGAAACTTTCAAATCTTTTCCTGAAAGACAAGTTGTGGATTAAATAAATGTTTGTTTTCTGTGTGTGTTTTTTCCCCCAGTGGTCAGACTTACAGGAAAAAGTGGATGCTCCAGGCCTTTTAATCTTCGATAACAATAAAATACGAGTGATTGAGACAAGGTGGATGCTTCTCCTCTGTCCCTTGCTGGATCCTGAGGGCACTCAGCCCTCACAACACTGAGCTTGAGGCTCTGTAAGATTCAGTACTGCTACTCCAGGATTGTACAGATACAGGTAGAATGGGTCTTCACTGAAAGTGAATTTTGCTGTCGTATGCAAGTGGAGTTTTATGTTGTTAACTAATTTTGTATTAACTGGGAACTTTTTACCTGCCATTAGCTGCACAGGCAAAAGTGAAATACCACAGACTTGGTAGAGTTACTTCTGCCTCTTCAGGGTTGTAATTCTGCAAGGGAGGAAGGATTTTGTTTTACGTTTGTTATTTGAACCTGAAGAGTGGGGAAGGTGGTCAATGAAATACAAATGTGTGTCACTGGTGAGAATCCTTTGGGATTATATTAGTGAGCAGCAAGGTAGGGAGAAGTTAGTAAAAATTATGTGGAGGTGCTTTGCTTTAACTTCCTCTGCACATCTTTTGCTAGTTTTTGTAGCTTTCCAAATCTCAATCCAAAGACTTCTCTTAAATATAAAAAAAAAAAAAAAAAAAAGAGATATGCTTCCCAGCAGAGGAGCTCAATCTGTTTCAAGAAATATCATGTTCACCAAGCATATGCACAGTACTCAAATTAGCTAATTTCTTCTAAGCAATGATAGCTCTAGGATGCCCTTGACCTTCCAAGGAGGAGAAATTTGTACTACTGCAGTATATAGGATTTTAATATTAAAAGAGGTTAAATAGCAAAAAAGTCAAAAGCTCTTTGCTTCCTCTTTGGTAAGAAGTGAGCCAATACCAGCAATTTCCATGGCAACTGCAAACAGACTGTCCTGTTCACTTCCATGTTATAAATAAAACAAAAATATTCTCTAAATTGCATGCTGTGCCTACATGTATTTGCTATCACCATGTTCAGCAGACACTGGGAAATATTTCTGTACACATTTGTAAGAAAAAAATGACAAGATTTATGCATACTGCGTAGCCTTGGTGGGCTGTGTTCCTTTGACGAAATAATAAAAATAACCTCAAAACAATGCCGCCCTTTTTATTGCTGATACTCTCTGAGTTTCACAAATAATTATAAGTCCAAAACCTATGCCTTTCCAGCAGCTAGTATACACAATGATAAACTTGCCCAGTCTTAAACAGGAGCAAAAAATAATTTTAAAAAGGGTAGGCGATGATTGGGACTTTTGCCTTTTTATTTCTGCTGGGGTGCACACAATGGAAGGACAGTTGGTTTGTGTTCTAATTTTGTACATATTCCAGTAGACCAGACCTACATTGTGTGCTTTCATTGTACCTTGTATTCTGTTCTGTTTTCCATAAAATAGATCTATTTGAGTTCTCAGGGACTCTTTAGGTGTGGACAAACCTTCATCCTGCCCTTCTTTATGTCCAGGCGTCCTTCCCATGTGTACAGCTACAGGGCTCTGATAAAGCTTTAGAGTGAGGGATAGAGCACATGAGCTTCTTGTGCAAGAGCAGCTCAGCAACTTTTCTGGAGATTCCTCAGCCCCAGAGGGTGTTCAGGCAGAGGGCAGGGCCTGCAGAACATCCTGGTGCTGCTCACTGCCTGCTCTGGGAAGGGAGGTCTGTTTTTTGTGGGGTGACCATCCCAAATGCCACTTCCCAGCCACAGGAGAAGGACTGGGGGAGGTGAGATGAGCTCTTTGAGACAGCTGCTGCTGTTAACTCAAGGCTGAGGTGACCTTGGAGGAATCACCAGCGCTGCTAAGAGCAGAGAGGTGCATTAGGCTGAACCTGTCACTCTCCATAAGGTCTTGGCTGGGACTGCCCTGCCCGTTTGCTGCTTGTTGGGGATTCAGCAGAGCAATTGCTCACTGGCCAGAGATGCTGACACCTTACTGTGCTTCCAGTCTTCTGGCTGAGCAGATCACTTGATATTATGGGTTTTTAAAGCACTTTTGAACACTGACCTTGCCTCTTTTCACATGCAGGTTCTTGGGCTTTACTACATCATCCAATATGTGTGCTCACATCTGGAGTTACTGTGAGATGTAAATGCAGCAAAGGAGACCAGTTTCCACTAGTACCATTGAATTATATCCATCTCCAAACTTAAACTAGAAAATTCTGGATTTCTCCCTGTCCTATTGCTTTCAGGGAGAAATGTCCAAAAATGTATTATTCTTCCCATGCAAGTGAATGCTTCTTGGTTTTTCGCCCTCTTTATTACAAGAAAATATTAAGTCAGGTTTGGTTGCTGAGGTTAGTTGCATTTTACTGTGCTTGTGTGTGTGTAAAGAAGGACACAAGTAGATATGGGTTTATTTTTGTCTCATGTATTTTCACTCTTGTTAAAGCTTCCACAGGTTGAAGAGAGACAGCAAATACAGCATAACAAACACCTTGGCACAGCAGTGAGGATATAATAGATTCTGTTTATTAGATATGATCATTTTTTTCAATTAAAATTGCAGGCAAGGTTTCTAATTAGAGAACAAATTATTTCAAGTGTATTTTGCACCATTAAAAATCTGTGTAGAGGACAGTGCTACACTTGAGTCAGAGCTGGGAATCCAGCCAGGAATGTGACCCCCTTGATCCCTCCACTCTGGGATATTTAAAAGCACAATTGAGGGTGAGGCAGAGGAGGAAATGTCTCCATTTTGTGTTATTCAGTGTTGAATCCTGCTTCATGCCAGGCTTGACTCAGCTGCCTCAGGTTCCACCTTCCCCTTGCTTGCAGTGGAGATCCCTGCTATTTACACTAAAGATCCCTGCAAAGCTCTTGAAATTATGCTGACAAATTTAACTGTTTCTGTGGTGTCAGACACACCATATGCTAGTCTGTGAGTTTACACTGATTTTTAGCTTTAAGGGAATAGGGAGATGGTGAGGGCCTCTGCTAGTGCTGTACCTGCAATAGGGAAGGAGCCTCCCATGTTGTTACCTGGGCCATATGAAGTGAAGGCTGGTAAGGATGCTCTTGGTTTGGGCAAACTGGGGTTATTTTGGGGGTCAATTTGGGATTCTAGTCCCATGACAGAGTGCAGAAGATGCTCTGTGGCACAAATCTCAGTGATTTGTGTGAGGTGGGTACTCTCCTGATCCCACAAGCTGCCTGTGAAGAAGAGGGAACAATATGACCTGGATGCTGCTGCAGGGTGTTATTCAGCAGAGAGGCGTTCATGGAGGAAGAAATTTCAAATATTGCCCATAACTTATTTCTGCTGTCCATACCCCAGTGCTTCCAGACACGTTGGCAGGGCTCTGAGGGGATAAATGAATCTTACTGGCTCTGTTCAGCCTCGCCAGGAACTCAACCCCTGCCAGAGACTCTGCTAAGCTCAAGCTTATGCCTTCAGTCTCTGCATGAACTCTGCTGTTGGTGAACCCACCTCCTTGGTGCTGGGCTGTAGGGATCTGCTCTCAGGGTTGGACATCCTGAGTGTTCCTTGCAGGCTGTTTCTAGGCTTGTATTTCACCTCTGTTTCTGGATGGGCTTTGGACCCATGTTGGAGCCTGTCACACACTTGTTTTATGAAAAATACTTCACTTAGGATTTTTTCTTCTGAGAAGCCTCAGGAACAAATTGTAAACAATGGCTATCTGCTGCTGTGGAATGCAACAGGTGGATCTGTGATTGGTCCATGTTGATTGTTTCTAATTAATGGCCAATCACAGCCCAGCTGTCCGGACTGTCTTGGTAAGTCAAAAGCCATTGTTCCCATTCCTTTTCTATTCTTAGCTAGCCTTCTGATGGAATCCTTTCTTCTATTCTTTTAGTATAGTTTTAATATAATATATATAATATATATAATAAAATAATAATCAAGCCTTCTGAAACATGGAGTCATCATTCTTGTCTCTTCCCTCATCCTGGGACCCCTGTGAGCACCACCACAGTAGCCCTGTTTCCAGCCCTCCCTTTGGCTTCATTCCATTTATTCCTGATTACACTCCCTGGTTTTTCCTTGGATGTGCTGCACCAGCTGCCTGGACTTGCACTGTGGAGAGACACCAGGATCCATCTCTGCTCACCATGGTCAGACTCTCTGGGGCTGTGCTTGGTGAGAGCACTGCCAGGGCTACATCCCCCTTGCTCCTGGCTGTTCCTGCCTGTGGAGCAGCCATCCCTGGCCCTGCAGAGCTCTCTGCTCCTGTGACCTTCCCAGCTGCCTCCCTGTGTGCCATAACCACCAGTGGGACTGTGACAGCTGCATCCAGCTTGTCCTGGATCTCAGGGGGGATGGAGGGAAATGTGGGAACCAAGGACTGGCTGGAATGGTGAGCCACATTTCTTGCTGTTTGCCAATATCTCTATAATTTAACCATCTTACTCCATGAATAGCTGACAGCCCAGGGCCTCTTGAGCTCTCCTGCACAGCTGTAGGCTGCACACCAGACCCCTTCTTGAGGGGACACCTCTCTCCTTGAGGATGAGAGGTTTCTTGCTGCAGCAGATTCTTGGTAAGTGATTATTAGCATGATAAACTTTGAAATCTTAGCTAAATTATATGAAGGATTGATTGCGCATGTATAGTCTTAAGCTATTGACCAAGTCTAGGACTGAGTCTGGATCCAGCTGCACCTGCACTGTCCTTTGAAAAGATGTTTAGGACACATGGGGGGGTCTTTTCTGAACTTCATAACTTTTCTGATCTGGTAACAGGAGGGTCTCCCTGACAGTTTTGTTTCCCCTATGAAGGAAATACTTGCCATCAAATCTCATTAAACAACTGTCTCGTTTTCTATCACACTTTATTAAGTTGCTGGTTTATATCAATGAACATATTGCTGCTCCTCCTCAGTAGGTAGTGCGGCACTCCACTGGGACTCTCGCCCATCATTTCCCAGGGCCCATGCCCTCACCAAAGTGTTGTTCCTCCCAGCCCTGAGTTGTCTCCTGAGGGACATCTACCACAGAGCAGGATCTCTGTGCTTTAGTGCCCAGACCATCTCCATCACATTTGGAGGGAATGTGAGTCTCAGATCTCAGCACACGGTTTGTCCCTTCTCTCCTGGCATTGCCACTTCTCCAAAAGACCAAGCACCTGTGGGTATCACTTGCCCTGGACTCTGTCACCCAACAGAAGGATACAGGCTGGCTTGTTCCTTCTTTTCTAGGTAATGGTGTTTTGTTACCCCCTTCATGAAGTTCTCTTCTTTGCATTATATGGTTGGGATGGAGAGTGTGATGAGGACATCTGGTCCTTTATCTTTATTTGGGGAGATTTAAATAATTGACATATCTCAGTGGGGATCAAGGGAAAGGGGAAAAAAAATGATCCTTCAAGCCTCTCCAGTTGCTAAGAGACGAATGCTTCAACTTTGAAAGCCTCCATCCATGCAGGGGATATTATCCTGGCAAATTGGACTTTCAAATCTGGCAGCAAGGGAAAAAAGGTGATGCCCAAAAAATACAGGTTGCTGAGGTGATGTCATTTCAGAGACATCTGTTCTCCTGCTCTAGGAGGGCAAGGGGCTGCTCTGGCTAGTGACATATGTGACCACATTATGTGTAATAAGTTTACTTGGGAGCGTTTTGCTCCTGTGCTCACAGCTTGGCCAGGTGACCTCCTTTCTTTCCTTCTTTCCGGCGCAGTTAATTTTTAACTCCTCTTTTGTGTACAAAGGCTGATTGTGCAGTCAGGCCGTGTGTAGCCCTTGCTTTGAAGCCTGGAGCAGGTTTGTATGCAGATGGAGTAGCAGTTTAAAGTTTAAATCCTGCAAGCCTCCCTTGCAAGGTCCCTCCCCTGGCTGGCACAGGAGGATGGAGCCCAGAGCCTGCTCATCTGCGATGTTTGTGTCTGCAATGGAATAGCAGCTGCCTCGCTTCATAACTCCTCTGGCCCTGCAACTCCCTTCAAAAGCACTGCTGTTGATTGCCCATCAAGTGAAGGTTTAGGGAGGATGATTTAAAGGCTATGACCTCTTCTCTTTTTGATGTTCAGACTCTGCATCACACGATGGCAGGGGAGTAAATACTAACACTATTGCACTGCTCCTCTCTCCAGCCCTGGGATGCTCACAGCATGTTTTGCAGAGGGTTGCAAGCAAACCTCTGAGCCCCCTGTGCTCTCCCCAACCTGTAAAATGTGCTGGGAGGTTGGTGTGTGTCCAGATTGATGCTGGCCATGGTGCTCTCATTGCCATTTCTGTGCTGCAGGATGTCCTACTTACAGCACTGCTCTGCTGGGCCACAGTCACCCATCTGCAAAGTTTGTGTTCGCAGAGCAGAGTGGGGCAGGGTTGGGATCTGGGGCTTCTGAGTCCTGCACTGTCCTGGGGAAAGGCTTTTGCTGCCCTGGGGCTTTCGTGGTCTCTGACAAATGATGCCCTTGCAGAGACAAACATCTAGAGCTGTGGCTGCTCCTGCCTGGACACAAAGGGTTGGCAGTAGCAGCTTTATTTTGTCAACATGGTTTTATGGCTTTCAGTCTCAGCCACAGTTCACCAAGAGGTGCACATGCACATGTTTGATTTTAAAGTATGGAAAGGACTCAGAGTCTCAGAATGTAAATTCTGCCACTTGTGCCATATTAAACACCAACATCAGGTATGGGTTTGAGTGCAAGCCTTCACCTTGCTGAGGTCACCTTCAGACTTTTTCTTAAAGGCAGAGGAAATGACAAAACCAAATGTATTTGCAATATAAAATATACAGAATACAAAAGACCAAAGAATCCTAAAATTTTTAAGGCTAGAAAAGACCTTTAAGATGACCAAGTCCAAGTATCAACCCAGCACCACAACCATGTCCATGATTAAATCATGTCTTCAAGGGTGTGTCCAGATGTTGCCTGCATCTCCCAAACTCACAGTAGCTTTGGAGGATGGCCAGTAGTGGCCATCTAAACTAGATGCTTTTTATTTTATTTGCTAAACAGAACATAAAAGAAAAACTAGAAAACACATTAAAAGTGAAAAGGAGAAGGTGCATGGAAAAAGGGAATTAAAAGGGGGGTTTTGATCTTTAGCTCTGTGTCAACTTTATTCACAAACACCAGCTAATGTCAGAGGCTCTTCCCAAGACAGTTTCTTTTCAAGAACAGGACAAAGGGTCAGCCTTGCCATGGTGGCCTAGAGACTAAAGGAGGAGACAAGTATCATAGGCTGTGTGTTAGAGTTCATGCTGTCCAGGTCACCTGTGCTCTGGGACTTGTGTTGGATGAGGTATCCTGTGAAGCAGTGACAGACCCATCCTGTTGCTATTTTGCTCTCTGGTTTCAGCATACCCAGCCTGGCCTTGTCACACTGGTCCCTGCCCTTCCTGTTTACCTGGTGTGATCCAAACTCAGCCATCCTTGAGCAGAGTCCCTGACCTTCCTGTTTGGGTGAAGTAAATCAGTCAATAAGTTTCATTGAGTTTTCTGTGTAAAGTCACACGAGAGGCTGATTTTTATTTCTCTTGGACAATAGTGCATGGCCACGTGGCCAGCCTCATTCTTGATGCTTTTCTTACTGTGCAGAGAGCTCTGCATTTTCACCTGGAGAAGAACCAGCCCAAAGCATTGTAGTTTTCCAGGAAATTAAGACTCAAAGCCAAACTTTTGCAGTCTTTTTTTTCCAGCTTTTTCCCCCTTTCCTCTGCTGCTTAATTGGAATCTCCTGACAGTGTGCATTCTTAATAGACTTTTGTGAACACAGGTCCTGAACTCTACATGGTAATGTAAAACCATTGCTCTGTGCTTTCTATAACAGATGGGAAATGTAATCTTCTGGGTCCTGTGACAGGGTCTGCTCATTATTATATGAACAACGAGAGGAGAAACATAAAAGGTGCAATGTACATTTATTTCCTGACACCTTGTTTAAAAAAGGCAATGGGCCCAATTCTCACTCCCTGTAAGAGCTGCTGAGAATACTTTGCTGTAAGAGAACTCCACCTCGAAAGGAGGATTGCTTAATATGACTGAGATGTATTTTTTTAGTACTCTAAATTTCTCTCACCTTCCACCTTTTAATACACCTTGTTATTCAGGCAGCTTTGAGTACTGTTGCGCATTTATCAAAAGTGGGTGGCAAGGCAATTCGTACAATTAAGTGAATCTGGGGATATTTTTCTCAGAATCTTCTTAGACTGAAGTTCTTTGCTTCTGTCTCAGACCTGAAGATGAGCTGCAGAGCCTTTTCCAGTTGCATCTCCGTCTGTGACATTTATTAACTTAATTTTATATTTTAAAAGACATATCTTCCTGAAAATCTGCCTCATTCTCACACCTCTGAGGCTGTGACAGGAGAAGACCTCTACAGGATACTTTTGCTGGGAGGGAACATCTTCAGGCTCCATCTTTTGACTGAGAATCTGGAATCTGCTGGGATGCAAACAATCTTCTAATGAAAGTGAATGGTGTATGGTTTCTGTGATACAGTTTGTGTGCAGCTATCACAGAATCACAGAATTGTCAAGGCTGGAAGAGACATTCAAGATCATCTAGTCCAACCATATCAGGTCTGTGATGTTAAAAGCACTGGGGATTCAGACCAGGCTTACTAAGTATCAGGCAAAGGAACCTTAACTATAGCTAGACCAACCAAACAACCAAAACACTGGTGGCACCTTTTCTTTTGCATTCTGCAGATGTTGAAGCAGCAGCAGATATTGAATGACAGCCTCCAGAGAACAGAAAGAACCCAATAATGCATTTTCCTGTTGGACAATGCCTTTCCTCTTCTCCTTTACTGTGTCCTTTTCTGCCTCTGACCGGTCTGCTGACAGCAGGCCAGCTATAAAGTCCCTGGTATCTGATCTTCTGCTATCCTCTTACCTTTCCTGCAGATCCCTGTGCTATCTGACCCTGTTTGAAGTCTCATTGTGATGGACTCCATTTCCCCTCTCAGCCCTGCCAGTCTAGCTGGTTTCAGCATTTCAGCAATCTTCTGTGTGGGTTGGTGCATTACCTGTAAGGAGTGCAGTTTCATGCTGGAATTGTTATGCCCTACTTATTTTTAATCCCTCTCCACCATCAGCACCTTCCCCAAAAAGTGGAGTCAGGTTTTGCAAGCATTGCTTTGATCTGGCTTGTACCTCAGGTAACATCTGCATCAGGGTTTGCATATTGATTCCTGGTGGAAGGGTTCACAAGTCAGATTGCCTTTAAAAAGCAAGAGCTGTTTTCCAATAATAATTCCTTGGTCTGCTAATAAACACGCAGACACACAAACAGGCACACCTGGGTTTTGGATGTGCTTACAGCAGTTCCCTCCAATCCTGCTGATTCTCTTTGTTTTAAGGGAAAATGAATGACACTGGATTCTGCTCAGGAGAAGGTAATTCATCCCAGTTTTATTTGAAGATCTTTCTAAAACAAACATGGCTAATTTGAAAGTCTAAGCGCTTCAGCTATCAGAAGTGTTTAGCTCATCATATTTCATAAGTCCCAGCTAAATCCCACATAATAAAGGTTCTGTGTAGGTATTACCCTTTCCCTTTGCTATTTCACCCAGGATGAAGCCAAAACCATTGTTCCTTTGAATCCTATTTCCAGAGGGAGGTAACATCTATTGTAAAAACTGCTCTTTTAGGGTGGTGCTGGCTGGAGACAGATGTATATTACAGTGCCACCACAGCTGTGCTGTGACATGTCACATCCTGTACTGGTAATTAAGGAGTAGCATGTTGGGTCACCTTGGTGCAGTAAATCCACTTAGCAAGTTTTCCCTGAGAGGGTTTGGTACTACCCTAACCAGCCCCTCCATGCAGAAATCAGTAGATCATTTTTAAAGCCTTCCCTTCCCCCATTTTCCTCATGTTGCTGTGTATTTATTTCTAGTTACTAGTGTAGGAGTGTTGGGGAGGAAGGGAGGAAGAACACTATAAAACCCTGGCTGTTTGTATTTCACAGATCTAATTACTGCTTCTTGACATGGGAATGTATACAGGCACGTGAATGTATATTAGAATTGGGCAAATACAGCACAAATATATCCATGTGTGTCCTTCCAAATGAGCTAAACCAACTGAAATGTCAGTGATTGATTTTCTAGTGGCTGCAATTGCAGCCTTGCTTATTGGTTTGTTTGTGAACAGATGAGAAAGTGAGATTTTATCCTTCTGTAATTTCTGCAGAAAGCAGAAATATATAGTAAATAATTATCCATGAAGAGTGTTTATACAACAAATGATGCCATGTCCTTTCTGAAATTTAATTGTAATGTGGGGAATTCATAAGGAAAATGTAAGAGCACGGATCTACCCATGGGCAGTGACAAAGTTGGGATCATGCGATGTCCCTCACCTTTGACAGTGTGTTATTTCTACTGCTCTGGCAAAGAAACAATAACCTTTTCTATTCAAGAGTCTGAAATATTTCCTAAGATTTTTTAAGGCCTTGTCTGTTCACATCCTGTGTGGGTGGTGGTGTAGCAAAAGTCAGTGTCTTCTGCGCCATGGTGTGAAGCTGAGGAACTCAGTGCAGGATATTCTGGTTATTGGGAGTCTGTATGGGATTATGGGGAGTTAATGGACAAGTTAATGGAGAAGAATGCATGCAGCTTTAGTAAACACCAGCAAAGCACCTCAAGCCCCTCTGCTGCTGGAAGTCTGAGCCTCAGGCTGCTGGGGATCAGGGGAGTGTTATTGAATTGTTTCAATGCCCTGTTTTACAACCCTCCCCTATATATCTGCTGTAGGCCATTGATGGAGACAAGTTACCACTCTTCCCTGTACAACCTTCCCATTCTTGGATCCTGTGAGGGAACTGTGAGGTCTGTTAGTGATGCTGGGATGAGTGAATTGTTGTGTCCAGCCAGCACACACAGGTCACTATGCAAGGAAATATTTTAAATCTTATGTAACCCCTTCTGGGGCCAGGTTTAAGTTCTCTCTTGGATCAAGGCAGACATGAGCAGGCTATTTGTGAGCTAGTTACAAAATGCAGCTTGCATTCCTAAACTGATCCATTGCACGTTTAGGAAAAATAGAATAAAAGTGATGAAAACCACTGCCTTGGCTGGTAATTTGTGATCAGACAAAAAGTTAGGATCCTGGAATGATGACTTCTTCATCCAGCTGCAGTGCATATGCAGACACAGATAAAAAATGTCACTGAATATTTTATTCCTATTAAGTTATCAACAAACTCCATGTGTTGCACAGATAACAGGGGAGACCAACGCGCTGAACAGAGGTGCCTTGTCGTCACTCTCTAGGTTTGATTCTACCCCATTCAAATCAGTAAGAATTTTGCTACTGACTTTGGCAAAACCAGGATTTTCATCCTGAATTATCAAACTGCAGGAATTTAAGCCCATGAATTATGTTCACATGCTCCAGATTGGAACCAGAATGTTTCTTTCAGTCATATAAAGAGGTGATACATTCCTACTGGCTCATCAGCTTAAATTTCCTCTCACGTATTCTAACAGCTAGGAAAGGGGGGAAAAAAAGAACAATGAAGCAAAAGTAGTATGTTGAATTAATAATACAATTTATACACTTAAAGGAATTTAAAAAATATATTTCCATAGAAATTGCTTCAGAAATACATCAGAGGCAAAAATTAGGCCCTCTGAGGTATGAGTAAATGTGAGGATGTAACACATGGTAATCGAATCATGTCATTTCATAGACACAGAGGTGATCAAAGCATTAATAAAAACTGCAGGTCACCTTGAATCAAGGATTCAGTTCTGAGTGTCAAAAATTTCTTTCCAACATTTATTTTTGGCTTGTGGGGCTTGTGATGACTTGGGAAAATTTTGTCCCTGTGCATGAGTCAGCAGCAGTTCCGAGGAGCACAAGGCTGAGGATGTGACTGCACATCCCCCTTGGTGGAGCTGACCTGGCCCACACGAGGCTGTGAGCAGCCCCAGACAGAAGGATAATAAGGCACAGCAAAAGGGATGGGTCAGGCTGATCCTGCAGGATTCTCAGCCCAATTCTTTTCCTTCATCAGACATAAACTGTGCCAAATATAGACAGCTAAACCCCCAGGGTTTCCAGGTGGCAGAAAACTGTGGCGGGTTTTTTTTCCCTCTCAGTCTAAAACAAGCCTTCCTCTTTACTTCACACGAACCAGAAAACCCAAGGAAAGACTGTTTTTGTCACATCAACACACAGCGTTTCGGAAATGAAATCTGCTCCCCAGATGCTGCAGCTTCTCAGAGAAATCGATGATCTTGTCAGTTTTGCTGCTGGTAGCAGCTGCTCTGTGTCTCAGGAATTGTGGCTGGACTGGTGCCAGTGCCAGCCAGGCTCTCACAGTCCCAGCTCTCTGTCAGAGACCAATCCCCTGGGGCTGCTGCTCTGCTGTCCCAGGACCACTGACCTGGGGCAACCTGCAGAGGGGATCTAGCCCAGGGCTGGGCCAGCAGCCTGTGAGGCTGTTTGGAACCTCCAAAGGTCCCAAGTCCCATCCCATGGCCAGGAGTTGGAGACCAAGGCTCTTCTGCCCTGGAGTCATGTGCTGGATGCCATGCCCCAGATCCAGAGCCTCAGGAAGTCCCATCCTCAGCCCCGCACCCATCTCATGGGTCCTTCCCAAACCTGGAACTCCACAGTTCCCCAAACTCTTCAGTTCCCCAAACTGCAGTTCCCCAAACTCAGGTGTATTTCCTCAGTTCTTGAGCCACAGAGTTTCCATTGCATCAGATTCCTTGGTTTCTGCAGAGGAGATTTTTGGCAAAGTGTGAAGGGTTTCCTCAGATGTAGTTACAGCCTCTTGGCTGTGGTGTGGCTCCTGATTTATGTGGGGAAGAGTGAGAAGAACCAGGCCCTGAAAATGCTTCAGTAGAACTAGTTAGAAGATGCCTTGTTTTCATGTTTCAAGAGTTGAGGAAAATAGTAAATGTAATTTTTATAGGCAGAATTTGGTGAAGAACTTTTCCTGGGAAGTTGCAAGGACTTTTTTGTTTTGAGGCTTTGGGTTTTTTGATGAGAATCCCATGAAAATATTGAATCAAAATCTGCTCTGGGAAAACTGATTTAGAATCAGAAGACCTTCTGAAGCAATCTGGTTCCCTTGAAGAGATTTTAAGCTTAGTAGAAAATCCAATTTTCTGTTGAGAAGAAAATATTGTCAATTGTTCTCGATTCTCGTGCAGCACTTTAGTTCCCCTGAGGTGGAATAGTATAAAGTAATCTTAATGGCTATCTGAAAAATGAATTGAGTCTTTCCCAAGGACCAGGAGGTCATCTGGCCAGGGAATGAAGGAGAGAAGGCTGGAGTAGGAGACTGCTGAATCCTGCCTGGAAAGATGGTGTCTCCGTGACTGTAGCTTGTGTTACACTCTGTGTGGTAAAACTCCAGGCTGATGAATTGCAACTTAAATATGCCCCCAGTGGACCATTACTAAGTGTGGAAACATTATTTATATTTTCCAAATAATTTAAAACAAAACAACTCCTACCTAATGAAAAAGAAAAATTCGTCACCAAATCCCCTCAGTGCTATTAAGTGTTCCTGCTCGAGGAATAGCATGAGCTGCACAAGAACATGGTCCTTGTAAGAAACAGAATAAAGTGCCTTCATGCTGCTAGTGACCTCAGCTGGAATTCCTGGTTGCTGGAGAAATATTGGTCTGTGCCTACAGGGGAGGCTGTTATGTGCCCAGCCTGCTCTCCTGACACAGGACTAATGGTTGTTTGTAAACACCTCCAGCCTTAGTGGCACAGAGGGTGCAGAACCATGTCAGGTATTAATTACCCTGTGAATAAATACAGAGGTAGAAGCTTTGGCTTTATCACTAGCTAGGTAGTGGATATTTACTCTGCTTTCCTCATTGCTGCTTCTCATCTTGGCACCATTGCATCAATAAGAGCATTCAATAAGTGCTTCTGCAGCCTCCTCGCAGGCTGAGCTCTCTTCCATGATTCAGTCACGGATGTAGCTTATAAACAAAGCAATTAAAGTAGATATTACCAATAAAAGAACATTTGGGACATTCCTTCATTTCCAAAGTCTTTCCAGAATTCATCTTTGCCCTCACATGGGTTATGTGTGTGGATGAAATGAAATGTGCTGCTCTACTGCTGTGCATATAGAATGCATATTCACTCCTCCTTTATGCCATAGATTTTTATAGTTGTTAAATTTCCTTTTCATTATATTTGATTTGCTAAAATGAAGGCTTGTTTTATCAAAACTAATTACATGGTATGTATTTAATGTTCTGTCCCTAAGGTTTTTGTAGTAATAAAATTGATTGTTACTGATTAAAATGGTTCTATTACATCAGCTTAATGTCACTTGAGGTGAATGCAGTATTAGAAAAAAGGCCATTAAAAATGTTGAATAGGGAACACAGAGGTAAGGATTAAAGAAAGAAAAAAGACTTTTTTGAATGGGCACTCAAAAAAAAATCAAGAATTTTAAAACATTTGACATGGCAAGGAGAGATATTTGAGATATGTATAAAATCTTAGTGTTGTTATTGGTTTCGTGCAATTCATTGGATTACCACTCTCCAGCTCTTAGGTAAATGTTCAATATATAACCTTAAAAACAGAGTTTATATTAATTTATTGTGTAATAACAGGCCTGCCAAATACAGATAAAGCTGTCAATAGGACAAAGCCAATATTTGGGAATTATTTATAATGATGGGGATCCCTTATTTCTCAGTCCCAGTAAACTCAAAAGGTCATGAAATTGTATTACATGGAGAGGGAGGTTAAGGGCACAGCCATAGTCTGTACCAGGGTTGTTGGGAATGTCTGGTGCAGGAATTGTCCTTGGCTCCCTGGGATGGGCCTTAGGGCAGCAGGAGAGCAGGGAAAGCATCACGTTTGAACTTGGAGTGAGATCACTGAGAAAAGAGGAAGAAACAAAGAAATTAGTAAAGGAGTCAAAAGAGAGGAGATACAAGACTGAGAAAGAGAGAACACCTTAAAGAACAAGTCATTTTTAAGGGGAGAAGTTCTGGGGCTTCCTCCACTCCTTTTCAGGTTAGAAAACATGAGGAGTAGAATAATTTTCTTTGCTTAATTGCTGTTACAGGGTAGCTCTTTCTGAGCTTTGCTTGGCTGCACTGCTAGTGAGTCACGGAATCACAGAATCATAGAACGGTTGGGACATCAGCCCTGTAGATCCAGGCTTCCCCCACCATGGTCAGGAACATCAACATCACCCACTAGATCAGGTTGCTCAGGGCACCATTTAACCTGTACTTGAGCCAATACTCACATGATTTGTCAAAGGATTTAATATTTTTCAATTGAATCCCAGCTTCCTGGGGTTGTGTGACCAGCCAAGAGTCTGATTTCTTTCTCTGCCTCAAAACCTGGAAATAGAATCTGTATTTAGCTACTCAAAAGACAACTAAGAGGAACTAGAACTGTAAGGACAAGTAAGAGGAACTAGAATTACAAAATCTGCACGATTTTTAAGCTGCTCCTGTAGGTCAGTATCTCACTTCAGAGCAGCTGCCCAGAACATTTCCTATCCTCTCCTGTGATTTTTAACAAATTGGGAACTCTATCATCCATGCCTCCTCTCTCTCTGATCTCTGACAAGTTTTTTAGGCATAATTCCATGTTCCATATTCTTTTTATTTTTTTCAGATACAGCTGCTGAATGGCAGTTCTTGATGTCATTTGCAGCTGACTGTCTTGCAAGAAGGTCAAAATGTCCCACTTCCATTGGATCAAACTAAAGACCTTCAGAAGAGCTAAATTCAGTTGTATGGTTCAAACTAAAGACCTTCAGAAGAGCTAAATTCAGTTGCATGGTTCAAATTAAAATTACTTTAGTTTGAGGCTTAGAAACACAGCAGAGTAGGAATGTGTTATGCAAACCAGGACTGGAAAGTGGCATGATGCAAAACCAGAGGAAAAATCTGTGAGCTCTGTGGGAGGAGGAGGAGGGAAGGAGGAAAAGTCCTGAAAATGGGAAGCTTCCAGGGGAAATAAAAAACCAGTAACAATGAGATAATAACAACCAAAGTGGGCAGCGTGTCTGATATTTCAGTGACATTTTCCTAGAAAAGTAAATTCATCCTCCCATCAGCTACCCAGGAAAGACTCCAGACAAAAGTTATTCTTGACATAAAAAGGCATTTCTTAGGCTTGACCTCTCTGTAGGAGATGATGAGCAATAACTGGAGAAAGAGTCTTAAACCCCAATATTGTGAGATGACAACTGCTGTACAAATACATAAGGAAGGAATAAACTTCATCTGAGGGAAAGTGAACCTTTTCATACAGAACTATGCTTTAAAAAGTTCTAAGTAGTGTGTGCACTTTTATTTTCTTCTGCAGTCAGTTTTAATCCATCCTTCACATTCCATTAAATTGAAAATATGTTTAATTACCAGAA
>NW_005054303.1:9246971-9282169 GCF_000277835.1 Geospiza fortis | reverse complement strand
GGAAGGTAGAAGAGGAAACAAGGAAACAGGAGAATCTGAGGCATCATAGCTTGCAAAGTGTGTGTGCAAGGAGAAATTATTGCACCTTTCCTGTAGCCAACTCACAGCCTGTCCCAGGAAAGGAAGTATTTTTATACTAAAGCCTACATGTGACTTTGTTCCATACTTAGACCGTCAAGAATATAAAAAAGGTATGAAAAGTGACAGATTATGAATTTTGCCATTCTCTGTTAAATCAAGAGGCATTTGCCTGGGTCATAGAGAAACTTTGTTCTTCAAAGTAGTCCTTAGAGGACCAGTAGTTGGTAGGAAATCATCCCTGTTTGTGCACAGATTAAGGACAAGATTTTGGTACTTTTATGTGTGTATTTTTCACTGATACACAAATCAGAGTGGCATGTTTTTCTTTTAAACATCCTGTTTATTTACTGAAAATGAATTTTTGAGGAAAATAGACATATTAGAGCTGAGTTTAGTCTCATACTTTCAGATTAAAAATGAGTCATAATAGAACTCTTTTTAAGTTAAAATGCTGCGTTTTTGAGTTAAACATTAGAACATTGTGACAAATTGTAGGAAAATGTAAATTCAAAACAACATTGGTGAGAAATCCTTTGTTTCAGGCTGAAAAAAGTATTTAAAATAGCCAATTTCACTGAGACATTCAAGCTTCCATTTTAGATCAGTCTGAAACCACTGCAATTTGCCTGGGAAATGTGAAGTCCATGATTTATGTAATTCCACCCAAAATACAGTTTTGGTGCTGGGCAGCAGGACCTGATGCTGAACAGCTGTGCAAATCTCAAGGAGTTCATATTTTAAGAGAATCCTGGACTGAGCAAAGTTCCTCACTTTGTCTGATTTGTGGTGTCAGGTGATAAAAAGAGTTCTGTGGGGAAATGGATCTTACAGGTATTTTGAGAATATTCATGCCATCTTAAGGCATTCTAATAAAGGCACCTAATTTATGAGCTTAGGCATGTTATATGTTCCATGGGGAGAGGTAAACTCCTGTTTTAGCTCTTAAATTGTCTCTGAAGCCTCCACAGGCTGTAAAGCAGCCCAAGCACACCACTGAGATTGGGTACCTAGGAGTCACGGATGCCTTCCCTGGATTCCTCAAAAGGCCATATTTGTGCGTTTCAGATAATATTTTCAATGTTTAACGAGCAGTGGCTCATCCAGGATCTGGGAGGAACCAGCATGTTGTTTTCCAGCAACATCAGGCAGTGCAGCCTGTGGGAGGACCACGGTGTCTTGCTGCATGTTTCACAGTTTGCTGGATTTAAGTATCTTGTAGAATTCAAACCTGGGATACACGTGTGATATCCAGCAAAATTATAGTTATTCCTGTGTTTACAGGTTTAGGGAAAACAGGCAGGAAGATGGAGCTGGGAAGTGGGAAGGCTGGCTGCTAGCAATAATTGCCAGCTGTGCATGCACAGGAAAGGGCAAGAACCTTGTGCCTTTATGAAAACCTGCTTTTAGAGCTGTTAAATAAAGGGGAGAGGCAGGAAGGGGAAGGAGTGGCTCCAGCAATTCTTAGCTGGATCTCTATAGCAAAGAAAGGGTAATTGTAACCACAGATTGAACTGCAACAAAACAGGGCTAATTATAGTTGGCTGTCAGTCTATGTCTTGCATTTGTGATATACCCATTACAGGAGGCAGTTGGAGATGTAAGAACAGAGAATGACTCCTTTTCTTCTCTTTATAAGGAATTTCCACTAATGAAGATGGTACAGAAGAGTCTGCCTCACAGTGAAATGCTAGCTCCTCAGCTGATGTAAATCACTGTAATCCCACTGAAGTCAACACTGGAGATTTAACATCGCACTAATTGAAGTCAATGGAGCCAGGCTGATATTCACCAGCTGAGGTAAATTCCCCAGTGCATTCTCTCTAGCTCTGAGGAGTGTTTGGAGCCTGCTCTCTGGTTTGAGTCACAGAGAGACCCCAGCTGTGCAGTTCAAACCAGGCTCCTTATTTAGAGCTGACCTTTCCTAAATTTCAGTTATAGTGTTGAGACTGGTGGTTTCAATCCAGGTTCATCCCTTCACTTAATTTGCAGGGTTTCCTTCATCTCCCTGGCCCTTGTGGTTGCATTCCCTTGTGTTTGAAGATTTTTGCTTTTTGGCCTGTGTTATCTAATTAGGCCTGATATATTTAGCTGTCACAGAGTACAACAATCTGTAGCTAGGCTTCTGTTATTATTGATGGTAATATTGTAT
The DNA here is from genome assembly GCF_000277835.1 of Geospiza fortis. Classification (NCBI taxonomy): domain Eukaryota; kingdom Metazoa; phylum Chordata; class Aves; order Passeriformes; family Thraupidae; genus Geospiza; species Geospiza fortis. The sequence goes on along the minus strand of NW_005054303.1, from coordinate 9,279,939 downwards.
GGAAGGATCCCCAGATGGTGTTAAACGTAGTCTTATGAGCTCCTTTTCTGGTGTATAAGCAAATGCTCAGTTTATGGAAGACCTGCTGTCTGATTTGGTCTCTCTCTTCATTATGCAGTGATCTTTGAGCAAAAGATGTAACAAATTGTGGATGGTCTTTTCTCACTCTCTATAGCTGATGATAACTCCTAGGGCAAGTATTTTTGGAGGAAGCAGAGCTGGTGGGTTGAATTTTTGAAGGAGAAACTTTGTTTCAGGATGCTCCTGCTCCCTTCCAAGAGGAATGTCTGATATGTTCAGATAACTCAAGCTATTTAACCTTCTGAATTTTCTACCAATGAGAGGCCAACGCCAGAGACCCTTCCTCTCTTGTGTATTGGGGAAAATGCTGAAGCAAAAGCCAAGATTACACACATTTTCTTCAATGGGTCCTTTAGAGTGTGTGCAATTGTACAGATGAATTGGTTTAAAATGACAGCAAAGACAGCTTCTAGTGCTGAAGAGGAGTAATCTGAGCATCAAAGAGTCTCTTTGCTACTGGTATGAATGGTGTCAGGGATGGCAGGGCTTCTCTGCCACAGTTCTTTGTGCTTCCTGGCTTGTAGGTTGGCCCTGTTTGTTATTCTTGTGGGTTCTGGCAAGGTAGGTAAGATGTATAGCCAGGAAGAAACACCAGATAATGGAGAAGAGACTCAGAGTAAAGAGAGAAACTGAGCTTGTAGTCTCAGGCTGTAGAGAACCTCAAACCTAGAAGTCCTTTCTGAAGTGAATATTTTAATGAGTAGTTTTTTGTCTGAAAAGCATATGATTTGTAATGCATCCACCTTTGTTTCTCTTCAAAAATGACAACATGAAGAGAGAGGCTCCAATGAACCTTTGGCTAAGATAAGGAGATGACAAATGACTTCTGGGCTGGGTGGGAAGGACACCCACGTCACAGTTTTGGACACATGCAGAAATTAGCCACCTGATGTAGGCATTTGAAGTCTCTCTTATGTTTGGCTTTTCACAGAATCATAGAATGGTTTGGGTGGAGAGGGACCTTAAAAATCATCTAGTTTCAACCCCCCTCGCCCCCTTTCACTAGAAAAAAGATTTTTAATCTTTTGCTGTGGAAACAGTCAAACTTTGCACCTACTGTGCAGAGGTAGGTGCATTAAGAACAGTTCAGAGGGTTGCATTAAATGTGCTCACAAAAACATAGACATGCACTCAAACACGGGATAGATTTGGGTTTCTTCCTTTTTGTGCATTAAGTGAGACTGTTGCTGTAGATTTTAGAGTCACATGCAAGAAGTGTTCTGTGTCACCACTGCCTGTATTTTTGCACTTTCTTTCAGGACATAAACGTTAAGGACATCACTGCAACTGATGCACAGAGCCCCTGCTGTGCAGTGCCTTGTGCTGCTAATGAGACCCTGTGTGATCTCTTATGGCTGGAGGGGCTGCCAGATGCCACTAGGAAGAGTCCCAGAGAACTGGTGATGAGCATAAGGCTTGTGAGAAGCAGTTTGCTGAGAGCAGGAGCTCCACAAGAAACTTCGGGTTTAGCAGTCACTGCCTTCCAGATGGACAATACCTCTGTGAGCAGCTGCAGATGAAATCTTTGGGCTGGAGATGAGGGGAAGGGAGGAGAAAATTCTGCAAGCTGCTGAGACGATGAGAAGCCAGTCATTAAAGTCATAAAATGGTTGAAAGAATGGTGAGAGTGCTCCTGCCTAAAATCATGACAAATGTTTTCTTCCTTGCTCCTTGGGAGAATTCCTGCTCTGCTGCATCCTGATATTTTTTTCTCTCCTCAGGGGATGGTAGTCATCCTGCAATTACATTCTGGTCTTTGTGCTACCAGAGGGACTGATTTTATCTGCTGAAAGCCTTGGGAAAGGTCTTACAGCCTCTCATCAGCGCAGGATCAACTCCTGAAAATGGTATTCTGAAGTAGAAGTCTGGTTGGTGTCTTCCCAACTAGTTAGGAATGGAGCTTTGCTAGGCTGAGCACAAGTTATCTGAAAGCCAAAGGATTTACCTGGGCAGTCATTTCTGATGTTGGAAATGGAATGTAGACGGGTTTTAGATTTTTCATTTTATGTGGGAGAATTTAACCAGCAGCAAAGGCTGCCTCTGTTGTCCCAAGAGAGACCCGGCCATGGGTGACTGCAAGAGGACTGCATTGCATAAAACCCTGTGTGAGTGAGGGGAAACTATTTTCCCAGGGAGACTTGTAGTTAGTTTTGCCTCTGGCAGGGTAAAATGAGGAGCAATAATCTGCTCTGTGCACTCCAGACCCTTTGGAGCCATTAGAGTCCCCCTTTGTCACAGCCCTGCCTGTGAATGAGGGGCACAGCACAGGGCAGCTCAGGGATGCCGTGTGTCATTGTGCCAGGACAACCAGCCTGACCAAGAGCTCATTGGTGCAAATAGGTGCTGATAAACAGTGTGCAGCTGATCACCAGGTTTATCTGATCATTTCTTTAGTGTACTGAACTCTGGAGCCTTCTCTGTTGGATTATGATTTTATGAAGCCCATGCACGATGCTGCAGGCCAACAGTGTGCGTCTAAATGGGCAAATTTGCAGATATCTCAGGACATTTGAGGTGAGCTGGTACCAGATGAAGGAGATCCTGGGTCTCTGCTCCTGGGCTGGCAGATAACACCTCCCAAAAAGGGAGTCTGCCAATATTTGTTTGTACATTGCTTTCTTGACTGTATAACGCCCTTCATAGGGACTGAACAGCCCTTAAAGGCAAGGAGAGAGCTCTGAGATTTACCCAGCAAGGCTAGGAGATAGAGTTGGAAGGAGAATTTGCCTCACTGGCACATCTGGTGCCTGATAAAACCCTGATTTAGCTGATTTAGCACTTTGCAATATGAGAGTTTGCACTCTGTTGGCCTATTTGGAGCAGCTCTGGGAAGAGGGACAGGATTCGGACTCTTCCTTTGTAACTATGCATATTGTGGGCAAAGAAAAGTGCCTGCAAAGTCTGCTCTGTTCACTATGGGTTTGTCCTCCCACTGTGTTGTGACAGCCTGGCTTGGAGACAGATTTTGGCTTTATTATGTGCAGTCTACAATTTTCTTTAACAGGCTGGAATATAGTTCTGCATTTAAGCAATTCAAAGCTTCCAGCTGGAAGGAATGTGTCCAAGGCTGTGCTTTGCTGCAGACCTTTCTGCTCCTGTCCCTGCCTTTACAGTCACAAATGCACATGGGTCTGCAAGTTATGTCCATGGTCTAACTCAGAGAGCTGTCTGAAATGGTTGGCCTTGTTCCCTTCAGCAGAAACAAAATAAAATATGTGAATGTCTGCTGTCCTATTGTAAAATTTTCACATCAGCTGTGATTTTACTCTGATTCACTCTGTGCTAAGAACCTTGGCTGGCTACAGAACACCTGAGTGAGTGGATGTCAAGTGCCCATTATGCATCAAACCTGAACATTTGTCTCCATTTCTTCTTTAGCTGATTCGAAAATAAAAGAAAGTCTGTCTGATTGCTGGAGCAGCAGTTAGCAAAAATGAATGTTGCAAACATCAACCTCCAGTACAGAGCAAGCCTTCATGCTCTTATCCTTCCTGGGGGGGCAAGACATGCATTTCCTGGAATTGCTGAGCCCCTCAGATGAGCACACAGGCAGTATTTAACCCAACGTGGGCCTTGCTTTCAGAACAGATTTATTTTGTGGATGGTGCTCTACTCACTCACATCACTAGAGAAACCTTTAGCATTTTGAGTGTTCAGGTCTGCTATATCTTCTTGCTGAGGCTCTGGAAGTGCTTGGGCAGCACTTGGGGTATCTGTGGCCCAGCAGCACCGGCCTGTGGATAACAGCCCTTTTGGACAACGTGTCCTTTTTGGCAGAGACTAAAGGTCTCAGGGTTCATACGGGCTCTTTGGAAGGGCTCCCCTCATGCAGGTGAGCACTGTCATCCCTTGAAAACACCCCTAAGGAGAGGTGATGAAAGCATCTCCTTGTCCATCTTGGCTGGTTCAGAGAGCTGCCACGTGTCCTTAGGGATGGAGCCACCCCAAAGCCCCTGCCTCTATTTCCCACACACGCTGGGTAGGACAGATCAGAAACAAGCAAAAATCACTCTGAATTCCCTCTTGTGCATTCAGTCCCACGCTCAGGCACAGCTCAAATCTGTGCCAAGAGGCAGTTCAGGTTAGGAAAGGGATATGCCATTTTTCTCTACCTCTGCTTCTTGTCACATTTTGTTAAACGCGGTCATGTAGCATGTAATGAAGACATCTGTTCGTTTTGTAGGAAACTGTGAAAAAGTGCCTGCGTTTGCCTTGTGCCATCTGTTGCCATTCTGATAAACAGTCGAAAACTCTGGCAAACATAAACAAAAACAGTGTGCTCTGGTGCTATAACTGCACCATTTTCTTCCTTGGTGTTCTGTGTTTGAACCTTCCCTCGTGATGCATTGAATATTTGGGCCTCTGGTCTGCCGCAAGGAGATGTGATGCTCAGCAAACACTGCAGTTCTGCTTCTGTCCGTGTCCCTCCCCTGAACTTGAGACAGTGAGGGGAAGCAGGAGTGCCTGAGCTGCTGGAATGATGTGAAATGCTGTCTGTGCCACCTGGACGGCTCAACTTTCTCCCCTCCAGATTTTGTGCCTCTGAGTGGAAACTTGGCTGAATCAAGGAAATTATTTGAGAATATGCTACTGATCAGGAGGGATTTAGATGTATTATACAGGATTATTATTTTTCCAGAAGTCTGTCTTGTGAGCAAAGGTTCTGTGTTACAGAATGTGTTGAAAATAAGTAGCTTATATTGGATTTCTGTGATGATGAACTATTACTGTATGGAAAGACAAAATAAAAGGGCACTTTTTGTGAGGCTCATGCTGTCAGAGAAACATGAATAAGACAATGCTGGAGAGGAGAGTATGGTGGCCAGCTAAAAGCAGACAGTGGAGAAAGAACACATGCAAACTTTTCATTGTGGCTTTCAAGGCAAGACCATATAGAAGATCTCAAATATTACTATATAAACAAATTTTTCAAAAAAAAACCCGACCAGAAGTACTTGCACAGGAGTCTTTAGCATGTGTTACTTTGCATTCACCAGATCCAATCTACAGAATAGTTTCCATGAAGGGGAAAAAAGACCTCTTTTTAACTCCTTCTGCTACATAGTTACTAAATATAGTGTTTTCTAGTGACAGTGCATTTTCTCTGGCATATATAGACTGTGCCAGTTAACAGCTAAATTACCTTTTGTAGATTTCTGCCTGAGTTGCATATAAAGTGAGCTACATTGCAGGTTAAAAATAAAATGTACTGTTCTAACAATTATTAAAATTCCTGTCTTATAAAGTACTTTAAGCAAAGAAGTTGAATGCAGAATGTCTAAGCCTATATTGCAGTCTTGGGACTGCTCTGACACAGAAAACAATATGAATACAGAGTGGTAAAAACATAAAGAAGCTAGGAAAAGATCACAGGAGAAATAGCAGGTTTTCTTTTGAGACAAGCCACGGAAATGTGAAATTAAGAAGTGCTGTAATGCATACTGACAGGGAGCAGAGGCACAGCTCACATTGCAGCTACAGCTGGTTATTTTTAAGCTGGTTTCCTTTAGGAAGGCTGTTGTGAGCACAGGGGGGATGTTTGTGTGTGTAGATGCATGCACCTGCCTGTCATGACTTCTAAACCTGCTGGTCTCTTGTAGCTGAGTTTGACAGAAAAGGAAATTTGCATCCTGATGGTTTCCTGAGAGTGGATGGGGAGGGAAGGTCGACTCCATCTCTTGTTAGGTGGGAAGGAATTCACATGGGTAAAGACTGGAATAACACCCCAGATACAGGAAAACCTTCTGAGGGAAGGTCTAGCACCTTGTTAGGCCCAGGAGAATCTGGCTGCAGGGCACCAAATCACAGGAAAACAGGTTTCAAGAGTTCCACTGCTTATGGAACAACTTTTGAGGAGGTGGGACTTCTGGCAAAAGCTCCTTTTTGGCAGCTTCAGCAGACTCTCCTCCTCTGTGGACCAGACAGGGCAGAGAGCATGGAGCACAGACACAGCAGGGGGTTGCAGCAACTCCTGGGAATAGATCTGCCAGGGGCTGCAATTTCTATTTCCGAGAAGATGCTGTAACCTTTTAAATTTAACTTTACACTGTAAGTGTAGTGTAAGTATATGAAAAAAAATGCTGAACTTTCATTCTGACTAACATTTTGACAGTCAGAATGCTATTGAAATAATTTTCTTCAGAAAAATTTTCAGTAGAAATGTATGCTTCTCCAAAAGATTAACTTTGTGAAACAACATACTTTTTGTTAAAAAAAAAAAAAGAACCTTGTCAGAAAGAGTTTATTGCTTGGAGTCTAACCAATTTCAGTATCAAATGATAAATCAATCTGTACAATTACAGCTCTAATGGGGATTAGGTCACAGTAGAGCTTATGAGTACTCAAGACTTAATTAGCTCACTGAAATCAGTGTGACTCTACATTGGCTTGGTAAGTCTTGAATCAGACTCAGAGATCTTGATGAGCAGAAGGACTCAGTGTTGTGGTGTCTAAATTTCAATGATGTCTCCCCAGCAGGGGCTCACTGTCATCACTCTGTTCTGGGGTCTGAGGAGGGTCAGCTGCTGTTCTCTCTAAGCAGTGATCAGATGTGTAATTCACTTCTGCTTTCCCTTTCTCCCATTTTGTAAAAATCTTAGGACCTTGGTCTGAGATATCATTCACATCTTCTCTCTACCTGGGGGATGGAGAATGGCCACAGCCAGGTCAGAGAGTGAGAAAATTGGCTTCGTTTTCTCACAGGGGACTTGTGAGACTTTTTAGGGAGTTGTAGAAACCACGATAACTTGTTAGTACAAACAATCTGCAGGTGGTGTTTTCCTACTCTGTTTTTCTGTTCTTCTCAAGGACTGTTTGTGAGAAAGATGTTTTTCTTAATCAGCCAATCAAGTAGAATGTGTCAAATCTGTCTATAAAAAAGAGGATTTTCATATTAAAGTTCCCTTCTCCTGCAAACCAGACTTTGAGTGAATTTGTGTCATTTCTGGCTCCACAGTGACAGGAGAACCCTCATTTCCCACTTGAACCCCACTGGGTTTGGAGATTCTTCTAAGATAGGAGGTACTGGGCTCCTTTTTCTTAGAGCTCTTTGTTTTGCATGGGGGATAATTACATTTCTACAGACAGTAACTCTTGAGACCTGAGGTCAGGCTACTTGTAGGACTGAGCATCTTTTAGAGTCCTTGACAAACTGGTTTGCAATACCTTTAAGTGAGGCAGGAACTCCTGGCTTTGGCTGAATTCCAGCCTTGTCCCCTCTCTTCTGTCATGATCCTACTTGAGGGACCAAGCAAGGGTATGTAAGGTTTCTGTGCTTCCAGCTGGGTCCAAGAGATGTTTTTCTTTCTTGTTGTTTGACCTTGTCCATGGACAGATGGCCCTGCTGCATGTCTGCACATTTAGATGAAGGAGATATGAGTTGCAAGCTGTTTTGTTTTTTTTTTTTTTTTTGTAACTGAGCTCTGATAAGAGATTCTTTGATATGAGACAGAAGAAGTTCAGCCTCTGGGATAGAAGAGGAATTCAAATCCTGTCCTCCTGCATTCCAGCCAAAGACATTTATCCCTAGGCTAGAAGTTAAAACTTGAGAGCTTGGACCTTCATATTTTGGTCAGGGCCTGGTACAGGTCTGTTCTTTGCTTTATTTCTCAAATGCTTTCTTAATTGAAGAATGCTTTCATACTATTGAAAACCCTATAAATAAATTCACAAGTTATTTTTTTACACCGTTGCCTAACTGGGTTTTTATTTGCCCCCTTGTTGTTGTGTCCCTGTCCCCATGTGTGGAACTCCCTGGTTTTGTTCAGTGACTTTTCAAGTCCTCTTCTGATGTGTTGTGTGCTGCTATCAATCTCTGTCTGTCTGTCTGAGAAGCACAGCTGGAGGGGCACTGGGCTCTGCAGGTGTGAGTTAGGCTGGGAAACATCTGGTTTGGGAATCACAGTAGGGCAGATGAGATGGTGTCAATCTGCTCCACAACACAAAGACTTGGACAGCTCCAGTAGTGCCCCAAACTGCTAACTTCACATCCCTAAGGTTTAGCTAACTTTATCATCACCATATAGAGGAACTTTGAGTCTTGAGGTGCCCAAGGGTTAAGTTGCAGCACTCTGGGAGTGTTTCACCTAAACTATTTTTATAAAAATAAAAATGACAGCTCGAGGCTTTAGACAAGAACAAGCTCCTAATCATGTTGGCAGTGAGAGACAATCACTACCTTGAAGTGATGACTGTCTTGCTAGGCAGCAAATGAAAAAAGAATGAGTACAGGGAGTGAGGTGAAGTAATTGGTGTATCACATTTATCAGCAGAGATGGGATTCTTGAAGCCACTGCCTTGTGTTCTTGCCTGAACTGCTTAAGAGCCATTTTACTTTTGGATCAATGTCTAGATGTGCTGGTAACTGCTGTTTGTCTCTGGGATCAAATGAGGTTCTCAGATGAGTTTACCCCATTTATAACTTGCTGTTAATCATACAGCAGCCCTACAGGAGTGGTCAGTAAGTGAGGGGCTGTGTAAACAGGATAATTTTTCTCCTCATCTCTTTATTATGTCTTATGTTGCTGGTGAGGAGATATTTGTCTTCTAGTGTCTGCCTTATATATAAGAGGACAAGTCTGTAGAAATAACCATCTGTCCCCTTAATAAAGACCTTGAGGCACAGATTGCTTACAAAAAGAGGCACTGCAAGTAAGACAACAAGGTCATCATCTGAGATAGTGGGATCACTTATGATCTCCCAGTCCAATCACTATTCAGACAAAGAGTTTGCAGGTGATTACAGCTGACTTTGAACTCAGAACTTTTGGACTTATAAATTATCTTCATTTTTTCTTTCTTTCACTTATATTTGTATTTCCTTATTTTGCCCATAATTAGTGGATCCTCACTGTGTTTTGATCCTTGAGTGTGTTTTGATCTTTGATGAAGTATGTTTATCCATTGTAGAAAGGTACTTGTACATTCTATGGAAATATATCTTACTTCACATAAGAAAAAAAAAAAGTAAGCTGCTTGCTTATCTCCTGATTCTGGCTAAGGTGATCACAGGTTAGGAAAACAAAATGCTTGTGGACTGTATTAATGGCTTTGTTGGAATGGAAGGGGGCATGTGGGATGTAATATCTGCTATTTGTGGAAGTGAAACCTTTTGAGATGGTGGTAGTAGAGAGCAGGAGCCCACAACACTTTGAGACCAGCAGCTCAAGCAGTATTCTGTCCACCTCACAGCATGTTTATGGAGTCTGTACTTCATCAATTTGTCCAGGAAGATGTTATGGCAGACAAGTTAAGGCAAAAGCCTTAGTGAAGTCAAAATAAACAACATCTGCTGCTCTTCCCTCATCCATCAAGCCTATCACTTCATTGCAAAAGGCTGTCAGCTTGGTCAGGCATGATTTATCCTTCTAAAATCCATTCTGACCACCCCAAATCACCCTCTTGTCCTTCATATACTTGGAAATGGCTTCCAGGAGGATTTGCTCCAGAGATCAGGGAAGACTGATGGGCCTGTTATTTCCTGGAACCTCTTCCTTGCCCTCCTTGAAGGTAGGAGCAACATTTGCTTCCACCCAGTCTACAGGAACCTCCCATCTCCCCGTGATTACTGCGAGTGTCCTCGTAGTGACATTGGCCCCAGGCATTCATGGATGCACCCATCAAGTCCCAAGGACTTTGTGGTCCAGTTTGTTTGAATATTCCCATAATTGATCATCCTCTACAGTGGGTAAGTCTTGCTCCAGACTTTCCCACTGGCCTCAGGGGATTCCTCAATCTTTGCAGTAAGACCCAAGTGAAGAAGGCATCAATGGTCCCAGGCTGGGATTCCATGTTCCCTCTGCTGGGATATTCTGTTCCCACCTATGTGAGCTGTGTCTTTGTTGCTGACAGGAAACAGAGTGGAGCTTAGTTCTGTACCTTAAAAGGTGTTTAACTGCAGCAAAATAGGCCATGCTCTTTTGATCTTTTTTTTTTTTTGTAAATGTGAAATCTTTTATGTTGTGTTGCCGACACCTGTGAGCACAAGTGACGGAAGACCAAAATGTCTGTGAGCCTAGTTATGTCCTACATCCAGAAGAGCAGCTATTAACACAAAAGAAAAAACAGGACCCCCCATGGCCTGTCTTTTGCATTCAGTTCTTCATCCCCACAAACAGCATGGGAAAGTTGTACCAGGTAACTTTGATTCTGAGGCAACAAATCACAGCAAGCAGATTGATCGTGAGTTAGCAGCTAGGGAGAGGGGGGGAGAAAAACAACACCCTTCAGCTATAATGTTTTCCAAAGTTAACACATCACATAGGAGGTGTAAATGATATGAGGACTGAGGGCTGCTGAATTTCCAAATGCCTTCCTGCAATATCTTGGCCTGGCAATTAATCAATTTTCTGTGCCTTTCAGAGTTTTCCTCTGAACAATGTTCTTCCTATGAAGCTCATTAGCCATCAAAACCTGTCATGTCTACACATGTTTTTCTTGCACCTCATTAAGAGATTATTGATTGTTGGCTTCTGCCTCTTTCAGAACTTGCTTCAGAAAATTAATTTCAACCACGAGTGCAATTTAACTGAATGCTTTTGCCAATGCTTGATAATTACTTCCTTTGTTTAAAACTGTTTAAAAATTTTCATCATGTTTATTTTGTCCCTAGCAAAATACGAATCATCTTCAGCTGAAGCAAAAAAGGGAGAAAATGTACCTTGATAAAAATGTATGATATTGTCTTAAGATAGATTGAAGCCTGAAGCAGTTTCAGAAATGCAAGAAAACTTCATAATTGCTATTGATCCATTTGTAACAAGTGTATCTTGTGGCCACCAGATTTTTCTTCCCGTATGAGGTTTGTCAATATAGTCATTCCATTGAGGGAGGAACATAGGCCAAGCAATTAACATTTTTTGGGGGGATTGCTTTGGTAATTAGACCAATTTTTCACTGGTAGGTTATTAATTATTCAGGTCTCATGAGGTTTTTTTAAATAGGAAACATTGGCAAGTTCTTTCTGCACTCATGAACAAACTTCTCCTGAGTCATCAGCCAGCAGAGTCAGTCAGATACTGTTTTGCTCAGGAAGAAGAAATGAGAAAAAAGGCTTTTTACTGTAACATTTCCTGGATGTTACATCCATTCTGGCTAGTGCAAAGGATAGGCTCTTCTTTTAAAGCTGCTGGGGCAGGCAAAGCTATAGCACACATTTTACAGGGAAACAGCTGAATAGAGAGAGGTGAAGGACCAGACTTGTCCAAGGTTTCTGACTGCTCTTGAGGCTAATGAGAGTCTCAGAAGGGCCCTCATAATGGAGGCATCAAGCTGCTGTTGTTGCCATGCTGAAATCAAGCAGAAGTGGGGTATCAAATCTTTCTGTGCTCTTTTGACATTGCAGTGAGATGATTACAGCAGCTCATCCTGGAAGATGTAGCCCTAAGGGTCTTCCTTCCTAGGGATTCTCTCTTGACTGACAAAGCTGTGTTCAGAGGTGTTCCTTGTTTACCCAGCCTCAGCACCTGTGTGTTCCTGCCTCCTGCTTTTATCACACAGGTTTCACAGACTCCTTCATGTCAAAATGGTCTATTTTGACAACAGTGGAAAATGGACAGATGAACCACTATGACTCGAAATCAGCCCAAAAGAACTGTGCTGTACAGCTAGACAGCAGTAGTTTGTGGAAGAGAATCTTAGCATCATCGAGGTTGGAAGGCAGCTCTGGAAATTGTCTCGTTCAAGCCCCTTGCACACAGCAGTTTCAGCTAGAGGAGTTTTCTCAGTGCCATATCCAGTCAGATTTGAATACAATAAAGAATGGAGACTCCACAACTATGCTGTGCAACCAGTTCTCACATTCAACTCCCTTTGCAATTAATTCTTGGGTTTGGGGGAGTTTCTTGTGTTTCATTTTGTGCCTGTTGCCTCTTTACTGAGTACCACTGAGGTTTATCAGTCATCTCTATTTTTCCCGGACAAGTATTTATACACATTGACAAGATTCTCCTTTTCCCTGAGTATTTTTTTTTTCATCTAGGCTAAGCAGTCTTGGCTTTCTCAACCTCACCTCAAATGCAGGTAAGCAGCAGTGACATTTGGATCTGGCTTCACTGTCAGGAGTAAGCTTGTGAAAAGTCACTCTAAGGATATCTGTTAACAAGAGCACTGGCTTCTGGCTTCCCAGAGCATTCTGTTCAAGCCTTGCTGGTAGTTTTTGACCTCTGATGCCTCTAGATAGAAAAACTAATGGTGGACTTGTGCCTTCTTGTGACGGTGGTCACAAGGGTTTTCAGGTGAGGTGAGAGACAAGAACATTGACTCCATGATCAGAAGGCTTGATTTATTATTTTGTGATATATACATATATTATAACTATACTAAAAAGCAAAGGAAGGAAAGATTTCCAGAAGCTGCTAAGCTAAGAAAAGGCTAGAAAGAATGATAACAAGGCCACTCTCTCGGACTCTGTCCAAGAGAGCTCAATCCTGGATTGGCCACTAATTATAAACATCCAAGATGGGCCAATCTAGATGGACCTGTTGCATTCCACAGCAGCAGATAACTATTGTTTACATCTGTTTCTGAGGCCACAGCTTCTCAGAAGGAAAAATCCTAAGGAAAAGATTTTTCACAAAGAGATGTCTGCGACACCTTCTGGTCTTCAAATCCTCCAATGGAGAAGTTTTCCTCTCCATGGTGTTGGTTGAGGTGCACTCCATGCTTTATGTGGTTTCCTCCTCCCATCCTCCCACAGTTAATGATACCTCTCCACTCTCCTGGCAAGAATGACTGGGTTGACCCATCTGTCTCACTTAAATAATTAGGGATTGGTTGGGTGTGATTCAGACTTTCAGTTTATTTCCAACCAGTCAGGTTAACCTGCAATCTGTGGTCTCCCATAGTATACTGAAAAACAACATTTTAAATTTCAAGTAAACAATACAAATCCAAATTCAACCACCAGTAATAAGAAAACAAAACCTACAGATGCATGTGTTCTGGAAATTGTTCTGCATATCATAGGAGAGGCATTTAAATGGTTTTCTGTTGGGGAGTATGTTAACTATACAGTTTTAAAGACATTTAAAATGAAAATAAATTTAAAAAAATAACATGGGAAAATGTTTTGTTTCATGGAACAGACGGGCCAGTTAGTTACCTGATGTTGTATTCTAACCCCTTGCATGATGAGCTTCTCCCACTGATTCCTGCACACAAGTCTCTTGTCATGTGGCTGGGTAGTCAGGGAGTCACAGCCCATTGCCAAATCCTGTGTCCATTTGCCTGAGGATAACAAATCATCTGTTGTGGTCCCATGGTGGTCTTTGACTTGACAGAGTGCTCTCCAAGCAGGATCAGCAGCCATCAGCTGCTCCCTCCTGTTGGCTCTGTTCTAGCTGTCCTGGCTCCTGCTCAGCTCATACCAGTGCTCTTAATCAAATTGCCACCTGTCAATTCTCTGTTTCTGGGCTGCACAAGCCAGCAGGAGACAGCCAAGGTCAATCCCAGGCCTGCTGCAGCTGATGGCAAAGCTGCCATCAGCCTCGGGGAGATGAGATATTCCCTCGGTGTTCCGTGAGATCCTACATGGTTATGGAGATCCCTGTCTGCAAGGGGCTGGGTAGGCAGTGCCTTGTTCCACAAGGAAAGTCAGTTTGGGCTCTCTCAGAGGCCTTGAAGGATGACAATGACTGGACTTTTAATGCTACTGAATTAAGTGAAATTGGTAGATAAAGACGTTGGGTGAAATCCCCCTTCTTTTTACAAGTGCCAGGCTTGAAAAGCATTCAGGGTACACAATTCTTAACTGCAGCTGGGGGGATTCTGGTACCATAAACACCTGGAGGGACCAAGGCCACTGCTAACAGTCTTGTGCAGAGTAAAAGACACTTTGTGTCTGTGGGCAGGTTGGACATAAAGTACCCACTGCTATGACCATGAACAGCCATGGACCAAAGTGCTTTGCCTTGAGAGTTCTGTTCCCAAATCCAGGCTCCACTCTCTAAGCTCTTCAGAAGGTGTTCAGTTTTGTCTTAAAAGCAGCTGAACTCATTATGCTCTGCTGTTCCCACTGGCAGGCTGTTTCAGACCCTAATTGCTGCAGTGATTAGGAAACCTCTTTTAATTTCCAACCTAAATCTATCCATGGCCAATTTCTATTAATTTGTTCTGGTGCCAGTATTGGCCATTAAGTCAAATAGCTCTTTTGTCTTCTGGTGTTTACCCCCAAGATAGATTTGTAGACAGAAATCTTCCTCCTTTCACCAGCTATTTTGCTAGTCTAAACAAGCTAAGCCCCTTCAGTCTCCCCTTGCAAAACTGATTCTTCATCCTGAGTGATCTCTCTTCTCCAATTTGAAGTCAGCAGTAGTCACACAGGCAGAAAACCAGAAATCTTTTCTACCTTTAGTGGTTATATCTTAAGTAAGTGCATTTACTCTATGGATTAATTGGCCAAGCATTTCCATTCTCCTCATGCGTCCAGCTCTTCATATTTCTCTGTGCAGAAGAGAGCTGAATAATCTGGTTCCATCATTAGAAAGATTTGTGAAGGACACCAGCAGTATGTCCTGCTCTAGTAAAACTGCTGTATTTCATCTGTGTTGGACAATGGATAATGCTGAGACTTTAGGCTGTTTTTTCTCATGTGGTGTTCTTGATCTCTCCCTCCTGTCTCCTCTCCTGTTTTTTTGGCAGGGGAAGACCCTTAAGAGGGTAGTCCATGGGGTGGTGTGTAAGAGCAAGCCCTGCTTTCTTCCTGAGTTTTCTTCCCGTCTGCCAGCACAGTTGTGTTCAGCTGGAGGATCATACTGAGTATTTCCAGCTGCTCAGACATCTCTTTGCTTTTCAGAAGTCTGAATTTCCTCTTCTCTGGCACAGATTTAAATGCCTTTCATTAGGCCTTGGTCTTCATCACACAAAATATCAGCGGTACATTCAGTTTTCACGGTGAAGAGTGATCCTACTGGGAGAACATCAGTGAACTTCTGAGCTAAAGCTGGTAAGCTTTGAGGGTTTTGTTCACTGGGGTTGGCAAGACTCTGGAACAGTTCCCTGCAGGTCTAATTATTTTTCCTAGACAATCTCCCATTGCAATGAATGGGAAGTTTGGACTGTACCATGATTTCAATGGACTTTATGTTGCCAGGCTGTCATGTTGGATAACACAACGTGCCAGGAGAAGGGACTGCACTGGGAGAGGAACATGCTTGCTGCTGTGCCTCATGCAAGCAGGGCTATGATCTAGCAATAGTTCAAGGTCACATTTTGACTGTGTATATTGTTTTAATTTGCAGCGTCTTGGCAGTGCAAGCAGCCACATTTGTTAGTGTTTGAAAAGAACAAGGGAAATTAAATATGCAAGAGCATTAGAATACTTTTCAGCATTTGACATAAACCCACAAAATTAAAGCAATCCAGACATATGCCTGCTTCTCTGCTGCTTTGCATCAACATGCTCTCAGCTCCAGCTCTGTGACACCTACCCCTTTGAAGGGACATTTCTGTGAGCTTGTGATGACTAAGAGTAATTTTAAAATGATACAAGAATGAACTGTGGTGACAGTCTTATGCTTTGACACTGTTTCTTCCATTTTCTTTTTATTTTTCCTTTTGAAATCCCTCACAGCATCAGAGCCATGTGTAGGACTGGCTTTATTCACAGAGCCTGACTTACAGGAGATCCATGTGTCTGTTGGGTTCAGGGTTGAAACTGCATAGACTAGGAAAGAGCTTATTCTTGGTCTGACAGTTTTGGTTTTTCTTGATTAGCCTCAAGTTCCTTCACACTTTCTTTTTTTCCTGTGCTTTTTGACCTGGTAGGGGTGTGTGGGAGTGGGGTGCTCCCAAAATATTGCCTGCCATTTGGTAGCCCATGCAACAGTTGGTATATTTGTGTCACAAATACTGCTGCTTCCTTACGTATTCCTGGAGCTTATGTATTCCTGGACCTCATCTTCAGAAAGGTGTTTTATTTTTTTCTCATCCTGCCAAAATGTAGGATAAGATGAGTTAGGGCTGTTTGTTTTTTTTCTTAGAGCTGATACAGAAGGGAATTTCAATTTCTACGCTGCTGCTAACTTTTCATCGAAACCTCCTAAATTTCTGTGTTCACAAAGAAGTTCTTCGTGAATTTGTTCAAACTCAAAATGTTTTTCACCTCAAAAAATTAGTGAAGAAGATGTTTAATCAGCTCTCCAATATGTTCTTCTTGGAGCCAGGACAAGAAAACCTCTTCATCTCTGTGATTTGTATTCCTGGAGCTGGTACACTCCCTCCTTGGAGATAAGTCCTGAGGTTGTTGAAGCAGCACAGTGTTCTCCTGTTATATGTGCCACACCTGAGCTGTGGGTCAAGGAGGACATTTGATCTTCAGAGCTCAGATCAGCTCTGTCTCATCTGCTGTCAATGAAGCCTGGAATATCTTGGAGCTGAATCTTGAGAAAGAAGTGAAACTCTGCAAGTCAGGGCTGGCCACAACACCTTTTCCTGCTTAAAACTCCCAGTTTAGAGAAATAGGCAGCATAGCACTCCCTTTTTTTTCTGAAGCCTGAGTCTGTCCTATCAGCTTGGATTGCTGGATCTTTGGGACCCCAGTAATTCCTGTACACAGACTGGCATCATGGGAACACAAAAATTGCTTTGTGGCCCAGACATGATGACAATAAAATATTGAATGGTGATCGTAGGGAGATTGTTTGTTAAAGTCAGAGCCCTTAGACTACAATTTGATCCAGGCTGTAGAGATGCAGCTGGACATTACCACTCAGATACAATGTTGGTAGTCCCAGCACTACATTGCCCCAATTCTGATGATTGGTGAAAGATTTACAAACAGAATAACAAAACACAAGACCTTGGAGGTTGTATCAGGGGAGTGCTCTGGAGAAGTAAAAAGGTGCTATATGCTTTTGTTTCTGTGGACACCCTCCAGTTATTGTTATGAAGCTAAACTTATTGGCTCAATAATTAATTAAATGATTTACAAATGAAGGGTGAAAAGCATCAGGGGGCTTTTTTTTGTGTGAGAAAATACTACATTATAACTTTCAGATTATTTTGTGCTAAGTGTACAAAGTCAAGGTATTTTCACTTTGGTCTGTCAGTCAATAACTTCAATGAGCAGAGGCTGTGGAGAGGAAAGAGAACTAAAAGAAAACTTCCTACTGACTGATCCTCTGCTTAGGAGTTGCACTTGAAAAAGCCAAAGGAGAATAGTCTGCTTACAGAGAGAGCATCTAACAGGGCTGTTGACAACCAGGATCGTGAGAAAATAGCAACGGGTTGTTTTAATCAATTCAGAAGGAGAGGCAATCGATTTTAGGGATAGCAAGGGGTTACTCAGCCAATAATTAACCACCTTATCAAAGTTTTCTGGTAAAACCATGGATTATGTTGAACTCAGAGTCCTGGCTCTTTGAGGAGAGTTCAGATCTGGATTCTCCTCTTCCCCAGTGCTCTTTGCTGCTGACATGCTGCCACTGTCAGTGCCCTTTGTTCTTTTTCACAGGCAAAGGGATTCTCTTCTGATACAGCATCTGCACAGAGGATCTGGGGAGAGCTGCCACGTCAGTGTGGAGTGGGAGACAGAGTCAAAGCTGCCCAGGAAATGCTTCTGTTGAGTCTCTTTTACAATGAGTTTCTCTACATTAAAAGGGAGCAGGGGAATTGCAATACCCTGCAGTCTCCAGTCCTTCAGAAATATTTAAAGGGCCCTTGTTGTTAATGGTGCTCCTTCTCAAGGCACAAATATTCAGTGGTGCAATTGTGACTGAAGCACAAAAGTGGTGAGATGAAGCAGGTGGAAATCCTGTTGCCAGAGTTTGAGGGTTCTGGAGTGCTGTCTTTATTCCTGTGATTAACCTTCTCTGCAGACACTTGACCATTCAGCTCAGAGTGCAAAATAATTTGTGGGATGTCCTTTCTTTATAATTTCTGCCACTGCCATTTCTGACTCATTACTGTGCCAAACAAAGGACTGTGTTTAGAAAGAATATTTTGTTTCTTAAGGTAATGAGTTCATTCCATTCCACTGATGCTCTGAATGAGATTAATATGTACTCTACTAGGACCACAGTTTGTTTCTGCTACAGTGCAGAGCCTCAGTACTGTGCAGAGCCTCAGAAAAGACCAAGACCCTTTCAGACTTTGATAAACCCAGATAATGAGAAAGTTTCTTCCCCATTTATGGCTGGCTGAACATTTTTGATCAATCTTTTTCAGCAAAAAGTGTTTTTGCCAAATGAAATATGTATGGGGAAAAACCCGAAGAGGCAGAGAGATGCTCTGCATTTGCGAGAAAGAAAATGTATTTAATCTTGTTTTACAATAAGTGGACTCAAATATGACAGGGCTAAATGAAACATTCTGTATCTCTTAGTAAGTCTGTGACAGAACTAGGATCTCAATTTTGCTGCTCTAAGCCCTAATTCCAGAGTTTTAAACACAGAATCATCTTGTTCCTTCTTTAAGCCTTTAAACATAGCTTGATCCTTCCATTTCCATGGAGTCTGTGTAATGGGTGAGCAGCCACAAAAATGTTAATTGTATGCCTGGCTTTCCTGGTGCTGATGAATATCACTCAAGCCTTCTGCCTTGGTTTCTTTAATTATAAGATAAAGTTAATGATGCCACCTCACTTTTGCATAACTCCGGAAGTATTTAATGTTGTTATTTTTCTTGCTGAGCACTCAGGACCAAGACCTGTGGTTGTTACTTGTTAAAATCAAAGGATTGTTTGCAAGTTAATGCATTACCTTTGTGGGGACAAGCCAGTGCCGTCTGTGAAGGTCTGTAAGAGCTGTGCTTAGGTCCTGCCCTAGCACAGTTTTCACAGGCTGCTTCTCCTGCCTTCAGACAAGTTCTTCTTTTGCACAGTGTTTGGCCTGCACTGAAATTTCTACATGAACTGGAAGGTAAGAACAGAGGATGTGACACCAACCTTTTGTTGTGTGCCTTGCAATACTCTGAGTGTTGTACAAGAAATTGTGGGCATTAACATTCAGATACAAGGACGATGTGTTTGGAATTCTAATGCTGTTGTTTATGCTCAGACAAGTCAGACTGTTCTCTGGGTATTTCAGTATAAAGCATAAAAGTTTCTAATTAAACTTATAAATCAAGAACACATGCATTGAAAATATTTCCCACTGCTGGATGCAAAGAATATTTATGGGATTTGCCAAAGAGCAAAAGGTGCTGTATAAGAAGCCAGTAGTTGTTGCAGATTGCATATTGAAATACTGCAGGCATACAATGCAGTTGGTAAAATAATCTTGTCCATATTGATAAGCCTGGTCACAGATATGTATTTATTTTTACTTTAGAGTGCATGTGTGTCTTTGCCTAATGTAAGGAAGAGAACTCTTTATATTTGGTATCTCTCCTCAATTATTAGGTGTCCCTCTATTGGGAAAAACATTGCCATTGAGCTGAAATTCAAAGTCACCATTCTCAGTCAAAAAACAGAGAAGGAGTAGTCAGACTAACTTGTCTCAATGTGTGTGTAATCCCCAGCTGCCTTCTTTGATTCAGATCAAAATATAGGCTGTCAAGCTTTGTTACGCTGTATTAAAACATTTTATTGGACATCAGACTAGAATCAGTACCATGAGGATGGCACATAAACTTGTAATTTTCTGTTGCTGAACTTGAGAAAGAGACAGTACTGCAAACAGATCTGTCTGAATATCTCTGTGTGTTTCCTTAGAACAATCCATGCACCCAGAAGGATCAGACTGATATTAAGCATTTGAGTTTTGTTTGTTTGTTTTTGTTATTTGGTTTTGTTTGTTTGTTTGTGTGTGTGTGTGTGTAGGGGGGGCTGGGATCATTGCTGTTTGTGATTTTTTTGGTGGTGTTTTTTTTGCGTTTTGTATTTTTTTTTAAAATCAGGAGGGTGTCATTGGACCTGCTGGTTGGTGGATCCTGTTGCTAGGAGTAAACCTGACCCTCAACAATTAGTGCCAGAGAGCTTCTTTTGGCCTCCAGCTCTGTGAGGAAAGGTTAAAGTGCCGTGACGCTGCTCAAAATCCACTAACCAAACAGAGTCTTAAGGAGCCTTTGGACTTCCTGACCTTGTGCAATCTCTAACAAACAAATTCTCTGAGCTAATCAATGAAACAGAATAACTTTGTGGTCTTTACATCCACCTACTCTTTAGTGGCTCTAATCCAAAGCCCTAACAGGAGGGATTTCCTTCTGTTATTAACACAGAGGCTGATAATGCTCTGAGCTGTGTTTTGACCACCTTGCCAGGAACCCCTGCCCCCAGATATTATTTTCAAGACCCCAGGGATATGAAGTTCTGCCAGCAGCACTGACAAACACATCCAGCCTTTTGGAGCCTAAAAGCGCTTGACTGGCCTGGCAGTAGGTGAAGTTTTCACAAGCTCAGCTGCAACAACACAAAACCTCTCTGTGGACAGCACATGCCATCTTCCTGCAAATCCATGAGCAAAAGGCACATGAATTATGTGTAAATACTGATGGGCTTGAAGCCCAGGAGGAGGGGAGAGCGCATCCTGTCCCTGCCATAGATGCAGACATAATGAAAAATCTCAGGTTTCTTGGGGACACAGAGAAGATCCCAGTAGTCTTGGCATTACGAGGAGGCCCATCAAACAGCATTAGCGGACTAATTAAATGTGCAGCTTAAACTTAATTTTCCTGGTAGCATTAAGATGGATTAAACATTATTCATTTGGTGATGTCCTTGGTTCTCAGTATTTTTTCACTCCCCTTCCCACCTTGTCACTTTGTTTCAATCAGTGATATTACTGGGGTTAGTTTGGGAAATGCGCCTGAGCAGGATTTGAAAATAGGATTTTCTAAGCAAATCTTCATAACTTACAGCACCTGGGTTCCTGTTTTGCATAAGAAAAATACTCCTTCTTTTAATGAAAAAGGTTAATTATGCAAAGTGTGAACATAGTGGCTAAGTGGAGAAAATTTGCTAATCTGTAAATGAGGAGGAGGATCTGTTCTATAAATTGCACTTTCTGTATTTCTCTGTTTCTCTTCCTGCCATGTGAACTTGGTGAGACTCTGTATCAGCACCAGTATGAAACTGTAGGGTGCCAAGTGTTTAGATTAGATATAAGGAAGAAAATCATCATTAGGTGGGTGGTGAGACACTGACATAAGTTTCCCAGAGAAGCTGTGGATGCCCCATCCCTGGGAGCATTCAAGGCAAGACAGGAAAGGGCTTGGAGCAACCTGGTCTGTTGGAATGTGTCCCTGTCCATGAGAGGGGAGGGGTGGAACAAGGTGATCTTTAAGGTCCCTTCCAACCAAAACCATTCAATGGTTCTATGATAAATATTCTGGTTTGTGTTTCTGCTTTGTTTCCTGACACATCTTGCTCTACAGACAAATCAATGCCCAGCTGCTGAATGCACATGTGGTGAGAGCTTGACAGACATGGTTGTTAATTGATTATGTGGGCTCTGTTCTTTTGGACTTGAATTCCAGCATTCTGTCCCAAGGATTTGGTGGCATCTTCAGCCTATCAGGAGGTGAAACTCTAGACATCATATTAAAACCTGTATGTTCAGTGACAGAAAGAGTTCAGACTTTGACTCCTGGGCATCTGCATGCTGACATGATCTTTAATCACATAATTATGTACTGCCTTTCCACCTGAGTCTCTAGGTAGATTAGCAACTATAAAATCTCTGAAAGAGAACAAATTATTGAGTGACCTGAAAAAGATGGTTGTGATTATTTCCATTTAGTGAAATGAAGGCTCTGATACGGGGTAGGGTACTGGGGCACCTCCAAGCTAAGTCATAGGCTACCTTTTAATTCCTTTTACACGTCCTTGAAATCTGCTATTAGTCTTTACTGCATGCATCAGGAATACCCAGACATGTCATTCTCTGACCTACTGAATACAGCCAGCAAAATTTTCTGGAATGTGATGAAAACCAATATGCATGGGAGGAGTTTTTCTATTGATTTTTTTTTAAATGTCTATTGTTGACTTATTTTTCTGAGTGGAACTTGTATATTTTATTTTCCATACCTAGCTCAGCCTGCTGGTTCTGAAAGGCTGCTCCCCTGCTTCTACAGCTTCTTCACTGTGATTATTACAGTAATCACACTGTAATAATACAGAGGGAGATGGTCAAGAGAGGCAATTTCTGTGATTGCTGCTTTTGCCTTATTTGCATTCAACTTTTATTTCTTAGCGGAAGCTCTGAGAAGTGTTTTGTGCTTCACAGTTGTAGAAGGGACAGCTCCACCTTGAATAAACACACAGACTGCTAGGTGAAGTAGGAAAAAAGGAGAAAATAGAAATATTTTTCTGTCCAAATCAACAAAATTCAAGGAGATCATGAGAACGAGATGGCATTTTTAACCATGCTTCAGCATGGGATAGGTGTGGGCTCACAGCTGTGGTCACACAAGGGGCATGGAGTGAATTGGGGGAGTTGGAAATTCTTCTCCATGGGTTTGGTTGGAGCAGCCTCTCTCCAGTCACCTCTCCAGGGCACTGTTCAAAACTTCCCTTTGTAACCTGAGGGACTGTGAACAGGGGGAAGATGAATGCTTGCAGGGAGGTGGTGACTGATGCAGGTGTGTGGCTGGACTTGCAGGACTCTTGTGCAGCTCTTGGATTGTTTCTGCCTTTGAAACCTTGCTTCTGTAATGACAGTGTAAAAAATGAAAACTTTCCTGGTACCCCCCCTGCCTTTCAGTGCTCCCAAATGCCATTCACAAGCCTGAGAGTAGTAAGGTAATATGTCTGATTTCAAAGAGATGGACAACTTAATTGGTATATAAATTTAGCTCTAATAATGCATATTTTTCTTTGTAATATATTCTGTATACTTTGTGTGTTAGCTGGGTAATTTGTTTCTGCCGTCTACCTTAGGAAGCAGTGGGGTGGTGCTATTTATCTTATTTCTTGTGGGACACTTTTGTAAAATGTTTGTTGGGCTGTTAACTGAGTGTGTAAGAAAACAGTCATTGCAATTTTTAGTAATCTAAAGCCATTTTCTTTAAGAAGCACAGAATGCAGAACATCCCTTGAACAGACAAAGTACATTTAGTTTGGGACTGTTCCAAAGAGAAGAGCTAATCAAAGAGTGATGTTTATGGAATAATAATGTGATTAGAACTGTCTGATTTATTTACTGATAGAAATAATGTTGAAAATGAGATTTTGAGAAGCAAATTGTCTGTGTGTGAAATTCTGCTTCCATACCTCCAAAGTATAACTTGTATACCAATATATATATGTATAACAATATAGTTATTGTAAGGACTCTGAAGGGGCTTAACTGGTGAAAAATAATTGTAGGGCCCATTAGATGAAGAAAATTGTGATCTTAGAAGAAGGAACGGAGAAGATGTGATATGAAGTTGTGTTTTGAATCCCTCTGCTTGCCACCAAAAGAAAGGCACTGCTATGAAACTCACCTTTCTCTACCCAAGTGTCAAACATGTTCCTTTGGTTTTGCCTCCTCATGCATGCACATGTACTTGCACATGTTTATATGTAAATAAAACCAAATTGCTTATCACTAGGAGACTCTGCTGTGCCTGCTGAGAGCCCTGTTTATCTGAGTGACAAGTACAAGTCAGGCCATTTGAAGTGCTGCTGGAACATGCTCATTTTTCTTCAACAGGGAGCAAGGTGCAAAAGATGCTAAACTTGGAATGAAGTGTCAGCTTCATGCTTTGCCACAGAGATAGCTTCTTAATTTTTTTTTTTTTTTTAGTTAGGAAGTAATCAAAAAACCTTTCCTCCCCAGCACCCTTTGTTCAGCACGTGCCCATGAGCCACAGATGGAGGACAGGTCTGTGTCTGACAGAGCTCTGCTTTCCTGCAGTGTTCTCTATCTTGTTGAACAAACAAAAGGTTTTGTTGTGTTACCATCATTGCTTTTTACTTCATTTAATGGATTCCCAGTGTCCTCCTCTCTGCAACACAGCCTGTGTCAGCACTGTTAACTATTAAGTTGTTTATTATTTATTATGTGTTAAATGCTGACAATGTGACGTGCAAAGGATGTAGGCTGAAAGAGAGGCATTTATGCAAATGTGATTTATGCTTTCTGCAAGCTGTCTTTGTAAGAATTCTGAGGTTTCATATTTGCAAATCTCAGGTTGGTGGGTTTTACAGGCTATTCAGCTAATTCAGTCCCATCTTTCAAACATCTGTCGCCTCTGAAAAGTTCTCAGTGTAAAGAGGAAACTGTTATTTATAAGAAGAAGCTGTCAAAGATCAGCTATGTTCAACAATCTAAAGCATCACTTACGTACATCAGCACTAAACTATGCTCATTTGGATAGCATGAATGACTAATTTTAGCTTAAAATTGGAAGCAATTATGGGTTCAGGAAGAAAAGTAGGGCTGTATGTCATTAGTAATTGATTTCTTTTGTGGAAGAGCTTGAAACGAACATTAAAAAAGAAAAACATTTTTAAGTGATGTAACCTGTGGCATACAATACACAGATGTTCCACAGATTTGTGTGTGTGTATCTCAGGTGGATGGATATTTCTGTTGTCATTCTCCCGCATCCCTACAGCTCCCTAAAAATTCTGCTTTCCTTCCCTGCGCCTTTCAGCTTTTGTGAGACTCAAGCTGATGATAGCTCACACTGGAACATTGTGCAACAGCTGTACAAAGAGGAGAGGGGTGCAGGAACCTCTGATATGCTTGGAAAGATGCTGGGGGTAGTTTTCAATATTTGAAGATCTTATAAGTAAATAATTGTTCCACCTGTGCATCTCGTGGTGAACTACAGGAGGGGAGTCCCACAGAGCAGTGGTGCTCTGAACACTGATGATGGACAGGGAAAAGCTTGAGCACAATGTCTGTAGCACAGGAACTGACTGTGGCAATGCACTCCTTCTGCTTCTTGGAACAGCATTTGGTCTTCCAAGGGAGTGGTCCTTGGCAATCTAGGGAACAGCTACTGGGTCAGGAATCCTGACCTCTCCCAAATGCGTCAGGTCAAAGAAATTGCCCTGCACTAATTTCTCACTGGAGCTTGCCTTCTATGGCAAGGAGTCAGCAGAATGGTCAGGCCAGATGCTGGGACCAAGCTGTCATTCTTTCTGCTGCCTGTGCTGCAGTCCCTCTTAGGGAATTTAAGGGCCAGGAAAAGCAAGAATATTGCTCACAGGACTGATGCTATGAAGGATGCCTTGGTTGGTGACCAGCTCTAGGAATGCTTTGGGCTCATATTTTCTGAGTGGAGCCAGCAAGTGGGGAGAGGAATGATTAAGTGATTTTTGTGTCTGGAAACCAGAATCTCAAGGACTTTGTTGGACCTCTTCTCTGTGAGAAGTTACATTTACATGGTCTTTTGCAAACAGATGTGATCTGTGAGTCTGGGTTGATGACTTTAGTAGGATGATGTGGCTTTTGGATTAGTCTAGATCATGTCCAGTTATTTTAAAGTGTGGATGAGGTGAGTTTCTGTCTGCACAAAATCAAATCAGCCTGCTGGGTGGGATCCAGCTTCTCAAGCATGATACAATTTGAGGCCTTTTGAGATGTGTGAGGGTATCCAAGACAGCCAGTAAGGGTCTGGCAGCATTAACCCAGGACCTGCATCTGGCCCACGCTGCAGCAGCCAGGCAGGGCTCCTGGGGGCATCTCTGGGCTCCCATGTGAACCCCACATGCTGCTGGGCTGTCCAGAGCATGGAGGAGCAGACCTGCAATAAATGGCCAACTTTTCATATGTCTGCCTGGGAGAGATGGCCTGCCCTCTGAAGGACCAGGCTGAAATAGAATTTGCTGTCCCTTTCTCTAAGAGACATCTCTACAGAAAACAACAGGCCTGCATGTGGCCAGGAAAATTAAAGTCAGAGGTGTTCTGTGGAGTTCTAGTTTAAAAGATAAATACATGCAGAGGAGTTGGCTTAAAAAAGAAGGATTTCTAGTTTTCTGAATACTTTTTATTTGGTTTGGCTTCAAAGCTGGCAGGATTGCTAATTTCATGAGCAGTCAAGGGATGAAAAGATCCTTACTTCAAATCTTGGAGGATATCTGCCAAGTACATCTGCCTTGGGACTAGCACACCTTGCTAGCCAAGGCAGCAGAACTGTGAGGAGTCCAGGGTTCACTCAAGAGTCTTTTGTGGATTAGATCAACATTTGTCAGGACATTTTTTAATCAATTTTTTTTTCTACTCAGCAAGCCATTTTTGATGACCTTGTTTCAGCCAAAAATTTCTAAGAATCTCTGCTTGCAGAGTCTGACCCACACACAGGAGACATTTGCCATGACTATTTCTTTCCTTAGGACTCTTTATAGCAAGAAAAATTACACAAATATTCCATTTGTCTCATTTTTGAAATTCATAGGTAAGATTTATGAATGCCCCTGACAGGTTGTGGGCTGGTCTCCAATCACTATACCTCACTTTCCCAAAGACAGAAAAGATCTGTGCAAAATTCTTATGGAAGAACAAAATACGTGTTTGTATTCAGGCACTCAAATAACTCTCTCTGACTATGTTAAAACTTAGGCTAAAGACTCAGTTGTGTTAAAATTAACTTGTTTGGTGTCTCAGTCTCTTATGACTTTCTGGCTACCTCATGGTGTTTGGTTTCTATTTCTACAACTATTTATGTGGTGTACAGCTTCTGACCAAACCTAATCAGGCCAAAATTTAGATCTAGTTTAAAAAATAATACCTCTGCATATTAAAAAATATTGTATAATATTTAATGTAAAAAATTCAAAAAGATAACCTCGCTTACTACTGTTTTCTCCCTCCCAGGACCCCACACCTGAATTGTAGGTATTTCTTGTTTTCAATCTTGCTGGATTAAAGAAAAAATAAGGAATCTCCAATTCCTTCTATTTTTGTTTCTCAGGGGAATGAGACTTCTGATCCTATTCTGCCTGCCTGTCAGTCATTCTGTTAATAACTTTTGAGCCCATTGGCTGGTCTCAGCCACCTTTGACACAGGGCAGCCACCTCTCAGATATTACATTCCTACACACTTGGTGCAAATCAAGACCTGGGTCAAGGAGAAAAACTTTATTAGAAATTCATCCCTCCCACAGTTCAGCAGCCACCCAAGCAGTCAGCACGTTGGTGTGGGCCTAGGCTGGCTGTCACACCTGGCTGTGACATGGGGGACTTGGAAATGGGAATCCAGGGTGGAGGTGGCAAAGTCTGGAATTGTGGGAAAGGGAGAGGGTTTGAATTGCGTGGGGTAGAAAACACAGAACCACGGAATGGTTTGTGCTGGAAAGGACCTGAAAGCTCAACTTGCTCCATCCCCCTGCTCTGGGCAGGGACATCTCCCACCAGTCCAGGTTGTTCAAAATCCCAGGGGAGACTGGATGAAGGGACACCAAGGAAGGTGACTTTATTGCAGGAGTGTGCCTGAAATGAGGATGTTAAAACCAAATCAATAAGGATAAATTGCTCAATATTAATAAGGATTCAGGCTTCTACCAGCTCACAGAGGGGAAGGTGAGATGCATTTACAATTCTGTTTGTGTGTTTTGCATCCCAGCTACCTCCGTGGGTGACAATGAATAGTCAGACAACTGATTATTGAGTGTTTGATGATGATCTGTTTAATCTCAGTCCAGAGTGAATATATTTAATGTCTTGATTTTTCTATTGAATATGTTGTGGCATTGGTTGCATACAATGCTTTCTAACATCTTATTAACTAAACAAAATCACACAGTACTTTTCACAATGAGTGGTTTGTTTGGCTGCATTAATATAAATTCAAATTCTTTTTACTGTCACTGCATGCATATGAACTATCTCTTTCAGAAAAAGAGATTGATTCTCTTCATGAAAAAAATTTAACAGACACTCCCATTACCCAATATACTTCTCTACCTGAGAAAATGTCTAAATTTCAGCAGCTTTTTCAGTAAATAAATGCAGCTCTTGGAATATTTCATAGAGTGTTATGGATCTGACTTGCCAGGTTTTCAAACCCTCTGCAGCAATTCAAAGAAATTATTTGATATTTTGCTTATGTTCTTAGTGTTTTGGGAGAGGAATATTTGCAAGGATTCACTGAAAGAGAGCACCAAGCTGGGTGTCATTTTGGTTTGGAAAATGATATAATTATGCTCTGTTTGTTAATCTGTTTTATGGTGTGGTGTGTTTTCATCAGGAGGATTCTGCAGGCAGAATAAAATTGAGAGTATGAGACAGATCAACCAGCAACTGCTATTTGACATGCTCTGTCCACTGGCCTAGTTTATTATACCTGGAGTGAAACAACTAAAGCACTAGGGATGAATATGTCTCAGTTTTCTGTAAAATGAACTCCTGGGTTTTGCTGGTAGTGGCTGTTGGTTTTCATATGAAATTAGTAGTGTCTCATTAAATGAAAGGCAATTATATGTATTAGCAATAATGATAGAATCATGCAAAAAAAAAAAAAAAGTCAACCAAAAAAATATCCCCTATGGATGTAATTTTAGAAATGCATTATGCAAGGGTTAATTTGTGAGCTGGGTTTTTTTTTCTTCCCCCACGTTTTGAAAGCTTTGCTGTAATTTTGTATGAAATTTGAGATCAGTGAGTCTATAATATCTAATGAATAATTTACTACGCCAACAGTCTTTCTGTGGAAGAATACTAAATTAATTAAGGCCTGGAGGAATTTCCATGTGTTTAAGCCACATTATATCTTCAAGGTTTTACTGCTTCAAAGTCACTGAGATGAACTCCTGGCTTTTCAGGTGTTAACAGTCCCAGGAAAACAAGATTGATGCCCTTGCTTTAGCCTAGGAAAACTAAAGGTCTTGAGCGTGTGTTTTGAGTGAATCTATTAAAAGGATAGTTCCTTGCACTCACTTTGCTCCCTTATTGTTTTTGGATGTTGTATTTATAAGAAGTGCCCTACCATCTCCCACACCCAGAGGTATTTTGCTGGGTTGGATGGCACACTCTGAGCCAGCTTGTTAGGGTGGGTCATTCCTCTGGGTTAAAGGGGACCCTCTCCTAACACGACAAGCTGTAGCTGAGCTTTCCCCTTCCCTGAAAAGCACAAAACTTACGTCTAACCACACCAGCCTGTGCAGAAAGGGATTGGTTTTAGACCTGTTGGTCAACCTTGAGAGAATCAGTCAGAAACTTTTTAATTTTTTGAGTCTCAAGCCATAAGCATCTCTCACAGCTGATGGTACAGGGAAGGCTGGATACGGTGAGAATGCCAACCTGCCACACACACATTGTTTATTTAAAGAGGACAAAATAGCTGCTTTCCAGCTGCTCTCGATGCCCTTGAGTTGAAATGCAAATACAGGAAGAACATGTGCCACTGTAGCCAGATGACAGCCGTTCCCCTTCCCTGGAAACCAGTCAAGCACAGAAAAGAGGAAGTCAGTCCCTCTCTCCCATGGCCAACCACACTCATCATTCTCTCCTTGCTTCCAGCTGCTGACCAACAACCCCAGGCAGGATAATTTGACTCTCTGTGAGAAGCCCTTCAGAGGTCCCTCGTTTAGGCTTTCATCTGGTACACGATTTATTGAACCAGCCTAGTGCTTACATGTGTCCTGGTCTGGGCTCACAGGTACTGTGTTCTTCTTGCACCACTTCTGTGCTATCCCCACTTTAAGGTTAATGAAGTGGAGTGCAGAGGGTGCTTGGACAAAGGTTCATTAGGACATCTGTCCTGCCCAATGAACACATTGTCATGGGTTATTCTTGCTGAGGCTGTAACACACCGTGTGTCTGTCCCAAGAGTGGCAGCATGATGGCACTTGAACTGAAGGGGAAACAACCCTAGCAAGGACAGCAGATGCTCAGCTGCATTCTCACAGGTAAACTTAGATCTGAGCTCCCTTCAAGACCAAGTCTTAAACTTGGCTCCTTCCAAACACTGGTTGGACTGTTTGGACCTGGAGTGCTGCTGCTGCTGCTGCTGCAGAGCCCCTTGGCCATGAAGAATGTTGGACCTAAATCCTCTCCTATCTTTGCAGTGGGGTTTGGGGAGTCTGGTCCCTCCTCAGCATAGAGCTCTGTCCCTTTCTTAAAGCCACGTGCCAAATCACTTTGCTGCATCAGGACCTCTTTGGCACCATGACCAATTTGTACATCCAGTAAATCAGAAGGGAATCAGGGCAAAGACTCGGGATACAGAAAGCTGCAGTGTCTGATTAAACGTGGTCAAATTACTGACTGTGTATGTTCAGGCTACTTCAACAAATTAAAAGTGGGGGCTGGAGGAAGGATAGTCAATGAGGCCTGTATGATTGTAGAAGGTGGGGGGAAGTCAGGCTAGGGGTGCTCAGCAATGCCCAAATTGTCCTGTTTGCCAATATCCAGGGATAATTTACACATCAAAAGGAGAGGGCGGAAATGGACATGAAAAGTGACAGCGATTGCCAAGTTAAATAAAAGCCCCTCAGTGAACATGAAGAGCAATAAGAGCCGTTTGGAAAGTTGGCTGGAGAAGAAGAGGTTATGTGAGAGCTTATACCCGACCGCCTTCTTGGCCCCTTGGGAACCAATACAGACATGGAATTCACTTGACCTGCAGGGCTGAGCAAAATATGGCCACACATCAGTAAAGCCTGATGCTTAAGTCATAGGAAACAAAAGCAGGACTGTGCCAGATGCCAGACGAGTGGGATCAGGTAGCAGGAGCCACAGCCTGACTTCAAAACGCCTGAGTAAATCTGGGCTGCTAAATTTCCACTGGAGTGAATCTGAAGAAAATAAAGAAGGAGAATGCTGTTTTTTTCTTCTCTAGCCGGATACTAGAGGAAGAATATAGGTTGAATTTGAATAAGCAAGAAGCAATATTTCTAAGACAGGGTGCTTTTTGAAATATGAGGCTTTATAGGTTTAGTGTTAAAGCAATTTCTCTTCTTGTCATGAATCACTGAAGGACAGACACCGTGTTTAGGGGGATATGAACACCCAAATGCTTCCTTCCCTCTCTGCCCTTGATTATATATTTTTTAAATCTCCTTTGCTTTGAGCAAATTCAGAAACAGTCTTGATTTTGCCCATCACATCCCAGTCTCACTTTTTACTGCTGAATAGCTACTTCAGATACCTTGTCAAACAGTGTCCTCCTGGCTCACTTTGCTAAGAGACGGTGTGAATGATCTGGGCTTTCCAGAGCAAGCACAAGGAGAGCAAAACTAATTGCTGCCCCAAGCAAGAATCTTCCGATGAAAAGCTGATCTATTTTACACAAGTCCAAACCTGAAATAACTCCACAGACGTCAGTGCAATCACTCTAGATGTGCAAGAGAGGCGAATCTGCCCTCGAGCCCTCTGTCTTCTTTCCCGGGGGAGGGCAGCCTGGCTCAGGAGCCGGGGAAGGGGGAGAGTGTCTGCGAGGATTGCTGCTTTTTTACACAATCTGCATCACTTTTGTGATCAAAGGCTACAAGTGACCAGAATCGGCAGAGTCCCGAGCTTTCCCATTCACACGGCTCAGGCAGGCTTAACCCTGCCCGCCTAAGGCCAGGCTTTGATACGGGGAGTCATGCGCGGCCGCACCGCTGGGACTCTTTGTTCCAGGGGGAGAAAGAGAGCGGGTTTAAAACCTTGGCTTTTTGGGTTCATTAAGGCTCGAATCAGTCCAGGGTGCGGGGGTCTGTGCCTGCACACCCCCGAACTGAGGCGGGGGGAAGCCTCCAGCTGCCTTCCTTTGCTCAACAGGGAAGCGCCAAATACCTCTCAGGGGTGGCTCTATCTTTGGCTGCCGTACGGCAGGGATTGGATTACAAGCAGCTTCACGCTGACAAGGCTTTGGAGGAATAATAATATCTTGAATATTATGGAATTTGAGGAATAATAATATTGGGGAGATAATAACATCCTCTAGGGAATGAGGTTGTCTTTCTCCCTTACAGCCCTTGGCACAGAGAGGCTACAGATTCTTACATGTACTGGGAATTAGCCATTTCTTTAAGACATATGTGCCGGTTCCAGTTAAAATGTTCCCAGCATGTGTGCTGGCACAGCTGGGATGGGAATCTCCCTGCAAAATAAAACAACTGGGGCTTCCAGAGCTGCTGGAAATCACTCTGCTTCCTCTGCCTGCAAGGCAATAGCATTTCCCTTGGCACCTGCTCTTCCTTTCTTCTTCCAATGAATTAAGGGCCAGGTAGAGTTCTGCTCCATTGTATTATCTTTAAGACCCAGACTCCCATTTGCTGTGCTTGTGCATTGCTCCATCAGTGCAAAGGAACTGTGCCAGTGTAACCCAGCTGAGCAAGCAGTGCACCATAGAGATGGTTTGGGACGCTGAACTCTGAATTCAGGACAATGGTGCTGAAAAGAAATAACCTTTTTTTTCCTTGCTAGAATACAGTGCATTTCTGATGTAACTGATTTGCACTGTCTTCACAAACCCTCTTTACTAGGACCAGATTTAATACCTGAGGCAAAAGGAGAAAGGTTATTTTTAACAGCAAAAGGACATTGCAGCAACACGTCTGTAGGATGCAGGGTTCTGAGGCTTTATCACAGGGCAAGGAAAGTCCCTGGGATGAAAACCCTACTACGTACCAGAGGGGTGAGCGTGTGTTTCAGCATTCGTCCTGGCTGGGAAGCCCTCCGTGACTGGGAGGGGTGACCAGGCTGCCGAGCCCTGGGGCAGTGTGTGAGAGCACCGTGCGCTGCGGGGCCAAAGACCTGCCACCCCTGGGAGGGCCGGGACGGCGTGGCTGCTGTCACTGCTGTCACTGCCAGCTCCAGACGGGGAGATGCCACCAACTCAAGAGGCAGGAAAACTCAGCGAAGCATCACAGAGCTCTGTCCCTGCAGAGCACCAGGGGGATTTGCTGCATAATCCAGAGGGATCAGAGGGCTCAGAGCGCTGCTGAGCCTGGGAATGAGCCTAGGACTGAGCCTGGGGCTGAGCCTGGGACTAGTTGAAGGGAAGCGCAGGAGGGGCTGGCGGGGGCACATCCGAGCTCTCCGCGGCAGCGCACAGCGCGCACTGTGGCTCCGCGCTGCCTGCGGTCAGC
>NW_005054303.1:9236881-9246748 GCF_000277835.1 Geospiza fortis | reverse complement strand
CAGCTCCGAGCCGGGGCAGCCGCACCGCAGGGACTCGCTCGGGCAGGGCCGGCCCCGGTGCGCTCACAGCCGGTCCGCACGGGTAAAGCACCATCCATGAAAGGAGAGCGCTGCGGAGCAGGAAGAAAGAACAAGGGTGGCTCCTCAGAGCTCAGACATTGTTGGTTGCGGGCTGTGTACAAATCACCAACGGGATGGGAGTGCTAGGAGCGCGTCTCGTGTTGTTTTGTGTTCTAGCATCAGCTTCATTGCGTGGTTATGACAATGGGAAAATGCCATCAGCTCACATCTTAGGTAGTAGGCTAAGAACTTAATGTTACAACTTTAAAAGTTTTTTGACTAATTGCAGAAAGCAAAAACACATTGACAGTAGTTCCATTCAACCACTATAAGCACACTTACCTTCAGTTAAAACAACACTTGCTTATTTCGAATAGAATACCTACTTGTAAGCCTTAAAACACAGTACACAAATCTCCATTATTAAGCTTAGAACTTTCTACAATCTTATTAAATATACTTTTTTTACAATTTAAAGAGTTATTCTAGACAAGCATTAATACACAGACCATTGTTCTATTTGTCCTTACTTTTCTACTTCTTGCGTAATTTTTCTTCTAACTAATCTTATAGCTACTGCTTAACTCTAATCACAATTCTACTATCTCTAAAGCCTGTCTTTTACAACTTTCCAAAAACCCTCTAATTTTAAAAATTCCCACAAGACAGACTGGCAGTTATTTATTTTTCCTAGTTCAGTTGGATTGTTAAGGAAAAAAAACCATAGGCTGTACAAAATCACATTGTTAGCTACAGATGTGCACATCTAATGTATAAAGTTAATGGGGAACAGCGACCAAACTAATCTGAAAATCTTCTGAGCTGTTCCTGAAAGAGAAACAACACCATAAGGGAGCAACCAAACCATGCTGCCCAGATCTCTTTGTCACAGGTCTCAGGAGAGGGTAGAGAAATTAAATCAAGCTCAGTGGGCTTTTAGCTGCCTTTGGAAGAAGTTTCTGCCTGGCATGAAAGCCACAGCCATGGCAGGGGCTCGGAGGTGCCTTTCAGATGATTGCATTAGCTGTTGCTCCAGGTGTCCAAGGCAGACAGCTGACAATTACACCTTTTGTTTTCTTTTTCATGTTTGACAGCCAGCTGCCTTTTTGATCTGCAGTGTGCATGTGTGTGTACGTGTATATTTATATATAACCTCGGATCTATCACTCTGACAGAGTCACAAATTACTTATCTGAGCATTTTAACAAATACAGGGCTGATTTACACACTAGACCATCAAATGAAAGGGTCCCTTTTGGCACTGGTCTTCCCCTGCAGTTTTACAAAACATGTTCATTCCCGTGACACTAAAATTATAAGGCTGTTGTGTGGATTTCACTGAATAAAAGCTGATTCTGTAGCTGGTTTCCCAAATAATTGAAGAGTTATATGGCAATATTTTATAGCTGGACTCTGGGTTTTAGAATCCCACAAGAAGGCCTGCTGTGACTGCATGCATGTTGTGCAGGATGCCTATCAGGAAGGGAGAGATGGCTCGGGAGCTGAGGTAGCTCAGTGATGGAAAAGAAAAGCCTCAGCAAAATCACAGAGCAGGAGCTTTTTCTGCAGCTCTGGAAGTCAGAAAAACCAAGCAATTCCTACTGACTGCATGTCGTACAGCCCTTGCCAGAAACATGAGGAAAATATTTGTATTAGTTCAGGTATTGTGAATTACTTCTCCTGCCAAAGAAGAGTTAAAAATCAAAACTCCCAAGCCCCTCTCTTCCCTGAGTGTTTACTACTGGTCACTGCAGGAGACAGAGTGTTGCCTTGGAAGGCCTCTTATTGACCTTATTACAATCTTATAAAAAACAACTTGTTTTCTGGTTTAGAGTAGAGATTTTCTGCTCTGTGAAAAAAAAAATTCTTTGCTGGTTATTTCTGGCTCTGGAGCCAAGGCCACTGCAGGAGCTCTGTCCTCACAGGTAATGGTGCAGCCTGTGGGAGACCATTAAGTGGTGCTCTGAGGGCACTTCCAGGCTGGAGTTACAACAGAGGAGTTTAAAACCACCGTGCTCACCACAGCACTCACAGCCTGCCATCAGAATGGCTTCAGAATAAGGCAGCAAAAACATTTGAGCAAACAGTTGTTGTGAACAAGAAAAAGTCTGGCTGAAGAAGGGGATTGGGCTAATTAATGAGTGACCTTATGGTTCAAGCCAAAACCAAGACTTGCTCAGACTGCAAAATTATGGACTGTCATTATGTAAAAGAAGGCTTGTTCCAGCAATTCCTTCTCTTTCCAGGGACTATTAGCTAGGGAATGAGAAGCCTGGGGTGAAAAATTTATTTGCTTCTTGGGTTGATATGGGCAGTGAGGGAGGGTGTTGCAAAATAAAATTTTTCAATCTTTTTTTTTTTTGCTACAGGAGTATTGATGAACTGGAGGGAAAAAGAGTACAATTAACAATAAAATTCTGTCCCTGCAATGGAAGGTAAATCCTAGATGCTTTAGAGGTAACAGGTGGTACAGAGCTCTTCTGGTAACAAAACCTCTGAGAATACCTGGTCCTACAGAAGCGACAAAGGGAAAGCCAGGAGCTTATATTTCATAATATATATGATATTACTTATATTTATTATATTAATTATATTTATTATATAATATAAATTCAATTTCAGCTCTGAGAGCTGAGCTAGCCTTGGAGGGACGTTAACAGTGGCAGTGCTCAGGGTGCCACATATCCCTGCTCACCTTCCTGAGCCTGCCTCTGCTCTCTGCCTGGGCAGGATGTGAGCAGAGTGATGTGGAGTGCCACGTGAACTCTCTGAGGAAGACCAAGGCAATGCTCCTGCCTAAGTCTATTGTGCTTGCAGTAAGTTCCTCATTTAATATTTATCACATTCAGAATTCACAGGAAATCACTGTAAGTTGTAGTTTTAATAGAAGTTGACCCTGTAAACCAACTGATCAAATCTTGGGTCAAGATGACATGACATATGCAAATCATATGCAAATCTCATGTACAGCTGCATGTACAAAGATCACGCTCCACCATGAGCAAACCTCCACTGACTTCAATTAAAGTTTTGACCAAGTCAGCTTGAGCTTTGTACATAGAGCTGCATGTGGGCTTTGCATATGATTTGCATATGTCATGTAATGTACAATGTGGTATTGTGTACTGGCTGTCTCCTCCTAATTAATACATGATAGAAAAACTCTTAGAGAATAATGATTAAGAAAAAAAATTGTGCATAAGGAAATTGCTTGCAAATGACCACACTGGTAAAATTATAACCCAGTAATACTGCAGTCCCATTTATTTTCTGTTAGGTTTAATCACCACTAATAATTCAGTCGAGGGTAATTAATCTTTGCTGATCAAAGTACAGGAAAGGGCTGAAGGACTGTAGCTGCATCATAATGACATGTAGTGCTGGTGGCACACAATTGCCTGTTTGCAGAGAGATGTGAAGATGTCCTCCTCTGCACACAGTCAATGAATGGGAGTTCATTATCACTCAGCACAGGAGAGAGGCTCAAATAATAAGGGAAAAAGCCCAAAAGTACATACAGAGGCAGGTGCTTGCAACTGGAGCTCAGCCTGCTCCCTGGGTTGGAGGGGTGTGGGCAGGGAAGCTGTGGTAGAGACCAGTGAGGCAAAGGACATTCAGTATTGATTTTTTAAAATCACTTTCTCAGGATAAGGTTCAGCTAATGCTGCACTGAAGGAAAAAGGGAGTTTCAATTCCCAAACACTCCAGTTCCCCAGTAGAGTGACTTTCTCCAGTTTCTTTGTATCAGTCATTTTCCACATGGAACTTGTTACCTTCATGGGACTAGCTGGTACTTTCTTGGAAGGGACACCTTCTCTGGGTGACTTGCTGAGGCCTAAATGACTTGTGCTTCTTCACTTGAGGGAGGCGGTTGATGAACAAAGGTAGATGGACTGTGGGCAAAAGATCCTGCAATGGAAATAGCACATAGCTGAGAGCTCAAGGGAGTGGATAGCTAAGGTTAATCTTTGTTTTTCCTTTTCCACTTTTTGAAGAACATTTTCAGATCATGATTGTGCTGCTGGCCTGGGCTAGGCAAAAATCCAGTAGGACGATTTCCATCTGTATGGCCAGAGAAAATTCAGGGGCAGGTTGCCTCCTGAATTGCTTCATGAATATATAACATGCTTGAACTTAGAAGGCTTGAAGTCAATGCTGTGCTATGTTGAGTTTTGCAGGTGACATTTAAAAATCCCAACACCTAATTTATTTAGTCCAGGTTCATTTATTTTAATCTTCCAGCCAAACCCTTGTTTGGGAACTTTGATCTGAAAGCAGTGTTTCTTTTCAAAGTCATAGAAACCCCCCTTCCATGCTTGAATATTCTATTTAAAATTCTTTTGATATTCCCTTCTATTGAAACTGCCACCAAACATCAGTGGTGTTAAAAAAACCAACACCTATTACTGAAAAGGCAGACAGTATTTAGAGCTACAATAGTCCTGAAGTACAGTGAAACAAAACTGGAAATCCATCAGTTCTTTGGCTGCTAAATGATTTCCATGCTGGGCTGGCATTTATCTTCTAGAATAGAGAAGCCTTTCAGAGAACAGCAAATATCTGGCAGGGGGCCAGAGGCCTTGGATATAAGACAATTAGCACAACAGGGGAAAAGAAGGGCTTCCGGAATTGGAGATGAATAAGAAATATTTGTAAAGTGCACTTTAAGTTATTGGTTTGATCACAGCAAATGTTTGTCACTTATTCCTCATGGCTGCAAATGTGCTGTATTAGTTGTCTGGTTCTGCTTTCTTCTGTAATTAGTTTCACCACTGAGTGGTAGGACTGGTACCAACCACACTTGTTTTCCTCTACTCCATCTTTAAAAGACCACTTTGTTCGTTTCAAAAATAGGGAAAACAGCAAGTTGCTAGTTGTTGCAAAGATGGACTGCTCCCTCCTAGTCTGCTGGCTTCCTCTCCATGCACAGCTTTAATTAGACGTGGGGATTTAAGCCTTTACATTCTGAGGCATGTAACAGTCAGACTAATAATTAAGAGGATATATTTAGATGGTTTAAAAAACCCACTCTACTTCCAAGAGTAAATCTCGACGATTAAAAGTGCCGAAGGGTTTCCAGGCTCCTCTCAGTATTGTGAGCTGTAAATTTGCTCATCTTATTGACAAAGAAAAATATTCCAATCACAGAACATAAACAGACTGTCAAATCTTGAATATTAAGAGGTTTTAGCCATCTTGTGCTACTCTGTTAGAAAGACAAAGTGCATTTTCATTGATTAAGGTCATACCATCTGAGCTTCCGGAATTTCTTGAGGATTTATCTTATAAAGATGAAGAATTAATGATAATATCATAATCTTGGCTAGTGTTGGGGGCTGAAAAAAGAACTTACTTGAAAATTAACAGAGGTGAGACATTCTTCTTCATAAGAAAGCCCAGTTTAAGCCTCAGGTGGGATATCATATCTGGTTTAGGACACTACACTCCATGAAAAATGTAGAGCAACAGAAGCAAGGTAGGTCAAAAAACTGAAAACATGACTCTGAAAAAAGTTTGGGCATGCTTAGTCCAGAGAAGAAAGGATTGGTGTGTGATTCAGTGATCTTCAGATGTGCAACAAGCAGCTGCAGAGCAGAACAGGCAGTCTGTTCTCCATAGCAGACAGAAAAGGAGGTGATGGGCTTAAAGTTTAGCAAGGGAAATTTCATTAAGGCATTAGGAAAAACTTCCTGATGTAAAGGTAGTTAAGGACTGGCTTAGATTGCCTGGATTAACTGTGGAGACTCATTGGAGGGTTTCCATTGCAAGCTAAAGCAGTATCTGTTCAAAATTGTTGAAGTTGCTGTCCTTGCTGACATGAATGGCTCTTGATGTGGCTTTAAGTCTTGAAAGACTGAAAAGACTGAGCCTTTTCTTCTCCACACTGAACAACCCCACTCCTCTCAGCTTTTCCTTATAGAAGAGGTGATCCATCCCTTGATCATTTTTTGGGCCTTCTCTGGACCAGCTCCAACAGGTCCAAACCCTTGCTGTGGTGAGGATGCAGTGCCCCGTGTGGGTCTCATGAGTGCAGAGCAGAAGGGCAGAATCACCTCCCTGTGCCTGCCCATTCTGCTCTGGATGATGCCCAGGATATGTTTGGCTTTCTGGGCTGTGAGTGCACACTCTTGACTGTGTGCAGCTTTCATCCACCAGCAGCCCAAAGTCACTCTCTGCACGGCTCTTTTCAACCCCTCCATCCCCAAATCCTGTGCTGATAGAGGAGTTGCCCTGTCCCAGTGCAGCGCCTTGCACTTGGTCTGGTTCAACCTGATGAGATTCCCATGCAATTCTCAAGCTTGTCCAGGTCCCTCTGGATGGCATCCTGTCCTTCAGCTGTGCCAACAGCACCACTCAGCTCGGTGTCACCTGTAAACTTGCTGAGGGTGTCCTTGATCCCACTGTCCATGTCTTTGAGGGTGTTAGGTGGTACTGGTCCCAGTATGGACCCCTGAGGGACACCTCTTGTCACTGGTCTGCATGTGGACATTGAGCTGGTGACCAAGACTCTCTGAATGGGACCTTCTGACCAATTCCTTGCCCACCAAACACTCCATCCATCACATCCATATTGTCTCTTCAATATCGAGATGCGGGTGCTATGTGGGACCACGTCAAAGGCTTTACAGAAGTCCAGATAAATGACATCTGGAACTCTTCCCTGTAGGAATGTGCCCCCAGTTGACAGAGTGACAAAACTGTCCTTTGTACCCTTAAAAAGGAAATAAACCCAGAAGTTTCTCTCCTAAATTAGATCTCACAGGCCTGGGGGACTTCACCCCAAACTTAAGGATAGCCAACTAGACAGGAGCCGAAAAGTCCCACCTGGGCAATTTACTAGAAAAAGAAGAGAACAAAGAAACTAATGGCTTTTGTGAGGTGTTTTACCAGGAGCAAGAACCTCTTGCACCTGGCTCGGTTTTCCTCTGCAAAGAGTTTGTTATTTTGCCTTTTATTAAACCTTTTTGTTTCCAACACTGCAACAGAAGCCATCCTGCTGATTTTATGCCTCCAAAGGTAGCTGAGCTATCTTAGGTGGGAAATAGAGCTTATGAGACCTGGCTTGAGGAGGCTCCTGTTTCACTTCCCATCCTAGAAGGTCCCTGGGCTGGTGGGACTTGCCCTTGGTGAAGCTGTGCTGGCAGCCCCAGGTCACCCCCAGTTCTCCATGTCCTTAGCAGAGTTTTGGGAAGGATCTGTTCCATGATCCTCCCAGGCACAGAGGTGAGGCTGAGAGGTCAGAGTTCCCAGAGTCTTCCTCTTCCTTTCTACCCTTTTTTAAGATGAGTACAATGTTTCCCCCTTCCCAGCCACCAGGGACTTCACCTGACTGCTGTGACTTTTCAAATATCACAGAGAGTCTCCTGGTAACTACATCAGCCAATTCCTCCAGGACTTTGGGATTCATCCCATCAGATCCCATGGGCTTATGTGTGTTCATATTCCTCAGGTGGCCTTGAACCTGATCTTCTCCTGCAGTGGGAGGGACTTTGCTCCCTGAGGCCCATTCCCTTGAAAGGTGTGGGAAGAACAGGTTGCCAGTGTATCTGTCTATTTATCATAATGAAAATGTAAATGAGAATGAAAATATTTTTCTCTTTAAAGGTTGCCATGGGATACTATTGACTATTGAAAACCTTAAAAGTATTTTTTTTTTCTGAAAATCAAAGTTCCCTAAGAACCAAAACCAAAATATTTCATTTGAAGTTGAGCCAAACCAAGCCAAAAGCTGTGTTTTGGCAACTCGGTGAAGAGTGCCTGCTCACATGGGGGCTTATAAGAGTTACAGCTTTGTCTCAGGCCGTGCCATGGTCTCTGTTCTTTGGCCTTTTCCTGATATCTTGTTGAATTTCCCCAATAGGAAGCTGCAAGGCCTCCAGGAGGAGACAGTGCAGCCTGGTTTATGGACACCTCTGTGCATCTGAGGAGCTCACACTACAATTCCCATGGGCACAGCAGTGGCTTGAGGTGGGCTATTCTTGTTTCCAAACTCTGAGATATTTCCCTTTGAAATCTTGAATGTTGCTCTTTCCAGCCAAAAACGCACCTCCTTTTATTGTTTTCCAGGAGATTTTTTTTTTGAGAGTTTCTATTTCTGACAAAAAGCAACATTTTGCTCTGAGAAGAGTAATTTTTCATATTAGAAAACACAGGAAAACAGAACTTTCCACAGAAAATTAGGCTTTCAATGAAAATAAGC
This sequence comes from Geospiza fortis, assembly GCF_000277835.1. Taxonomy (NCBI): domain Eukaryota; kingdom Metazoa; phylum Chordata; class Aves; order Passeriformes; family Thraupidae; genus Geospiza; species Geospiza fortis. Next base: position 9,238,488 of record NW_005054303.1, on the reverse strand, counting down.
AAATAACCACCCCTCTCTTGCCCCTTTGCTGACTCCGACTCCCACCGCAGAGAGGGAATTCCTAAAATTAAAACTCTTTTTGTGGTGCCCACCAGAGAATGAAGTTCTAGGATGTAGCTGGGAGTCGCACATGGATCCACCCCTCCATGGGAGCCCCCTGGGGAGACAAGTTCCTAACTGGAGTGTGAACGGTGGTAATGGGAATGACCTGTGGGTCGTGATCCCAATTACTGTGGTGGGGGACAGGGCAAAGCTCTTTCCTGAGTGACTGCTCCCTTGCAAGCCTCTCTAAGAGGGAGGTCTCTGTGCAGGTCCCTTGGTCAGGGTATTATCAGAGCCTCCTGCACTGCTCTGGCAGGTGAATTGTGTCCATCCTCTTCAGGGGACACCTGCCTTCTGGTCATTCTGCTCCTCTGCTCTTTTAGGAGCCCAAGGCCAGAATTCAAACAAGTTTTGCTCCTTGGGCTTCATTCATGGCTGCATTTTTTTGGCACCAGTTAATTTTAGCCCCTTAATTTTTGCACCAGTTAATTTTACTCTCTTTGCCCTCTCTGAGACTTTGACCTACCCTTTTCCCCTTGTTCAAATGACCCCAAAGTGCTTTGAATCTCTGGCTTAAAGGGCTTCCTTCCCTGCCAGAATAACTGCACCACAGGACACCCCCCATTTTCTTCCATGTCAAGAAAAACAAAATATCTCAGGGCTGTGCAAGAAAAGTCTTCCCCTGATGATGTTTTAAGCCCAGCTGGAGATGAAACACCACACAGCTTTTTGCTCAACCTCCCCCCTCTCCTCTCCCCACCCGCCCCACCCCGCCACTGAAATGGAGGGGAGAATCAAAGTAAAACATGGATGTTGAAATAAGAACACTGAAAATAAAGTGAAATAAAATAACAATGGTAAATGATAATAATAAGGGAAAAAACAAGTGACATACAATGCAGTTGCTCACCACCCCCTGGCCAGTGTCAGATCCCCCCTTCCTGAACCCAGGTTGGCTCTGTCAGGGTAACTCCCCCCAGTTTATATACTGGGCACGATGTTCTGGGTGTGGAATATCCCTCTGCTCAGCTCAGGTCACCTGCCTCACCCAGGTTCCCTCTCAGTTTCTTTTGGGAACCTCCTCACTGGCAGAGCATGGGAAAGGAAAAAAGAAAAGAGTCCTTGACTTGAGATAAACTTGACTTAGCAAAAAACCAAAGCATCAGTGTGTTATCAGCACCATTCTCATTCTGACCCCAAAACATAGCACTGTAACCACTACTGACAAAAATTAGCTCTGCCCTAGCTGAAATCAGGACTTTTCCCTTTTCCCATCCTGGTATTTCTTTTGGCTGTTTCCTGGCCCTTTACAGTGTCATGTAGGAACTCTGTGCAGGGCTGGAGTACCAGCTCCTGGATTTTCATTGCAATAAAGCCTTGTGACATTAATGCAGCTGCTGGAGCATAACTGAAGCCTTTAAACTGCACTTTGCTTTGAATAGGCACAGGTAATTAACAGGGTCTGCTATTTGATTACTTGTAAATGTAAAGCTGTATGGAAACCAGCTGCCTGTGCCCAGAGTAGTTCCACTAGGAAGAAAAGTGGTGTTAGAATAAAATCCCTG
>NW_005054303.1:9213574-9236701 GCF_000277835.1 Geospiza fortis | reverse complement strand
TTCCAGAGCTCTGGAGTGACCTGTGTCCCAGCCCTGTTCCTTACAGAGACCTGGTGTGGGGCATTCTGGGGACCTGACAGAACTTTCTTCTCTCCTGGCTGTAGCATTAGTATTTTTGTGTCACTCCTCTGAAAGCTGCTTGAGGCAACAGGCAAATCCATGGTGAACTGTGCTGAGCCAATCCTTCACCCATCCAAACCAGCTGCAGGTTGGTGACAAATGCCAGTGACAAATGCCAGCTCCAGGCTGAGCCTCGTGTCCTGAGTTTGGCTTGAACCATCCCTGTGTTTTGTGGCACACACAGACTGTGCCTGGCCCCATGAGGGCAGCTTGAAAAACCAGCACACACCAGGGTGCTCTTTCCAATGCCACGGGCTGGGAGGGGAGGCCAGGCAGCCCAGCCTGCTGGAATTTCAGTGGGGAGCCCTCTTGGGCATGACTCAGTCTGTTGTTCTGGGTTGTAGTTCTGGGGAAGATCTGTCATGTCAGAACATGCAGGGTGGTGACATCCTTGTCATTCCTTGGGAAAAACAAAATGAAGCTCAAGCCAAAGGCTTTAGCTGAGCTTCATACTACTGTGCTGTGTATTGGTACATCTTAAGCAATGCAGTAAAGAATGAATTGAACCAAATAAATGGCAAAATAAAGAGAGATGCGTGTTAGATATAAGGAGGAACATTTTCCCAGCTGTGCATGAGTGTCCTCCTCCTGTCTCTCCAGTCCCTTGTCCTCTCTCTACTCCTAGCTCTGGCATCAGCATTGTACTCTGACACCAGAACTCTGAAAGAAAAGGGAAAAAGAATACAGGAAGTTTGTCTCCTTCCTTCTTGTACATTGAAAAGCACTGCATTCATGCTCTGGCTGTCAGCATTTCTAGGAATGGCTCCTTTTCAGAAAAGGGAATCAGGGCCCTGCAGTGTCCCTTCCCCTGGATGTGACCCTGTCCCTGCTGCTCCTGTACAACACAGGCAGATCTCCAGCCCAGAACTGGGGTTCTGACTGGTCAAAGTGACACACATTCCTGCCATTCCTGTCATTCTTGTCACTCACACCAGGAGCCCTTTTCACCAGAAGTGCAATCCTTTTCCTGTTACAGCTGATCTTAACTGCTGCTGAGCTCAAACTTCCATGACTGGAAATCAGCTCCTCTCCACCCTTCTCACAGTATTTTAACTGCATGTGGGATATTAATTACAGGTTGTCATTTTCAGACCTATACTTCTGCATTACTTGTTGCTTTAGGAGCTGAAAAATGCCACAAGAGACAATGGCTCCACAGTGGCTTTTAACCTCTGAGGACAAATCCCAGAGCTGACATCATCTGCAATTATGGTGCACAGATTCAAGCACTCTGACATAAGGTGGTAAATTATTCATGATTTGGCAGCCACCATAACTGGAGAGTGTGCTTTAAGTAACCTCACAGCTGCAAGCCTGGTTTGTCACCACAGTCATGTTAGGCCAGGGGCCCAGCTCTAAAAACAGTATTTGGATGACAGTGGCAGAGCCTTGGTGTAGATGTATGTGGGATAAATAATTTCCTCTTGATTTCATGTGAGTTTCTTGGCTAATATAGGCAGAATGATTAAAATCCTTCCTGCATGGGACCACGTGGCTTCTGCCCCAAAGACTTGGCAGTTGAAACCAAAAGAATGTTAAGTGTGGGTTGAACACACAATTGCAGCAGATTTGGTGGGCTAGTGCAGGGCAAAAAGGGAGTGAATAAATAACCTTGAACAGGCAAATTTCCCATCTTGTCTGAACAACCTTGTGATCACTTCTGTCCTGGCCAAAGATGAGGGACAGAGACCTGGGCCCCTTGGGCTGAGAGGAAAAACAACAACCATGATAGAAACAGGTGGGGACTGCAATTAACACTTGAAAGCTTTTAAGATTTAAAGAACTCAGGTGAGCAATGAAAATATACATAATTCCAGCTATGGTTATATTAAGGACAATCCTCTCCTACACATTGATATCAGAGTCCTAGCATGGAAAGTTAAAGCTGCTGCAAGCAACCAGTGTGGCTCTTGTAGGTGATTCTGCACCATTACACAGAGAATTCAGGTAAGACTGAGGCCACCATGCGGGACAGAAGGGGAGGAAATACTCTTTTTCCTCAGTGTTTGCCCCTGTGGAGACTGGGCACAAGCAGAAGGTGACACCCTGACTGGTTGTTAGGACAGGAGAATGGCTGGAGAGGAAACCCAGCACTGCAGCTTGCTGTGCCTCCTGGAAGTTTTCTTTTCTTCCAGGAGAGAGACACCAGCAATCTGTGTCTCACTTCAGCACATCACTGCTGAGGGCCACAAACCACTGTCCAATCCTAGCAGGCAATTCCTGATGTCTGATAAAATGCATTTTCTCTTTGCTGTTTGTCTTGATACGTATACAACTTTGCCATACAGCACCGTCATCATCACTGTAATAAGAACACATTAATTAATCCAGGAACCCCAGGGAAAAACAGCCATGCTCTTGTTTCCATTGTGAGAAATATATCTTTTTACTCCCAGAAAACCCCTTTGCATCAACTATTCTATTGATTACTCTGTTCATTGAAGACTTTTTCACTCATAATCAGTCATGTTACCTAGATGTAAAGTAGAGGCTGGAATAAATTTTTCAGAGAATGCTGAAAACTGCAAATGACCATATACTCACAGATTTTCACAGCCACTGGGGACTATTATGTTCTTTGCCTTGACCTCTTGTAAAGCTGAGGCCAGAGAATATGACCAAATAACTTATTTATATGGCTTTAGAGGAAACATGTTCTTTTTAAACGGCATTTTAACTACTTATTTCTCAAGGAATGTGTGTATGTTAGATTGCTTTTATGTTGTGCTGAAAACATAGTTTCTTCCCATTCTCATTTAAAATTTCAGTGTCTGCATTTCCTGCAGATCCATGGAGCTGGCTCTGCTGGTACCTGACAATGCCAGAGAGCCCAGCAGCTTTCTGCAGTGCTGATGCAATGGCCTGGGCTCAGGCATCTGCTTGGAGTGTACCCAACTTCTCCTCATGAAGGGGACAGAAAGAGAAATTGCATGGACAAGAATTAAATGTCCTTTCCTGAGCTGAATACTGAAAAAAAGGTGTGTTGCCCCATTTTGAAATGATTTCTTCCTGCTAGTGGATGAAATGTGTTGTAGTTGCCTAGGGAAAAAAAAAAACAACAACAAAATTTGATTTTTTTGGAGGCAATGTAGAGTCCTATTCCTAATCCAAGAGGAGATAATGGAGGAGGATCTGTTAGAGTTTCTGCAGGATATCACCCTGCATTGCTGAACTGCAACAACAGCTGGAGTCTGCTTGGACAGTGCTGTGTTCATGACCAAAAACTCCTCTTTGAACTGGAAAGTCCTTTTTACATCTGTGACGTGCCTGGTTAACTGCAGTGATATTGCCTGACTGGGGGCAATGGGGGAACCCTTGGAGAAAAAGGTGAGTGCTTGGGAAAGGGGACTTGGCAGGTTTTCCTTAACGAGTCCTGTCTCTTTTGGGGAAAATCTCTCCCACAGAAAATAAACTGAAAGGAGGTAAAAGTGACTGATTTTAGAAGCTGGAGGAGTAAAATCTGACAAGGCAAGGTTTAAAGTGCTGTTTGGCACATTAAAATGATTGTTGCAGCTATACTTGGAATGTGGTGCACAGGCTGACTTCAAAGGAAAATGGTGCTATCGTTAATATCTTCTGAGATGCTGAGGAGTGTCCATCAAAGGACAGATACTGGCCTCAGAGAGTGAGAGTTACATATATTAAAATACATCTGGGTAATAATTTGCATGCACAATGTCTTAATGAAGGATAAATAAAGGCCAAACACTAATGCCCCTTCCTATTAAACAAGATGCACCAGCAGCAGCTGAAAATAGAGCCCTTTGCAGGCAGGCCCTTTGAATTTCTGCACCTTTGAAGAAAAGGCTGCACAGAGATTGGTAAGTGCATTGCCCCTTTTCAGCTGTCCAGGAGAACCAAAACACAGCAGCACTGCTAGCTGCAGTCTGCCAAATCCAAATCCATCTGCAAAACAAAATCCCAATAAAACACAAAATTGCAGGAAGTCAATAATTGTATCCAATTAGGCAGGATAAGTGAGCTGAGCCAATCTGATCTCTCACACTTGAGCAGGGTAGACACAAGTGCAGTGGGATGCTGGTGACAATTTTTCCTCCAGCAATATGTGGTGAACAAAATTCTTCTTATAAGTGTGACATTTCCATGGAAGTTGGTAGTCCCTTACCCTGCAATTCAAAAGAAGTGGTTTTGAATATTTTTTTGGCATCTCCTCACACCTGAGTCGGTGTGATTGAAGCAAGCAGATTCCTCTCCTCCTGCTGGAGCCATAAATCAGCATTAGCATGTTCCTGGCCTGGAGCCTGCGTCCTGCCCCCACCTTCTGCACCAGAGGAGCTGGGAATGTCACATCCACAGGTCCTGTACCGGAGCAGTTCTCCAGAATCCTGTCACCCCTTTGACTTTCTCATCCAAGCATGCTGCCAGGAGATGGCCACTGAAAGAAACCTGTTCTCTGCAGCTCACAGCCTGTCCTGGAGAGCAGAAACATGCTCAGTGCTGAGCACTGCAGAAGGGCAACACATTTTCTGAGCTTGCTGGTGAGCTCATGCAAGCAGAGCCAGTAGTGTTTGCATGTATGGGGGTTATTTTGCCTTAGAAAAAAGTCCTTCAACCAAAAAGTCACCCAGAATTCTAAAAAAGCAGAAGACCAAATTTGATGTTTAAGCCTGTATAAGTTCCTTCTGGATTTAGAGCTAATCAGTGCCAGGGAGTGGCACCCTTGGAGGAAGAGCCAGTGCCTGCAGCAAAAATCTGTTTGGAGGATGCTGTAGTGATGCCTGTCACTGTTAAAGAGTCTGATTTATGGAAGAGAGTTACAAGCTTTATGGAAAGGAATTGTGAGACAGGGCAGACAGCATGGAGAAGGTGTGGGGATCTAACAATACTCAGCAGTGCTTCTTAAGAGACAGAAATAACAACCTGTATCAGCAGCAGGTAATCAGCAAATTGCCCCATTTGTAAGGCCCCCATCACCTTTTTCCATTTGCCCCTGTATACTTTGGAGGCCTGGTGTGTCTGAAAGCCAGCACACAGCTAGCCCAGAGTCCCTTCTGACCAGCACTGGAGTGAGTTTTAATGAGAACTGGAGTGGTGCTGGTGGCAGAAATGTGTGCTGCCAGAGTGACACTGACTCCTGAGCCTTGCTTTTGGTAAGAGGGGTGCCTGCTTCAGCTTACATTCCTGAATATTTTAAACCTGACATTCATACCCTGTGTTTTACTACCTGCAGGTTTGGCATGCTTAGTGTACTTTGAAAAAAGCACACCACTGCACAGAAACCTCTGCAACAAGTGTTGTGTATCAACCATGTATATATGACAGAAAAATGTGTATCCAACTAAAGGCTCTGTTACATACACACACGTGCCAGCAACACCTTTAAAGCTCTCAGCATTTGGTTTCAGTGCTTAAAATTCAACGATGCTCATGCTTCAAAAACTGGAAGGATAACCAGAAGACATGAGGTGCCTCAGGGCAATGAAAGTTACTTCTTAGAGGTATTTGTGACACATGATTTAAAATAGGATGCTTAGCTTTTATTGCTCCAAATCATTTCTGTTGGCCATAGATATACAGCAATAGAGTAAATCCATTCCTAGTCTGGTTATTTCTTCTCCCTCACTTCCAAGAAATCAAATTTTTGTTTTAAAAAAATGTACATGTAATTAAAGGACATGTAATTCAGCAGAAAGTCTTTAAAATGCATAACTGATTATCTACTTCCTGTAATTGCTGGTTTGTATATTGAAACTTAGATTGAGTTGGCAGACAATAAAAGATTATTTTTTAATTAGATATACTCATCCCTATCATTTGGGAATAGGGGATATTTTCCACCACTGCTGTGCTTCCTATCCGGGAACATGCACTAATCTCTTGCTTGCTATCAATGTCATTTTTTTCCTAAATGAGAAATAAACAGAAGCTGCCTCTCTTGCAGAAACAGCACAGCTAGGCTGTGTTTTCAGTCTGATAGGATGGTGGTAGCAGGATGGTTTATGTGTATAATATGACAAACAAGACTATGTACCCTGCTCAGTTCAAAGATTTGAGATTCATTTACAATCCCCAAGAAATATTTATGTTCATTCTTCATTAGAAATTCTGCTTTTGCATCAGAGGATTGTCAGCACAAAATTATCACCCTCAAACTATTCTATTATAGGGTCCCAATAACTAAATTTCTTTTCCTTGTGACAAATGAAGCAATTGTTAGCTGTGTTAAAAGAGATCTCGTGTAACCTCTTGCCCTGCAAGCTCCATCTAAAATGACAACAACATCTCTAGAGATCTTTCTTTCCTTGATAATGAGCTCTCAATTTATAAATCCTTTCTCACATGGGGACAACATTCCAAAGCCACCAGGAGGGTCCCCACAGCTCTCCCACTCAGCCTGCCCTGCTCCATCTGCATTGCTGCCATGTGGTGACCAGAACAGTGGATTTCATGGCAGTGATGGGTGGGCTTGGGTTTATTTTTAGTTGTCCTTTGCATGTAATTCAGACTCCAGAAAAGAAGGTGGTGGAAGCACTGGCCACCCTTCCCAAGCCCTCTGAAGAAGATGCTATGAGCCCATGTGTGAGGCACAGCCAGTCCTGAGCTCGCATTTCTAGATAGAAAATGATGTTTTGTGATTTGGGGTATGTTTTGATGTTGTGATTTGGGGTATGTTGCAAAGCTGTCCCTCTAACTCAAGCTACATCAAATTTTGCTTGCCCCTAATTTTTATTAACCTTCTTTGCACATCTGCTTCCTCTTCCAGACTGTGCCTTGTCACAGCACTGCCTCTGCAACTCCTGCTATCCCTGATAGCTTTCCCTCTTGACTACTGTAAATCTCCTTCTATTGCATTTTTTTTTTTTCCCTGCAGGCCTCTGTCTCTAAACAAAAAGGATGTGATTCTTCTCTCACTCCCACTGGCTTTAACCTGTTGTAGTTTTCCATGTCATTATTCATGGTTTAAACGAGGCTAAGTGAAAGAAGAATGGCGCACAGCGATTTTCATTATGCCAAAGCCATGCTATTCTCTGCACGCAGCCTATGGTATTATATGCCCCTGTCCCTTTACCACTTTCAAAGGCTTCCTTTTCTCCTGATCAAGCTCAATAGAATGCTAAAGACTTCCAGAGCTTGTTTTTTGAGCTTGCCTGACCCCGCTCCTCTGATCTCATATCCACTCCCATACACATTTACTTAGATTTTTCTAACCTGGCCATCTCCTGTGGCTGCCCAGCTCTGAGCATCTGGGTGTTTGTGGTTATTTATGCTTGCCATTTGTCTGATGTGTCAAACCTGTGAGTCATTTTCCCTCTCAGGCTCACCTTTGCAGCTTCCCTCAGCCTCCCAGCTGCCAAGCAGGCGCCGCTGCCACGCTCCCTCTGCCCCTCCTCAGGGCTGCACTGTGATGCCTCACTGCACAGCTCTGGCTGGGATGACCTGTCTCTTCTTTCTCGTTATGATTTCACAAGACCTGGTGGCTTTTCTTTCTTGCACCAAGCATCCAGAGACCCCTCATCTGGCTGCTGTGTGTACACACAGCCATTGGTACATGATGCTCTTCCCTTGAGGTCTTCCTCCAACAGGGCGGCCACACTGCCCTGTCAGACACTTCAAAACTGACTCATTGCTCCAGCACCCTCCATCCAGCTGATTTCCACCTCTTCTCTGCCCCAAAGGGGTGATGGGCTGTCCCTGAAGGCTCATGTCCCCTGGGCACAGCAGGATCCTGGGGTGTCTCTAACTGTGGGTCCACGGTGTGATTTACCTACTGGTGGCACCACACAGGTTTTCCCAGTCAGGTGTGCACCCAGGCACCTTCCTGTGATTAAATAGTGCTAATAAAGCAAGCTTTGTCAAAGTTGGTGTTTTTCAAGCTGCATTTTAATGACATTGACTGAGGATTTATGTTCCTGTAATATGTGCAGGCATAGGCTGCTCCTTCTTTTCCTTCAGTAATTGCTCCGCTGCCCTTTATGTGGAGAAGAGAAAGTGAGAGGTGGAGAGCAGCTGAGTAACCTCTAGCTGCTACTGCATCTTCAGGAGGCCTTTCAGGCTGGCAGGTGTAACCTTTGGAGAAGACATATGCTATCATCACTCTTCCTCTCCACCCAGCGAGCTACAGCTGAGGTGATTTGTGATCAGATGATTCAGAGAAGAACCCCAGGGCAGGACTGCCTGAAATATCCAGGTGTCAAGTGTACTATCATCTTTATATAGCTTCCTTTCTATCAGGGAACATACAGTATCATGTTGGAGCCCTGCTGCCCAGAGCAGCAATTTTCATGTGCATACATAACCCTTGAGAGGTTTGTGCATCTTCCCAAGGCTGGAGCAGGTTCTGTGCATCTTTTTTCCCCCTTTGCAATAGGTCCAGCAATGTCTTTTGTCTCAATATGACAAAATTTGAGATTACCTAGGCAAAAAGGAAGAAAATACTTATGTTTCTGTATAAGTGACAGCATCACTGCTAGAAATTATCTTAGGCGTCTTTCAGTATCCCAGAAGGTTTGATCACAGTGACTTGGAGTGACAGCAGAGAAGCTGAGCCTTCTTCTGAGCTTCACCTGCATTTTGGTCAGCAGGTACCATCCTCTGATCATACATCCCTCACCCAACACCTGCTTTGCAAAAAGTGTGTGAGAGAGCTGTGGAAAGTGGAGTTTTTGTGGAGTTTGACCATAGGGAAACTGTGTCAGATCTTCTATACCTCCTTATGCAGAGATCAATCCAGGGAAATGTGAGGCAGTCACCCCAATTGTCTTTGATGGGAGTGGGTATGGCTGGGAAGAAACAAGGTTGTATTCCTGAAATCTCAAGGCACTGCTCTGGAGCTGCCAAGTTTTCTCACAAAATCAGTTTATCACAACTCCCATCCAGCATTTCTGGCTCTTTAGCCTGAGATTCATTGTGCTGACTGTTTGATTAGAGGGTTCAGACCCGTTCTGAGGGGTGGAGAGGTCCTGGTTCCCTTCCAGTGGGATGCTTTAACCAGTGTTCTGCACTCTACAGAGCAGGCAGCACTCTAAGATCCTTCCTACCCAGTGAAAATGAGTCTTTTGAGCTGTTGTACACTGAAAACTTACACTTTCTTCCCTTACAGTGTTTTAAGTTAAGCTATTCATTACTTCTGTCCAGAATTTCAGGCTGTCCAAGCAGAGTAAAAAATTCAGAATGTGCATTTTCTGCACGTGCCCAGATTTGCTCTGGAGCACATGTGATGTGCCCAGCATTTCCAGGGGCCTTTGGTCTGCACACTGGACAGATGGTCTGTACATGCACAATGAATGCCATGTGTTTCTAAGCACAGACCATCTGCAAAACGTGGGCAGAGCATGACTGATGCTTCCTGAAAACCTGGGACAGAAATATGGCAGCCCTGTGGCTGATGCTCTGCACTGTGACTGAGACCAGGATTTTCAAAGGGCTTTGGCCTTTCTGCTGCTGCTGATTTCAGCAAATCTTTCGGGGCAGATGCTGAGCAGGGCTTGGGCTCCACGAGGGGGTCATTTGGTGGGACAGATGTTGCACATGCTGGATGTGTGAGTGCAGCAAGGAAGGGCAAGGAAACGCTTCACTGGGAGGCTGCTTGGAAGCTGTGGTGCAGTGTGGAAGGCTGCAAAGTGCAGCTGAGGTCAGGAAGATATTTTAACATTAATTCAGGATGATGAAAGGGCTGTATGGCTCTTTTAATGGAGTTCTACAGATAAAAAGAAATGCACCTACTTGTATTGAAAGCTGTTTTATTTATTCACTTATTAGTCACCCTTGAAATTACACTTTATTGTAAAAGTATCACTATTTTCTTCTCCAATGGATACCTGATTAATGTCTTGTAAGCCATATATGCCCTGGCAAATGACAGTGATGTGTTTCCCAGCTGATAGCTAAATCATTCTCTAAATGAGTTATTGTCTCAGTACCTCTGGCACACTATACTGCCCACTTGATGAGCCCTCCCCAAGCAGAACCAGATTTACTTTATTTTGCACTAATTTAGAATGGTGTAAACCTAAACATTCAGCAGTGAGAAGTTTCCCAAAAGCTTTTCTGTTGAGTTTTCCCAGGTGGTACAACTTGTATTTTAAACTCTCCCAAATGAAAAGGTCATCCCATTTATTCCAAGCCTGACTTGAGACTTTCCTATAGCCAATATTTATATAGGAGAACACTCTCATTAGCCCAGTACTGCTGCCTCTCAAGAGTATTTTGTAGATTTTCAAATTTGCAGCTCTCCCATATCAAGGAAGGAAGAGCTTTTGGGGCAGACAGCCTGTTCTCAGAGGAGCAAAACACAAGTTTTGGGAATGAAAATTCCCATCATCCCACTGTGGCCTTCACTGTCTCTGGAGTTTCTGGCTCCTGGGGATAATTCAACAGCACATCACAAGAAGTTAATTTTAACCTCTTGTCTTGGCTTACCTCATTACTCCCATTTCCCATTCCCTTTTCTCTCCCCTTTCTCCAAACCCTCCCGTATACGAACTCTCTGTTTGGATGTGCTGGGTCACTGTGGTTGCCAACACCAAGAAAATGGAGATTCTTCTGAAGGCATTACACATTTTGAGCTTAGCTTCTCTCTCAGATGTGGTCCTTACCATGCTTTTGAGATTGTCAGCCACCCTGCTATTCTTCAGCACTATTATGTTTACTGAAAAATCAGTGTGTATAAAGTAACCATCTAAGTTTGCAGCTGGAACCATTAAGTCTTTCAGCTGTTGCCTGTCTGCTCCACTCCTTTTCACTCTGTTTATTTTATTCACAGGCCTGAACAGCCCATTTCTATTTACTTCTGTATCCTTTGCAACATCTCGCTCAGTTTGAGTTTTGGCATTTCAGTCTCAAGCTTCTTGGCCTCCGAAGTACTGTTCTCTTTGCTGATTGCCTTTTTTCCATTCTTTGCTGGCCTTTTGTTGATTGCCATTACACTTTGTTGAGGTAGTTTACCCATTCACTTACATTAACAGTAATTTTTACAGGCTTTATTTTCCCCTGGCTTGGGACATGTACTGGAGGTAGTTTCTGTACTTTTCACTGAAAGGAATCACAGGCCTTTCCCACATTCATGCTTTTCAGCTTTTTAGTCCAGCTGAGTTCACTAATTAGTCCCCTTAATTTCTCAAATTTCACCCATTCGAAATGTAGAACCTTAATTACAGACCTATTTTTGTTTACCCTTCATTTAATTTAGGCTGAATCAACTTGTGATCTCTCAGTCAAAGGTTATTTTCTTTGATCACTTCTTCTGTAACATGCTTTCTATTTACCAAAATTAAGCCTAAAATAGCATCAGTGGTTCAGCTCTCTTTGGTGAATTAATTTGTTGGCAATTACATCTAAGACTGTCTGGGCCACGCTGCCAGTAGGAGCTTCTGTGTCCATGAAAATGTATTTCTTTTCCTCAAATCTCATTCCTTAATGCCATGGTGCATCATCTGTGATATTGATAAAGAAGTACATAAAATGCTAAAAAAAATCTAGAGAGGAACAGAGAACACAACAGGGAGATTTTTGTGTCACTCTGTAATTTTTTAATGCTGTATGCATTTCTGGTACATCCCATCTCATAAAGGATATAGAATACATGGAAAAGGTTCAGAGATGGGCAGCAAGAATGTAATATGGAAGAGCTTCTGTCTGAGGAACAACTGACTGAGATAACAGGCTTCAAGCTGGAGATAATTGGAGATATCAATACTGACAGCTGGGATGCCATAAAAATAGTAAATAAGCAGGGATTGGTCACTGTTCTCCCCTAGATAAGGAAATATAAGAGGTATGAGGAAAACCTAGCAGATGGTTAGTTCAAAGGAGGCAGAAAAAAATGTTTCTTCTTATGGTGTGCAGTTCTGTGAAACTTCTTGCCGCAGGTTGCTGTTCCTGTTTTATAGGGTTCAAAACAAACAAAAAAGCAAACCGGCCCTAGGCAGATTAATGGAAGAAAAAAAAAAAATCTAGTGAAGACTTTTGCCAGTATCTCTGACTCAGAAGGCCTGTGTAGGCAAGGTGTTTATCCTGAGGAAGTATCACCACAGACTTTCTGTCTTCTATTCTACCCTGGACATCTGTCTTTGACCATTTTTTGGAATCAGATGGATTTCTAATGTGTAGGAATGCTTCTATAACCCCACATACAGTGATGAGCAAAGGACTTTAGCACACTGAAATTTTAGCAACTCCAAAATTATTCCCACTTTGTGACTAAGGATAACACAGGATTATAGGGTGGTGAGCCACTTGAACAGGCTGCCCAGAGACATGGATGCCACATCCTTGAAAGTGTTCAAGAACAGTTTGGATTGGGCTCTGAGCAATCTGGTCTAGCAGGGAGGCAGAATTAGATGATCTTTGAGGTCCCTTTCAACCAAAATCATTCTATGATTATTATGAATTTATTTTTGATTTTCCTCTCTCTGGTTATTGGTACAGGCCTGGGCTGTGCTCAGTTCTGTGTGGTATGTTCTTGCCATTTCTGCTTAATTTCCAATCACCTTTTCGTTGGAAATGATCTCAGTGCTTTCTCCATGCCCTGGTAGGCAGCGTGTCTCTGAGCAAAATGCCAGGGAAGCAGAGAATTCTGCTCCCGGCCTTCTAAGGAATAAAGTCAGGTGAAGCCAAACAATTAAGAAAATGTGATTGACTAATAATTATGACCGAGTTAATGGCCTCAGATATTGCATACCTGTGCCACAGTGTTCTTAGGTATCAGAAATTCTGTGAATCCACTGTGACCACTCTGCTACCAGCACTTACCCTGCTCTGTCTCACCTCTCTGTTTGCAGAAAATGCTGCCAAAATTGAGTTCATATCATGCAAACCTTTAACAGCTGCCTGATGTTCCTTTAATCTTTTACATATGCTGCATTCAGCCTCCTTCCAGTAAAAAGCACATGTTTTTTAAATGCTGCAGCCTCCTATAGGAGGTCTAAGTTTTGATTTATGACCTGCAAACCAAAGGTAACCAGGAGTGTGCAGTTGTTGTATGAACTTTGGAGTTGCTCAGACAATGGGATTGTGTTCAAAGGACTGGGATCCTCCACCCTGCTTTTGGTAACTGGCTCTTGCTTGCACAAAGACATAGATCTGTCTTGGCACATGTGGGGAGAATAGTCTGTCTTTCCTGGATTGTTTTCCTTCTCCAACTTTTGTCTTGTCTGTTAAGGTCATTAGTTCCTCGGGCAAACTCTCTGCACTGTTTGTTCAGAGCTTAGAACAAAGAGATCATAGCCAGGCCCCCAGACACCACCGTAAGGCTGCTGTGAATGATCCTTTTTCAAACTGCACAGATCATACCAGGGAACTCCCACTTGGATGTTTCCAGACTGGTCATATGCACATCATTCTGACGATTGATTTTTTGTGGTTGCTTTGAAAATCAACAGTTTACTAGGGGTTCAATATGAACAGAAAAAGAAAGAAGCAGTGTTCTTACCATGTCTCTCATGAGATAATCCTCTCTGGATACTTTCCAAGCTTTCTTCTTCCTGAGGATTTTTTTTTAGAGTTTTTGTCCCTAAAAATCTTTGATCATTGTGCCTACATTAGTCTACTTTTGGAGCATCTTAAATTAAAGCTCATCAAAAGTTGCTAATTTTTTAAAATTCACAGATGCATTTAAAAATTCTTTTGAATACCTTCCTACTCCTTCACCTCCCAGAGTTCCTATTTTTCATTAACACATTCTTTTAAAAAACCTTTTAATCTTCACCTTCACTGTATGTCAGTCTATGGCTGATTGATTCAGAGTGTCCTCAAAGCTAGGACTGGAATCCTTCCTGTCTTCTCCAGCACTTCCAACTACCTTCCTGGCAGTGTCCTACCCTTGTTCTGACTCTTTGTCATAGGTATTTTGTCCTTTCATTTGTACTTGCAACTTCAGGAAGCATTCCTTCATTTATTTTTCTGTGAGAGGGCCACCAGGAGCTTGCTGTGTTCATGTAGCCTCCCAGTTCCTGTCTCATTTTAGTGGCTTCTGAGCCTGGTTAAGAGAGTGACTCACCAAAATATTTTGCATCTCGCTGTATCGGTTGAAGGAGCCCTTTTGCATCAGCATGGATTTCTATATAAATATGGATGTGCCATCCTGCTAGCTTAGGGTTCTATTTACCTGCTCATGTGTCTGTCTATCAAGCACTGCTCTCGATGGAAATTGCATCAATGTCTCTTCGTTACTTTGAAGTGATTTCTAGACAGCCACTTAGCAAAGAATATTAACATTGATGGCATATCTATTTCCCTATCCCTGCAATTAAAAATTCTATCCATTGAAACAGTTCTTATGGGCCCATGACTGAAGCAAAAAAATGAGGAAATTCTGCCTGGGAATGCAGTAATACTTTGTGTAGCAGAGGGCAGTAGGACCAAATACAAGGATTGTGGTATTCCAAGAAACACACAGGGAGAGAGGAATTGAGCTCCACTGATTTCAGCTAGCAATTAACTTCAGTGAGGCAAAGAGTCCTCCCCCCACTTCTCCCTTGCACAGCTCTCACACAACCAGAGACCCTGAGAGCTGGTCCTGACAAAAGATACTGTGTAAGCTGTGGTAGACTTAAATACAAGGGGTTTTTTTCCTTCTGTTCCCCTTTTCTTTGATGTGTTAGTGCTTTATACATTCTGAAGTTTAGGAACTAGCAGGATTTCTGGACCTGATGCTTTTACTTTGTCGATCAGGAGTATTATGGGGCACTGTAAGACAGGCTGATTTCAGCAGACCCATTATTTGACAAGGGCTATTTACTCTCTCTGGTTTGGGGCATCTAATATAGATAGCTGAATAGAGCATAAGGCCCACTGTTCAGTCACAGGACTTAATCTGGCCTGTTTCACATGAAAGCTCATCCAAATATCATTCTTGAACTATTTTGGAAAATTATGGGATGCACCTCCTGGAAAATTACACAGGGACCTAGTTTGCATGGGGCAAATAGTACAGCATTTTTCCTTTCTCATGATTCCCAGAATAGGCAGGCACTAAATCAAGCTCTGCACAGCAGGGCTCAGTGCTGCAGCTGGTATCAGTGTGACTGTCACTGTGCTCTCACCACAGCAATCCTTTCATATGATACATGAGATGTTCCTGGCCAGGATTCAAAGGGCAAAGGGGAGAAGGATAACAGTATAGGCCCTGGGTTTTGTGCATTTTGTTTGTTGGAACATCCTTTTAACAATTCAACAGTGTACGCTGCTGGGTTAGGCAAAAGTCATTAACGTTGTCCTTGGTAAGAGGATCAAGTAATAGTGCCATATGCTCCCATGCAGTGACATGCAATCACTGTCTAGAGGAATTTCAAAACTGAAAACCAGATTAGACTCATTTTGCTTTACTCTAGGAGTATACATTATCACTTCACCAATGTCACTGAAGTATCTTCTGTGCAAAGCAGAGATGTAGAAGAACCAGCAAATCAGTTTTTTTCCTTAAATAACTATTTTTCTGTAGCCTGAATTTGTTTTAAAGGAAAGTCTACTTGTCCCCTTATTAATGGAGTCACGGCTCAGTGCCATCACTCCATGCTCTGGAGAGCTGCTGATCATGACTTCATCTCTGGGAGCTGAGATGTTCCCTAAAGACCACTGCCAGGCTGGGTCCTCACAGCCATCTGAAGAGGTGCAGAACTCCCTGGATAGGTATGAAGCCTTTTCAGCTCTGGGAAGTCATAAAAAAAAAAAAGAAGAGAAAAAATTAAACAATGGGCAAATTGGTAACATCGAACATGGCGTGTTCTGTGCAAGACACTCAGATCCGTGTTGGCTCCCACCTTAATCCACCCCTGCTGACATGCATCAAGACTAAATCAGCACAGAGCCTGGCCCCTGTACTGTGTAAACATTAACTAATTAATCCTCCTTACAGCCCTCAGAGGCTGCAAAGGGGTTATTATTATACTTCTCTTCATAGACTGTGTAACTGCAGCAGTGTGGATAAAAGATTAAAGGACACAGACATAATGATTGCTGAACTTGGGTGCAGAAGAACTCTTGGACCTCTCTTGAGCACTTTTCACGTAATTTTTTAGCAGTCCCAATTGAATAATAAACAGGTGGGGCTGTATAATCTATTTCAAAATAAGCTTCAGGGCCTTATCCTTATCTGTGTTACGCCTACAAATCCACAGAAATTCTGTTTGCTCCTTGGAGGGGTTTACAGCAATGCTGAAAATCAGAATCTTTCCTATAATATTAATATAAAATGTGAGGAAAAAATGCCCAACAACAAACAAAGGGCAATGCTGAATATAAGTTTGTTACAAGCAAACTGGTTATGTTTGGTTTTTTCTACATTAATGCTGTCCAGCAGTCCCCTGTGCATTCTCAAGGAAATGACTTCGTTATATCAGTGAAGTATATTTGAAACGAAATCACTGGCAACACCAAATGTGCCCAGACATGACAAGACTTTTAAATAACAACAGAATAATTCTATCTCCTTTCCTGTTTGTTCCATGTTAACTTAAGGAGATTGGTGCTGACTTTCTGGAATGGGTGCAGCAAGCTGTAAATGATGTATGAAAATGAAATGAAAAGTCTCTGCCCAGGACACTGTGCACAGCAATCACTGCTGAGGCAAGTTAATAGCTCTTTGCTCCTGTACACTCTGACATGAGACAGAGCCAGAGAAGCCAGCAAAGCAGAAATTGGAACAACTACCCAAAAATATCCTGGATAGGACGTCTGCTGATTCTTCACTCAACCTCATTTTGGGTGGCAGTGTCCTTCAACAGGGTTGAAAGGAAAGAGACCCAAATGTTTATAACCCTTCCTGTACAAGCCAGGTGGTTTGCTTACAGGTAAGGAACAAGTCAGACCACGATACCAACTTCTCAGGTCCTGTTTTTTCCTGCCTCTCTTTCACAACTTTGTTTACTGTCCTCCTGTGTTGCAGCATCAGGCCCCTGGGGCTGTGCAGTTGAAAGAGACAAATGGGCATCAAATAGGCAGAATGAAGCTGCTCCATGAGTGTGGGTGCAGTTGGCACCTGGTGGTTGTGTCAGCAGGGCTGGGCACGGTGACAGAGGGCAGCTCTGTGACCCATTTAGTGGAAGGCTCCCTGGTGGTCCCACTGCAGTGCAGCACCACAAACCGTGGTTATTAATACCGTTAAAAATTCATGCAAGCCCAGGTTCTGCAAAGGCTCTGCCATGTGAACAGCCTCTGTGGAGGTAAAGAGGGCACTGCAGCAAGAGTACCAAGCTGATATCTGGGTACTGATACACTGGTTAGAAGTTCCTCTTCAGAGCTTTGGGCTTGACCTACTCTGTGTCCTCAGGTGAGGGACTGACCAGATGTTTCAGCAAACATCCCTCATCTGGCATCCCCTCTTGGACATTTGCTATGTAGCTCTCTGCTCCACTCCCTTTTTGCATAAGTAACTGGTGCAAGTGCAAACGAAATCCAACAGAAATTAAAAAATAATACAAATTAAGCAAGACGCCATTTGTGAGGTACTCCTTCACAGCTCAGAAGCAGAGGGAGATGGGATTTAATTTAGGCCAGTCCTCTGCTGTATTTCAGATAAAGGATTTTTAATCTAGTTGTAGGTTGATAAAAATACCCCTCTCTGATCCTGCAGGCAACTTTTTCTGCCAATTTTCTTTGCACAGAGGAAGAGAGGGGAAGAAATAATTGAAAGAACACTGCTGCATAGAAAATGACACTGACGGAGTAACGCACTTTGGAACTGCGTGCTCTGCCAAATCCTTGTTTTCTACTCTTTTTTCCTTCCTTTTTTCTTCAGAAATTTAAAGCTATTGGTATTCATCAGCATGATTAGGTGGTGTTTTTTTTTCCCTGAGCAGTAGCCAGGTAGCAGTCTTTTAAATACAAAATGATTTGATTCCTCTATTCTGGAGTGTTATTTCAACTTTCAGAGTACAAGTTGTTCCCTTCCACCTCAAGCAGAAAATTTTCAGGGTTAATTTATTCATCTAATTGCTGGATGCACATGTGGTATTGCAGTCCACAGTGATTTTATGGACTTAGGGCTATGGTAATGACTTAATAAACATGCATGTGTACATGATTTGAAGGCAATGTATTCTCTTGAATGTAACATTTCTGAAAACACGGCATGAAAAATAAAAGGGTAGCCAGAGGCATATCTCAATGGAGGCGTGAAATGCTGAGCTTTTAGTATTTTTCCAAATTAAAGACTCTGTTTAGAAAAGGTACTACCTGTCCAGCTTTCTGACAATTCATAGGCATTTGAATGATCAAAAAAACCTCACCATTCAACACTTTTTTTTTTTTTTGGCCTCATTTGCCTCAAAGCTCTTTTAAACCCTGGTCTAGGGTCTTGAAATTAGAGTGCAAGTATCCACAGAAAAGCAAAGCTCAGCTGAGTGGGGAAAAGGAACAGGACAAGTTTGATGGACAGCTTTCAGGAAGGGCATGTTAGAAAATCTCTGTTGTGGTTTATGAAAGGGTGAGGGAGGCCAGGAGGGAGGGACAAATTTCGGGAGCTGTTGATTGAGGGGCTGGTTAATTACGCCACGCCAGCTTAAACAAAACCCAGCACAAATGCACCTCTGTTAAAGTGCATGAATTTACTCTGGTGGACTGTTGAAAGGAGGAAAGGTTGGGCTCTGTAAACACTGGCCAATTTATTATGCTTGAAATTTAAAACTATTTTTGATTCTCCCATTGTCAATTATTAAACCTGATGGTCTGGATGCAAATTCCCACTTGGGAATGAACCCAGCACATGCCTGGGGTGCTCACTCTCTGCATAGCTCCTTCTGTTCTCCCCTACTCACTGCCCAAACCAGGATGGGGCTTTGACTGACCCCATATGGCAGCTCCTTTGCTCTTCTCCAGTCTAACAGAGCCATGATATGTGCTGGCAGTGCTGCATGAAGTGCTAAGAGATTTTTTGGTTTTTTTTTTTTTCTGATGAGGCCAATTTCCACTGGCAAGCAAGGATCTTCTTGAGTGGTCCCTTAATAAATGTCTGGTGAAAAGGTTGTTTCTCTGATAACTGGGGGAAAGGAGCTGCTTGCACTGAGAGTTGTTTGTGTACTCAGTTATATTGGGTGGGAGGACTCTAGTTCTTTAAACTTTGCTTTCCCAAATATGTACTCTTTTGCTTCATATATCTAATGGAATGGTTTATAATGACATCCAGATCATTAAAACTTGAGATCAGGTGCCAAGTGGTTGGCTAATAGCAGATGTAAAAATCTTTGAGTCTTGGAAAGATCTGGATAATCGTTTTAGCCATTGCCTAGGCGTGATACCTGCAACACTTCAGGATATTTTTTTCCTGGAACTGGACAGGTCACAAAGTTTCCAAATGTTTTAGCTCAATTTTGAACAGCATTTGGCTCACTTTTTAGTATGGCTCTAAATGGATGCCAGAGGCTCACCTGCACTCTGAGATCTCTGCTTCCTTTAAGCTGTGACCAGAAAATATCTCACTGGCAGCACTTAGCTGTCACTTGAGATGGAAAAGCCCTCCTTGAACAGCCACGGTGAATAAAGCTCCTGCCACGATGGCTACTTTTGACCTTGACCAGATGAGTCCCCTGGGGATACCTGTAAGCATTTCAGCATGCTGTGGATTTGGATGCCATCTCAGCCTGCTCTGGCTCAGGAGGCTGTTCTGGGACATGACTAGTTTGGGGTCTGAAGGTGGATGTAAGGAAGGCCCAGAACCTTCAGAGAAACCTGTAGTTGATGGGAAGGAGCATCCTGCATCCCACTGTCCTTGACTTTGTAATATGCATTTGCCCATCCAACCTTGCCCCTGAAAATTGTCTTTCTACTGGAACTGATTTTCAGGTTTTGTGGAGGTAAATGGTGATGAATTGTTCTGCTTGAGCCATGGCATTTATCCTCCAAAAAAGTCACACTTTTTGGAGAAGGATCTGGTGAAGGACATGACTTTGTGTCTTGCCCTGCTGTGACTCTGAGGCACAGTTGAGTTTTTCTCTTGCTGCTTCCCTGCTCCCAAGAAGCCAAGTTTAACTCATTTTTCTACTAAAGGAAGAAGCTAATGTTGAAAAATGAGCCACAGAAGTGCAAGTCTTTTGAAGCCTGTGGTGGTTACAGCTGTTGGCTGCCTTGGTGAGAGCAACATCTTCCTCCCCTGTGCTTGATGCAAAAGCAACAAGAGAGTTACTATGGATTTCAGTTGGGTTGACTCAGTCTGGAAGATGTGATGAATTGCTCTCCCACTTTCACATTTGCTGTCCTGGATATTTAAAAGCAGGAGAACTGTCTGTGCATCTGTCCATCCCTAGAGCTGCTGTAGGTCCTTGTTCATGGTGCTCAGTGGCTACTCAACCATAACAGCCAATAACACCCAAAAGGGCCATGAGTTCCCTCTGCCCTTGGTGTCCAGCACTGTGCCTCCATTCTGGCTGCAGCTCTTGTGCTCCCTGCTGCTCCCTACACCCATTCTTTTTCATTTTGCCGCTGCTGGTTTTCTAGTGAGGTGCCATTTGTCACAACCGCTTTATTGGAGCAGGGGAGAGATTGGGCTGGGGGTTGAGCATGCACAGCTTCACAAGTTACTGCCACAGCACCAGATCCCATCAGCAAAGAGCTGAAGGTGACTGCAAGCACATCCTGGGGAGTTTCATTCATTACTCCCACGTACAAGCAAGACAAAGCTATTCCTCTTTGCCCTCTTGGGAGGTGCTATTTAAAGGAGAAAAAGGCAGGTCTCTCTTCAAAGAGCACACAAGCTAACCAAACTAGGCAAGGGTGGGAGAAAATAAATATTATCCTGACTACTGAGATCAAAAGCAAGGCTTGGAGGTGCTAAATGATTTGCCTGAGTTGGTATAAGCAGTCTGTAAAAGAGCAGAGGTGGGAAGTGAAACCAGAGCTCTTGCCCAGCAAACAGTGTCCTCTGAAATACAATGTGGTCAAGAAAACAACAGTTTCATCAAAATCCAGCAGTTGCCTGTGAACTCTGACACCTCAAAACAAGTGACATAATTAAAACAAAGAAATGATTATTGTTTATTTTTCTGATAGTATTTTTCTCGGAAAAAAACTGGTTGCTTTTTTCCCCCACTGTTTTCATTGTTATTTGTTGTTATTACTGTATTTAATAACTAATCATTAATTGTTTTTTATAGCAACACACATCAAAATTCCTGAGTCTAAATGTTCCAAAATTCTTGTTCTCAGAAACATTTACAAGTTAATTCCTTCCTCTGGCTTTGAACTAAAAGGTGTTGGAATATGTTGGTGTTTGTCAAAAGACAAGTCTCATTCTGGTGAAGGATGAAGAGCAATGTGTTTTGTACTATTTGTTTAAAGATTGCCCCTTGATCATCATATTTTACCAGGTTAAAAATAGGAATGATGTTCATTGCATTGGGAAATATGCTTGCAATACACTTGTGTTGTTTTCAGAAAGAGTGAGCTCTTAATTACCTACAAAAAATTTTGCCTCATACACTCAGACACTATGAATATAACCCCTTAATTAACGATTTAATTCCTCTAAATTAAAGAAATATCATTTAGAATATTAGCATGAAGACATTTGGGTCATTAACACCAGCTTTATCTTCTGCATCAAAAACAAGAAAA
Organism: Geospiza fortis; assembly: GCF_000277835.1. NCBI lineage: Eukaryota > Metazoa > Chordata > Aves > Passeriformes > Thraupidae > Geospiza > Geospiza fortis. The sequence goes on along the minus strand of NW_005054303.1, from coordinate 9,215,077 downwards.
ATATTTTATTCTTTCCTTGAACTGGAGTGTCAGGTTTTATTTTCCTGGATGAGCAAAGGAGAGCTTGGTTCCTAACTCTTAATTCTGTATTTCTAATCAAAAAAGAGCACACCCTGGATTCATTTCTGCCCTTGTTGTCACAGGCTGCCTGGCTGTTCAGTTCAGGAGAAGGAAGTTAAGTTATTGCTCCCTTGACAGACCTCTCTGTCAACTCTTCAGGATGTCAGTGCTGGTTTGTTTGGTGGGAAAACACCAAAAGTCAACACCAGGAGGGACTGGAAATAGCACTCAGATGGTCAGGGGACACACAGCGAGTTGAGTGGAAGCCCATGAGAGAGCTGAGCACAGTAAGGAACCATTTAATGGAACCATTTAATGACTGAGTAACCCCTGCTTCTCTTGGGCTACCAGGATCCCCCTGGTGCCCTTGCCCATCAGCCAGTAGTGAACACATCTGTTCTTGGTAGAGATTTTTCTGCTGACTTCTCCCAGGCTCATGTGTGAAACCCCTGCTTTGAGGTTGAGGGTAATTACTGCTGCATAGCACAGACATGTGGGGTTGATTAGTTCCAGGCCAGATAGGGAGAGGGTGCTGATGGTTCCCAGGTAGAAATGGAAACAGGACAGATGCTTTGCTCCTGGCAAGAATGTGTTTAGGTTGAGGCTCATTCCAGAGGAAGATTTGGGTACCCAAAGAAGAACAGAGGTAAAGTTAGGTCTTGCAGACAAAACTGTAACGTGAATCTGCTGCTGCCTAACCCCCAGAGTGTCTGGGTTCAAAATCTGTTTAAGCATCTGCAGCAGCACTTCTGTGTGCCCAGGGCTGCCCTGCCTTATTGTCATCTGGGGACTTCACTTGAAAGTGCATTGAGCACCACTCAAAAACGCTCCTGAGGTGTGCAGGTGCCTGTTTCAGCTGCCTGAAGAGAGGCAAAGGCCATGTTGGTCATATCCAAGGAGAAGTCACATCCACAAAGGTTTTTTGAGGACTGTGGCTCTGAGCTGAGGTAACCAAGTTCTGCCTCTCTCCTGCTTTTGTGCCTGAGGCTGATCTGGGTCTCATCTTCAGCCCAGGAGTGAGGAGCAACTGTCTGTGATGGTGGCAGGTGATTGAAGAGGGACCAAGGACCACAGTTACCAAAGATACTCCTGTCACAAAGAATTGGGAAATTTTTAGTGATAAGAGGGAAGCATGCTAGGTTCCTTGGTGATGCTAAGTGCTAGGCTGCAGCTCTACCTGTGCATTAATGAAACACTGGTAAAGTTAAAACTCTACTGAGTCTCACTGCAGAAGAGCTGGTTAACTTTTTTTTGTTTGTTTGTTTTGGTTTGCTTTTTTTTTGCTTTTTGGTTATTACTCTCTTTTTTTCCTCTTTTTGGTTCACAGAGCTGTGCTTTGATGCTTTTCCATTACACAATTTTATGCCACTACTGTGGATGAATTAATCTTCTGAGAATGGCTGTGGCTGGCCTTTTCTGATGGGGGGGGGGGGGAGCAGGAAT
>NW_005054303.1:9202974-9213561 GCF_000277835.1 Geospiza fortis | reverse complement strand
TCTTTAATTACTGATCTCATTAATTACCCTCCAAACCAAGTGGGTTTTTGCTCAGGGCTGTTTCCACAAGCCAGAATGTCCTTCTGGAACTGGTTTACACCTGAAAGGGTAATTGCTTCCTGACTCCATGCTTAAGTATTTCCAAAACCCAACAGCATCTCTTACAGCTTCATCACACACCTCCTCCCTCTACAGCACTGGGCTTACTCCAGTTAGGAAAGTTCCTTATTTAGGCCCATCTTAAGACACCTGCCTGATAATAACCCAGACACAGCCTGTAGCAGTTTGAATTGTTTTTCCTCTGCATGCCTGATATGGTCAGGACCAGAATTTCCACCCTGTGGTTTATATCTTGCGATAAATGGGATTAGCAAAAACCACGCGGGCAGACTCAAAATGGACAGTGCTGTGCCTGAGCAGCCTCTCAGCAAACTTTCCCCCTGCAGCTCCTTCTGCTGAAATTACTGAGCGCTGTGCCTTGGCCCACAGGATACACTGGTACAGTGCCAGAGAAGCAGTCAAAAAAGGAAAAAAACCCCAACCCAACCTACCAGAAATCCGCTTTCCTCTGGAGGTCCCTGAGCAAATGTGGTTCTGGCAAGGAAGGAGGATAAAAATGATCCTCTTTGTTGGGGCACTGCACCAGCTCGGTGCTGCCGTGTTGCTGCTCTACAGGCACTTCATGAGTGATGTGACAGCTTCTCTGACTGAAGTAATTCCAAGTACTGTAACATGAAGTGTCAAGGCAGACAGTAGAAAACATTTCAATCCTTTTCATTAGAACAAAGCACTATTCTCTTGACGGCTTTCAAATGCATATTGTTTAGCTATTACGTGCTAACCTTGACTGTTATATTCCAAGCACAATAGCAGTGGGAGCTTTCTGCTTTTTTTTTTTGTTCATTTCTGATCATGGTAAGAGGATTTCTCTTTTTTGCAGGGTCAGTAAAATATTCAGTTATAAAGGGGGAAAAAAAGTAAAAAGAAATATTTATGTTGCAGAAGGAACTTTGAGGTTTCTTTTTGTGTTTCAGTTTTCAGGTGGGTCAGATGGGTCCCAGTATGGATTTTTACCCCAGAGTGGCTTGTACTTCTCTTGACAGAAATCAAAGGCTGCAAGTGCATCCTACCTAGGCTGCTCAAGTGACAAGTGACAGGCTGATGCTAAAGTGACTGCAGTGTCAGCTGCTGAAAGCCTCGGGCAATGTGCAGCAGGTAAACGGTTAATTAAAATGATTCTTCAAGGATACCTTTAAGGGAACATGGAGCCTTTCCAAATCTCCACAGGGAGGTATTGATGGAAATTGCTGCTCCACTTTTTCTCTCAGGGATACACACAGGGTGGGTTACCTTAACAGTTTCTGACATTTCATCTGCCTGACCATGAGGCTGCTGAGATTGGAAGATTAAATTGCTCCTGAAAGAATGAGATGTGACACAGGTGAAAGCCAAAGATAAAGATACCAAAATGTGTAAGCAACACATGAAAACCCCTGATAAAGCTTGAGCTCCTTTTTAGGACCAGGTGTGCCATGAATGCTGGAGGACAGAAGTTCTCCTTGTTCTCTCAAAGGGCTTTGTAGCCTCTGCTTGCCCAAGGGTCTGATTGATTTTTTTTTTTGTGTACCATTCTCTGGAGTTAACCTTTTCCAGTTTCCACAATCTCATCTATTGCTCATACATTTTTCTCTCATCTCATTCTTTATTTTTTAACAACCTCTTACAAAACTTCTTCTCAAAGTAAAGCATTTTCCATCCACATCCAAATCCTTCTTCCTGACCTCTTTATCTCTTCCCATCTATTCCTACCTTTTCCCTTGCACCAATTCCCACTCTCATTTTTTCCTACCCCAAACTGGAACTCTAAAATTACCCTCTCCTGCTGCCATCCCTTCCCCTCCAGAGGATTCAGCTCTTCCCTTTCCGCTGTTTGATTTTTCCTCCTTCCTCAGTGCCAGTGGCTGACAGAGGAGTCCCTGATTATATGTCTTCATTGTAATTAAACTGGGCCAGAGCTCATTTGCTGGCACTGGGAGCAAGTGGCACAGCCTGGCTCACATCCATACAGCTAAACTCTCTTCCTCCCACAACAGGATGGCTTTATCCTTTCTGCCTCTTGGGAACAGCCCTTGGCAAGTGCTGCTCTCTGAACCCTGCCCAGACACAGTCTCTCAGAGTACTCCCTAGGACAAGCCAAAACTGTGCCAGGGAGCATGCTAATAATTAAACATTATAGACTGCGCTACAGGCCTTGGTGCTGTTTAATTTACTTGTAAAAACCAGCTGAGAGAGTGGGAGAGGCAGTGTCCTTGCCTTCAGCCCAGGTATCCATCCTGGTTTGGCCCCTGTAGGGACAGTGGTCCCTGAAGATTGAGCAAGAGCCTCTGGAAGCAGAAACCTCTTCCAAGCATAAACTTGGCTAAACGTGGACAGGGTTTTTTAATCTAATGGGGGGGTGTGGGAAGCATGTCCTTGGTTGAACTTCTGTCCTCCAGCCATCACTGCCAGGTTCGTGCCCCCCAGATATAATCATCCGACCAAGGATTTCCTTGTGGTTTTGTTAGTATGAGTTAAAACCCAGTTTTTTCTGCTCTGCCCCTGAGGTGAGGAGAGTAAAATTCAGCTAAAGGGGACACCCACATGGGAAATTCTAACTCCTTTAGTTAACATTTAGCAAAATTTGTATCAGCTGAAAGCAGGGTCTTATTGTGTGTAGGTAGTGTAAAGCGTTTTTGTAGTGAGTGATAACAGCTTTGTCTGCCACAGGTGAGTGTGGGTATGCACACAGGCTGGGAGGGTGCTTGTCTTGGTTTGGAAAGACAGGAATCTGCTAAGGAAGGCAGGAGCCTTCCCTGATATGGAGAATGTAAACCCTCCCCACCCCTCTGAATTGCTATAATTTTAAATTAAGGGGCTCTCATGCAAAGATATGGGAGCAGGAAATAACAGTTCTTTAATAGGAAAAACAAAGAATAAAATAAACAATGCAGTCCACTAGAACAACACTGACAGAGTCAGAACCCAACCTGACACCTTGTTGGTCAGGGTGCCTCTGGGGAATCCCGTGGAGAAAAGCCGAGCTGGTGTTCCAGAATCTCAGGTTATATCTGGGTAGCAGTGCTTGGCTCCTCCCTCTGGGCGGAGCATCTCACAATGGGATGTTATAGTTCTTATCAGCCATGCAGTGACATTCAATAGTCTGTTATCAGCAGAGGTCCCCTCCCGAGGAAGGTGTGAATGTGGTCACTCAAAGACAGAGATAAGGCAAACTGCCCATGTGACAAAGATAATCTGCCATACAGATGGTAATGGAAAACATCTTGCGTGCAATCTTCCACAGTGCTGCTGGCACAACCCCTTTGCAAATCACATTTACCTGAGACCAAACACATGCCAAATCCAAAGGAATGTCCTAAGCTCTCAGGATGGGTTTGGCAATAATGTTCTGAACAGGGTTAGAGTGAAATTGTGCTAAGGCATTTTGCTCTGACCCAGGGGTAAATGCAATGTGGAAATCCTCTGTAACCAAATAGTCACCCCTCACGTTTTTATACCCTGAGAGGGTTTGAGATCATTAGCACATTCACATCCAGGTGTGTTACACACCTGGTGCCTGTATATATATGTGTGTATATTTATAGCCAGCCAAAATCTCACACCACTACATATTGAGATGGTCAAAGCAGAGAGGTGGGTTATTGCTGTTTCCATGGCTTTGAAAGCCTCATAAGCAGCCAGGAATAAAAACAATAAATAATTACTGTGTTACTGAATACTAATGTTATTTCTGAAATGACCATGTATATTTTCTGAAGGCTTTGCTTGTCTTTTAAGCCTGAAATAACAGGAAAGCAATGTCTGTAAGCCACTTTTTTCCTTTTTTCAAATATATATTTATTTGTAGATTGGATCACTGATGGTTTCTCTGCATTAACAATGAATAAAAGGTTTGAAAGCAGCTTTTCAGTCAGTGAGTGCTGCCTGGAATTTGTCTTGGACTGTGATTTCAGGTTTGGCCCCGCAGACAGTAATATGCTCATCATCTCATTCTTCATGGAACCACCTCCTTGTGTACAGCATGAGCAAGGATGACTGAAACTCAGGGTGGTTGCCAAAGTGCTCTGTATGCCATTTTGTCCTGGTTTTTCCTTGTTTCTTTTCCCCGGGCTGCCACCCTGGCAGTCTGTCCTTTCCCAGTGCAATGGGGGCTGTGTGGGAGGTTGGAGCTGGGTTCTCAGCCCTGTGTCTGGTTGTGTGGTCTGAGGCAGAACATTTACCTCCTGCAATGCAGCCCATGTGCCAGGCTGCACACCTTGCTCCTCCTATCTAGTTCAGTGATGTTGCTTCCTACAATTATTTTTATTTTTTTACTCCCCCTGTCTTTGTCTGAAGGTGAAACAGATGTTCACATTACATGCATATTAGCACACAGTGAGTCCATCCAAGGCAATGGAAAAAATGCTGGTGGGACTGTCCTGTGTTAGAGAATAAGTAACAGTGACTTTGTGTGCTCTGTGGGATCTGACAGGACTCTCTTGCTGAGCAGAATGGCAGCAGAAGACCATTAGTGCACAGATAAAGGAATTCTGTTATCTCCTGGTGTTGTTCAAGTCGTTGGGAATTTCTCTTTGACTCCAGCAGAGATGGGAGCTCAGCTGAGCCACTTTTCTTTTTATGAACACATTTTTCTTTTCAACTCAGAGATAAAGATTTTTGGAGGAGCAAGGCAGTGACTATCAGGACAGAAGACGGCTGTGAAAGCAGCAATTGTCTTGGCAGATCTGAGTGCTGTGGAACCCAAACATAAATGCTTGAACAGGAGGGGAGAGATCTCCAAACTGGGACCCTCCTAGGAGAGAAATAGTGCAGAGCAAGTGAGGGGAAACACAGGGCAGCAGAGCAGAGGTGAGGGAAGGGGAAGCCAGGCAGCCCATGGGGCTCAGCACAGCACACAGAGCACCCAAATCTCAGACCTTTGGTCTCCCCTTGGTGTGGCACTTGGGTGGCTCAGCAGGCTCATGGAAGAATGATTATCAAAAGCCTGTCTGAAAGAGGGATAAAACAGAAGCTAAAACACAGAGTCTATAATTAAAAACAGTCGTTCTGGAATCCTGCTCAAATAGCTCTAATGTCTTCTGCTGATTTGTCACCTTTTGCGCCTTTCTAAGCTGCCCATGTGAGCACTGCAAGGCTGCAATTTGTTCCCAAGAGAAGCTGTGTTTTCTGCAACTTCAGAGCTGCTCTGGGCTTTGTGACTTTGCAGTTTTTGGCAGAATCCATCCCATTTTCTTTCTCCTCCTGCCCTGTGTGGGTGGAAGCCCTGTGGGGAGGGGAGCAAGGTAAACAGAGCTGAGCAGAAGAGGTTCAGGGAGGTTTTCCACTGGGGAAATGGAGATCTGGTGTTGGGAGCCAAGCGTCCTCAGCTGGACCCATTCCAGCTCCTTCTCCCCTCTTCTGCACTCAGGGAGGATTTAAGCCTTTCCAATAGAAGCCAGTGGAAATAGCTGGGAGAGATCTTGGATTTCTGTGGATTTTGGCTCAGACCAGACTTCTTTCCACTTCCCAAGGAAAGTGCATTGATAGCCTGATTTATGCACCCACCTTTTGCTGGGACTTAATGAACAATTTTATGACACACAGCTTTTCCAGCAGTGTGTGCTGGCCTCACTGCACAGCAATAATTGCACAGCAGATGTGCATGGCCATGGGACATCCAGCTGATGACAAAAGGTGTGGTGACAGGAGTGACTCTGCATTTCTCTCTCTTCTTCCCAGGTTATCCCAGGCAGGAAACACTGCCAATGACAGGGTGGAAGTTCACGTAGCTCTTCTGTGGATTGAACCTTTTTTCTGACTGTGTTCTTACATTTCAGGGAGGTAAATCAGCCCATGGACATTGCAGCTGGCACAAGGCTGTGGCTCTGGGGGAACTGTATCCTTGGGAAGCTCACTCATTTTCCTTGCTCTTGAGACAGCCCACCATGTCTCAAGTGTCTGTGTTGACTGCAAAACCTCTGTCCAACACTCCAACAGGGCAAGTAAAAAGAAGCTGCAGCATTTTCTGGCTTTATTTCAGCAGTTTAATATGGTACTTAACCTCTCTAGCATCCTTCTGTGAGCTTTGCTTGTGTGGGTGTTGGGGAACCTGCTTTCTGCTGTGTTCTGCCTTTTGCCTGTGCTTTTTACCTCAATTTGAGAAAGCTGCTATTTCCACAGGAGGATCTGGAAATCCTGGCACATTGAGCACTCAGTGCCTGTCTTTGCTGGTCACCCTGGGGTACTGAAGGCTTCAGCCCCCCTCTCAGTTCTAAGGTTTGTTGAGCCAGGGCCTTTGAGGTCTCAGAAGTAATTTGTGAATGGCTCTGCTTAAGAGATAGGGATGTTGTGTAGGAAATGCCTCAGTTCTGCTGGAGAACCCTTTACCTTGGATATCCCTAGCCAGCCAGCCCCATCCAATCAAGAGGAATTCCCCTCTGGTTTTTTAATTAACCGTCTTCCATATCTGGAGTTTCCTTTTTTAGAGGATGTGAAGAAGGCACAAACCTAAATTTTCTGAAGCTATTTCGCTGTGCAGACAAAGCAGAAGAGTGCTGCACTTGGATTTGGAATAGATACCTGGATTCTCTGCAGGGAGATCACTGATTTTCCCTCATTTACTATAGATCTTTGTCAGAAAACATGAGATTCGTGTCCCAGCACACCAAAAGGATCCTTAAGCATGTACCTGTCATGGAAGCCTGTGCAGGCTGAAAAATGGGAGTGGTGGAAAGGAGAGGGATAATTCTGGCAACATATTCCTAGGGACACTGGAAGGAAGGGACTGATCACACCAAAGTGACAGAACAGCTCATTGTCCTGGCAGTGAGGGACAGCCTCTCCCTGAGGAATGACAGCTGGGGATGGGGCTGACCCCAGCCTGGGCAGGGAGGGGTCCTGCAGGGCCTGAGTGCAATCCTGCAGGGTCTGAGCTCGATGGGTCCCTCAGCATTGCAGGGAAGGCAGGAGCTGCACCAGACCCACACAAAGGGTGCAGTCAGGAGGAAATGGATCCATGAGTCAGAGCTGGCCACAAGGCTCCAGCATGGATCCAAAGTCCATCCAAGATGTGTCGGGATCTCTTGCTGGTCAGAGTGACCCCAATAAAGGTTGGAAAGTCTCTTTTCCCAGCCCGGTGCTTGAAGAAGGGGTCAGAGCTCTTCAGTTCTCGGTCTCAAGGTTGTTTATTGTTCCTTATCTATAAAATTCCTTCTCCTGCCCTGCAGAGGTCCATCCAGCAGGACAGTTCCAGGCACACTGCCTGCCCCTGGGACAGTGTTATGTCTTTATAATAAAAACTCCATGTACAATGTTTACAATTACTTTCCAATCCCTATCACCTGTGTTAGACAGTGAGCTTCTACTCTAAACCAATCTGTAAGTGCCAACATCACAGCAGAAGATGGAGGCCAAGAAGAAGAAGGGGAAAGGCTGGACACACCCAGATCCCTCCATCTTGCTCCTGAACTCCATACCAAAAACCCTAAAATCTACTTTTCCACCTTGTGATAACTTCACTATTATTCTACCTAAACTGTTGTGGCTTGCTGATCTTCATATAAGGTTGGTAATTTGCTCCATGGGTCATAATCAAACCCACAGGTGTTTTGGGCTCTGTGCCAGGGTCTCTGAGCCCCCTGGCAGGGGTTCTGGCCATCCTGGACAGCCAGAGGGATGTCCTGGGTTCCCACAAAGATGGGACTGGAGACATGCAGTGGTGTGGTGCAATGCCTATAGAAGCCAATAATTTGTACTCGAGTATTTTCGAACCAGAATGCCCTATGATTTTAATCTCTCCAGGGTACTCCTGAATCTCACTTTGTTTTGGATGCTGTATGGCAGGAAAACAATATGAGCTGAGGACAACAGCATGGGGTCTTCCCTAATATTCACTTCTGATTAAAAAACAGATTGAAATTTTAAAATGGAATTTCACAAAGCTTTTTCAATCTGTGTGTCCTCATTTAAAATAATTGATAACCATGCTGGAATTAGTAGGTTATGGATTTTATTCAGTGCACTATACACATCTTTGGGACAAACAGTTATACAATCTTTTTCAGATAAATGGTATTATTAGAACAAATTTGCTATCTAAGCAGAGATTACCTGTTTCAAGTATTATCCAATCCTTTTAAGATAAAAGTTGATATTCTTGATAAGTATTTTCCTAAAAACTCAGATTTATCCAGCAATAACAGACCAGCCTATGTTGAGCTGTCTTAAGGACTGAAGCACGTGCATTTTTTTTTATTAGTGTCCTTTTTATGATCAATTTTCATATTTATTTTGGTCTGGTGCTCAGGGGAGAAAAATGCACCATGAGCAATTTAGAGATACTACTGAATATAGCAGGATGAGAAATAAAAATCAACTATTCATGAAGCTCAGCACATTTTCATAGTCACAGGTAGCATTCCTCCTTTTGCAAAACACTAAAAAGGCCAGCTTTGCAAGAGAAAGGCATAGTTATTACTGCTTATTCTCATGTTATCTCTGTTCCACACCACTAATCATGTTTGATTTATCAGTCAAATTTTCCATTATTAATGGAGAATAAAATTCAAGGCTTAATTTCAGAAGAACAAACCCTCTGCTCTTAGCACAGCCATTAGATTGTTCCTCTAATTGTCTTGTTCACCTTTCCCCTTTGCATGGTAAATCACTTCTTCTAGGCTAGCATTTTCTACATAAATATTTGAATTTTTTTGGTTTTTAAATGGACAAAATTACCTAAAAAAGGACTCAGTGCCAGCTCTCCAGCTTGTGTAAGAGCAAGGAGAACGCCTGCCCCCTGAAGCTGGCACCTGGGAGGGAAGGAGTCCCCTTGGTGAAAAGCCAGTAATGAAGCTGCTCTGCAAAGCAAAAATCATCTGAGAGCAGAAAGTAGGGCAATCTTTTGAATATGAAGTTGTGAGCCTCCAAGGAGAACCTGTGAGTTAATTATTGTTAGGTTTTCAGTCTCTGGGGCCTCTTGACCGTGTCTTCCTTGCCTTCCTCCTTGACCTGCCAGGGCCTGCCCACATGGAATTCTCTGTCCTGCAGGTCCCTCAGCTTCTCACTACAGCTTTTCACCTGCAGATTTTCACCTGCCTGCCCTCAGCTTGGCAGGGATGAGCAGGCTTGTGATATGGCTTACACTAAATTAACTTGCTTGCTCCCTGCTCCCTTGGCTCTTCCATTAGAAGGCAGTGCAGACATCCCCTGGAGATGAGAGAGAGAGAGAGCTCTGGAAGACATCCTTGGAAACATGAGCCTAAAAAACAGACTGGATTTTTAAAATAAGAGTTTAAGATGTTTAAGTGATCAGCTCCTCTCCAGTGCTACACAGATTCCCTGGCTGGCTAAGAGTTTCAGGTGTGTGAAATCAGGGTACCTAACCAGTGACTGGTGACTCCAGGTGTCTTAATACTGCAGTGCAGAAAAGTTCTATACAGGGAATAAGAGATTAAATGTAATATATGGAAATTAGGCAGCTTTGGCATGTCTTTAGGCACCTGACATAGGAGCAGCCAACCCTCTAATGACCCAAAATTTTGGCTCCACATGTACATAGGGAAGCTGAGAATTGTGCTCTCCTTTTAGAAGAAAAATGATATATATACTGTGGCTCAACTGTATTTATATATATAAAATCAAGAGAAATTTTCCATCTGCTTTTAGTTTTGCATACAGAGAAACTTCAAAGGCTTCCTCACTGTTTATTTTTGTGAATGAACATGTAAAAACATATATACAACTGCACAAATACACAGTCTTGAACAGAGGAGGAGCGTGTGCACACGCACAGTTTGGTGGTGGATCCAAAACTGTGTTTTTGTGCAGCAAACAAGCCCCATGTTTCAGCCTTGACAAAGGGCACAGTCCCTCAGAGAGCACCATTGTGTTAAGAAATTGTATTTTTGAATAATGTGGGGAACTTCCCGTGTTGGAAGGATGGGACAGGTCCCCTCCTGATGAGTGCACAGGGGTGAAAATCAGCTCTGGCCCCACAGGGGCAGCAGCCATCGCCCTGCAAACCTCCCTGGGAGTCCTGCACAAGCTGCACGCGGCCTGTTGGGATCTGCCAGCAGCAGTTTTCTGATTCCAAGCACCACATCACTGCCTGGCACACATATTTCCCTTGGATGAACCAGTCAGTGCCTTGGTGGGTGTTTGAAAAAGCTGTGCAAAGCCTGGCTGAACACAGAAACTTCTGCACCTTGTCTGTCTCGTGTGCAGGATGAACCACAGCAAATCCCAAGTCATCTCGTTGCACTTGGAGGAGTGACAACTCTCTGGCACATGGAAAGGGGCCAGCTACCAGACCAGCTCAGTTTTCCTTGTTTAATCTCTTAAGCACATTTTCAGGCTTAACTGCTTGAGTGGCAGAACCCCCATCAGCAATTTAAAAAAGCAATTATTTTGAATCTCTTCAGAAAATATTTTTATCTGCATGATTCTGCTCAGTAGCTGCATATTAGAAATGGTATGAATCACTCCAAAATATTAATTGATAAGATTCAAGACCTTAAAAACATTATTAAGAGCAGGGTGTAAGGCATGCACAGT
>NW_005054303.1:9122055-9202922 GCF_000277835.1 Geospiza fortis | reverse complement strand
ACAAAGATGAGAGAAAAATCTTTAGTTGAAAAGTTGCCTGTATGATTGGTTGTGCTTTATGCCCTCCACTTTACACAAAAAGACACATGAGGGCGAGTTATAACTCTGCAAATCCCTACCGAAAAAGTCACTTTTCCAGAAAAGTATTTTTTTCATACCACTGTGCTCTTCTGAGCCACCACAGCAAAGGCATGAGTGGCAGCTCTGTTCCCTCTGATCTTCCTGCTCCTAACAGCTCAGTTTCTGTAAGAGCCATCTATTGTCTGCAGTTATTGAATGACATTTAGGAAAATTTCCATTTGTGTTTTCCTGTGCATGCAGCAAGTCTTCCAACATCCTCCACTGGTTATCGTGGAGTCAGAGATAAAAGAGACCCACTGGCTCGCTTAATTTGCTGTGCCTGCCTTTCTCCTGCTCAAGCTTGTCCTCTTTTTCAGAAGTGTTTACCTGATTAGCACATACAGTCACTGATGTGTGCACAGGGCTCAGTCCAGGTTTCGAATGTTCCCTGAACCTTTCCCTCCAGATCAAAGCTCCCACGTCCTCCCTTGCCAGATCAGCCTCCTGCTAAAGCCAGTGTGACTTTGGCTGTTAACTTTGGCCCATGAGCACATTCCTGAAGTGCAGAATTAGGTGAGGGCTCCAGCATTTTGCTGCACCAGGACCTTTGCTGGAAGCAGAATCTGAGCCTCTGTGTTTCCACATTATCAGTCATTTGTGAATTCCTTATAATTTTTTTAATGACTTTTGCAGTGAGCAGTCAGATGCTATTAAAGTTTTACTGAATTAAATTGGAGAAACTAATTTTGCTCTTAGTATTTTATTTCAGTGTGTAACTTGATTTTTAAGGAGCGCTTTGTATCGCATGGCCGTTTGCGTTTGCTTTATAAGCAGAACATAAAGGTTTCCCTGGAGTCATGGAAAAATTGCCTTCTACGTCCCCTATCTAATTAACACCATGTATGTTGCCTAACTCCTTATAATTCACTCCTGAGCACAGTATATAGAATATGATTGGAAAAATAATTTGGAGCAATGAGGAAAAAAAATGCCTTTTGTAATATATGTGATATGGCCAAATGCACTTCCAATCAAATTATATTAAGAAAAAGAAAGGACAGCACACTGAGATATCTGATGTTGGAAAGAAACACCAAAGGCTTAATTAAAAAGTATGCCTATGTTTTTAAAGGGCACTGTGTTTAAAGCATAGTAATGAAACCCTGCTTGCTGAATGGCTCGGTGACCTGTGTGTGTCTGGGCTGGGGCTGCTCAGCTCCCTGGTGAGAGCTCTGATCCTCCATCCCGTGGGTCACAGAGGAGCTGCTGAGCCCCCAGAGTGTTCTGGTGGGTCACAGGTTTCCAGGAGGGAGAGCAGTCAGCCAGTGCACAGTTAATTGCAGGGCTGGGGTCTGTGCTGAGGACACAGCAGATGAGCCTCTGCAGTCGAGTAAATCCAAGTATTGCCTTGCAGCTGAGGAGGGGGTAAGACTTTAAACCATCCTAACCAGATTGTAAGCACTGTCTGACCAGGCTCTGGGGGTTTTTCATTCTTTTTTTATCTTTTTTTCTCCCCGTGGAGCCTGGAAAGCTAATATGATTTGGAGAGAGAGCAAGTGTCAGTGGACTCAATTCTTGCCGGTGCATCAGCAGTGGAACCAAATTCCAAATGAAGGAGTTAACCCCTTCCCCTCCACAGATTTATTGAGGTTAATCACACCATGCATGCATAAGCCAGGGCACTGCTGAAGGCAGGAGGGTGGATATGCATCCTGCATAAATTAAATGTGGAGGCAGAGCTGGGCCACATGCAAAGGGCTGAATCCATCCACAGCCATGCAGTAACAGTGCTTGTCACATCAACCAAAGGCAGCCTGTGCTCATGCAGCAAATTTGGCACCTTTCCTCACATCAGGACCTGCTCCCTTCATGTGAGGTGAACACTCCCTCCTCCACCTTTCCTGTGGAGAGGGAGCTCATGTGAGACCCCACAATCTTCTTGCTTTCAGATGTTTCCCACTGCTGGGCTCTCTGCTGAGCTTGGCACCACTGGTCGGATCTGGGTGTTTTAAGGTCATGTTGGAAAAAGAGAAATATATATTCATATTTTCTATGCATTCACTCAAAAAACTCCATTCCCTTCTAAAGCTTTTTAGCAGATATGGTGCCATTTCCTGAAGGAGAAGCAGGGGCAGAAGAGGGTTGAGAAGAAAGGCAACTAGGAAAAAAATGTTTTTTATTTTAATGGAATTAATGTAATATAAATACAGATTTAAGTGTTTATTTTGTCAGAAAAAGGAAAATGTCCAGCCTGATTTGGTCCAGGACAGGGAATGTCCATGAGCACCAAAATGGGTAGAACTATTCCGGACTGTGAAGAAACACCAAGTCTGCTAGGCTTATAATTTCACTTGGAAAAGTGGACTTTGGAGGTGTCTGATGGATGTCTCACATGGGGTATGGAAAGAAGACACAACCTTTGACATATTGGAAAGAGCTTTAAAAAGAAAGGTGTCAGGTGTACACTGGTGTCGCACTCATAGTGTTCTAAGGGATACAAATCAGGCATTTTGGGAGGAAGCATTTTGCATCAGAAATCACTAACCTGGCTTCAGCAAAAGACAGCTACAACAAATGCACCTACTTTAGCCAAGGCTACCAAAATTCCTCCTCCCTGTATAAATCCAGACAGCCTCACAATGTATATTGCATGTAGGGCCTAAGATGACTTGACATCAAGCTTAAAGTAGTCCCCTCCCTTTCATAAATTTATATTTTTTTTTCCTTCGGGAGGAAACAGTCCTGCCTCCCCTTTTGCTTTCCTATTTTCAGATGTGTAGGATTCAAGAGCTCCCTCTTCCCTTTCCAGCCCTGGCATTTTTGCTGCATGGATTTCAAGGCATCTGCATTGAGTGAGTTGGTCACTCTGCCACTCACCTGTGAGGTGCTGCAGGACTCTGCTTTCAACTCAGAAATGCTGCAGACACTTGACACACCAAAGGAGTCAAGTGAGCAGTATGAGATGTTTATTAATTGGGAAATGCAGATCCCATATGCTGAAATGGAGTGTAGAGAGTAATTGGTTTAGGAAGCAAATGTTTCACTGAAACACAGGCATTGCTGCCTTTTGCTAAGGGAAAGGATCACTTGCAAACCAAATTCTTTCCTGCATTAACCAAATTGCTTATTGCACTGCATAGATCTCTTATTAAATCAAGTCTCTCACAGCTCTAAACTGCAGCTGTCAGTTCCTGAATCAAAAATATTAACTATTAAACGTCACCTGCAAAATGGCATTGATATTATCTTCCAAATGTATAGTGGTTGTTTACAGATCCCTGAGCTGATGAAGAAGGTACAAAAAAAGGCTACAATTTGGGATAACATAAAATGCACCAAGCACCTTCTCAGGTGAATTGAGATCTGCTTTCCTGGTCACTGCAAATGGAGCTTTATGCCTGCACAGCTCTTCCTTTCAACTTCTATTTTAGGGCCATGGTATATGCTCACATAGTGTGGCATTAAAACTTTAAATGAGCTTTGCTTATGAGGATGGTAACAAATGGGCTGATAATCAGAGCTTAGTAGAAATTGAAGCTTCACAGGAAAAATAATGTAAAAATGGGGCCGAGTTAGATTTTGAGGTTTCACATGGAGTGGAAGTAGAAGGTAAAAGAAAGTGGGACTGGGATCTTGAAATATATTCAAGATTTTCTTCTTTTTTGAGGCCCATTTATATTCTGTACTTAAGAACATCCCTTGACCCTGGTTTTCTAATCTTCTAGATCAGGTGTGTATCTTGGCCTCAGGCCTGGATTTTCCTTCCATGGAAAGAGGCGTCTGGTAAGGATGTCTGTGTGTGTCCAAGCTGCTTTTCAGGACAGGGTAAGAAGTTGGGTGTTTGAATAGAGAAGTGCTCCCTTCTCACTCTACAAACAGCCTAAATTCCTTGGGCTGCCCCAGAGCTTCAGAGTTTAGGGACTTTCAGCCTCCCTGTGTCCTGTAAGCCCAGTGAATCAAGGAAGCTTAGAAAGTACCCCGAGCTTCTGTGGGTGAGTCCTGTTTTCCAAAAATAACTTTTTTTTCTTTTTTTTTTTTTACTTTTGAAAGGACCTCTCTTTTTATCTGGAAAGGTTAAAACCCAAATGCTTGAACTCAGGTTAGTGTGCTGGAGAGCCAGTTCCAAATATTTTAACTTGATCTCCTTCCTGGTTAAGATCCACAGACAGCTTCTGAGCCCTGCACTCTCAGCAGGACCCATTGCTGCAGGAACAGTCAGGAGCTGGGCTCAGGCACACAGGTTGGGGCTCAGCAGAGTGTGGTTTAATTCCTTGAGCTGACATGGCTTTCCTGTGTGATTCTTGGCAGATCACCAAATCTCCATGGGCCTCACTCCCTGTCTGCACAATCACACCTCTCAGAGCTGCTGCCTCAAGAGAGAGCTGGGGAGAGGCCATTTATTGTTGTGTGTTTATAAATTGGGGGCTTTCCTTTTGGACAAGGCCCCCAGACAATCTCCTAACACCACTCCTGAGATAAAGCAGGCAGATTATCTGAAATAGTCTGGCAGATGCTGGAGAGGCTCCAGCTATGGAGTGCTGGGAAGGTACAACACAAGCTGCTAGTGTGGCGTTGAAAAGACTCACTGTCCTTTTGTAGCTCACCCCTTGTGAGCAGCCCATGATTTATTTATTGAGGAGCAGTTTCTGAGTCACCTTCTTCTCCACATTATGAAAACACTGTGAAAGTGAGTCATTTTGAGGAACACAGCCTGCAGCGCTCCGTTCTCACCCAGCAGCCTGGAACAGGAGGAGGAGAGCCCAGTGGGCTGGTTTGGAAGGGAGAGAGAGTGGGAGATGCAGCTTCCTTCTCTTCGAGCCTTGTCATCTGACCTTGGGAAAGTCACGCAGGATTCAGGATTTAGACCATAAACAGAATGGTGGCCTGGCTTTGGCTTTCTCAGAAGGGTGTTTTTTATAGAGTGACACTGTCAGAGATGTGAGACTGTCAGCTTCTGCGGTAACAGGGTCCTTTCACA
Organism: Geospiza fortis; assembly: GCF_000277835.1. NCBI lineage: Eukaryota > Metazoa > Chordata > Aves > Passeriformes > Thraupidae > Geospiza > Geospiza fortis. Next base: position 9,197,884 of record NW_005054303.1, on the reverse strand, counting down.
AGCCTTGGATAGGGAGAGTGATAAAAGTGGAGATGCAATAACTGACTCTGTAAGTGTAAAAGGTGACTGCAGAGACAGCCAGGGTCAGCTGTTCCCTGTGTTTGCAGGGGATTGGAGAAGAGTCTTGAAATTATGGCAAGGAAAAACAGAGCTGAAATATTAGAAAAAGCTTCCTCAAAGTGATGTGTGGAATGCTGAAATGGATTGTCTGGGGAGAGGGTGGACTCTCCAGCTCTGGGATTTTAACCCCGGTTAGATGCACATCTGTTTGGGTTCAGGTGGAGCTGCTTCAGGCTGCATTTTTCTGGCTCTCTGCAGAAAGGAGTTGACTGCTTTCCCTGAGCAAGCTGACCTTTAGTGAGATCCTCTACTGCTAACTGCCTCAGCATATCATAATGCAAAGAAGACATATTTAATTTGCCTAATTATTTGCTTTGTTCCTTTCTGTCCTGCTGTTCTTTGATATCTTCCCTTCCACTACTGGCACAGCTAAGAAAGCTCTGCTCTTTCCCATCTGTGTAAAATTTGCCTCTCCACCCATCAAACCCTCCTCTGAATTTGAAGTTTTTCCTTGCTGCCCCCCAGTCCATCTCCAGCTGTAGAACTGCCTCCACCCTACAGGCATCATGCAGCTGTTTTCAGCTGCACACATTTTCTAATTAAGGTATTTGGTAAAGACTGGCCTTTAGAGTTTTCAGGCTTTCTGGATACTGCTGCCTGCTGTTTGGAAGGGGCATTAGCAGGGCTGGGACCCTGAAATCTTCCTGAAGATTTAATTTCACAAATGGGAGCTTCCTGCTAACGAAGAGCAAAGAACACAGCACCAAGATGAAATCCCTCCTCTGTAGCTGGCAGTCTTTCACTATCCTCATGATGTGAGCTGGAGCAAGTGTCCCTTCTGTGTCCCCTCTGGCAGAGTTGTCCTCTGAGAGGTGGCTGCACTCTGGGTTTTGCTCTGCTCAGGCATTCTGCTCCCATGCAGCAAACTTCCCTCCTGACACACCTGAGGCTCCCTGTCCTGCTTTGTCCATGGCAGACCCATCTCTTCCCTTTCCTTCAGCCCAAGGGTTGGGGCTGCACATCCCGAGAGACCTGAGAGACACTCAGGGAGAAGTGTAAGTAACTCTGGTCTGATGAGTCCCCTCTGAGGATTTTGGCTTTTCCACTCTTGCCCCTGACAGTGAGGTGGTATCTCCAGTCAGCCTTGTCCCTTGTGACAGTCTCTCCTTGCAGGGAGCACAGGGCCTCTCCATCCCTCTCCTTTCTGCTGGCTGGCTTTGCAGGAGGAGCACTGGAGCATTGGAAATCAGTGAGTTGGAGCTGATGGAAACCACCAGCCTTTGGTGAGCAAAGGAGCTGAAGCCTCACTCACGTGCTGGAAAACTTTTATCCATGGTGCCCTCTGGGGAACAAACTGCTCCCCAGGCAGGTGCTGGCAGCATCAGACTGCTTGAAACCCCAGGAGGTGAAGGCACCATCTGTGTTGTGTCCATGCCCCTGACACAAGTTGAGACATCAGTCTCAATCTGGATTGGGTCTGTTTGTGAAGGCAGTTGATAAATTTGGGTTCAGAACATTTCCTCACTCTGCTCTATGCACGGTCAGCTGTCACTGCCTGGGAAGACACTTGTGAGAGTCTGTGTGGCATTTCCTGCACACTGGGCAAGGGTGGTTAAGAGAGCAAACAAAACTCAAGGATATATAAACACTGGGACAAAAGGTCCTTGGGATACCACCTTGTGAGTGTTTCAGCATTTCACAGACATCTTTCAGCAAGAGAGGAGAAAAAAATTGCTTTCTTAGATTTGCAGAGTGTCTGAGGGATGCTGAGTGCCCTCTGCATCAGCCACAGGCAGAGCTGGGGGCTGGAAAAGCTCCTGGATGATCACAAAGACACAAAGGCTTGAGCTGGCCCACGGTGAACGGTCACCACACTGCAGCTGGGGCTTTCCACCCCTCAGAGGTGTGAGTGTCTGCAGCTGTGAGACAGTGAGAGCTGCAGACTAGTTTTACACACAGGTTGATGGATTTTTGAATAGTCTCCTGAGTCTTTCCAATCCTACATTTCTAAAAAATATACCAGAGAAATAGAAGAACCTCAGAGGGGATAAGAGAAATGCAAGCCATCTTTGAAAAGAGACTGTGAAAAATCAGAAGTGTGGGATGGAGAAATGAAAGATAACATGCTAAGAGTAAAAAAAGAAAAAAAAATCCTCTGAAAAGCACCCACACCCTCTATCAAATGGTGCAGAGAAGGTAAATCAGGCTTTGCTGCTCCCCCTGCTTGTCAGACAGGAGCTTCCAGTAACTCTGAAAGGTGATCCATGGCAAGTTTATCCACTGAGCCCCACAGAGATGCAGAGCACAAGGAACCTGTGGGGAATGGCTGCCATGGGCATCCCCGAGCCAGAGAGTCCAGCAGGAAGGACTAGAAGTGGATGGAGCTGGCGAGACTGTCTGTGGTTATATGTGAAAGGATAAAAATAAGCATTATAAACTTGCATGCTTCCAGGCATAGGCAACCTCAAACTCCTCAGGGCCAAGAAACTTCCCTTATAAATAAGTTATTCCATAACTGTTCGTGGCATTAGCTACTGTCAGAGACAGGATACCGGACTAGATGGGCCCCTGGCAATTCCTCTGGAGAAGCTCTTTCCAGAATAAAGACCCTAAAAAAATTCCCTGTAACAAAGGAGAAATTATTGAGTTGTTTATTAAATAAATTAATTTGAATAGGGAGAACAGCAGTTCCTTTGTTCCCCCCTCAGTTTGAACTGTGGGTCTCAGAAGGGAAAATGAAACCAACGCTCCGAGAAGCAGAATAGCATCCTCAGCTCCTGCTTCTTCCAGAATAAAAGGCCTATATTTAGAGGATGCCAAGTATTAGAGATATACTGAGCTGGCAACTGGTTTTGGCAAATTTCCAAACCCATCTGATTTTCCACTTAAGTTAGACATTTCAGTAACACAAGAAGTTGCAAAGAGAGCTGAAAATAGTGCTCTGCTATCTTTGCAGCCCAACCTGCTGCAGTTAACACAGTTTGGGGAGGAAATGGGTAATAGTTTTTGTGTCAATCAATATTAAGCAGCATCTGATTTTAGTATGGGTGTGTTTTCATGCACAATTAAGTGCATCCCACATTTAGTGTGCATATATAGGGCAATATATACAGAATAAGGTATACAGGTTCACTGCTTTCTTAATTAAGCATTCATTTGTTGTCTTTTGACATCTATCTATCTATCTATCTATCTATCAATTTATCTATCTATCATCTATCTACCATTTATCTATATCTATCTATCTATCTATCTATCTATCTATCTATCTATCTATCTATCTACCTATCTGTTCTGGGGCTTACCTAGCACAAGCCTATTAGAACATAAGTCAGGCTCTGTTTGTGCAGACTTCAGCCTTTTTGATATGAAAGGTCAAACAGCAGTTTTAAAGGACAAATACAGATGTCTCAGACCATGATAAAGGATGGAAAATGCTGTATCTGAATCTCTGTAACAGCTGCAGAGTTCTCTGGCCAATATTTTGCAGATACCTCACCCTGACATGACAACCATGCAAGGTGCAAATTGCATCTTTCTTGAAGAGAAGTAAGTGGGGTTTATAGCCACCTTCCCAAGTATCACAGAGGAAATAACAGCAATTTCTGTAGTGAGCCTTCCATCACTCTATGTAATCCCCTGTTCCTTCTCTCTATTTTAAATTGATCATACATTTTGCATAGACTGTTTGGGTTGGTGATTCCTATTCTTGCTCTCTATCTGAGAATCAATCTTTTCACAGAGGAAAGTTACAGCCTAAGCTTTTATTTCTGCATTGGTCTGATGTGGTTCAGATGTATTTATCCTACCTCTTTAGCTCTCTTTAGGGGTGCCTTTATTATGATGTGGTCTTCCAGGTGCAAACTGCTGCCAGATTCATATCCTTCAGTATTGTCCCTGTGCCTTGTGTTTCATAATGGCTGTTTCAAATGTGTTTCAAAGGCTTAAAATGAGCAATGGGAAATTTTAAGCACAGAAGCTCGAGTGGAGTTTAGAATAAATCAGGGCTGCAGTAGTTTCAATCTGCAATGAGAGGAACTCAGTGTACCTCAGATACTGCCTCATATCAATAAACATATAAGGCTGGAAAGGGAGAATCCAAGCAGACACAAACTCAGAAACATCTAAGTGCAGTTCAAAATGCATCACAATGATTCATGTAAAAATCATGGCCTTCCTGGGTGGATTGCAGGTGCTATGACTTTATTTTGGTCACGCTGGAGTTTTCCTGATTGCACACTTCCATCCTGGGCTGGTATCGGCCACCTCACCTGCATGTCAGGGCATGTGTGGGTGGCCTTCACTGCAAACCTGTTGTTAGGTGTGGGTGGAGAGACCTGAGCATAAGTCAGATAGTCTGTCATCAGGTATGATGCCAGGATTGCCTCAAAGTCACTCATTGCTGAGTGGCAGGGCCCTCTGACAGAGCCCTTGTCTGATCTGACAGCTCTGACAGCTCCAGGAGCGGCTCGGGGAGGAGCCGACCTGTCAGACCTGGGGAAACACAAAACCCAGCAATGCTCACTAGTCCAGGATGCCACAAAGTCAAAAGGGAGAGGGTGGGGATGTGTTTGAGAGATGTGGGTTTTTCCTGTGTGATCTGTGAACACCACGGCATCTTGGATCTTCTTCCAAGGGGTTTTTAAAAAGAAACATCCAGAAAAGCAAGTCTATTACCAGTGGCTCGTGTGTAAGGCAGCTATTATTGTTAATGTGCATGTGACAAAGATTTTACCCTCTCCTTAGTAGGGAACAATTATGAGGTCATTGTTAGCTAAATATTATCCTCATTTTATCTTCCTCTTGGATATACAAGTTGACATTTCTAAACCATTTATCAATTTTAGTGCAGTGCATGAGCACAGCACAGGAAATATAGAAATGCTTCTTTTCTCCAAGCATTAATAAAAAGATTTGTTTCAGCCTATTTTTAAACATTTTGGTGGTGGTTTTTTAATATCATATATTAAAAAACCCTGGCAAATTGCTAGAAATGTCAGCTTAGATCAAAGCTGTATGGCCAAGTGATTTGAGCAAATATATAAATGAAGGCTTCTCTTTCAAACACGTCAGAGATTAAGATGTGACCTTCAAAACTGTTCAGTGGCAACTAGTTCAGCAGACTGAGGCTGTTAAAGCTAGGCAATTGCCTGTATATTGACTCCTGTTTGAAGGGGATAGATAGAAGCCAAGATAACTCCATCTCTCATTTAATCCCTCCTTTGGAAATTCCTTGCCCTATTCATCTTTGCTAGGGTTTGTTTTGTTGAATGTGTTCTTCTGGAATAAGGCCTTTTTGGCTCAGGACAGGGTTCCCCAGTACAGCCATCTGCAGCATTGCTTTTAGAGTCTTTTGTGTTGTTTTATTTTCCTGTTTTCTGCTTCATTATCTTCCAGTTTTACTCCTATTATTTTTCTTAGGAAGGCACACATTCTCATTCAAGTACTTCGCATCCCTTGATATAAAATGACCATTCATTTAAAGACCTAGTTCTGTCATCTTAAGCCATTCCATGAAAATTGTGTTCTTGTATGCCCTGTTTGCTGCTGAGTGATGTTGGAAACAAATTACACTGGCCACCAAATGAAGCACTTGGTGTTGATTTCGTTTTTTAAAACTAATACCTGAAATTTCAACCTCACAAAATCAATCAGTGCTTGGAAAACTGGACTGTGACCTCTCTTTCTTTTGCCACCAATTAAAAAATCTGCTGTCATGACAATGATATTGAAGAGGCATGAATTGAGCAGAAAGGCTCATCCTATCTCACTGCAGAGCTGGGAGGAGTAAACATGTACTGGAGGCTGTAAGTTGATCAGATGCTGTGCAGAGAGTGTGCACATGGGTCACAATTCTGGCTTTATAGAATCACAGCATGGTTGGGGTTGGAAGGGACCTTTAAAAGGCATCTAGCCCAGCCCCCCTGCCATGGACAGAGACATCTTCAACGAGTCCAGGTTGCTCAGAGCCCTGTCCAACCTGACCTTGAATGTTTCTGGGGATGAGGCATCTACAACCTTTTGTGCTGCAATTGAACTCGGGGGGAGGATCCCATCATGTGTCCCATACAGTGTTACTGTGAGGGAATTCAGCATTCAGAACACAAAAATTAAACTTGAGAAACAGGTGTGTTGAGTCAGAAAGCACAATTTTTCACAGATGAGGGTTTTTTTCGGTTAGTTTCTTTATTTAACATTACACTTTGGCAACGCAAAGCACAATGTTCCTTTTGAAGCTCTGACTTGCTCTTACTGCCTTATAACAAGGCAGGATTTTGGGAAAGGCAGGAGCCCCAGGATGTAAACAACATGCTAGAAAACACACTGCTCAGGGCTTGCTACTGAAAGGACTTTCTGTCCTCTTGCAGGGCTGAAAAAAAGAATAACTTCCAAAGGAACCACAGCACAGCCTACTGAAGGGGACTGCCAGCAGGAATTCTCCTCCTTCAGTCCTTTTGCCTGCCTGTGCTCAGATCCTGTCACTCACAGCTGCTGCCAAGCCCTATCTGTGACCTCAGCCCGGCGAGCGCCTGCGTGGGCACAGTTTTGCACTTCTGGTGCTTCAGTGGCGTGTGATGCTCACTGCCTTATGCTCCAATGGCTGTGATTTGATCTCTGATATCCCCAGTCACACTTGAAAAGAAGACAGTTTCCAGAAAGGGCTGCAGAGCACCAGGGAGCTGCGTCACAGCCGTTTCCCACAGGAAGGGAGGTGTCTGCACTGACCTTGTGCTGATGAAATCCTTGCCTGATCCCGACAAGGTTCAGCTCCTGGAATATTAGTGACAAAGCTGACATCCTCAGGACTCTGTGGAGCATGACTGGGAACAGCATGAACTGCAGAGCCCAGGACTGGGAAGCACAATGAAATAAATACCCCCTCTTCCTGCGCACAAATGGAGAATTGATACCCTGGTCAAAAAGCCAAGTGCTGTTCCAGCAGTTCTTCGTTATAGGCATGTGCTTATTGGCTGTAATAAAGTGTCAGAGAGGATGTCTATGCAGATTTGTGGAACAGATATTAAAACATCCTTTAAAATGATTTATGGTGTAGGGTTGAGGTAGCACAAGGAGTCCAGTGGCTCAAATAACAAATAGGAGCAAAGATGTGAAATGCATCTTTGGTGTTTTATATCACAGCAGATGACTTTGCTCCTGTAAAAGGAGGATGTAATCACTTGGCAGATCTGGAAGATCTCTACAAGGCACTGTAGACTGCATCCTTAAGGGAGGAGAGCTCTTTTACAGGGATACACTTAATCCTTTGACCTGATGAGTGCTCAAACCATCACCTCTATTTATCTCAGGTCTCCAAAGGAATTTTTGGGATCTAGTTGGTGAACATGCCATTGCAAACACCTGGCCTGAACCCGAGCAGAGATTATAAGCTTGTGATCTCTCTCTGAGAGCAGCAACATCAGGCTTTCTCCAAGCTGATTACAGGAATAGACTTCCCCTGACAAAATGAGAAACACAGGCCCTTGTGACTGCAATGTGAGACTGTGTGCTTGTGTTCACTCAGAACTCAAGGGAAGGAGTGATGGAAAACATCACCTCTGCTTCTGTGCTGACCTGGCTGCTTTTCTGGGCTGTATTTGATGGAGCAATCAGAATGGTGCTGCTGCAAACGTCAGTGGAAAAAGCAAGTGTGGAAAATATTTTCTAATGACAGAAGAGCTAAGCTAATTTTACAGCTGAAATCCTTGTGGCTGCTGGGATGTAGGCACCAATCCTTTTCATTTTATTGTTTCAAGTACCTTGTATGTCATCGTGCATTTGATGAGCAAGGCTGAATTGGGATCTTTGAGCAGGAAACCTCCCCAGCAGAGCACAACTTTTCGTCTTGTGAAATTTGGTGCACAAACCCACAGGTTCCCAGGGTCCTGTGCATCCTCCCTGCAGAACCTGCAATAAGCTCAGAGATCAGTTATGAGTCAGACTCCTCCTGGTTGGTCAGATTTATCTCAGTCTTCGCCACTACTGAAAGGGGAATCAAAGAATTCCCATAGAATTAGAGAATGGTTTGGGTTGGAAGGGAACATAATCCTGCTCCAACTCCTCACCTCCATGGGCAGGGGTGCTACCCACTAGATTCAGTTGCTCAGGACCTCCTCCATCTTGGCCTTGAACACATCCAGGGATGGCAATGGGATCCTACTTCATCCCTTCAGACGCATCCCCCTGCAGCCAGGCACTCACACCACCCAAGTGACCCAACTGACACAATAACATGGTTGCTCCTTGGATGTCTCAGGCCTGTGAGCCAGCTCACCATCTGCTGAGTGCAGGGGAGGAGGCAGGAATGTGCAGCTGGAGGTGAAAAGGAAGGCAGAACCAGCCTTGGTGGCAGCTGTGCAGATTAAATAATTTCAAAGTAAACTGTGACCATCCTAAATGAGCAGTGTGAGCTGCAGTGACTGGTACCTCTCAGCTCAGGCTCTGTGCTCTGCTGTGTGAGGTGAGGGCTGCTGCTTGCTCTTCAGCCAGCAGATGCTGACTGGCTGTGCCTGCTTTGAGAGCAGCACTCTGCTGCTCCAGCCATCCTGTCAGCTTTAGAGCCACACTAATTTCTCCACGGCACGCAAAGGCAGCCCTCAGTGAGGGATGTGGTCATGTCATGCTTCAAACATAAGCCAATTTTGCTCTGGAAGAGAGATACTGCATTCTCTGGCACCCACACACTGAATGTCCTCTCCTCTGTGCTCACACACTGCCAGCTTTCTGCTTTGAATCCTCTGTGCTGAGAATAGTGACAGTCCAGTATTTTTATTCCCAAGATTTGTTCTCTGTAGGGGATCAGCCATTTCCACTTTTTTCAGAGACAAAACCTTTCCTTCCTTTAACCTTTAGGGCTTATCACTCTCATTTGTGGAAGTGACAAATCAGTGGAAGATGGGAGCAAAAACCTGTGCAATAATTAAATTCTGGTTCCAGAAACCTTCCCCCAAAATGTACAGAGAAGGCACCAACAGCATTTGACTAGAGAGTATCTGTTCCACCTGCATCAGGAGAGGGGTCATGATGCACAGGCCAAAAAGGCTTGACTTTGAGCTAGGCTGGAGTTTCAGAGCTGGTACCTGAAATCTCATTTCTCTGCAGGAGGGAGAGGGTTGCATGGGAAAAGGAGATCTGGTGCAGGCTGAGCACAAGTGTTCCCTGCGCTCTCACGTGGAACTGCAGCTGCCCTGTAAAATCATGGAGAGGATGTTTGTCTGCATGGCCTGAGCAGAACATTTCCAGAGCAGAGGCAACTCTTACAGTAATGGACAGTAAGGCTAAAATGGTGACTGCTCCAGGACATGGCTGCTGTGTGAAGCAAAGCGGTGGTAATGAAAATTGTTTTGCTACTAATTAGAGCAGTCACTACTGGCAACCACTCCAGTCTTATCTAAGGAATTTTCAGGCAGTAACTGCATCTTGGTGAAAAGCAGCTCCTCACTTTCTGGCGCTCTCTTTCTGAGCTATTCTGAGTGTAATTGTTTTTCTCCCAACAGAGGGGTGGGAGCGTATCAATCCAAAACCATTCCTCAAACTACACTTGCCTGGAAGGCATTTTCGTAAATGGAGTTTTCCACCATGATTTCTACTGCATCAGGCTGAGCTGTTTTTCACTGATGGACTGATTTTGGCTGGTATATTTTATAGGGAAGGCAGAAGAATGGTGAAAAGTGTGGCCATAGCTTTGGTTCCTATGGCACTGCTTGGGATGAAGGAGCTCTTGGTTCCTGATCCATCACTGTGGAGGTAAAAGAGAGTTGTCCATGGTAATTTAGCCTTCTAGAAGCAGCTCTGTTCAGGCTAATTTACCAACTCTGGACCACCTGGTAGCTTCTGGGGCTTACATGAGCCACGGTATGTGGCACATATTCCACAGGAGAAAAAAATACATTATTTTTTCTTTGTCTCAGGCATAACTAGTGACTTGACCTTGGATTTTCCACATCATAGTGACATACAGTATCTGAACTCCATTCTAAAAAAAAAACAAACCCCACCAAACAATGATACTGTTCTCTGCTAGAAGCTAAATGTTTAAAGGCATCCCCTGGTCAGCAATCATCCTAAATCAATATTGAAAGAGAGAAGTAATTCATTGAAAACACCATTTATTAATTAGAGTGTGGCCTGGACCACAACAGCGTGTTCTCTGAAGACACAGATTTATTTATGTTTAGTTACTGAGGGATATGTGAAAAGACTAGTGACAATTGTTGATGATGGTTCATAAGGGAGGCTGCTTGCTGGTGCAAATGCATAAATTATTGAGACAAATTTAGCTGGCTGGAACACTGCATAAACCAGCAAATGATCTGAAACTTATGTGGAATTAATTGCATTTGCCTTTGCAGATGTCTGGTTTCTGAGCAGCAGAGCTTTGGAGCTAGCAAACATGCAGGCAGCCCTGAGAAGACCTGACTGCCCTCAGGTTCCTGCTCAGCCAGATTAGGAGAGTTAATTCCTCCTGCAACAAGTAAAATTCAGCAGGATGCCACTGTTAGAATTGCCTGTTTCCCATATATTATTGTTTTGTGAAGCTGTATTGCAGATACTTATAGAACCAGGACAGTCAAGCTTACCCTAACCCAAGCTGCATGACCAGCCTGACAAGAACTGAAAATCATTGTGTGATATCTACTGATGTTTTATTACCATTGCAAAGTGGCTGCATCTCTCATGATCTCACATTCCTCAGCTTTGTGAGGATCAAAGTAGAGAGCTCCTGTTCTGGAAAGTTTTCTGAGGCAGCTTCATGGCATTGGAGATAAAGTCTTCCATGATTTTTTTAACCTGAGTCTCAATACTGTGTTTAGTGATGAACCTTCTTGTAAAATAACCTGGGGTAGAAAAGTGAGGGCTAACTTATGGTCTGATGTGAAATCAAAGAGGTAAACATGTGTCCAGTGCTAAGTCCCATTTTTTTTGTCTGGTGTGAAGATGAAATAGGGCTCTCTTGTGGCAATACTGTATTTGCACTTACCTACATTTTGGAAATCAAGCACAGGAATTAACTCTACTGTTACTGATTGACTGGTGATTTAATGTTTCCTGTGCTGTCCAAATCCTTTAACTAATGTGGCTTCAGCTGGTTAAGGAAGGCAAACATGGATGTTTGAGCTCAGTTCAGCAAAGTACTTTAGCATTCATCAAACATCCAGAGCACAGGCACGCAGAATTTCAAGGGTCACATCTAAAAACCCTCCAGAAAAAAAAAGATGGATATCTCTGTATTGATCTAAACAGCTCCCTCCTTTACAGACAGTTTTTAATTCAGGTCATTTTCTGTCAGATTCTTAATGAGATTTCCTGAGATTTCAGCTAAAGAGACACCCACATAACCCACAGGGGAACATGCCCATCTGGCAGAGAACCTGTGTGAGGCTGCCTCAGCTGCTCCTTAGCACAAACAGGCAGCTAAAGCTTTGGTTGAGGAAGTTCTCAATTAAACTGAGATTGCCTGGGGAGGTCGGGGACTCTGCCGTGTGGGGTCCTTAGGAATGACCTGCAGGAATGGTTCAGGTCAAGCTGACCCTGTGTCAGAGCAGCATGATGGACCAGATGACTGCCAGAGGTCCTTTCCCAGGGATTTCATGTTCCCAGCAGAGCTGTAATTGCACAAATGAAAGGTCAAACATTTTATACCTCATTGTGTGTGCCCCATAAGGTATGAGCACTAGGTAACTGTTAAATCAGTTTCTATTGATGAAACACCAACTATCACTTAATATTTTAATGGGCTTCTCCTCATAAGACTTACACTCCAGATCCTTCACCAGCTCTGTTCTCTCCTCTGGACTCACTCCAACCCCTCAATGTCTTGTTGTGAATGGCACAAAACTGAGCACAGGGTTTGAGGTGAGGCTGCACCAGTGCCCAGCACAAGGGACAATCCCTGCCCTGGTCCTGCTGCCACACCATTGCTGATACAGGCCAGGTGCCATTGGCCCACTCGGCCATCTGGCCACAGGCTGAGTGCTCAGCCAGTGCCAACCAGCACCTCCAGGTCCTTTTCCACCAGGCAGTTTTCCAGCTGCTCTGTCTCAAGCTGGGAGTGCTGCCAGGGTTTGTTGTGACCCAAGAGCAGAGCTCAGCACCTGGCCTTACTGAACCTCATACATACTCAGCCTGTCTGCTGAGCCTTCCCACCTTCCAGCAGATCAATATTCCCACCCAACTTGGTGTTTGCAGACTGGCTGAGGGGGCACTTGGTGCCCTCACCTGAATCATTGATGGAGATGTTGAGCTGAGCCCTGCAGAACATCACTTGTGACCAGCCACCAACTGGGCTTAACCCCATCCACCACCATCCCAGTTAATGATCTTCTGTCTCTTCCAGTGTTTTCCCTCATCATCCCCTGCATCTGTAAGGGTAGAGAAGAGCACTGCTTGTGCTCCTGATTCCTCAGCCAATGATCCCAATGATATATGGTCTCCTCGAGCCAGGTCTCACAAGCTCTTGGAAATCTATGTCACACCCTGGATAGCTCAGCTACCTTAGAAGGCATAAAATCAGCAAGATGACTTCTGGGGTAGTGTTGGAAACATGAAAGTTTTATAAAAGCCAAAATAACAAAACTCCTTGCAGAGTAAAACCGAGCCAGGTGCAAGAGTTCTTGCTCCTGGTAAAACATCTCACAAAAGCCATTTGTTCCTTTGTTCTCTTCTTTTTCTAGTAAATTGTTCAGGTGGGACTTCTTGGCTCCTATCCAATTGGCTATCCTTAAGTTTGAGGTGAAGTCCCCCAGGTCCTATGTGGTGGCTTTTTTGCTAATTGAGGAGAGAAACTTCTAGGCTTTTTTCCTATTCAAGGAGACAAAGAATAGTTTTGTCACTCCATCAACAGGGGGCACGTTCCTATATACCAAGGCTCTGAAATCTCTCTTGATCACCTTTGGATGTTTTGTTGCAACTTCATTGCTGTCTACCTGAAAAATCAGTAATAGATAGTAATCTGAGGGCTGTGACAGGTTAGGGAACTTTCCCTTCACATTTGTAACCCAGGCTCTAGGGAGGCAGCAAGCTTCCCTAGGAGGTGGTTTGGTCTGCAGTTTCTTTCTCACTCTCTGTCTCACTCAACCTCCTCAGAGAGCTTTATCACTAAATGAAGAAGTTCCTCTACCTGGGTGCATGTAAAATAATGGAGCTGAGCTCTCACATGGGTGAAAGCTGCAGGTGAGCTCTGCAGCACAGCTGGGAATAAAGCAGAGCTTGCCTGGTCCATGAGGGCATGGCTGGGAATGGCTCATTGCCATGATGTCCTGGGATCCATGAAGGGCAGGAAATCTGTCCCTGAGCATGAAGGGACAGATGCAGGTCAGCCTGCTTGCAGAGCTGTTGTGGTGTTGGAGATATCACACCAAGAGACACACAGGGACAGCCCCAGAGCATGAAGTTTGTCTCAGCCACATCCTTGACAACCTCCTGGTGAGTGAGGGACATCTCCTGAGGAAAGCCAAGGTGAGGTCATCAGGTGAATCAGGGAAAGGCAGTGACCAAGTGTGTGAGCACAAAGCATCATTGTCTGTGACTGGTGAGCTTCCTTCTTTCTTGGAATAGGATCTGAGAAACTAATGAAGTGATTTCCACCCCCTCTCACTTCTGGTGGTCTGACCTCAGAAGGGAGTGGTAGAGAAACCAGCTGGGAGTAACTAGCTATTTAAAATGGATCAAGATTGTAGCTGGGAAACTTCCAGAAAGGACTTCTGGGGAGGGAACGTGGAAACACCCAGGACATTCAGAACCAGCTAGCCAGTGAACTTGAAAAAGAAACAGTGAAGCAAAACGGTCTCTCCTCCACTAATCAAGAGAAATAAAGAATTGAAATACCCCCTGGAACTGATGGAAAATCAGGTCAGGAACAGAAATATTCATGCATTCACTCTACTGGAGGGTAAAGAATTTCCAAACCCAATTTCTTTTGTGAAAACCTGGCTCCCTAAGGCTCTGAACGAGATGCAGAGAATGTCCCACTGCATGTGGTGTGCTGGTTCAGGATCCCTGCCAGGGCAATCACTCCCAATAACAAGCAAAGCAAAACTGAGCTGCCAAGTTTCAAATGTTCATGGGAGAGGGAGGCTCATGACTGTAGAAGGAGCAATGAGGAAGCACGAGTTCATTTACTTCCAAATCAGCGCGAGTGTCCTCACTTGTTGTGCTGTTGCCTCCAATAACATGGGTTCAAGATAAGTTTCTCATTGTTCTGGGAGCTGTACTGATTCACTGCCAAAGGAAAGTACAACTAAAATTGAAGCTACAAGGAAGCAGACAGATATGGATGGTGGGTGAAACTCATGGAAACAGGACACCATCTGAGGCATGGAGGGATGTGATGTCTCAGTGTTTGTAGACTTCTGAAGCAGACATGAGGCCCTTCCATGGAGGAAAGCCTTCAAGTCTATGCCATACATGTGATGGAAACAGATCTATATGAATCTATATTTGGATTAGAAGGCACCTTTAAAGGTCACCTAGTCTAAACCCCATGCTTATTGCACGTTGTCATCTAGGTCAAGTTTCTCATGTTCTTTTCCTCAAATTCTCTCTCTTTCTGATTCTTCACTTCCCAGGCCTTCCCTCCCCCTAGTCCTTCTATTTTTTATGATTACCCTTTTCCTGACAGTCTCTAGGCTAAAGCCATCTTATATTGGCAAAAATGTTGGTTCAAATGGAAGGTGGTGCTGGAGATCTCCAAAGTCCCTTCCAAGCAGCATTGCTGTGATTTTGGGGGGGTGCCAAACCCCACTCAGCCTGAGAGTTTCCCTCTAGATGTGCCATCTCCTGATGGCTTCAGTGATTTTCTGCAGAGACTGCTGTGGTCCTTCAACTGCTCTCTGCCTCTAACTCATTGCAATGTATCACAACAGGCGTCCAAACTGCCTGATGCAACTCCCCAACAAATTTTTGGGTAATATTGACACTTCCTCCATATCTTTGCCTCACTGCCATGTCAGGTACACCTGAATAAAAGAGAAGAAAGCTTTTTTATTTGTCTTGTTTGTCAGCCTGCAAGGCCAGTCCAGGGTTATTCACAAAGTTGTATAAAATACCTGCAAATTTATCAGGTACTCTATCTGCTTTTTAAATGAAAAAAAATCTAAAAAAAGATACACTGGAAAAAAAGTCCCATGTAAACAAGAAAAATACAGCTGACTTTTGCTGCATTTTGCTTTCCCAGCCAAGGCTCTCAGTGCAGCACCGAGCACTGCTCCAGCTCCCTTCAGGGTGAGACTCTCCCTGCCTGGGTGACCTCCTGCTGCTGGGGTGAGTCACGGTGAAGGTGCCAACCCCCCTCTGGTGAGTGCAGGGGCACTGGGGCCTCTGAGCTGGGAAAGGTTGTGACCTGGGAGGGGAGAATTTATGAACACACACACACACGCGCGCGCGCGGGCTTCCATGCCCCAGGACATAAAAAGGGATAGCAGCAAGTCACCAGCTTGGCAAACATGACTTGTTTACAGCTCAGGGGCTCACACAGGGCATATTCCAAGGAGGCAGGCTGGGGCAGGAGCTGGGAGAGGTCTCCTCAGCCCCACTGCACCCAAGGCAGACCAAGCTGTGACTCAGTGAGCAAACACAGCTGAGCACTGGAGCCTTGACTGGACTTGCTGCAGTAATCCTGGAGCTTCTGTTTGCTTTCCAAGGGGATTTAGCAGTGAGGGAACAGCCTACACAGGAAGGAGAATGGCAGATAATGTTTGCTTCCTTTTGATATAAATATACTTCCAGAATAGAGTCCCTCAGTGCAAGCATTCCCACAAGAGGAAAAAAACAAACCAAGTTATCACAGGACAGCCAGAAAAAGGTAACAGTAATAACAACAGCAGGAGCAACAACAACCCTTTCAATTAATTCTTTATTTTCTTTTGTAAAAAGGGTTATTTTGACCTGACCGAAGAATGCACCAGAAAATGATGTTGCATCATCTAAGGAAATAACACCTCTTGCATTTCCCCACTTCTCCTTTCTCTGGTGTTCCATCAGGATTTTGTGAGGCTATTGCAGGACACAAGAGGGGCAGGCTCTGAAGAAATCACTCTGATCTCATGGTGCAACTTATTATTCTGGAAATCAATCCAGCCCCTGAGAACTGAGGGTGCTTTCTCTGAAAAGTAATTTCAACCTACTTGGTTGCTCAAGACGTGCCATATAAACTTATGCTGCTCTGGCACAAACTTTAAAATGCATATCATGTGGGCAAAGGCACACAGAAATGACCCTTTGGTCCAGCTTATGTCAGTATTGTCATACAGAGGCAAAAACTTCCTGCCCTTCAAAAAGGCACTGCTTGAAAAATGCAGTCCTTGAGGCTGACATTATTTTATCTAAGTTTCTGTTACTGCTCTTTGTGCATTAATTGCTATGTGATGTGAAAACGAAATACAAGGACAAAAGGAAAATCTTGTACCATTTCATTTCTCACTTTAGACATTTAGCATAATTTCTTATTACTTTGTGGAGAAGTTCAGCATAAAATTGCTTAGCCTCCAGACACTGAGCATTACAGGTGTTGTAAATGTTAGAGGGTCCACCTGAGAGCCCTGACTATTTTTGCAGGGATAAAAACAGGTGAAAGAATTATTTGTAATGAATATCATTCAACAAACCATATCTTCCATTTGTGAATTGTCCGTGAAGAGATTGTAATTTTCTTGAGCTGCTTGGTGAATCACTTCTGGAAATCATTCTTCACTAGCAGCTTCTTGGAGGACAATTTGCTGGGAGCATTTCATATTCAAAGTTTGCAACTTGAGCTATTTTTATGAGGTGTGTCACTTCCCTGGAAGGATCCATTCCCTAGTTAGATGAGTGTAACTCCTGAAGTTTGACTTTTTGTTCTCAGTGACAAATATGAATTTTGAAACTTTACAAAGGTGTCCTGCATGATTTGTTTGATATCTGTTTGAAATAGATTTGCTTTTTGCAAATATTGGTAAAACATGGAAAACAAAACCATCAAGGTTGAGGCAAATTCATTACAGCATTCAAATGAACATCTTGGCTGCTCTAAACTCCTGAGCTCAGGCTCTGTGCTTTTGGTGTGGTGGCTGGTTTGCAGTGAGTGGTGTATCATCTTGTGTCCCACAGTTTTTTTGTAAATGGTGGTATTGAAAAGGCAGAGATAAAATAAACCCATCAGAGGTCAGGCATAAACAAAAAATGTTAACACTGGTGCTGAGTAGGTTTTTCATGTGACTTATTCAGAATTACTGCCCCTGATATTGCTCAAACACAGCCACTCTGCTGACTTGGGAAGAGCCTTTCCTGGCGTCCTTTATCTCTGCCACAGCAAAACTAATTTCCCAATTTTCCTCAGCTGACACAGTTGACAGGCAGGAGATTAGCTGGAAATTAGGTCATCTGGGAAGAACAGCCCTCTCCTAAATACTCCCAGAGATATTGTTCAAACCTGGGGCTGCAGTGGAGGCCTTAATGGCGGATAAAAAGAGAAGAAAGCTCTTTAGACAAGGTTCATGTTTCTGTTGGCAGTGCTCTACGAAGCTGTTCCAAAACATGTGATAGTGCCAAGGATTGTGTTCCTTCAGCCCAGGCTTGACTTTTCCTCTTCATGTCCCCACAATGACAGCTCGTGTTGAAGGTGAGGGAGGGTGGGGTGTGTGGGAACCTGGTGGAGGATTGTTTTCTCCTCACAGCTCCTTGGAGCTGCTCCAGGCGGTGCTGTGCCTTGGAGCAGAGATGTCCCTGAGGAGCTGAGGCACGAACCTGAGGGCCAAGACAGTGCCCAGACAACGTGCCCCTCTCCTCTCTCCCTCCCAACATCAGACACAAGTTGCTGCCTGTAAAAATTTGCCTTTTACATCAAGACAGCTGCAGGAAGGCAACTGGAAATGAGGCTTATGGGTTTGTTGAACTGGAAAGGAAACTAAGCCTTTTAATATTTGCCTCTGCACTCTTCCAATCACACAGAGAGAGAAGGCCTTATCTTTCGGTCACAAACGAAGTATTGGCAAGGCCTCAGGTAATCCCAGCAAAACCTGCTCAAATAAAAGTTTGCAGAGCACAAAGCTGTGAAAATTAAGGGGTTCAGAGAGTCTATCACTCAGTCAGGAGCATGTACTTCCTGAGAGCCCAGAGCCACTCTAATGAACCTGACAGAGACAAGATGCCTCTGGCATCTCTCATCCACCTGGAGACGGACAGAAACGAGACAAGCACCTTCCCAGAAGGAACATGGAGTGGTTAACAGAAAATCCTTAATTATAAATGATCAGGATTCAGGGCTCCTACCAGTGGATGCACTGTTGGCCTTCCCCAACCCAAAGGTTTTAGTTAAAAAGGCAGACAAATGAACTACTTTAGCCCAGTAATGATTTCATAAATGCACGTGTCTAAGTAATGATTCCCCGAATTATGCCTTCCTCCCACTCCTATTAAGCCATCATGCCTGGATAATCTAACACTTTGAATTAAGCCCTCCTAGTTTACCCATTCTGTGCTGAGAAACTCAGCAAATTGCTGACCCCTATCAAGTCCCTACAAGTGCAAAATCATTCTTTTTGTTTATACAAGTCATCCCACAGGCCAGATTTATAGGGCAGGAAAAGTAAATGCACCTGTGTTGATGCTGCAGTAATTTCATCCTGTTCTGTTGGGGAGTCTGCTTAAAGATGACACTTTGATGGTGCAGCTTGATGGGGTTTGGCTACAGAACAGCCCAGCTGGCCAGCAAGCAGGGCTGAGCAGAACAGGGCTGGAAATGAAGGTGGCTTTTGTGGCTCTTCTATTCCTAATAATGTGTATTAAAAAAAAAAAAATAGGAAAAAAATCATTATGAAGAAGAGGGGAAAATAACTACTCATTGGCTGCAAGGGGATTAACAAGGTAGTTTACCATAATATTAGAGGGGAGGAAGTCTTTTTATGGAAAATAGCATGGGGAAGATGATTATTTTTACTTGCAGTTGTTTTCCTTGCCTCCCTGTTGTTCTTTTTTCAGTTCTGTAGAACAGGCTCAGAAGTGGTACAAATCATATTATTTGCTAATGTGCCAACCCGGTGAGTGGAGAATTTTTAGTGGTCTGCAAAGAGAACAAGCACAATTCCTGTTATTTGTTAATCACCTCTGTGTGCTTAACTTTCAAAAGCTGTTTTAAATATTTATCTTCCTATTTCTCCAAGGATTTATGTTTTCTTCTAAGAAGAACATTAAGTCTATCCCAGCCAAACACAAGACAGTAATGTTTCATTCCTTCCTGAGCCCAAACCTGGTGGGTATAGAGAAGATAACACAAGGAATGGCTTAAGGTCTTTAACTTTACATTTGAAATCTGAAAACAAAACTCGAGGACTTCTCTGTCATGGTAAAGAAAAAAACCCCAAACCAATCAAACAAAACCCACAGAAAAACAACAACCAAAAGCCACCCCAAAATTTTGTTTAAGTGAGCAGCTTCACACAAACTCACCTTTTAGCATTTCTAAGAAGTGTGGCAAGTTACAACTGCTGGAAATGGATCCATCACAGAATAAGCCCTGGCTTGTCACAAACTTTTGGTGAACCAATAAATGGCCAGTCTCAACACATTGTGTTGCAGATATTGTGCAAGCCTACCAGTAAATAGACAGCCCCAGCTTGCCTGGTTCTTACTCACCTCATTTGTCTGCCCAGAAAATGGGAAACAGCTTAATGAAATTAAGTACAGTCAGACCAGTCAGACTTCAACTCTGTTTTTTTCTGATACGTGACCTTAACTTCCTGCAATGTTGTCGAGTTCTCTTCGGTTTTTATGTGGTGTAAAGGGCCATTAAGTGACTCACTCTGCAGAGATAAGGGAAGACAGCAAAGCCCTAGTGAGGTTTGGGGTCCTGCTGGACCCTGGGTAGAAATCCCAGGAGGGAATAGGATTGCATGGGATGTTTCTCTGTGGAATGAATCACCAACAGCACCGCAATGATAACTTTTTTTTTAATTCAAAGCATTTCTTTCAGCTTGATAAATTGGTTACTCCTTCCCATGCAAACAACTCTGATTATTCATGGTGGTATTTGTGTGTTCTTAATTTCCCACAAGAGTTATACGTGGGATGGAAGTTTTCTTTTAGTATTTGATAAGACATTGTTTTAAAATGCCCATCATCCAATCAGGGAGGATAAGCCAAGTGATTGAAGTCAGCAATTATAAAATCTGTATACTGAATACCTAAAGGTTACAGCTTACAAACAGTCAGATGATGAGAAAATACTGTGTGATACTAATCACTAATCATAGCTTGCTTAAGAATGACATTTCCAGGAATCAGGATCAATCTGCCAATGATTCACTAACTCTAGAAAGAATTAAATTCCTAGCATGAATTATTTGAAGTGAGTGTTTTGATCAGTTCACTATCAAAACCTGATTCCCATTGGCTACAGAGGAAGGAGGCAATCAAAGTCACCTCTGTTTTTCACATAACTTGTTTTTTTCAGTTAAATACTGACATCAAAAGTTTGTTATACAAAGGCAGAGCATTGTCTCTAGCCCTGTGTTACACATAGTGAAATGCCAGCCCCACTGATTTTGGTGACAAAATTCCCATTCATTTAGCCTCATGTCAGAGGATTGATTTTTATTGACACACTGGGGAGTAATTAATTATTTACCCATCAGCCTGAGAGACCATTCCAAAAGGATTTATTTAAGGTGCTGTTCTTTAAGAATCAGTTATCTTGAGGCATGTGATACCTCATACAGTTCACTCTGCCTAAATACCTTCCACTCAATTAGCTCATGTTTTTATTCAGGAGAGGAGATGGATAGGTCTCTACAGCTGGCAATGCTTTCAGAGTGTGTCAGGCCAAAGGGAAGCTAATTACAGGGAGGAGAGAAAAATGTGGAAAATACTGTTTGCAGAGGGCACTGTAGAGAGGAAACTTTGTTGTGAGCAGCCCTCTCTCACATTACACATGCTGAAGCTGTACTCTTCTGGCCATAAGATTAATGATGCCAAGCCAAACATTATACCCACGTCTCAGGGGTCACAAGAAAACTTCTTTTTTTATCATCTGTTTCTCATTTTGCTGGCCACAAAGGTATTTACTAAGGAATTAGTATATATCTAGGTTTAAGTAGATTAAAATAGAAACATGCCACTGTTTACTGGATACATCTGCTCTCATTAGTACAACTTGTTGCTGTTGGCATGAAGCAGTTTAATTAAAATGACAGCACAGTTTTCTGTGGAATCAGAGCCTGGTCCCAGTGGGGCTCCTCAGACAGATGTGGACAAGCAGTGCCTGCAGTGGTGGCTGCAGAGAGAACCCAGGGCAGCCCCTCTCTCATCCCTTCAGACAATCCCTCCAGGAAAGGGCAAGGACAGAGCAATTCTTCCACTTACGTTAAACCTTTTCTATTTTTTTCCTCTTTCCCAGATATTCTTTATTTACTTTAGTCCAACTTTTCCCATTAATGCCCACAAATGTTGTATATCTATTAGTGACTTGGGTGTAGGATGCATTGGTTGGTGAGGTCCTGAGAGCAGATACAGTGCCTGGGATGATGCAGGTACCAGTTCTACAAGAAATAAAGTTGCATCTGCCAAATACTACAGGGAAGTCTGTGGGCACCATCCCCTCTGCTGCCCATGTGGCTGCCACAGAGGAGAACATTTTCTCAGTACTGCTCTCCCCCAGGACCCAGATGGGTTCCAGGAAATCCTGTGATGCCTTGGAAGTTATGGAAAAGTCAATTAACAGGGTCATTTGCCTTCTGTTGCTGTGTTTTGAGATGATATTCAGCAAATTAGGAGATTTAAATTATGGTACTTAGGGATCTTTTTCTGCAATGGTGGAGGTTAGGAACTGTGCTGGATCAGGAAACTACTCTGGCATGTGAAAAAGGTGAGGGTTTGCAAAGTGCACGGTCAAAGAACACCCCACTGAAGTCAAAACTGGTGGCCAGGCCACTTTTCTGGGGTTTTGAGCTGGAATGGGGTTTGGGACATGCTCATCCTGACCAGTTTCCCTAGCCAGGAGCTAGTGTTTTCTTGTTCTCCTTGGGAAATCCACGCCAGGACTGAAATATAAACATCTGAACCACAGGTGTGGTTGCCCAAAGCTTCCTGGGATAGTCACCAGAGAGAGGAAGGTTTCTTCAGGGAGTCATTGAAAGACCTTGGAGATCACTTCCCCAGCATCTTTTCCTGCTATAGTTTACTAAATAATATAAATCCTACATTTCAACAAGAGGATGACTCAGTTTTCTAATGAGATGGGAGGAACTGGAAGATCCAAGTCCTGCCACGTCTGCCTGACAAGATAATTTCTGCATCTCTCTCTCAGCTCCACCTTGGACCAGCCACTTGCTGAAATGACACTGTTTTGAAGGGAAAGATGCTGTCATCTCCCAGCCACTTTTGTTAGGAGAGAAAATCAGCCACCTACTCCTCACCCAGCCAGCAGAGCAGTGTGGTTAAAACATTTAATAACACGAAGCTTCTGGTGAAATCTGAGGCCTCTGCTTTCTGTTCTTTCTGAGGCAAGAGCACAATTATGTAGTTGGGTGTTTTCTGAGGTGGTCTCAGGAAAGTGCCCGTCCTGCCCTCTCTCTGCAAGTGCCAGCAAACACAGAGACCTGTGCTGTGCAAACACCTGGGCGCAGCTCCTGCCCTAGAGGACTTCAGTGCACATCTGGGATGGGGAAACTTTCTCCTCCAGGGTGGCCCAACAGCTGTTGAAGCACTTTGGGCTGTGTGGCCATCAAAGTGCAGTAGGGGTGGACCTAGAAAGTAGGGAAGGAAGATGTCCTGGTGCTGATGAGCTCTGTGAAGCTATGGGGCTGAAGGTGCCTCTTCTCCCATCCAAATAGCCAAAAGCAGGAGAAAACAGATGTTGACAGACATATGGACTCCTGCTTGGAGTCTCAAGGGTGGGCACTGGCAAACCTGGACTTAAAACCAGCAGCCCCAGAGGCCATGGGATGAAGGTTCACTTGCCTGTTCTACCCTGCTCTGTCTGCTTTTTGTTTCTAAGTAGCTCCTCACTGCCTGCCCCTTGGTTAGCAGCATGGAGAGGCAGTGGAGGGGAGCCAAGAGTCTGCAGTGAGGATGTGTTTGTGTGGCTGAACACACTTTCCACATATAAAAGTAATAAAGGGAAAATACTACATAAGTTCGCTTGCTGACTGTTTTGCTCCAGTGCCATGGCCCAAGAACAATCACCCAAACTCATCCATGTGTGAAAATTGTAATATTGGAAAAGGCTCCTGTGTTTGCTATTAGTCATATTTCTTTATAACAACTTTCCTCTGTAAGTGGATACAGAAATAACTCTTCAGATTATGGACTGGGGCAGGGAGCTGTATTTGCTTAGTGGTGTAGCTGCATTGATTGGCATCCCCCTGCTCAGGAGAAATGTTTTTAACCAGCCAGAACAACAAATACTGTTGAAAAACCTCCATGGGTTTCACTGACAGCATTCAAATGTAAAAGCAACTAGGTGTTTCAGGAGCCAAAACACGATTATTTTTAATTCACCGTGCTTAGGAATGGTTATTATTTATTGTTTGAACACAGCAGCACCTACTGGCTCCAGCCAGAAATCTAGACTTCAAACCAGTAGGTGTAAAAAGGAGTAAAAAAGAGGTTTCCACCCCCCTGAGATGTCTGAGTCTGAGCAGGAAGAGCTGGCAGAGTTTTGGGTAGAACCAGCACGAGGGAGGAGCAGAGGGAATGGGAACTGGTCTGACTGCCCTGGCTGTGCTGGGCTGGCTGAGCAAGGAGATTTGTGGAGGGTGGGAGCTGCTGGGGATGAGCTGAGCTGGAAGGAAAATGAAATGTGGAGGTGTGGCAGGAGCTGGAGAGGTGTCAGTGCCTCAGTGGCGTGCTGCAGTTTGTAAGAGAGGAAGGTGAGGAGGACACAGGAGTTGCAGGGGGAGAAAGAACTCACCAGCTGGCAGTGCAGTGTGGCATGATGGCACGGGCAGAGGTGGCAGGAGAGTGATGTACTGATTTGGAGGAAAAAAACCCAGATTTAGCATTTCTAAGTTTTTTTTTTTTCTTTTTTCCATCTTCTTCTTTTTTTTTCCTTTACCTTTTTTTTTTCCTTTAATGGGAAGCTTTTTTCCAGAAAACCCACCTTTGGAAAAGCTAAAGCTAAACTTTTTGGCTTGGCAGTTACCAAGCTGGGATGGTTGTGCCAATGTCACATCCTGCCTGCAGGATGCAGGATACCCTGACAGCCCCTTTCCCACCCAACCCAGCTGGCAAAAGACACTCAGTGCAAGTGGGCATTGGGGTCTCTCCTCTTTTCTCCCCAAACTCACATCCCAAAATCCAGACCTCTACCTCTGCTGAACTTGGCTGCAAATCTTTCCATTCTCTGGGAAGCTGTTGTCCATTTTCTCTCCCCTTCAAGAATATCATTGAACCTTCCACAATTGTTTTGATAGTCTGATTTTTTTTTCCTACAACAGAAAATGGAAATTATCTACAAAAGTGATTTTCTTCCACAAATATTTCGTTTTCTTCCCTAAAAAGATTTTTTGCTTAGAGCATCATTCTCATGGAAAACGGTGTGGCTTTAGTGGTAAAACTGCAGTGAAGAAAATGATTTTTGCAAAATTATTTCAAATATATATGGTTAGGAAGAGTTTTGTCTTGGCCAGGAATTGGGGAAAAAAAAGGTAGTTAAAGTCTGTATTCAATTCCATTTTAAGATCTCTCTTCTAGAGCTGTCTCCCTATAATGGCTCAGAAATGTCCAGGGAAGTTCTGTCATTTCTGGTTTCCATCTCAGACTGAAACTAAAACAAGCAAGAAGCTTTATAAAAAACCTTGTTCTTATGAAGGGTTTTCCAATTTCCTATGTTTTTGTTCTCAAGAGGTTTCAATAAAACATCCAGATTTTTTCCTTTTTTAAACAGAAGCCAAACTCTAAATCTATTGAGGTTTCCCCATCACTAATTATAGCATGTATGTGAAATTATTTGCTGTGAAGGTGAAGGGTAGTGTGAAATTAAAATTAGATGCATCAAGAATAATGCTTTCCTGTCTTGACAAGTGTATGGGCTTGGTGCTCTGAAAGATGGTTTTTGTTTTGTCATATTATTTTCCTAAATAATCCAGAAAGATGCAACTGAAGGGGGGTTGTGGGTTTTTAGAAAAACAAACAAACAAACAAACAGACAAACAATATTGCTTGGGGAAAATAATTTTCTGTTTCATCATTTAATTTAATTCTCCTTGAATCTACTGGGAAACATACATGGTATTTTTCCTCTCTCCTCAAAGGAAAATTCCAGCTAAGGACAGGTCTGGTTAGCCCACTGGAGGCAGGATTCAGCTCAGCTGCTGTCCAGGGAGTGAAGGATTTGTGTGAGTGAGCTGGGCTCCTTCCTGCTGCCCTGGCCAGGCCTCCCTGGGCAGCAAAAGGGGTTTTTGGCAGCAGCAGCAGCCACAACACTTCCCCCAGCTGGACTAAACGTGTTTTCCTCACAGGCACCTCGAGCAAAGGTCTGTGCTGCTGGGAGAGGCAGAGAGAGATGCTCCAGAGAAGAAACACCACGGTCCTGGCTCGACAGCAGCCTTGTTCCATTAAAAACCACATCCTGCATGTGTGGCTTGCCTGAGGCAAAGCCCAGCATCAAGGCAGCCTGTCCACCCTGAAAGCAGCTCCTTGCAAATCCAGGTGGGCATTTGCTCCCTGGCAGCTCCCTGAAAGCACAGGCAATGCTGCTGAGCTCCTCCTGACACCCTGAGTGTCTCATTTCTGTGCTGAGGGCTGGGCTGGCTGGTCCCTCCACCACTGTGAGCCACATAAGACTTGTTGTTGTGCAACAGCACATCTTTTTCAAAGTTAGAGAGGATGCTTTGCTATGTTGGTGATTTTTTTTTTAACTGTGTAAAAAGTGGTTATTTGAGTTTTTTTACTTTTTCATGCTATGAAAGCTTCTTGAATAGAAATATCTGGTGGCTGTAAGTTCAAGCTAAACTGCTTCAAATTATAAACAAGTGTCTGAAAACACGGAAAAATCTTACAAATGGAAAGACTTTTCAACTATCACTTTTAAAAAATTGCTACTGCATGGGGCCAGGTAGATTTCCTGAAGTGTTTGATGTGGAATAAACAAAAATGAAATTTTGGAAAGCTGAAGAATTTGTATTTTTATAATCTATGAATGCTACACAGAAGAAGATACCTGATTTTTCTATGTGTTACCAACAAGATTGTCCTCTGAAAATGGCAAAATTAATGCAGTTCCCTTTGCACAGTCTAATAAAAACTGTAACAAAAGTAAACCCAAATAAATTCGTGATTGTTAATTTCAGGGTGGCAATTGAAAAAAAGAAAACACAAAAAGCAAAACAAACCACAACCAAACCAACACACCCCCTCCCCTGTACAATCTGTGAGCTAAATTCCCCTGAAATTGCCCAACATTTGATCCCAGTGACACAAATTATTGTGAGCTTGGAATGATATCAATTACTCTCCATTACTACCCGAGGGCTTGCTGTGATAGTGGTTAATAAGCCAAATCCTAAGGTGCCCTTTCCATTTGTGGGTAAGGTCAAAAGCAATTAAGGAATGGAGGATCTGTGGTGAAAGCTGCACAAGTGCAATATTGGTGGTTTTTTTTTTTTTTTTTTGTAAATCAAAGTCACATCGTTCAAGCAGTGCTGGGTTTGATCAGCAGATGGGCTCTTCCCAGTGCCATCCACACTCAGAGGTCTGTGGAAAATCAGTTTTCCCTTGATTCCACCTCTGCTGTGGAGTTGTAACTTGTGGCTGTGCCTTAGCAAAGACAGTGCATTTAGGGGGTAGTTAAAGCAAGCAGGTGGCAGAAAGAATCCAAATGATGTCACATCTTTTGAAAATTTGAGATATTTTAGACAAGACAGATAAATCATCATGTAAGTGGACAGACTGTTCTCTTACGTAGATATCTGCCATATTAAAGCACATTTCCTGTGTCTGACTCTACTCTTAATTTCAGTTTAGCGCCATTGTTGGGCCAAGGTACTCTCTGTGCACCTGAATGTAGAATCCTTCTCAACAGGATGGGACAAAATATTCTCTTGTTGTGAACAGACCTTCTTGAGGTTCCTCTTGCAAACCTCACTGGTTTTTTTCCTAAATTTAGAGTAATTTTACAATTCAACATGGATTTCAACTTCTCACTGGAGTATTCAGAGCAGCAAAGTTAACTTCCTCAGACATACTTGTCCTAAGGAAGACAGCGTTATGACCGGACTTACTTTCCATAAACTCATCTTGATTGCATTAATTATGCTGCTATCTGTTAATTATTTCCTGATTTTCTCCCCTATCAGATTTTGCGTGCAGTCAATTCCAGATGAACCAACTGAGAGTTATGCAAGGGTTTGCTGGTGACCTCTTCCTACACTGCTACAATAGTATCTCCCAGGCTATGTGAGTCCTCTAATTTTCCAAGATCTATTACAAATTGAGGTCTGTGGCTCAGAAATTTGCTCCATGATTTTTCTTAGAGAGCAATGATCTGCATTATCTTGGCCTGCAGACAAGCTTGGGGTACTAAAGTCTTTAGGTATAAACTGCTCCACATGGGGCTCCCTGTGACAAACTTTGGCTACCTGAAAGCCAACATCCAGCAAATGATTGTCAGGTGGGCTCTCCAACACCAGAGGAGAGCAGGGAGCATTGTCAGAGGTGGTTCCTGCCATCCCAAGGGAGCAGGAGCCTCTCCAGATTCCTTTTTGTCCCCAGTGATGAAAGAAAAAGTCCACTCAGAGTATATGGCTACTTGAATTTTTTTATGTGTGAGAGGTAGGTTGTACACTGACCTTGTTCTCCTCACCCCACAGACTGCACCCAGAGGATTTGAGATTCTCACTCTGTGACTGAGACATGTCCAGATCAAGACCCTTTCCTGGAGATCTCTTTCTCAGAAATGCTCTTATATGTCTCACCATGTCTTGCCAGCTATCTGCAGCACTCCTCATTGGCATCAACATCTTCCAGCACTGGTTTTAGTCCCTAAAGCTAGATTTTGCTGCATCACTGTTTTTCTTTATTTCTTTTATAAACCAACTGTGCTTAAACCCCTGGGCTTCTCAGTCTGTAGAGGCTTCTGTATGGGTTTCTGGCTGGTAGCACACCCACAAGTGCCTAGACAGAGGTGTGCTTGATGGCTGTGGATATGTCCAATTTAGAGAAATAACAGAAAATAGTCATTCTCAGCACATTTCCTATGAGCAGAGTATTGTTTCCCTGTAAACAAGCACGCCAAGCAGGCAGCACTGTGGTCAGACAAGGTCCCCCTTGCCCATCCCAGCCTGTTGTTGCCAGTCCCAAAGGAAGTTCTCCAGAGAAAGTGGCCTTTTGTCTCCTCCCAGAGCGGGTAGTTTGCATAATCTGGTTAAATAAAATGAATACATGCAGGCACAAAGAATTGTGGGGGGAAACTGTAGTAAAAGTAAGGCTGAGTGGTCCATCTAATCTGACATCAAAATAGTAAAATCGTTTATTTGTGTACACTGGAACAACTCCTTGGGACTGCGGCCTGTTCCTGTTTCCCAACAACACTGTCATTAAAACAATGGGCACTGTAATTACTGTGATAAAAAGGCATTATTGCTTCAGTTCTTCATCTGGCCCATGTGCAGAAGGATGAGGTTTTCTTTATAATCTCCCTGCAGAAGGAGCCCAGGGACCAGAAGGCTCCTTCTCGCACTGGCTCTGCCGTACAAAGGATTTCTCCACACCGGAGGCTGCAGTGTGAGAGCCTTTGTTTCCAGTGAAAGGCCATCACGCAGCCTTCTGCCAGCACTGGCCACCAATGAAAGCAGAGCCTTTATGTACCAGCTCACTGCTGAACTGCAGACAATACTGTAAAATCTGTGCTCCTCCATTACCTCAGCTGCCTTCACGTCGCTGGAGTGCTGCTGGGCCTTGGAGAGGGGCTGCAGGCGCCGGGCTGGAGCTTCACAAAGTCCCTGTCAGTAGGAGAGCAGAAATCCTGCTGGCCCAGCACAGCCACCCTGGTGGGAATGAGGAGAGGGGGTCAGGAGGGAGATATGATTAATACCTCCTGAACTGTTGCTCCAGCTATTTCTGCGGTTGGGCCATTTCATTCTGGCAAGCTGCACTGGAGCTCCTGCTCAGCTCAGTTCTGTGTGAAACCTGCTAGTCTGGCAGATTGCTCCCTTGCTGTGAGCCCACTGCCCAGCTCCTGGAACGCCAGACTCTGCAGGAAACAGCCCAGAGGTGAGCATTTTTCCACTGGCCTTCATGAAAAGCTCTTTTGAGTGAGTCCAAGAGCTCAGAGAGAATCTGTGAACACGGCCTGGAGAGCCAAGATGCCCCCTAGTTTGTGCCAGGGCCTCTCCTTGCCTTCATCAGATTTGCATTGCCTGCCACCCCTGAGGAGCCTGGGCTTCAGTCCTTTCTGGGCTTCAGAGTGCCCAAATGGTCTCTTAAATCCTTCAGGTTGCTTAAACTGGAACAGCCTGCAATTCCAGCTTCCAAAAATCCCCTGCCTTGGGGCTCTGACAGAGTGAAGTACTGACCTGGCTAGGGACACAGGAACTGTTCTCCCTGGCTGCAGTGAGAATCCTAGAATTGTTAAGGGTGGAAAAGACCTCTAAGATTGAATCCAGCCATTAGCCAGCACCACTGTTAGCACTGAGGACAGGCTGGCAGCAAAATCCTCCCTGGCTGTCTGATGGGAGTGACTACAGGCTGGTGCTGGGGCAAAAGAATATCAATGAGGCGCTGAGATGACCACTGCTATTGCTAACAGCCTCTTTTAGAAAATGTTTACCCCACTGCAAGCATAACTGATGTAAATTGAATGTGTCAGGCCGAGTAGAGGCACCTACCCCCTTCCCTGAGCTGCTCTCCCCTTGTTTGACAAGGTACAAACAGAAAGCCCATTCACATGTGAGTGGAGAGCACCAAACATTGCATCAAAAAGCAGGAGCCATCCTGTTACAATCTGCTGCTTGTCAGGATTTGACAGTGCTGTGAAATATAAATGATCTCTGCGATTGCAACGCCTGCCTCAGCCGCTGGTAAACAACTCCCCTCATTAAAGAGATGCTTTGGAAATGACAGCACCAAATTATGGTAATATTTTTTGAGAAGTGCTCTTTAGCCAGAGATCCTAAAATGAGGTTTTGCCATTTGTTTGCCAAAATACCATTTCTTTGCAAGCAGAGGCAAGTGGCCTCACAACTGAAAAACTGATGCCATCAAACAGGCTCCAATTGATATAAAAATGGAGCTGTTTGTATGTATGAGAAAGGACTGTGAGGGAGGAGATGAACTTTTCCTAAAGCTCCTTTTTTTTTTCTTTCTTTAGAATATCCTTTGTAACCTTTTAGCCCCACAGATTTTCTTCAGTTGTGAGTCTGTTCAATGCCTAATTCAATACCCTTAGCCATGACAGTAACTCACAGGTCCAATCCTGCAATACCATCTTGCTAATGGTTATAAATGGCTAGATCTGAAACTTGCTTGATCTGAGACTATATTCTACTGCTCAGTGCCCTCTGAAACCTTGTTAAAGGAACAGATTCAGATGTAGCCCTTGGGATAGAGTCCTGAGT
The DNA here is from genome assembly GCF_000277835.1 of Geospiza fortis. Taxonomy (NCBI): domain Eukaryota; kingdom Metazoa; phylum Chordata; class Aves; order Passeriformes; family Thraupidae; genus Geospiza; species Geospiza fortis. The sequence continues at coordinate 9,167,303 of NW_005054303.1, read as the reverse complement.
CATTCCGCTTCCCTTCTTAGCATTGGCATTTTCCTAGGAGACTTTTTGGTTAGGTTTTTGCCTTGATTTTGCTTATCCCTCAGATCTGGTGAGATTAGAGTCCAAGTCAGAATGGCTGCAATAAAATCATTACAGATTCCACCTGCATCCTTCTCTGAGTCAGAGAGAAATTAACAGAATAATAGAGGCTGCATGTATTTCTCAAGTGAGAGATCACTGAGATCAGTCCTTGTCAGAAATATCACTGGTAAGAACAAGCTATATGCAGTGACAGATAATATTTCATAAGATTTCCAAGCTTCTTTTTTGGAGGATGAAAATATTTGATCCTCTTCTCGTCAGCAGGCTCGCTCTGAGCTACTTTTATAGTAACATTCTCCACTAAAGGTTCAGTTTCTCTCATGCTGTCTGCTGCTACCCTTCAAAAAGGATCTGGGCTCCTCTTCTGCAGAGTTCTGGCTGTACTTGCCTGTGCACAGGAGCTGCACAGAGATGAGACCCTCCACTCATCATCCTCTGTAAGGGGGATCCAAAGCAGGAAACTCTTCTGTGTCTTTAATGTGGCAGTGAGAGTCATTTGTGCTGTGGACAGGTCCTGTCAGTCCTGCATGTCACATCTTCATTACATTGTTCAGCTGTACGTTTTCTGAACATTTTTAGCACAGTTTAACCAGTTGGTTAAGTTCTTGCAGGAGTTGATTTTCTTCTCTTCATTTTCCTTTTACTTCTCAGAATCCCACATGATGGTTATATTGTATATACTCTATTTAGCTGGCAATAAACTCCATACAGCTCTATATACTCCATATAGCTGGCTGCAGCAATGTTAATACAGTTAAAAAAAAAGGTGATAATTTCTATTATAGGATCTGAAAACAGCTGAAGAGACTCTTTTACCTTTTCCAATGCACATGTGAGTTCATACAAGAGTTTCATGCTAATCCTGTGTCTCAGTTTTCTACAAATGAAGGAAAAAAGCATTTTAGTTTTCTTAAAACACAAATATTTCAAATAACCCAGCTTTCATATTTACAAGTATAGCATATGGATGTCAAGTGTAGGAGTAATCATGGTGTTGTGCAGCAAAAGAAGACACTGCTTGATTCCATAACCACCAAAGCCTGGTATATGATGCTGTTCTTAACTCCCCCTCTAACCCTCCTTTTGGAAATGTTTGGTTTTTATCACACCCAGGATTTTTGAAGAGCTAATGATAAATTATATGTGTTGTTTCTATAAATGGTAGGCGTTCATTTGTGTTAAATAGCTTTCTGTTTTTGAAATGGTCTCTGCCAAACTTCTGGTGAGACAAAATAATTTCCCTTGCAGTGGTGTAGAGTTAAGTAGGACTTTCACATGGACAGAGAATTTTGATTTGCTCCAAGTGACATCCATGTCTGTTTTGACAGATGGAGGCCACACACTGCCCTTGCTGTGTTACAATTGGTGTCCTCAGTGAGGTCGGTGAATCATTTGGTTGACACTGTGGCAAGGCTTGAATACGGAGGAAATGTCTATTTGAGAACATTGTCACTCCAAGGCTGAGATTTTCAGGAGTGATTTCCACCCACAGGAGTTGTGCAAGTGTTCTGTCAGCTTCTTAGGTAGATGAGACAAAGGAGGAGTATCCATAACTGAAGATATTTCTGCACACCTGCACAACCTGCATTTTAACAATGGCTTTAGGTTTCACCTTGGCATTTTGCTGGCACCAGGAGAGGCTACAGGTTCCCCCTGGGACACAGGCAGCCTGTTTGCCTCCAGGGCATGGAGCTGTCAGGGGCTGCTCTGCAGCACAGCTCTGAGCCAAAGGAGAGTTTGGAAGGGATTTCTTCTCCTGTCTGTGCTGGCCAAGCTGTCCTTGGCTGGGAAGGAGGTGCCCACATCTTCAGCATCCTAATGCATCCCCTTTGGGTTTGCCTTTCTCACAGGGTGAAAGTGTTTGAAAAGCACCGGGACTGTGTTAGACACCACTGCAAACAAATAACAACTACTGCTACATGTGATGCATTTCTTTGTGTTCCTAGGGCACAGGATTGCTTCCTTTGCTTGGTGTTCATGATTCCCCACCTTGCCACCTTTGCTCTCATATTAATGAGATGCAATTAGGACTGTTGAATCAGTACAACTATTGTGGCCTTTCTTGCAACAGGCATGTTTTCTAATAAGCTTTTTTTTTCTTTTATTTAAACTTGGTTTGAAAACACGCAATGCTGATACATTTAATCTGACAAGGAAGCTGCAGCTGTCAGGAACTGTAGTAAGGTGTGAATGAAAAGCTTCTGCTGACAGAGGAATCTGGGCTCGTAGCTCTGATTTCCCTGGGCAGGTTCAACCGTGGCCTGCTGACAACAGTTAAACATTACACAAGAGCACAGCTCCTTGCCAGGTTGCTTTTCATAACACCGTGGAGTTGTTCTTTCCTTTCCTCTGCCCTTAAGATGAGGGAAAAAAACATCCAGAAGAAAGATGGTGAAAGAAAATCCAGCCTGCCTGACCCAAGGAATCTTTCTCTGTGGAAAGGCAGGACTTGTAGGGCTTGGATCACATTAAGTGAAGTTCCCAGGGAAGGACTCTGACATTATTCACTGCAATGCGTGTTGAAAACCTTATTAAGCCAAAATAATAGGTATAACAATGTCTTTCTTGCAACAGTTTCTTTTGATTATGTCATGTTGGTCAGTTCATGCATTATAGCAACTGGGATTGACCCAGTATGAAGCAGAAGATATTTACTCTGTTTAGGTATAGATTATAAGAGAGCACTTGGTAAGTTATCAGCTTGAAAGTGATTTAGGTTAACAATAAAGGAGCTCCCTCTTGACTCTGTGGAGTAGATGGAAGATGAAGTGCTGTGTGTCTGAATGAAACCATAGGTTCCAGGCTTACTCTCCAATTCTGTACTGCTGATGTTATTAGAAAGGAATGGGGATCAGTCTGCCTCTCCTGATCTGAAAGCCCTTGGTGTTTATCCTGTGTCTGTGCATGAAATCCAAGCCAGACTCTTGGTGTCAGTGGCTGTGAGGGATATGGAGTGGAACTCGAGCTTTCTGCTTGCCAAGAGCACCTCAGAGCCCTGCATTTTGGAAATCAGAGAAGCAGGAGGTGGATTTCCTTCATACCAGCCACAGGCAGTGGGAGCTGCCTATGCAAGAGAGCTGCCATTCCCCAGCTGCAGGGCACACTGCAGGCAGGCTGAGAGTGGGGATTGCTCAGCCTGCAGAAGAGAAGGCTTCAGGGACACCTTGGAGCACCTTCCAGTACCTGAAGTGGCTACAAGAGAGCTGGAGAGGGATTTCTACAAGGCAGGTAGTGATAGATAGAACAAGAGGGAAAGACTCGAAGTGACAGAGAGTGGGTTTAAATGCAGCTTCTCTGCTCTGTCTGGAGGAGAGGACACTGAGGGGAAACCTCACTGGGGTCTTCAACATCCTCATAAGGGCAGCAGAGGGGCAGGTGCTGATCTCTTCACTCTCATGGCCAGTGACAGGAGCTGGGAAATGGCTGGAGCTGTGTCAGGTGAGGTTTAGGCTGGATATCAGGTAAAGGGTTTTCACCCTGGCTGGCCCCTGGAACTGGCTCCCCAGGGCAGTGGTCACAGCACCAGCCTGGCAGAGTTCAAGGAGTGTTTGCACAATGCTCTCAGGCACAGGGTGTGATTCTTGGGGTGCCCTGAGCAGTCCCAGGAGACGGACTCAGTGATCCATGTGTGCCCCTCCCAGCTCAGCATATCCTATGGTTCTATGAGCTGGGGTGGTAAAAACTGGAAAGAGCTGTGAAAGGGGGAGTGTGGGAGAATTTTAAGTCCTTGGCTGAATCCTGGCTTGCTGTGATGTGGTAAAAGTCTTCCTTGCAGCTGCCCAGACTGCAGTCTCTGTCAAAGACAACAAATGCTGGTATTCTGACTGAATTGTTACATCTGTGTTACAGTAATGCTCATGTATATTTTTAAAATACCCAAATACTGTTTTTACACATCACAGAAAATTATAAATATGTGTAACATTAACTCTGCAACAGACTTCTAATACACCAGTGATGGAGTGTATAAAAATATACCCACACTCTTATCATTGCTCCTTTAAAATAACATTATTTTTTCAACAAAGCCCAATCAAACCAACAAGAATTCCACCAAGAATAGAAAGTTCTCTGTCCTCAGACAGCTAATATATCTTGCCTAGTCTTTCGAGAGCCCTAAAAGCAAAATTTAGTATTTTGTTTTCAGCAACACTCTTCCACAAGGAGGAAAAGAATAATTTCTTTTTGATTCATAGGAGAAGTGGCTGAGCAGGGGATCACCAGCTGTTTTTTTGATTACTATCTTTGTGGAATATATTATGGACTCTAATTAAGTAAACCATCTCACATGTCTATAAAGTTTAGGGTTCAGTGGTGGAATCTCTTGCCTGTGGATAGAGTTGGATAGAGCATGTATCAAAGTCAGTTATGTCTGTAATAATTCTAACCAGAGCTCTTACAGCAAATGCCAGATAAGGTTTGAAATGTGTTCAAGGGAGGGGTTTAAGATTAATCTATTCTCTTCTGGTTTTGCTTAGTGTTGTTTAACAGAAACACACAGCCATGCTCAGCTAACTGCAGTCATTGGTAACAGTCATTGGAGCAAGTGCTTGGTCCTGGTCAGAGCTGGGGAGGAAAGATTCTGGAGGGAAATGTTCAATTCCCACCAGGACCTACCTACCTTCCTTCCTTCCTTCCTTCCTTCCTTCCTTCCTTCCTTCCTTCCTTCCTTCCTTCCTTCCTTCCTTCCTACTGTCTTTTCCCTCTTTCTCTCTCTTCCTCAATAGTCCATCTTCACATCAGTTCTACAAGAACCACCCAATTAATCTCAGTGCATCACTGACAGCTTGTCTTACGTGTCACAGCTACTGGGATTTTGACACATGGTGAAATGAAGATTATATGATCTTTCTTTAGCCTTTTTTCTTGGCCTGGACAACCCTGTCATAACGTTCAGTTGCATTAAATCAGAACATTTGGGCTATCACCATAAATAAGATGCACTGTACGTGTCAAAACAAGTTCTTATGCAATCCAGATCTCTGTGGCTTCATTTGCTACTTATACCCTTCAGAAGTCATAGCAGGGAACGAAGCAACCTCTGTGATATGGAAATTTCTTCTCAAGTGCATAAATTATGTCTTGATGCTTCAATTGCTTGAAAAGTGGGATGGTCCCACAGGTCACCATTTCCATTCCAGTGATGAGATTTGCAAATATTAACAATGATGTCTGTTTTATGGGCAGGATTAACTTTACAGGTGTCATGGTTTAACTCCAGTCAGCAATGAGGCCCAACACAGACACTTGCTCACCCCCAACCCTCTAGTGGAATGGGGGAGACAATTATGAGAGCAAAAGTAACAAATAAAAGTGACTCCTGGGTTGAGATAATGGGACAGGAAAGGAAGAAAATAATAATAGTGATGGTAATGATAATGACAAAAGAATTGGGTATGCAAAATTTCTCGCCGCTCGTTGATCAACACCCAGCCAGTTCCTGACCAGTGGCCTCCAGCCATTTTCCCCCACAGTTTATATACTGAGCATGACCCCATGTGATATGGAATATGTCTCTGGTCATTTGGGGTCATCTGTCCTGGCTGTGTCCCCTCCCATCTTCTTGTGCTCCTCACTTTTAGCTGAAAAGCCCTTGACTCAGGGTAAGCACCACTTAGCAGCAGCTAAAGCATCAGTGAGTAACCAATTTTTTTCTCACACTAAATCTAAAACAACAGAACCAGCTACTGGGGTGAAAATTAACTCTTTCCTGGAGTAAACCAGGACAACAGGCATGGGGGCTCCAGTTTAGTTGGAAAGAAAAGCCTTAAATGAAAATTAGCTAAATCAAGTAATGATGGCAGCTTTACTTGGTTTTTAGGGATTCTATAAACTCCCCCAGCTCTGAAAGGCTAAATGATGCACTCATCTCCACTGTCAGAACTTTGTGTCTGCATCTTCAGCCCAATGCCCACAGTGGGGATAAGAGGGGCATGGACTCATAAAGGGAAGGATGCTGCACTGGGACCTGCCCTCTCATCCATGAGTGCCACAAGTTTGGCATGTGCTCTCTGACCAGCTGCCTCTCCTAAAACTTAACAACATGTCCTTGACTGCACACTCCTTTGGTTTTTGAAAGTCAGCTCTCCTATAGATCCTATAGGTGTTTCCATGATTGATTTCCCCTGGAATTGTGATGGTTCAGCATCTCTCACCACTGAGATGAGTATAGTTCATCAGGAACATTTCTGAACCTCCAAAAATACGTGCAGATTTGCTTTGGTGTACTCATTTCTCCTTGTTTGAGCACTAAAAACGCATTCAGGCAGCCTCTTAAAGTCATACAAATAACAGTCATTGAAATGGAAAGCAGCAAAATTATGAATATTGTATAATGCAATGTTAAATTACAAATAAATAAAACATCTGGGGCCAGATGTTGCTGTTGGATTCCTCTGTGGAAATGCCATTCCTTTCAGTAACGTTGTGTGTGCACTTCTGAGATTGGAGTTTGGCCCTTGATGTAGAGAAGCAGTGTTTTAATGCAATATTAATGGAAGATGATTTCTCCACTAAAAACAAGGTAACTTGGTAGATGGAGAGATTAACATATTTTAGAAAAACAGTTGAGGATTTCTCTAGAACAACAATGTGGGAGATTGTATTTTGGGCTTTTAAGACTAAAAGGTCAGAAAAGAAGACTGAAAGAAATTAGGGAAACCTCTACAGAGTACCTATAGTGAGAATAGGGAACAGACAGTATAAGCAATTTACTTGAAGCAAATGTGAGTGTTCAAACATCACTCAAGAGTTTTAAAATATAGAAGAATGGTGAAAATATGTGTAGGAAGAAAAAGACATCTCAAACTTTCCAGCCTCAGGTGGGCTTGTCAAGTACTGAACTCCTATTTTTCCTTTTTAAGAGTCTGTTGAATCTTTCACCAATGCAGAATTTACTAGTACCCCAGGGGCAATTACAGGAGAAAAATGGCCATTTAATCAGGAAAAAAATCCTCTTCAGAGGTTTGCATAGTTGGTTGTGGGCAGGTTTGTAGAATTTGACCTGTAGTAAGATCTGGAAGATCTTTTTGCACCATTTGGTGATTTCTCAGTAGGTTCCAGTGGGATGCCTGGGGTTGCAGGTGCTGCTTTGTCACCTTTTCTCCTGCTCCCCTCCACGCCCCTGCCTGGGCCTGTTTTCCATGCGCTTTTCAGAGCTGGCAGGAAGCATTTGAGAGTGGTGGTTGTTTATTTTGAAATGTCCTGGAAGCAGTTAACTTTTCAAGAGACACATCCCAGTTTCCAGCCTGCAGCCCTGCTCCAGCCCAGCTGGGTCTGCAGAGCGCTGGTGTCGAACTTTGGTGGATGACCACTGAAAGAAATTAAAGATCAGCCAGCAATTCACGGCTTTCTGCACATCTTTTTGAACATTTTATTAAGGTGCTCTTAGTCTCCACAAACAGTTGTCCACTTGCTCCTGCCAATTCCCTGCTCTGCATCACAGGGAAAAGAGGATTTTGCATCATCCAGCCCTTGAGCTGTGCCAGCAGCCTGGTGCCCAGTGGTCCAGCCAGGGGAACCTGGCAGCTCCAATCAGACTGGGAGCTCCCAAGCTTCCAAATAAAGGCTCAAGTGTGTGAAACTACATGTGAAAGCAACAGCATGCATCTGAGCCTGGACAGCATCAGCAGTCTGTGCCTTTGGAGAGGAATTGAAGGAAAGATGCATAAAAGCCATCTAGCTTTAGTAGAAGTTATTTATTGAAACAAAACCAAAGCAATCAGTGACCAAGGGAAGACTACAGAATATTTTATTTATTTGCAAGAGAGGAAAACTCACTTTTAGACAGTGTTCTTAATGTTTTACAGTCCTTTCTTCCTGCTGCTTACTCTTTTCTCTTCTTGAACCATACCAGCCTGTGCAAATTCTGTCTTCTGCTCAATGTCCTCTCCCCATCAAGTCCTTTAAAGAAGCTGAATGTTCTTGGCCTGTGGTCTTAGCTCCTCACTGCACCTACCCACAGGTGACAATTTCCTAGGTCAGGGTAAAAAGCCTTCCCTTCCATACAGTCTTTCAACCTGGAAATCCTTTTCTAGCTCACAAGGTGCTATTTGCTACTTTGCATTTCCTTCAAGTGAAGGAGGAGATATGAAAAAAATCTGCTCAAAACCAGTGTTTTGGTCACTGCTGTGAGAAATGACATCATCAGCAACCCAGCCAGATGGGGCTGAGCACTGTGTCTGTGAAAATGTTCCTAGGAGCAGTGAGCACCTTCAGACAGATGCTTTCCATCAGACTAAACACAGGTACTGCTTTTAAAAGTGTGCAAGGAAATCGAGCAGGAGACCAAAGCCAAGAGTTAAACACAGCTGCTCTTTAGCCTTGCTGGCCCACCCCAGTCATTTTCCCTTTTCAAGGCATGGACTCAATCAGGAAAAAGGAAAAAATGGTGGAGAACTTCTGTGTATGTCCCTTCCACACTCTGGATATTATAAGGTAAGCTTGAAGCTTCTCCTCCAGTTTTTCTTATCCAAATGTTATCTATACAAAATCCAAGTGCTAAAGCTGGAGGGGGAAAATTGGATATGCCACTTTTTGCATGTAAGAAAATTGTGCCAGAGCTTTTATAGGGCCTTTAAAAATGGTGTCTCTAAATAGCACCTGCACTGTACATTTTATATGCCAGCGTTTCAATTTATGAAGTTTCCTTTGGCTATGGCTGAATGCTATCCTGCTTTTTATATCTGACAAGAACTTCTCTGCCATGTCTCTGGAGTTTTTGGACTTCAGGGTGTAAATAATGAACATCCTATGCCTGTTTCAGTGCCCATGTCTGACAAGAACAGCACTGGCTTTTAAAAGCCCTTTAACTGAGCTGAGTGGAAAATGATGTTCCCATGCCATGGGACTTCTCTGCATCTTCAGTATTTTCTCTCCCTGTGCAGAAATAAAATGCATTCTAAGTTTGTGACAGATTGGTGTGCTGCAACATAATTTTGGTTTTTGGTGATATCTGTTCCTTCACACAGAATTAGCTGGCCAAAAGGAAATGAAAAACTCCCTCTCCAATGGGTGACACTGGCAGCAATGACTGACACTGTCTCTCCAGGCAGACCCTGCAGCAGCAGTTGCTGGTCCATGGGTGCATCTCTCTCTTTTTTAGTGTCTCTAACACTATAAAAACTCTTTTAGTGCAAGAGCAGTGCCTTTCTTGCAGCTCCAAGGCATTTCCCAAAAGGTCTCTCACAAGCCATGAGTTTCTGCCAAAGGAGTTTTTTTCTTGAATCAGCATTTTCAGACTGGGAAGAAGAATTTCAGTCGTTTCTGCTGGCTACAAATGGACAGACTGAGAGTCCCTGGGAGAGGACTTTGCCCATCACATCCAATTCAGGGCCTGAGAAATGCACAGTAACCAATTAGCTTAATGGAAATCTCCTGATATCTCATCGTGGAGAAGAGCTGATACTTTTAAAACAATTGCATGTTAAAAATACATGTGTCAGTCATCTCCAGAAGCCTCATGCTAACAGGATAGAGCTGTTCCAGCAGCATAAAAAAGAGAAGGTTCCATTATCAGACACTTCAGCTATTTCCCCTGGCTAATCTAGAAAGAGAATATCAAAATCACTGAAGTGCCCTGGGCAGACATTTTATAGCAGTACAGGCTATTTCATTGCTGGAAGCAAGTCTATAATAGCCTTTTAAGCATCATTCAGCCTGAATTATCTGCTTAAGACATGTACATAAATCTTGGTATATTACACAACATTCTTTGCCCCCTTTTTGAATTTTAGTCCTCCAGCTCAAGTTCTAGAAAAGGAGCAAAATTAGTTTTCCTTCAGTTACTCATCAAAGGCAGTGGGACGACTGAGTTATGCCAGGAATTTTTGGCCCAGTTTATCATATTCAGAGGAGTGAAATTCTATCTAATGAAGTGGGAGAGGTGTTACAGAAAGAGGAGGCAGTAACTGACTTATTATTACTCATTTCACCTTGCTTGATTTTATGTGATTCATCTGCATGTGCTCTACACTGTTGTAGTACCTGGATGATCCATTGAGACTCATCTTCTCACTTCCCTTCTGAGGGAGGCTCATGTCCTAATGAGGGGCCATTAGGAAAAGGATTTTAACCACATTAAATCCTAATTCTAGCTCCAATTTCCAGCTGTTTCACATAGGCATAGTGCTTGAAGGGAGATCAAACCCCACCGTGCCTGCTGGGGCACCTCCCACTGTCAGTGCTGCAACTCCAGTGTTTGCATAGCAAAACCAGGATGAAATATGGAAAACATGCCCAAGGCAGGGAACAGAGCTGAGACCCACCTGTCTGGATGAATGCCCCAAGCATCAACCTGCAGGATTTACCTTGAATGCCTGTCCTCTCTTGCTTTGTGAAATCTCTCAATCTCACTCTTGTGAGGACAGTGACTCAGGAAAAGGCATGGTCTCACCTGGAATTTCAAAGATAGCTGAAGTCTTAGAAGTTGAGTGAAAATTAGCAGCTGTTGGAGGAGAGACCTCTGAATTATAGCCCCACATAAAGACAGGAGGTGCCAGTTCCTAGCATGCACCTGGAGGGCAGCAGTCACCTGGCCAGACAGTTCATGGCAGCTCAGAATTGCTCAGGATGGAGATTATGAGGAAGAAACTATCACCCTGTGGGCTAAAGGGCAGAAGACACAAACCCAAGGAAAATTGGGTCTTATTAGTTCTGCTACACCAAAACCTATTTAACGTTTTCTTTCTGGCTGCTGCCTGTAGGTTTTAGTTTCATTATAGCTGCTGCTGGTGTCAGTTTTTCCAGGAGTTCTCTATGTCCCTGTGCTGCTGCTGAGCTGAAATAGGAGCCATCTATACTCATATGTAGGCAGAGCTCCTGAGATTTGCTGTAGGACAGTCTAGTGGATCTATTCCTAGTGAATTGTGAAGAATGAGAAGTGATTTATTGGGAAATTTTGGCATTGAGGCTGTGAGGCAGTGCTGCTTACAGCCCCATTCCCACTGAAGCTGGTGCCTGTCTGTAGGAATGTGGTCCCCTAATCTATTGCAGCAAAAAAGATGCTTATTTTTGGAGCAGAGAAGAGATGTAAGTCCATTGCCTGCCTGCTGAGCTGTGACCTGACCATGCCCTAGTTGGATCACAACAGCCTGAATGGGTTCAAGTCCCACACTTGAGGGCCATTGGGGCATGGATGTGTCCACAATGGCTCTGTGCCCAAGAGCTGCCCGTGGTTACTGTGTCAGCTACTGAACTGATCCTCCTCCCTGGAGTCAGCACACCTGAGGTGTTCAGGTGACATCTCTGGAGCCTGAAGGTCACTGCTGATGTCCTGCAGCATCAATGTTGAAAGGACACATTCTTCTAATGATCCCATGCCACCATCAACACTGGAAGGACATGCTCTTCAGCTGCCCATCCTTTCCTTTCAGATGTGAAGAGCAGCAGATCCTGCTGCTAGGGATGAGAAGACAAGCTTCTTTCCATAAATGATCAGACTGCCAGCAGAAATCCCAGGCAATCTGCAGCAGGGTTTGCACGATGCTGACAAATGCCCACTGGGAGCACGGCTGCCACCACCACCTCATTCTGCAGAGACATTGACAGCTGACAGATAATAACAACTTGGGATAATTAGTGTCCTGAAGGGCTTGAACTGAGGGCTTAGCAATGAAAAACAGCATTAGAGAGCAGCTATTGCCTCCTCACCCCTCGAGACCAGTTGTGTACGTTGAGCTCAACAATAACATTAATAAAAAGCAATCCTAAGAAAAGCAATATAGCAGGCTAAATTGCCTCTGCTGCGTCTTGGGCTTACATTTCATTACAAATACCTTCTTACTCAGGGCATGGTCTTTTTAAGTCATCAAGACAATTCCTGAAGTCCTTTCTCAGTTTTCACTCATACCCCGGATTCTTTCTCATTAACTTCAGTGGATGGCTCTTTATCTGACTGGAAAGTGAAAGGGGGTCTTGGGATTTGAACTGCTGGGAATTTTGCTTGAGTAAGCAGCAAGAAACTTGGCCATGATAATAACCTTTTTCTTTTTTTCTTTTCCCCAATTTTTTAATGTTGCTTTTCTGACAGCTCTGAAAGAGTGGGAGGAAAGCCGCTAGGACTCGCCACCTTTTTGGCTTGTTTTTGAGGACTTGTGAAATGTTTTTCTTTTAAATTTCTAAGCAGAAAGTCATTTCCACTGAAAAGCCATCACATCTCATTTAGAAAATGTCAATTAACACTGGTAGGGGCATTTTTCAACTAAACCAACATGAAAATATCAGGGTAACTACCAAAACATTTAGGTCAACAAAAATCTAGCCTTTGTTTTTGATTATAAAGGCCACAGAAGTTTTAACTAAAATTTTTGCCCTGCTTTAAATTGAAAGTTTGGCTAAATCATTCCCATAGAGATTGTGTTCAAACAAGGACATGTTTACATATCTGCCTCTGATCATACAAGATAGTGATGGATTATGGGATGTGCTGGCTTTCCATTCCCTGTGAGTGGCGTGTCCTCCCCACAATCCTGCCCCTCACCAGAAACATGGACTACTTAGATAAGGACAGCTTCACTCCTTTCCTGACAGGAAAAAAAAAAACAAACTCTTTTTTTTTTTCTCAAGGAGAAGGTGAGACCAAGGGCAAAACTGTATTTCAGCACTTCTGGACATTGCAGAGAGGCTGCCCCAGTTTTATCAACAGAAGGTGAAGTGTTGCATGGAAAAACTTCATAATCGGAAAAAGTTTACTTTAGTCTATTTTGAATTTGGTTTGGAAATCACCAAGAGGTTACAAGAAGTCAGGAAAACTGTGGACAGATTTATCTAAGATGAAATAAAGAGTGGCCAGCTCCGGAAATGGGTTATGCAGGGGTAGGGAAGGCAGTCAGCAATGACAGGTGTCTGGGACAGGAGATGCTCATGGGAGGGCCACATTGTCTGGGGAAATGCAGAAAGGTGACAAAAAGCTCTTGCAAGACAATAACAGCATAAGACTAACACAGCCATGTCTACAATTAGCATCTGAATATGGTTAACGTTTCCTCTCCTTTACCTGTGGTTTTAACCTCAAACCTCTTTTATCCTATTCTGTGCAGCTGTGCTGCTGCTTCACAACCCCTCTGCATGGCCAAAGGGGCTCAGAAGCAGCTGTGGCAGAAATGACCAGGCATCCTGAGAAGATGCCCACACCAATCTCCACAAAGTAAGTCCTTTTACATACACCACAATGTAATAATGTGTAATAATGGACATCAGCCCTCGCTCAGCCTCATTTAATGACCCATAACTGAGTGAATAATTCATTCAGTGCCTAGAGATCTCTCGTGGAGACTTGTTTTACCACAGGGCCCTGGGGACTGAAAACAGCAATAAAGTTCCAGCTTTTAACCCATCCATTTACAAAGCCTCCTGATATTATTGCATCCATGATCAATTTAAATGAACTTGTTGGAGGTTTACTAGTGGCCTTCCTGTATTTCATGCCTCAGTGCATATTTTTTCAGAGCATTTACAGCTTTTACTTATTGTTGGTTGGAAGGGAATAGAAAATTCTCACCACAAAGTCACCCTTTTATTTAAGGCCTTAATTGTCTCTAAGAAGAGCCTGTCTGAAACCCAGCCCTCTTGGAGTCACTGACGTCGTTTATTATCCAGTAAACTCTTTTAGGCTTTGGGACAGGTTAATACTCCTCAGTATCAGTATAATTTCTCTTAGGCTTCTGTTACTGTGTTTATGTGAGGATCTTCATTTTGCTTTGGCAGCAAAATTTCTTTTCTGCGTTTGCAAATTACAAAAAAAAAAAAAAAATAGAAAAGGAAAAGAAAAAAAAAAGCCTTCCTAAGCTGGATCGCTTTGCAGCTGTGAAAACCTATAATAACTTCAGTCGGATTACAACTACATCAAAGGTATTATATATCCCTGAGTAACATATTTACTGGGCTTTTCAACAGCTGTATAATTAGCTCTGGATGACTTCTTTTTTCCTCCACATCTTTAAATATCCATATTCCTAATTCACAGATATTCAAAGGGAAGGTGGTTTTCCCTTTCACAGAAGGTGTGCAGCCCACCAGATTTTTCCTTCGCTTTTTTTCTTTTTCCCCTCAGAAGCTAAAATAAGCTTCAGCTTCCCTGTCCCCTGGCAACCAGACCCACCGTGTCCATCACTCCTCCTGGCTCACTGCGGCTGCCTGATTGATGAGAGGAGTGGTTCAGGCAGGGGACCGGGACAGAGCCCTTTGTGGCATCCCCCAGGGAGGCAGCTCGGAGGCAGCAGCTGTCCCCAGAGCCGGTCGCAGCCCCCTCGGACAATAGGGGGTGGCAGAAGGTGAGGGGAATGCTCGTGCCTGCACAAGGAGGGATAAAAGCTCCATATGTGCCGGGCCAGCAGATGCTCCTGCGGGGTGACCCCTCCATCATCCCCTCCCTCTGCCTTCCCCAACAGCATCTCCATCAGCGGCACTGGCGGCTCCCGGTCACAGGGACATTCCCAGGGACGTTCCCAGCCCCTCGGGTTTCTGTGGTTGAGATGACCCCTGAGGTGTTAGAAAGTCTCTTTTTCCCAGCCCCGCGACCGAAGAAAAAGTTGAGATTTGTCGGTTTTGCTTTTCGGGGTTGTTTATTTTTTCTTATCTATTACATTCTTTCTCCGACCTGCTGAGATCTGTCCAGCAGGTCTGGTTGTGGCACATCTGCCCTGGGGGTGGTGTTGGCTTTTTATACTAAGAACTACGTGTACTTTATTTACAATAATCTTCCAATACCTATCACCTATGTTAGACAGTCTGTCTCTACTCTAAACCAATTTAAAAGTGTCACCATCCCAGCAGAAGATGGAGGACGAGAAGAAGGAGAAGAAGGACAGGACACACCCAGACTCCTCCATCTTGCCTCTTGGAACCCCATTCTAAAACCCCAAAATTCTACTTTTTCACCCTGTGACAAATTCACTATCATTCTACTCAAACTCTTGTGGCTTGTAAATCTTCACACAAAGTTGGTAATTTTTTCCATGGGCTAAAATCAAAGGCACAGATGTTTTTGACTCCATGCCAAGGTCTCTGAGTCCCTTGCCAGGGTCTTGAATCACCCAGGGCAGCCAGAGGAATGTCCTGGGTCCCGACACCAGCCAGGGTCGAGAGCTCTGGGGAAGGGACAGCTCATGGTGCCAAACTCCTTCTCCTGCCACACACCTCTGCTGTCATTCCCTTGCAGACATTTTTTTTTTTTGTTATGCAATTACCTTTATTCTGGAAACAGGAGGGAAAAGAGGCTTTAAAATTCTCTTTAAGGCTAGCTGAGTTTTCTTTCCAGAGTTTTTTTTTTCTTTACCCTGTGATGAGTAGCAGAAGGCAGTGCTTGAGTGTTGATGTGGAGGGAAGTTTCTTCCCCCCATGAGAATACATCACAACCTGCTGGTTTATGTTGTGCTGATTGCTCATTCCCATGGTCACCATGGCAAGGGAAGAAGTGAGAAATGCTTTTACATGTCCTCAGTAGAAATGCTGATTTCTTCTTCTAATTTTTTTTTTCTCAGCTAATGGGACTTTGAACTCAGTTTTCTCCTTAGAGCGATTTCCTAATGTGAGCTCCTAGCCTGGAATTGTCTGTTCCCAGTGGCCTTGGGATGTGTTGGCTGGCTGGCTCTGATGTGCAGGAGAGACCCAGCTGGCTGAGCACTTTCAGGACAAACAGATAAGACAATTTACTATCCGATTTTATGAGAGCCATTTACACTTTGCAGAATTTTTTAAGCAGCAAGTCCTTAAGAAGCATATTCTGAGAGTGATACCTGGGAGAATTGCACACACATTTCCTGTCAGCAGCCAGAGAATAGTGTCTAACACCTGCTAGGAAGAGCTTGAAATATATTCTTAAATGGCTTGATTGCTCTGCATTTCCCCTGAGATGAGATGAGACGTTATGGAGCAGTTTCTTTGACTGCAGACACTTCTCCAGTGGAGCTCCTTGGCTGAGCCTGGGCTCTCTCATGCTTATCCCCCTGGGATTGGAGCCTGTGCTTGCAATCCAGCTCATGCTCACAGGGACCCTCAACCAGCAACTGGGATGCAGCAGACCCAGGCCAAAGGCAATTTAGGGCAGGATCCTGCCATGCAAGGGTTTACAGAGCAGGGATAAACACCAGTAGAGAACCCCCTCAAAGTGTCCTTGCTGTAAGCACACACCTGTGGCTCTGCAGTGTCTGTTCCTCCTCTGCATCACACTAGGGAAGCCAGCAGCAATAGAGACCTGTTTTGCAAACACCCACCTTGGTTTCTTGGCTCAATCTGCTTTTTTGGAGCATGCTGCTCCTCCTGTCCAGGTGTACTGCAGTGTCATCAGGAGGAAATCCTCCATCCCTGGCCAGGTGAGAGCCAGCATCCACTGGGGGGTGGCTGAACACACCTTCCCCTGCATCCCCAGCCTCTGACACTCTACCTAAGCTGCTGTGACACAGAGAACATTCAGCTACCCAAGCGCTGGATGGGTAAACCAGCGAGCCTCCTAGGCTGCACCTCCCAAGAACTCAAGCCTCAGCCTCTTTGGCGCACAGCAGCTGTGAAGGAAGGGTGCTGAGACTGAGACACACCTTTATAGGGGACCTTTTTATTTCAGCATCTTGGATGGGAGCACCTTTGCAGCCATTACCTTGCAGTCCTTGCACTCCTCCGTGCCAGCTCACCCCAGCACACACCCACCCTTTGGGCTGGTTTGTGGTGTTCTTAGAGGAACAGCTGGTGCTCAGAGGTTTCAGCTGGACTTGGTGGGAGCTGGGAGCTTTCTGCCCCCTAGAAAAGACAGTGCAATCCAACATCAATTTTATATGAAAAGAAAACCTCAGTGATTTTCTACTGCAGAGTGTTTGTGTTTTGAGACACCTGAATATATACTCTGCAAAGGAAAGAAGGAATCTATTAGGTATGTAAATATTAATATTTATGAAATAAATCCTGAAGTTTCAGCTCTTCTTTGGTTGTGGATGTCTTGAAGCTTATTCCATGGAGGTTAATGTTTTTCTGCTAATAGGTAAAATGGTGGAAAAACCAGGACAGGCAGAAACTCATTTAGCATTTCAATTAGCAGGGAAAAGGCCCTGGAATTTGAGTAGCAATTTTTTGTAGCTTTCAATGAATATTTTCAAAGCTTTCTCAAATGATGTACTTTTCTTTGAACTTCCATTGCTGGAAGTTGCCCAGGCATTTCACACTGATAACAAGCCTCTCTCCTCACTGCCACTCCTGTACCTACAGGATGGTTCAGCTGGGATTCCTCATCCCTATCTCATGTTCCCTGTGATTTTGTGTGGACCATTCCCTCCTTGCAAAGGCAGCTGGACCTGGGCCCTGCAGTGAGGCTGCTGGGATGCCAAGTTCCACAAACTCCAGGCTTAGGGAGTGTAATTTGCTCTTGCAAATTCAAAAAGGCAAACAAAAAAAAAAAAAAAAAAAAAAAGGAAAACGGCCAGGTGTAAGGATGTGTTTATGGGACAGCTACAGACCTCCTCTAATTATATTTTGGACTGTGGAGGAGTACAAACTGATCCTTGCATAAGCTTTTTTGCAAAATGGAATTGAGCCAAAATGGCCTTACTTAGGGGTCCCTCCATCTGGCAACAACAGGAAAATTTATCCTAGATTCTGTCAGTCTTCATGAGAAGGCTCTGTCAAACATATGTGATGATGACAAAATTGCACATTTCAGTTTTACCCACGCTTCCTGGTCAAACACAGTAAATTTTATTGTCCCTGTGCAAAATTTTCTAGTTCTTGGAAAGATAGCAGCATTATTTGTGAAAAAGGGCGGGAAAAGCCAGCTGGGGAACCAACTCTGGTTGATCACAGAAAGGCCTCTTGCTGTCAGGCTTCTCTGACCACACCACACATCCTGCATTTCAGAGCTGGGCAGAGGGGGTGTGGCTGGTGGAATTCAATGTCCATGATTTCTGATTTACACCTCCTCGTTGCCCCTAAGATATCTCATTAACAGGCATAGACCAGGGAGTTTCCAGGGTGGTGTGAAGCCAGCTGTGTCCCAGCAGAGCACAGCCCTTGGATCAAAGAAACTAATCCCCTTTCCTCCTGTTGGTGATGCTGTGATCTTCAGAAGCTGTACAGAACTGAGATGCCTGTAGTTAGTGCTGAAACATTTGGTGGATACATCTGCTTTAAAGGAAGAGTCTAATTTTAAGCCTTTGAATTAATGGTCAACTTCTCTGTTGTGGTTTGGCAGGCAGGGGAGAGGAACAGGGCTGTCCTGTGGCATGGTATCCCCAGGAAAAGGGCCACACATCAAAGCAGCCCTGGTGTGCTGAGTCCTGGGTTTCTTCTTCATGCTTCTTCGTCCTTCTTCTTCATGGGTTTGAGCAGCATTTTGTAATTGAGCAAAAAATTCTGCATTGCAGGCTCTTTAGGATCAGTTATTAGGTTAAAAAGAAAAATAATCTAAGTGCCAGTTCTTAATTAGATAATTTAGTCTTAAAAGACCTTGTAACAAAAGATTTTCATGCCTTCTAATAAAAAGCTGCCGAACTCACAGTAATGAGACTGAAGAAGAAACCCAGGACACCACCTTGTGCTCTCCATCTTGCTTCCATCCACAACACACTAAAAATCTTAAAACCTAAATTTCTCACCAAGTGATACACCTACACTACTCTCTATAATCTCTTTCACACTTTTGTGGATTCCAGTCTATCTTGAAGTCTGGGAAATTTTCTCCATGAGTGAGGGTCAAAGTCAGTGCTGCCCTGGGGGTCAGGGCACCCCAGAGCAGACAGGGAAATATTCCCCGTGGTGCCCTGGGTTTCTACAGCTTGGCAGGCAGGGGAGAGGAACAGGGCTGTCCCTTCCTGCATGTGGCATGGTATCCCCAGGAAAAGGGCTCACACATCAAAGCAGCCCTGGAGTGCTGAGCTGCTGGGATGCACCGTGCTCATCCCTGGGGAAAGGGCAGTGTCCCCCTCTCTGCCAGCACTGCACACGTGGCCACAGCACAGCCTGTCCTCTCTGGGCTCCTGCTCCACACATCCCACAGCACATGTGCCACAGCTGGGGTGGGAGGCAGCCAAAAGGACATCCAGAGGGAAATCTGCAGCAGGCACCCACTGGGCTGATGCTTCTTCAGCTGCTGTGGATTGGTGTTGATGCCTTGTGAAGGCTGACCTGGAGCAGAGACTGGATGGAGCTGAAGAGTAAAGTAGGGATTTATTAGGAGGCCACAATGGATCCACCTTGGGTAGCACAAGAGCCCAGCCAGGGCTACACCCCTGGTGAACCCAAAATGGTCACAAAAACGGACAACCAGTCACAGGTCTCTCACTTTTATACGTTTTGGTCCATTTGCATATTGGAGCTAATTGTCCAATTCAGCTTTAGCCCATCAAGTCCCATCCTTCTTGTTTTACTCTCTTCAGTCCATGTTGTTTATGCTCTTGGGCCTGAGATTTGGATCATTTGTCCTTGGTCCCCAGCTGGAGAAGGAATTGTTTTGTCTCCCTACTCTGTGAAGAGAGCTCACCATCCCCTTATATGAAGCCCACACCCACACACTAAAGCAGCACAGAATCTGAAAAATAGAAAAGCTAAAACCTGAGGCATCAGTGTCATCCCACTGCTTATCCCAGGGTGATGTCACCTTGCACCAGGTGAGGGAATGGTAGATCCTGGTCTGATTTGCAGCTGTGCATTGACCCACAGACTGATAGAATGGGCTGGGAGGGACCTCACTGAACATCTCATTCCAACCACCTTGTCATGGGCAAGGACACTTTCCACCAGACCAGGTTACTCCATGCCCCATCTAACCTGGCTTTGAACACTTCCAAGGATGGGGCATCCACAGCTTCTCTGGACAATGTGTGTTCTCCGGTGTGCCAGGGCCTCACCACCCTCACAGGGAATAATTTCTTCCTAATATCTAGTCGAAACTGTCCTCAGCTTAAGCCATTATCCCTTGTCCTATCACTCTGTGTCCTTGTGAAACATCCCTCTCCAGCTCTCCTGCAGACCCTGCAGGTACTGGAGGCTGCTGTAAGAGCTCCCCAGGACAGACAATATGTTATATATGTTCTTGTGGCTCCCCTGACCATGGCCCGTGTTGGAGTCCCTGAGTCACCTTGATTTCCATCAAGCAGCGTATTCAGAGCGAGAAGCTCTGAGCTTTATCTTCTGTGTCACAGTGACATTTTCAGCTTCAGGCTTGTGTAGGGTGAGACAACCAGGAGGTCCCCAGTCACTTGCAGAGTGCTTACCTTTTAATGGAAACATATTGCACCTCCCAGTCAAGGGATTCAAT
This sequence comes from Geospiza fortis, assembly GCF_000277835.1. Classification (NCBI taxonomy): domain Eukaryota; kingdom Metazoa; phylum Chordata; class Aves; order Passeriformes; family Thraupidae; genus Geospiza; species Geospiza fortis. The sequence continues at coordinate 9,146,986 of NW_005054303.1, read as the reverse complement.
CCCCTTATCCATATGGAAGTATAAATGACCATATAGAAAGGTAAGAATAAGGGCAAGCATGCTAATTCCATGTCCTCAAGATGTTTAAAAGACATGAGCTTTGAGTTGGTACCCCTACATAAAAATAGATTATAATATCATACAATCAATTAAAAAAAAAGAAAGAAAAAAACTATTAGAGGAAACAAAAACAATTCAGAAACTCTGCATGGTGGTTTGTAATGGATCTGACAATCCAGTGGTTACTTCAGCAGCATAAACACATTCCAGGATGCATTATGTTTTATATTGTATGTGTTAAAATATTTAGTAACTACATTGCAATAAACATTGTTTTGATCTCAAAGTGCACCATATTTTAAAGTCTGTTGTACTCCAGGAAGAATTATATTCTCCAGCCTCCTTAATAAAAGCCACAATCTATGATGTTCTTGATGTGCACGGGCTACACAGTATGATGACATTCTTCAAGAGGCCTTTAATGAATTAATGCCTCTCCAAATGGTTTTAAGCTTACAAAAGAAGATGTGTGCATGGTCCTAAACCATTTGGAGCCATTTTATTCAGTGCCTATTGATTTTAGTGCCAGTAAACCTCCCTGCTGCCTGCCTCTGATGAGTATTAGATTATATCCTCTGCAGCACACAATGGGATTTAGCGGCGCCAAAAATGTAATTTCAGCACAAAATACAGAAGTCATTATAACATCAACTCTCTTTTTTCTTCCAAATTTTAGGTACCTGAAGATCTAACTTCTGAAGAAACTAGTGCTATTTCTCTGATGTGATTTCAGAGAACTTACTCCTCCATCTTTTCACTTATCAGTGGGGCTGAAATGGGCTTAAAAATAAGGAACTGCAAAGCAGGTGGTTTTTTTCCTTCAAACAGCCTTTATATAGAGTCATTACTCTAATATTGGTAGTGGCACACAAGGATGTTTATCTCTGTGCTTGTTATACGTTTTTAGTAAGAAATTCTCTCTCTTTTCCCCTCAAGGAGAAGGTGCTCTTGTCAACAGAGCCAGAAATGCCATGCCATGCCATGCCTTGCCCAACCCACACAGATATTTATCCTATTCTGGAACTTCCCCAGTGCATGCCAGCAGAAGCCTTTTCCCTTCAGTTGCTGCTAAAGGTGAAGATGCACCTCATTTCCTCAATTAATGCTGCATCTTCTTGAGCTGTGGCTGAGCAGAGGGAGGACACAGCCAGAATCCAACCTCCCAAAAAGTGCTGCTGTGGGGCTGGGGTGTCCCCAGCTCTGAAGTTCCATGGTTTTCCCACTGTGTCAGCCCTCATGGAAACAACTTTGATCATTTCCAGCAGTAAGAAGAGATAAAAAGAGGGATCTCAGAAACAGAAGCCACAGGCAAAGTAGCTCTGTACCATGGGAATAGACATGCATATAAGACCCATGGAGATGAGGGGTCTGTGGGAAATGGAAATATCATCCCTTTGATCTGCTCTCCTGGTGCAGTACCTGACCAGGAAGGAAAGCTGGTGAATTCACCAGCCAAAGAGCCTCCCCTGTGACAGACTGATCTCTGTGGGCAAGTTTCAACCCCACTCAGCATCCCAGGATGGAGTGAGGAGGGGATTTGCCCATCTCCTGCCTTGCAGTGATGCAAAGCTGAGAGAGGCTGGTGTAAGAGCCTTTCAGCAGGCAATTAAAGCAGAATGTTTTCTGTAATATATAAACAAGCCCATTAAGCCTGACTTTAATGGGGCTGAGATTCTATGATAAATAATTGAAAAGAAAGCTTAAAGTGAATTTCAAAGATCTTTTTGCCCCCCTTAAAATGTATTTACAATGCTACAGTGCTTTATATAGCTTGAATGTTTAATCAATTGTCATTTATAGAGAGTTCAGTTCCTGGGGTTTTGTGATATATATGTGCTAAGCAAGCCACTTGAATGTCAAAGCCATGGAGCAGCAGCTCCTGGGTTGAGACAGATTTGACACAGTTTGTAGAGGGCTGTGCAGGGGGAAAGCTTGTTCTCATCTCTGCTGCTCTCTGTAGTTTAAAATGTTCTTAAACCAGCTTGAGTTCCTCCTGCTGTAGCACAGAGAGGATGACTGGAGAGGGACCTGCTGATTGCTCACCTAGTCCCCAGGTCCAGCCAGCAGCTGGCAAAAGCTCTGGTTTCTTTATCAGCACCAAGGCAAAAGCCCAGCCCTGCTTCAACAGGACCAGAGGAACAGGGAGGCAGAACAAATGGATGCATGAAAGGAGCAGCTGATATTTACTGTGCACTAAACATCCTTGTCAGGTGCCTCGTTGCAGGTATTTTTCCAGGGCTGGTGGTGATTAAGGATGTCATGGACGATGTGCTATTTCCTTCTCAGGGAGGGAGCATCTATCCATCTTCCACTAACACAGGGCCTGACAAGATGGGGATATCCCTCAGTGCCTTTCAACACACACATTTAAAATGTCTTGCAAATTAGGCTCTGGACTAATCCCAACCACTGTGCAGCTGCCCTCACTGAGGCTAAACTGGCACTGCCTCAGGGATGTCACTAGAGTTGCACTGCAGCCCCCTCCATGCTGTTTTCAAAACCCCCAACCCCTCTTCTTGGTGCTTATTGGTCCCTCCTGACCTGTACTCAGATCAAAAAGACACAGATCTTTATTTTGCAGAGAAAAAGCTGTCTCTCTAAAGCCCAGAGGTCAAGAGCACCTTTAAGCCCTAGAAGTTCTTTTAATAGGAGATGTTTCGTGGAAGCTTTCACACATGTTTTAAGGTGCTGTCAAAGTGCTTTGGGACTTCAGGCATTCAGAAGTTTAATGATGTCCTTCCCCCAGGCTTCACCTCCCACTGAAATGGGACTCAGTGGAGAGTTTTCACAGCTTTTTTACCATCACATGTCCTTTAAATTATTCTGTTTCTGTCCTGCAGTGCTTTTGCTGACTGGGAGAATGCTTGCTCCCTGACTTTACTGGGCTGTAAGCAGCAGTGGTCTCTCCATGACATATTGGGAATTGAACTGGCACTAGAAGAGTTAATCAGGAAGAGAGGCTCTCTGAGATGTGACCAGACTGGCACAGAATTCTCCCTGCTCAGAAACGCAGCAGTAAACACCCAGATGGCTTTTAAAATAATATACACGGAGATTTAAAATTATAAAAACAAGCAAAGTAGGATTCAAATAACTAGATACTCATGGCAAAAGGGATTAAATCCTGCTCTGAGCAGCTGTGCTGGAAGTGGTGCAGTGTAGTCCCAGCTTTGCACCAGCGTGCATGAAATCACAGCTCGTTCCCACAGAATCCCCTAATCATCCTTCCATTAACTCATATAACTGTGTGGGACTAGAGCAGATTTCTCAATAAAAATGATGGATAAGTAAATTGGGAGAAGCACTCTATCACTTAGCAGGTGTGAGAAGATTGACAGTCCCAGCAGTGCTGAGGGAGGATTGTGTGCGCTGACTCAAGGGTGTCGCTGTGTGGAAACGCTTGTGTGTGGCTGGGGAAAAACTGCCACAGCTCTTTCATGAATGGGAAATGCTGCTGCTGCAGGAGGTGATGCTGGAACAGGATGCAGGAGAGCTGCAAACACCCCATGAGCAAACTGTGCAGAACAGCATAGGCAGCAGGTGTGCAAGGAAGGACCAGATGCTGAGAAGAGAGGAGTTGCTGGAACAGGTTTCACAGAAAAGCTGTGGATGCCCCATCCCTGGACATGTTCAAGGCCAGGCTGGATGGGGCTTTGAGCAGCCTGGTCTGGTGGAAGGTGTCCCTGACCATGGCAGGGATTGTGATGAGATAATCTATCAAGTGGCTTCCAGCCCAAAAGGCCATCATCTATAAGGTCCCTTCCATTCTGTGATTCTCTGTGTGCCAGAGGATGAGTGGGAATGCTGGGGTGCAGACAGTGCAGCAGTGTGGGAAATGGCATTGGGCAGGATGCTCTTGTCTGTGGCTGTGAGATACACTGGCCCTTGGGGAACCTGCAGGAATTCTGCAGCAGCAGGCTCAATTGACTGGATAATGTAGTAAATTAATGGGAGAAACCCAAAGGCCTGCTCCTCTCTCCTGGTTAAAATGCCAGCCTTCCCCTCAGAGTGGGAGCTGGGAAGAAGACACAGCTTCTCTGCTTCTCCCAAGGGCTGGCATAGGAAGGAGAGGAGATTCCCAAGGTCCCACAGCACGCCTGGGTTTGGCTCTGCTCACACATGGCTCCTGCTAAAAGTGGGTTTGACACACAGGTCCCTCTGGCTCACAGGATCCCCCTGCTCTGGTACTGCAGCCTGCAGCTCCTCCTCATGCAGCACTTTTCAGAGAGCCACCAAATCCTCCTCACACTGAAATTCCCACCACGGCTCTCCCATCCAGCATTTCTGAGCATTCACAACATGCTCAGCAGCGAGTTAGCAAACGTCAGTGACATCACTCAGAGATGAAAACAGCCTTGCCGTCTTCTGGATGGATCCAGAGAGGCAGAGATGACAAGTCCTGGGTCTCTGGAGAGGCACTGTCACTGTGCCCTTGTAACAGTGTTCACAGGGGTCTTAGGATGAGGGAAGAGATGAGGATCTGACTCCATGTTTCAGAAGGCTGATTTATTATTTTATGATATATATTACATTAAAACTATACTAAAAGAATAGAAGAAAAGGTTTCATCAGAAGGCTAGCTAAGAATAGAAAGGAATGATAACAAAGGTTTGTGGCTCGGGCTCTGTGTCCAAGCTAGCTGGGCTGTGATTGGCCATTAATTAGAAACAACCACATGAGACCAATCACAGATCCACCTGTTGCATTCCACAGCAGCAGATAATCAATGTTTGCATTTTGTTCCTGAGGCCTCTCAGCTTCTCAGGAGGAAACATCCTAAGGAAAGGATTTTCCATAAAAGTTGTCTGCGACATGCCCTGGCTGTCCCCACCAGCCCGGCTCTCTGAACTCCCCTGTCCCTGCAGCCTCGGGCAGGGGGAGTGGTGGCAGGGAAATGCCGCGGCTGATGGGAAAAAAGGAGTGGGGGATCGGGATTAATTTGCATACACGGTGCCTGGAGAACGAAGCGTTTGTTGTAGAGATTTATTGAGTGAGAAACAATGCTCTGCCTAATCTCTTGGCAGGGGGAGCCGCTCTGGCTAAGGACTGCTGGATAATTAGCGCTGGGAAATTCCCGGCTCCCTGCTCTGTGCTGCCTCCCAGGTAGCTCAGGCACTATCAAACCTTACACCAAACCGTACCCCAGCGTGGTGAGCAGGTCTCATCATCCTGCAGTCCTGTCAGAGCACGCTGCCAGCTCCAGAAATAGGGATTTGGGGCAGGGAGGTTGGCTGCTGTCTGCCCACCCCCTAGGCCACCCTTCAGCTGCACTGTCTGACAGCAGCAGAGCATGCTGGCAGCCCCAGGACACACGGACAGGCTGGCTGGGATGCCACGGACTTCCCTGAGCCTCTCTCCCCTGGCTTTTGCTGGGTTTTGATGCCTGGAATGGCTGTTACCTTGTTTTAAACACAAATATGAGGTTGTTCACCACAGGCACTCCATGGATGGGGGCACCTCCCCCTGGGCAGGGTAGAAAAGGGAAAAAGTATTTCCCTAGTCCAAGCAGTGAAAAAAAAAGGACAGACTGCCTGTCAGATGGCTCTGCTGTCATCCTGTGAGTGATAAAGGTGTCAAACAGGGAGTGTCTCCCTCTTTGATGGCCACAGCATTGCTGGAGCCACATCTGCTGGGAGGGAGGTGACACTCCTGTCACAAGCCAGCACCAAGTGCCACAATATGCAGGGAAAGGCAGTGGCCAGACCAAAAAGAGACAGGTGGAAGGACTGTGAGTGTCAGGCAGTGCAGGCAGCTGGAAACCGCTGTGATCACACCGTATCATCTGCTGGGTCTCCATGAGTGTCACTCATCTGCTGCAGTGAGCAGTTCCCTTACAGACCCCGAGGCAAGAGGCAGCAGAGAAAGCCAAGATGTGCTCTGGGGTTGCACAAGGATCAGGCAGAGTCCTGCTGGAAAACACCCCGAGGCTGGGCTCTGTGTCACATCAGGAGGAGCAGGGATGGCCATATGGTGTGTCAGCACCACACACTTCCCTCTGCAGGTGTCCAGGAACAGCCAGCCAGCAAGGTACTAAAGGAAAGTGACATTTCCAGAGTAATTCTCCAGTGTTGGTTCTGAGTGAAAAGCACTAATCACTTGGAGAAGTGAAGGTTATACCTGACTCTGGGAATTTGTCCTCCCCCTTTTGTTTTTTGAGCCTCAGCAGTTCCTACCACAGAGCAGCACAGATTATCCCAGAGATGCATCACCCCATCAGTCTTACTTAAGACTTAGGTGGGTGTCTATAAGCTATTCCCAAAATACATTTTTACAGATTTTTCTCCTTCTCTGTCTTTTTAAATGGCAATGCTCTGACAAAACCAACCCCACGAGCCAAGATTTCCAGAAGTGGCTGGTGGTTTGGATGGCACTGGTTGAGTATTTGTGAGAGTGAGCTGATGAGGGTATTACTGTTCACATCACACTTGGGAGAGGCCTCAGCCATAACCTCAGTACTCTGTTGGTTTAAAGGTCACACAGCCAGGCCAAGCACAAGAAACTTCCCTCCCAGATAAAGAATGAACCTGGGGAAGGATTCAAGAGAGGAGATGTGTCTTGGGACAAGTTTCATGAGCACCTAGATATGAATCCTACACTCTGACCCTCATTTTCTTCTGATATAAAAAAGTCCCCATGCTTTTCAAAGGAGGCAAAGCAGCTCCCCTGGACCACATGTGCAGCTCACCAGATGCATGGCAGGGATTGATCAGATGGACACTTACCACACAGTTTTTCAGTTAGACTGCCTGCTTATAACATTTTCCATGCACTTCCTAGTATTTCTGGTGAGCTTTTCAGCTCACTTGATATATTATTAAGAGTAGCTATGAAACTAATTAACTGAGGAGAATGCTATTTAACTGTCAATAAACCTTTGGATCTCTGCCCTCTTTCCTCCAAATTTAGACATTAATTCTGCAAAGCCTTCTCTGTTCCCTACCCCACAGCTTCTCTCCCCTCCCTTTTCACAGCTCCTTGGTGGCACCTTTTTGCTTCATCTGGCCCAAGCTGTTTGTCCTCTGCAGTGCTCCAAAGCCTGGTGGCTGCCTGCTCTCCATCACAGTTTGTCAGGATATGATGTCTCACTGCTGCTGTGCCCCCTCCAGCCTCCCATCACCAAAATCCTCCATGGGGCTTTCTCCCAGGCTGGAGTCTGTCCCTGATGCATGCTCAGGCTTGTTCCTAACAGGTTTCTGCTGAGGATTACAGCGGTGGCATAATGTGAAGGTTGACAGATGCAAATGGGAAGAGTAGAGGGGTGAATTTACTGTCCAAGCACCACTGAGCTCCCTACAGCTGCTCCTGCTGGGCTGTGTAAGTTTAAGCCCCTTTAAAATACAATTGCCTTGATTCTCCTGACTCAGAGGGCAACAGTTCTCATTCCTCCTTAGAACACGTCTGCCAGCAAAGCTCATCACTGCTGATGCTGATTCCCCTCCCCCTGGAAAAGCACTCCTGGACCTGCTGCTGTGGTGGTGCCGCAGCTGAAGGAGCCCCAAGGATTCTGTGGATCCCTGGAATGGTGCAGAAATCGCTCCTGACACACAAATAATGCCCCATTTCTCTGCACAATGGCCCCATGCATACAGTGGCCTCCCAGAGAACAACAGATGACTGTAGCTCCAGAGCAGATGTGCATGTTGTCCATGTCAGGGGTTTTGAGATGGAGATCTGCAAAGAGAGGGGGAAAGGCAGAGCTTTTGTGACAAAGTACGAAGAGCCTGGTAAAAAAAAAACCACAATGTAGTGGAAAAAATAGCTCTGGTATCTTCATGTGGCAGGCTTTGAGAACGTTGCTGATTCAGGGCTGTCTGAAATCTGTTAGAAAATAACCCTTTCTATATTTGAAAGGCTGAGCAGAGCCTGACTTTCAAGGTACAAAATTGCTCCTGGATTTGCAAAGAAGACAGTAAGGAACGATTTCTATTGCCTCTGGGAGAAAGTATCAAGGGCTTTGCTCCCCTTGCACAGCTCCTCAAAGCCTAGAAAATGAGATAGTGACCTGAACTTTTTTGGTTTATTTCTGCAGGAACTATATCAAATCATGCCACTGTGGATCTGGACTGTCCTGAATGACAGAAACCAAATTAGATACCTGGGAACAAACTTTTTTCACACTTGAACCCTGCACTGGTGTTTCCCTGCTGGGTCTTGAGGTTGGTACATCTGAGTTTAGGATTGATAGCCTGGCTTTCTTGGACACATTGCAAGAGACAATATGGAAGAAGCAGCAGCCAAAATAGCAACAACAGAAGTTGCAGCAGGCAGATTAGTGGCTGCAGCAGGCTCTGATCAAGCTGTTCTCCTTCTGTCACCATTTTGAGTGTTTATTGTTCAACACTCCAAACTGCTGCTGGTTACAGGGCTCTACCAGTGAGAAGGGATAAAGGAGAGTACAAAGCCCCTGTAGGAATGCATGAGCTGCTCCCTGCCAGAGCTGGATGCCTCCCCTCCTCTTCATTCACAGGCCACCTGACTCCTGTCCAAGTCACACATCCTGAGGAAACAGTTGATTTTTCTCCTCAATAATTTGGTTATAAGCCCAAGGCCTGGAGACAAGAAAGGTTCTGCCACTGAACCCCCCTCTGCCCCTGCCCCCTGCCTGTCTCAATCGGTTGGCCAATGTCAACAAGCTTTGTCAGGGAGCTGTGAAATTCCTGCAAAAATAAAAACAGGAGACTGCATTGAGGGTGGCAAGCTGAATCAGTGCCCCCACAAAGCTCCTGGCTGCTCCTGTCCTGAGCTTCACCCAAAAGGCAGAGGTAGAGCACATGATCAGAGCATCACCATGGAATGCTGAAGGGGGAAGAGTACAGAGAATGTGGAGGTGATCAGGAGAGACCCTTGGGAAAGAGGTTCTGTGTAGAAGATGCTGTGGGAGGAGATCTGATGGCTTTCTGTGGGAGGCTCCAGAGGCAAATCTGTAGGAATCCAGGTATAATTGTTTTTGCTGCTGACAGAACAACTTCATTATGCACCGAGGGTCTCGTTTGGTCGGGCCTCCCTGTGCAGGTCCAGATAAGGAGGAGCACAGCTGAATGCCCTTTAGCTCCCCGGTTATCTTCAGACAGATTTCACTCTGATGTGCTGATAGGGGATTTGGGGAGGAGCTGCAATTCCTGTTTGGGGATGATCCTAGCCCAGAGCAGCCTGAAGCAAGGCAGAGCTGCAGAGTCCCAGGATACTCAGCTGTGCTGGAGTGCTCCCTCCCCACCGACAGAGGAACTGATCCCCCCTCCTCCTCCTCCCTGCTGGAGCTCCTGCGGCCTGGAGTGCTGCCTTCCAATTTTCAATAAAAATCTGCATTTGTGAGAGCTGATAAGTCTTTTCAGGGTCTGCAGCTGGACTGTGAATAGGCTGTGAAGGCCTAATTTGAGCTCAGATGAGAGCTGTGTTGGGCTTTTCCCCTGAGCTGGCTCTGGTGCCTCAGGGACACCCCAGCAGGCTCTGCAGGAGCTCAGCTGAGTTTGGAATGGAGTGCGGGTCTGAAAGGGAAGATTTTTTTTTTTCTTTCTCTCAACTTTGGAAAACAAAATAAAAAGACTAAAAGGCTGTAAAACATCCAGCCTGCTACCAAATTGCTTTTTTAAATGTGTCCAGCTTTACAAAAGTTGCACGTATTGCCATTAGACATCCCTTTCTCTGTTACCTACTTACACCTCTTCAACGTTGAATGGAAAAATTAGTGCTGAGCCTCCTTCCCCTCATAATCAAACATTACAACACTGAGAAATCCAGAGTGAAGATTATACAGCATAGTCATTCCATAACAATACAATTATGATGAAATCATTTTAGCATCTTTGGTCTGAGATGAGATTAAATCTATTTTAATGAGACATTAGATGGGCTTTTTTCTCCCATGTTTTTTTCCTCATGGCGCCATTACAATGCAGAGGAATATTTTTTTTTAGTTGCCTCAGTTTGTGATTTTTTTATTTGCAAGAAATCAATATTCTGTGCAGGGAAAATAAACTGAGAGTATTGCAAAACTTCTTTTTGTACCTAAATTACCGATACGCTCCCTCCATTTCAGCTTCATGCTGACAGTTTCTTTTTCCTGAGAATTTCTCCTTTTCAGGTTACTTCCCCCCAAAACAAACTATTTACTATTTCCTGCATCAGCAAGATTGCTGAAGAGTTGATTCACCTGGCTTCTGAAGCTGCCAGGGAGCTCCATCTTGCTGAGCTGTGTTCACAGCAGCTCTGAGTCACAGAGGCAGCACGGGGTGGCTGAGAGCCCTGGCAGTGCTGGCTCTGACCCTGCTGCCTTGGAGGGCTGTGCAGGGTGTGGGAATGGCACTGCAGGGTCTGGGAATGGCACTGCCTGTGCCTCCTGCAGCTCAGTGCCCAGGCTGGCCCCCCAGCCTTGCCTCAGTTTCCCAGGACTCAGTGTGACACCTGGGGGTGCAGCACCATGGTTTGCAGGGTGGCCATCACAGGGCCATGTATCCACAGGGTGTCTGTTCAAAAGGTCTTGGGCCATGTAATATTCACAAATAATTTGCTCTCAAGTGAGCTAGAAGGTTTGGTTGTTTTTTCTTTTACTTTTTCTTTTCTTTTTTTTTTTAACAAGCCTGATTTTGATGGCAAAGTCTGGGCTGTTCTCAGATATCAAAGTGAACCTAAGGGTCTTTAGGGAATGATATAGTTTAAAAAGGTGTGGGCTGTCTCCATCTCTCAGCTGGGGAGGTCTTTGCTGTTTTGCTTCATTTACCACAGCTTCTTCCCAAAGGCAACCTCCTTCCCTTGGTCCAAAATAAACTCTGGGAAACTGTTCACTCATGGATCCCCTTCTGTGGCACCCTCCATCATTTATCTGGCCAGCACCACATTGTGGGGGGTGACCAGCTGCCTGCTCTTCCTTCTTCTGTTTTGAAGAATCAGGTGGACAGATGGAAAAGATCTTCCCAGGGAGCAAATTGGTTCCTTCAATAAACTGCTCAACTGTGAGGGCAGCTGGAGGCTTTAGCTCGGGTACCTCTGCTAGAGACGGATGCAGACACCCCTTGTCATCTCTTAAACCTACCAGCACAAGGTGCTCCCAAGGCAACACATTTGTTGATAACTTGCTCTGCAAGAAAACAAAAAAAATATTAGATAAAAGAGAGCTGCATTCATTGATCAAAGGAATGGGGAAAGGGATGGAGCTGGTGTTATGGATCATCAGCCAGCTGCCTGAGTTGGAAAAAAGGGATGTCATGATTTTGCCTTTAGAGAAAGGTCTAATCAAACACGTGCCAGAGGAAGGGAAAGCCCCAGTCTCCATCTGAAGGCAGAAAGGAGTTCCATGGAATTGCTTGGAGCCCTTGAGTTAAATGCACGTTGAGAGGAAAGTGATAAAGATGAAACACAGCAATGGAAACCTGTCTCAGAAAAAGCAGGTAGGTCCCAACTGTCAACAGTAATCTGAAGCTATAACAAGCACTCCTGTTTGAAAATGAATCCAACTGAAAATGAAAGATTAAACAAGTACAACAACGTAAGAATAAATTGCTCATAAATCTCTCTGGTATTCAGGATCAAAGGAAGATTAAAGAACAAGTTATGGAAATGTGGTAGAGGCAAAGAGAACCTATTAAGTGATATCATTTAGTGAATATACGAGTAATAGAGAGTTCACATCTAAGTTTAGAGAAAAGGGAATGAACCTGTAGCTGCTGAAAGAGAATTTAAATGATATGTGGCATGAATGATAAATGATGAAGAAGGTTCTGTAGCCCAAACCCAACAAAAATATGACCCAGGATCACAGCTGGTCTGAGAAAACTCATAATTATGTTTTAAGGATGATGGAGAAGGACCAAATTATTCCAGTCCACCTTGCAATTTTGAGAATGTGAGGGTGGACACCAGCTACATGAATTCCTGTTACAGGAACGACATCCAAGTAAGGTTGCAGGAGAGTCACCAGGGCAGGGAGAAGTCCTGGGATCAACAGGGCCCAACATCTTCCTCTAGAAGCTCTTCTTTCCCTCTTTTCCTCTGTGCTGGGCTGAGGTCACAGCCTATTCTCTCGTGATGTTCCTCAGGGACTTCTTTTCCTTCAGGAAACCACACTAAAGTACTTGTCTGTGTGTGCAAGACTACACATTTGTGCAAGCATGCTCTTTTACAGTGACAATATGAACACCAAAAGGCCCCATGTCAGGCATTTTGCCCCCATATTTAATAATCCTTCTGACTCTAATGATATAAATAAATCAAAATGGAAAAAGAAGAGACCCTCTTCTCCCTGCTGAGACAAGTTGAGAGTGTTTAGAAGCAGCATCTTGTCCCAGCTCTTGCAGAATCTGCAGCAAAATCAAACTTGAACCCATCACAGAATCATTGGTGCTTTTTTACTGCAGGAAACACTGTCTGTGTCTCTGGGGAAAGAGGAAGCTATATTCAGAACAGGGGGCAAGAGGTGCTGGGTCAGTTGGGGAGGTTAAGGGACTTCACCTTCATCCCATATGGATGCTTAATGATTATCATCGCTACATTCAAAAGACAATCAATAAATACATTGATAATCCTATGTTTGTGCTAATTTCAACCATTTAATTCAATACAAAATATTTTTTTTCAAGACTATTTTTTTTCTGCGTAGTCTGTAGTTTTCTTTATAAGAATTTGTCAGGAGTGTTTAGGAAAGGAAGAAAATGCAACAAGTCTTTGTCAATATTTTCCTGTAGTGAAACCAGCTGGAAATTGAAAGAGACCAAGGTGGGGAAGGTATTTGCATGTGCAGAAGATGATATAAGTGCAGCTGAGATTATATCAAAGTCAGTGCGAGGCAGCCAGAGAGAAGGTTTTGCCTTCACTTGGCCTCCCAACCCAAGCAAACAGCAGCCTTTGATAGCTTTGAAGGTTATTTCTTGCTCACACCTCAGATGGGTGTGCATTTGCTAAGTGCATTGCCTGCGGGCAATCTGATTTATGTTCAAATGTTTGTGGTACATGAGGTGCACGCACATCTATTTTTATGCATGTATTTATTATCAAGGCATGCACAGCACAGACTTTTCAGCCTACACTACACAAAACAGCTCAAAGCTGTGCCTGACAGCAAAACAGCTTTGTGGAGGCCCTGACCCAAGACATTGTGTAAGTCACCCTACGCAAGCCCAAACCCGAACAACAAATGCCTGGATGTAGATGCTCACATCAGTGTCTCCACCTGTTGAATCAGGGAGCCAGGGGAGGGAGCAGGAGCTGGGTGAGGTCCAAGTCTGGGGGCACAGGTGAGGTGTAAGCATCTCACATCACACACAGAGGAAGGGAAGGCCATGTCCTAGCACAGAGCTTGGGGCCATCACTGCCCCTCAGCCCTGACCCCACAGCCAGCACTGACCCTGCCAGGCTCAACCCACCCTGAGGCACTGAACACTGCTCCCAGAAAGAAAAGCTGGTCATTTAGTGGACCCAGGGCATGTCTCATGAGACAAATTCTCCACTGCAGTGTTTGTCTCTTCATCCTTGTTTGGACTTGCATTTTTTTGGCTGTTATGTGTAGTCAAAGTGCATAAATAAAATATATCCAGCATTTTTCATCATTACCAGACTTCTCACAGCTCTTTGCATTTTTAGACACTTCACCTTTTCAAATCACTCATTAAATATTAATAAATTAATCCCTCTCACAGTCTTTTGACGCATGCAAGACATTTTCATGGTGATCATCTTATGCTCTGTTTTTTATTTGAATATGAAATACATCAAGTAGATGTATCATTCAATACAATTAGCTGGCAGTTATAAACAGTGCCAGAAACCAAGCATGGCAGGCTGATTTTTCCTACATGTGTTCAATTGGCACTTAAATACAGGAAGTGAAAAAATGAAGAGCTAATGGCATGAATGACTTTTTGAAAGTTTGTGTTCTTCAACACATTGTTTACTTGCTTCCTTTCATTTCCATGAGTGCTTTTTATGGAAGTTATTAAAACCACCAGTAAGATCAGCAGTTTTTTCTGGGCTGAATGCTTGCATTGGGATTGGTTTGGAAAGGTTTTGGTACAGGGGGGCTACAGGGGTGGCTTCTGTGAGAAGCTGCTGGAAGCTTCCCCCATGTCCAACAGAGCCAATGCCAGCTGGCTCCAGGAGGGAACCAGGACAAAGCTGAGCCCATCAGTGACTGTGGCAGCACCTCTGAGATAATAGATTTATGGGGCAAAAAAACCCCAAACAACAAATGGAAGTGCAGCTGGAGAGAGGCCTGAGGACAAGAGAAACAACTCTGCAGACCCCAAGGTCAGTGCAGGAGGAGAGGAGGAGGTGCTGGAGCAGAGATTCCCCTGCAGCCACCATGCAGCCCATGGCGAGGCAGCTGTGCCCTGCAGAGATCCATGGGGATGCAGAGATCCACCCACAGCCCCTGGAGGAGATCCATGCTGGAGCAGGAGGGTGCCCAGAGAAGGTTGTGACCCCATGGCAAACCCATGCTGAAGCAGGTTTGCTGGTAGGACTCATGACCCCATGGAAGGATCCCACACTGGAGCAGTTTGTGAGGAACTGCAGCCCGTGGGGAGAACTCACCTTGGAGAAGGTCATGGAGGACTGTCTCCTGTGGGAGGGACCCCACCCTGGTGCTAGGAAGAGTGTGGGAAGTGCTTCCCCTGAGGAGGAAGGAGCATCAGAGGAAACGTGTGATGAGCTGAGTGCAGCCCCCGTTCCCCCTCCGCCTGCACTGCTGTGGGGGAGGAGGTAGAGAATTTGGAGGTAAAGTTAAGCCTGGATTAAGAAGGCGAGGGGGAGAAAGGTGTTTTAAATTTAGTTTTTATTTCTCATTATCCTACACTGATTTGACTAGCAATAATTTATACTGATTTACTGATTTTTCCCCAGGTCGTCCTACACTGATTTGACTAGCAATAATTCATACTAATTTTTCCCCAGGTCAGGTCTGTTTTGCCCCTGCTGGTAGCTGGTGAGAGATTTCCTTGCCCTTATTTCTACCTGTCTTTTGCTATATTTCCTCTCCCCTTATGAGTAGGGGAGTGACAGAGCAGCTTTGATGGGCACCTGGCCTCCAGCCAGGCTCAACCCATCACCGTGCTCACCTTCATCTGGGTAAGATGCTGCAGCCACAGCAGCATCTCTGGGCTAAGCAAATGTCTGCGTGATGTCCCTGGGAGAGGGACACTGCCACCACCCCCTGCACTTGGGTGCAGAGCCTCTGAGCAGAAAACTCCTTTAGACCTCATGAAATAGGGTATTTGTAATGCCCAGTGTGGAAAACCATGCTATCCAGGGCCATTTGCAGGAGTTACTGAGAAAATGTACTTCCAGGCTCTACTCCAGGGACTGGTGGCCAAGGCTGGGATGCTGAGAAGGTGAGGACACTGCTGGTCCTGGAGCCCAGCACACCTTGCCAGCTGTCAGCGCTGTCTCTGCTCTCAGGAGACTGATTCCTGCAGGACAGGAGCAGTGACTGCCTTCAGACAAGCCTGATCTCATCAGCTCTGATGTACATCTCAGGAATTCCAAATGGGGCAGCAATAATGGGGAGAAGATGCCCCATTCTGAAAGCTGGGATATCCAGCAGGGGTTCAAACCAGCTCACATGGAGCACAGCCTTCCCTGACCCTGATGTCTCACTCTCAAACCATGACAAAATCTGCTTGTGTGTCCTGGCAAAACCCTGGCTTGTGAGAAAATGCTGAATATGTGGAGTGACAGGCCAGCAGTGGCTTCCCAGGGAAGTGTCAGCACTGCTGCCCATCCGACCCTTCAGAGCCACACTGCAGCCTGAGGCTCGTGATTCAGCTGCAAGTGAGGCAAGCCCTGTTCCTACTGTTTCTGCTTTCTGTTGTGGTTTTTTTTTTTTTTTTGCCACACCATTTAGCCTTTCCTTGGGAAGGTGATGTCCCTCTGGTGGTGCTCAGCAGGCTGCTGGGCAGGCAGGATTTCAGCAGTGACAAAAATCCCAGACAGCCCTGTGGCAGGGTGATTCCACTGGCATCACACAGTCAGCCACTGTCCTGCCACCAGGTACCCAGTGTTGCATACAAGTAGAAACATTATAGAAGAAAGGACTTATAAAATATGGTTTAGGCCCTGTTACTACAGCTAAGCTAGCAGTTAGCTTGAAAATTCCCATGTGAAAAATCATAAGAATGGAAGCAGTAGCACAACAAACTATTCTGGTAAGAGAACTGTTGGCACCTGTAATAAACAAGAAATCTGTCCCATAGGAACCAGTGAACAAAATATGCAAACTAACCAAAAATAGAGAGGTTTGACAGAGGTACGCCCTGGCCATTTACCCACCAATAAACTGAGTGTCAGTGTATTGTTAGCCAGTTAGGTCTAACACAGTGCCTTCTGATATTTCCTATAAATATGAGTTTGTGAATAAAGAATTAGCTTTCCTGCATGAAGAAACTGAGTCCTGTCTGCTTTACTACAACAACCAGGACTCCCTCAGCAGAGAGTGGAGGGTGCCAGTGCTGCAGGCACTGCAGCCCCTGGGGAGGCACTTTGCTGGGCTGGAAGGTCTCTGTGCATTGCTCAGGCTGGGTCCTGCCATTTTCCCTTCTCCCCTTGCCCTGTTGGACTCTGGTAAGACTTGTCCCTGACACCTGAGGGCAAAATGCTGCTGGGAACAGGAGCAGGCACATGCTCATGTGACCCGATGGGAGGATATTGATTCTTCCATAGCAGAGATCAGGGATCTGGGCTGCCTGTGAGAGCCCCTGGGTCAGGCTGAGCCACCTGGCTCCAAGCCTCTCACTGGGGTGAGCTGTCATGTTCCTTCCACACTGAGTGGAAAGCAGGCACGTCCAAGGTGTGACACACCTGATCTCCCTCTGACATCTGCTCTGGAGCGAGACAGATCAGCCTCTGCTGGCCTCCCTTGACTCAACACGGGGGGAGGAGAGGGTGACTTGCTCCAGGTTAGGTGAGGTGAATCCCAAATTAGGTGGGCAACACCTCCTTTGTCCTGCTTTTGGTTATCCTGCTGCACCAGAGCCCTGCTGGTCGTGTCTGTGTTGGCAGAAAGGTGCTGCTCTGGAAACCACAGCTGAAAGGATGGATGCAGGGAATGGGGGTAAAAGCTTTGTTAAAGCTGCACCCAAGCCCCATCTCAGGCTCTTTGGAAGGACCAGCTCTTTTAGAATTTTATTTTGGTAAGGCAAAATATAGGATAAACATGCTAAGATTGCTCTCTCAGCAATGTGGTGTTCGGGAATCACTCACAGCCAAAAAATACTCTTTGAGAATGGCATAATCTATTGTCTGAGTTTCTACCTGGTCAGCATCATGCAAGACCATGTCTGCATAATGCAGCAGCTTTATGCAGCCAGTTTTTGGAGAAGTCACTCTGTGTGCAGCTCCTCTCATCCCCATTTCCAGCCAGGCACACCACCACCTACAAGCACTTTGCATTAGCAGAATATATGAAGATTTACATGTTTTACAATTCATTGTGCACCCCATCTCATGAGTGTCTGACAGTCCTCTTGGTGTCCTTTGGGTATCACCACTTCAGACCATCATCCAGTTGCCTCTCCCAGCTTTTGGGTGTAGTGCCACCATGGCTCTTGCACCTGTGGCCACCTGCAGTTACCTTCTGGCTGATAATTGTTCTGCTGCAGCATCCCCCCTTTCATGCCCATTCTAAACAACACTCCAGCACAAGGCAAGTTTTTGCTCTAGCACTCTGAAGCTGGGAAGCACAGAGCAAAGCCAAAAGGGAAAGCACTTAAATAGGAGGAGGTTTGCCAAGCTGTGATGTTACAAACAGCTGCTTTGTTGACAGCTCTGTCACAAGGAAATTACCTCCCCCCCATGCTCAGTGCTTCTAGAAATGGTGTTGTTGGAGCAGATTGTGTCTTTTTGCTTTTGAAAAGCTGTTGGGTGCTATACTTTAGGAGAATATGAACTGGAAAAATCTTGAAACCCTACCAGCATTGTAAGGGAAAGGAGAGATCTTGCTTTGTGCTTCATGCCCCTTTCACCCTCCTTCAGCACTCTCACACTGACACTTGGTTCCTATTAGAGCCAAATGCTGTTTGCTCATATAGGGACTTACTCTGCTTTGCAATTATTAATATCATTCTGAGCCAGAGAAACAACATGAAACACTATCTGCCCCTTGGTGGAAGCACTGGTGAGCGGCACCACTGAGACAAAGAGGAGGCTGGAGACTTAAAAGTTTGCAACATAGCTAAAAAAATCATGATGGTGCAATTCAGCTGCTTGGAGCAGATGTTTGACCTGCCCACTGCTTGAAAGGGAGGTGCAGCTTGAAGAGGGCACAATCTTGGTCGCAGATGATTAACACAGAAATCAACAGTCTTGAGTAGCTAAACATTTACAGTGAAACCAAGGGATCAAAGGGTCTGTCCTTCAGCCTGCACCATCCTACAGTGCCTGCCCTGGCTACACATCAGGCGCACACAGGTGGGATGTACCCAATATTTTGGCATCAGGCTGTTAGGAGGGGGAGTTCAGAGTGGCTTGGTGAATTCAGGTCTCCAAACCTATGGGTATTTTACTGCCCTAAATCACCTGCTTACCTGGCTCTGTCCAGAAACCATTATACCCAGGCCTGGAGGAGTTGAGAGAGGCAGGAGGAGCTTTTCTTCATCTCCTGTTTGATCTGCAGTCACCTGACACCACTGGCAGCCTTTCACTCCTCTTTGCTGGAACTGCTGGAAGTAGCCCAGGTGTGGTGAGGGGTGAGAAACCAGCTGAGCTGCCCTGGGCAGGCTGAGGGCTTGTGGGGTGCTGAGCAATGAGCCAGGTCTGCTCCTGTGCCGGGGGAGGTTAAGGAAAAGGATGTTGACACAAACCTAATTACAGGTGTTGGGAAGTTCTAAGTCTCTCTGTATTGGAAACACTTTTACAGCTCAGCTCTTTTGTAGTTGTTCTGGATCATTTAGTGTGTCCTCTCACTCATGAGGATAATTTCAGTTGCACAATAGCTGTTGCCACAGCAGCTTTGTTTCATGGATTTTACTTCCTAGATCCCAGCTGGTTTTGTATTCCTCATATAGCTGGTCTCCTGTATACATATGTACATATTTATATGTATATCTGTAACTATAAAAGGAGGAGAGGCCAGAAGTCCATGAGGAGATGTGCACACTCTGCACAAGGGCTGCAATAACCCCAGTCATGGGTACAGACTGTGACATGTCCCCTTGGCCAGCAGCTCTGCCAAAAATGTCTGAGGCTGCCACATCAGACTCCAGCCAGCCCCTTGTTGCCACCTCAGAGAAGGCAAAGCATGTACCAGGCTATGGGAGCTGGAATGTGGCCAGCAATGTGTGAAGCTTCCTCCCTCCTCTATGGAATTCATATGGAATATTATGCACAGTTCAGGTATCCTGGTTCAAGGTGGTGTAGAGAAGCTTGACAGGGTTCTGTGGAGATGGACCTTGGTCCCCATGAGGAGAGAAGGCAGCTGGACTTGGTTTTCCTGACCCAGAAGAGGCTGAGGACTAAGCTGACAGCAGCCTACAGACAATATGGTCACAGCAACAAAGGGGCCAAGCTATTCACAAGCACAGGGCAACGGCCTTGGCTGTGGTTTGGGAAGTTCAGGGTGGACAGAGGGACAAAATGCTTTGCAAGGAGGGTTCTGCAGCCCTGGAGCAGCCTTCTCCAGCCTCTGTCCCCAGAGATGTTCATAGCTCTGCTAGAAAGAAGGAGCCATGGCTAACTGGATCCAGTGCTGGCCACCTTTCTGTTCCAGGTGGGAGGTGGGAGGTGGGACTAGAGACCCTGAGAGGTCCCTTCTGGCCAAGACCACTGTGAGCACACACAGAGTACCAGCACAGCCACACCGCACTGGCCGTACTTTCCCTGAATTGGCACCAACAGCTGGCCGTAAATATTTTCCTCTGTTTTTCCTTGCCTGGCTATAATCCTGTCCATGTGGATTAGGAGATCTCTGGGATACAGGCCATTTTTAGATTTGTATCTACCATGATCCATAGCATAGTGAGGTACTGTGTACCATTCAAAATCTGATTAATCCTGCAAAGGAACATGGCTGCAGTTACTTTCCACTGCATGAGTAACTCAGCAAAATACAGAATTAGGACTTCACCTCAGGCAAGATTTGCTGTAACCACTCATCAGCTGTGTTTTCAGGTGTGCTTTCCCTGCAGCAGGGCACCAGCAGCCATTTTCCCCATCACTGAAAGTCTTTTCCAGCCAATCAATCTTCTATTTATCCACCACATAATGAATGTGTGTTGACTCTTTAGCAGAGCCTGACCCTTAAATATGTTTGCAATGAGAGGCTAACTCATGTGGGCAGGTGTGTAGGTGTGTGCATCTTTGTCTGGGTATGTGTGTGGTGGAGGGGAAAGGTCTGACCAGAACCAAACAAAAATAGAATCCTAATCTCTTTTCTGTGTAGAGCAAATTGGAGCAGATAGTTTCCAAATGAAATCTGAGATGATGCCAGCTGCTTGCAAACTGTACCCACTTTAAAAATAAAATCCCACTGCCTTCAAGTCATCCTCATCTGTCTTCTCAAGTACAATCTTCTTTCACCTAGACTTTCCCATAAGGTGTGGGTATTAAAAACCACCATTCTGAATTGAACAGGGCTAATTGTAACCACAGGCTGGGGTCTGTGGTCCATTCCTGTCCTCCTTCTTTCAAGGATGATTCCCTTCTTCCCCAGGAAAATTGCTCTCCTCCAAAGGGAAATTAGACAAGTAACAAAGAAGAACTGCCTTTCACACATCTTCAAAAAGCCCCTATGTGCCACCAAAGGACCCCAAGCAGCAGAACAACTTGTGTGAGCAGTGAGCAGTGGAAATGTTAAAGCAGCTTTATAGGAGCGGCGGAAGAAACGAACAAGCCGTGAAGCTCAAGCATATTGAATAAATGCTTTGCACATTGTTGTAATGAAATTCAGCTGACCGAGACATTTATATGGGGAAGGAATCACAGCCTCATTGCAATCAATAGACAAGTTGCCACCGACTAATGGAGCTCTGCTTTCACCATGTTTGTATTGCAACATAAGCCAAGATGCCTGTGAGCTGTCAAAACCCTTTAGAGCCATTTGTCCCAACAACCCCACAGTATCATCCCCTAATACTCTATTATGCAAAGAGACCCCTTTTATTTTTATTAGAGCTAATTCACCAGATGGCTTCTCCCCCCCCTCCCCTCCCTGCTTTGATGTAGCAAATGCAAGCAAGTGATTTTGCTGACTGCAGATCAAGGCAGAGATCAGTGCTATTTGCCATGCACAGAACATGAAAAGCAGAGCAGGGACTGTCGGGCAAATCTAACGTGTTTGTAAACAGCAAAGAAACCTTTGCAGACAAGTGGGAGGTGAGGCAGCCTCACTCCCCTGGCATGGGGGGGCTGCAGGTACTGCTCCTACAGCCCTGCAGGGAGTCAGGTGGGGAAGGGGCTGAATTTCTGCATTTTGATGAGAGATCAGACCTGCTGGCGACACAGGACGAAAATTGATGAGGGAGCAGAGAGGCACCTTCAAAGAGGAAAGAGTAGAAATAAGGCAAATGGGCCTTAGAGAGATGCTGATGGGCATGGACAGACAGATGGATGTGTTCCAGTGACCCAGCCCAGGTTACAGTGCTGGTATCATGGCTTTCTTTTCCCATAGCAAGGCTCTTAATTGCAAGTTTTAACAGGAACAATAACAGAAAGCAAGTAACGGAGCCAGGAAGTCCAGCAGCCAGAAAGAATGTCATTAAGAAATAAAAATTCAAAATCCCGACCACTGTGAACACAGCCTCAGCAATCCTCACAGAAACTGTGTCCTTCACTGCAAAAACCTGTTAAAAACAGAAGAGCAAGAACAGTCCCCAAACCTTGTGTAGGTTGTATGCAAAAGAAAGCCCCCGAAACTCAAAATAAGCCACAGCTTTCTCCAGGTTACAATGCCATGCACCGAGGTGAGAATCTGTCGGAACCCAGGACATCCCTCTGGCTGTCCTGAGCAGCCAAGACCCCTGCCAGGGGGCTCAGAGACCCTGGCACAGAGCCCAAGATGCCTGTGGTTTTGATTATGACCCTTGGAACAAATTACCAGCCTTAGATGAAGATCTGCAGGCCATGACAGTTAAGTAGAATGATAGTGAATTTATCATGGGGTGGAAAAGTAGATTTTGGGGTTTTCTAGAATGGAAGTTCAGGAGGCAAGATGGAGGGATAAGTAATTGTAACCATTGTACACGTAGTTTTTAGTATAAAGACATAACACCTCCCCAGGGGTAGGCAGTGTGCCTGGACTGGCTTGCTGAGCGGACCTCAGCTGGGCAGGAGAAAATATTTTATAGATAAGGAACAATAAACAACCTTAAGACCAGGAACTGAAGAGCTCTGACTCCTTCTTCAAGCACCAGGCTGGGAAAAGAGACTTTCTAACATTTTCTTGGGGTCACTCTGACCAGTGAGAGGCCCTGAGACAAGAATCCTCCCTGGGAACTGTGTGCTCCATTAGTGATGGTGCAGCCAAACTTCCCAGCCCTGTATGAGGAGCTGCCTGTATGGGCTGGAGGTGAAGCCCAGCTGCCTGCAGCCATCAGGGAATGCTGTCTCTCCAGAGTTATTTTCCCTGCCTGCAGCAAAAGGTGTTCCAAGCACAGCTGGAGTCAGATGTGGGACCTGTGTGTGACCTCCATTTAGTGTCTGCCACCAGGAATGGTGCACATCACCTTGTGCCACACACGTGGTGTGACAAATCCCTCAGAAAAGGATGGGCGCATGCTTGTACAGCATTTTACAATGATCAATATGATTTTTAAAATATATCTGTGCTTTTAATCCAAGACCTTAATTTTATGCAATGCAGCTGGGCTGGGCTGTAGAACCAGCAGTTGCTTGAGCAGAACACAACAGAATCCTGCCTCCAGCGTGGGCTCTCTGCTGTCTAACAAGGCTACAAGCCAGGAGAGAAGGTTTTCCAGCTGTTGGGACATGTTTGCTGCTACAAACTCCCCTATGTCTAATTAAGCTCATGCCTCATACTCCCCTTTGGTGATGGAGCTAACAGGTTCTCCTCTCCTGCAGTGGCTGCTTATTTTCATGAGAAATGGAGTGTAAAATCACTGGGACCTGTGCTGCTCTGGGAGATCTGATTAAAATCCTGGGTTTCAGGATTTATTAGGAAGAGGGAACTGGCTGGCAGACATAATAAGTAAGGCATCGACTTTGCCCATAATCGTGTTGCTCTTGTCAGGTATCAGGCTGGGGGAGCCCTGATGCAGTGCAGCTCAGGAGCCAGAGCAAAGAGCACAACCATCTCAAACAAAAAGACATAAGTCCTTGGCTTTAAAAAGGGTGAAACCATCCCTAAACATACATGCCTTGTTAACTGCCTTGCTCTGGAACTTTCTGCCACATAGTAAAGTCTATTTCAGTGAATCCCCTGAAGACTGGATTCCCTGACAAACAGTTTTATGTGCACTTTGTAAATTGAGGCAAATGGGTAACATTTTCCAGTGTGCTCCTTCCTGGTGAAGGGAATGTGGAAGATCTCAGGACAGATACATGGTACATGGATCAGGGAGATTTGATGCTGCCCGGAGCATTTGGCTTGATTTTTTTTTGGCAGTATTTGCACTGCCATAGAGGGTAAAGTGATTTGTGGGCCTGAGAACCTTAAGGTCTGTGGGAAGACACAATTCTTGCTCTTCGTGTTGCATTACTCTATAAAGCAGCACAGGAGTGGGAGTTCAGAGCCCTCTTTCTGGAAGGCAGAAGGACCTCCCCACCACTGTCCATGTCTGGGCAGTCATGGAGAAGCCACTGAAACCCATAAGGCCACACTGAAGAGACCAGGGAGTCTCATTTAATCAGTAAAAATTCTCTTTCACCCCAACAGATAAAACTGTGTAAAACTTTTCTACACTGCTCTTGAACTTGCCCCATCAAAAGGCCCCAAGTTCTTTCTCCCAGTAACACCAACAGATTTGAAAGGGAGTTGCTGTTTTTCCTGTTTCTCTCTCACAGATTTTTTTTTTTCCTGGCAACATCTCTCCAGAGCAGCACGTTTTCACAAACAAAGTTAAACTGCTTGGTTTCCATTAGTAACATGAGCAGCAAAAATAGAGGACAGGTGTTTCTTAGGAGGTGTGAAAGATTAACGGGATTTTCTTGGATTGTGGATGATGCTGTCACTGTAGGCTATCTGCTTTTTCTTTCCTTCGCCAAAGAATATAGGAAAATTTTCAATAGCATTTACTGGTGCTTAGTGAAGCTCAGGCAGGTTTGTGCCTGCTGTGCCTGCACTCCCTGCAGGCAAGGGGGAATTGCAGCAAATAACCCTCTCCTTTGCCTGTGTGGATCCAGATTCTCCTTTCAGAGGCACTTTGCAAACTCTCAGGAGAAATTAGCACAGGACCTCTGTGGAGGGAATTACATGGGGGATGAAGGACCTCAGCACATGCAACTGAGCCCTGGTAGAGCAAATAAACAGGAAAATAGCCAAACTCCTGTGTGAGTTCAGCCCTTCATCTGGGATCCCCAAAAGAGTTTTTGGTCATCTTTAAGAAAAGGTGATGTTCTGTGTGGCAAAACATGCCTGTAAGACATGTTAAAGATGAATTTTCCCAGTTCCCACCCTCAAGGTTCCCTGCACTAGGAGTCTGGAAGGCTTTTCCATGCACCTTTCTCTGAGCATCTTCTCCCAGTATCTTTCACTGAGGCTTTGCCACAATGGCTAATAGGTGGGAAGGGCAAGGAGGCCACGATTTCAGCCCTTGTAAGTTTACCTTTCCCTCTGTGCCAGAAGAGCTGTGCCTGTGCATTCCATGGGCTCTGCAGCAGGGCATTTTCCATAATGTGAACGAGCAAATGCCATTAAATACCCTCCTGACATCAGATGCACAGTTTGAATGAAGGTACTGGGCCCATAGTTGTGTACAAACCTTAAATATCCTGCTGA
>NW_005054303.1:9096823-9122036 GCF_000277835.1 Geospiza fortis | reverse complement strand
CTGCTGAACTAGCTGAAAACACCACTCACTGTGTGCTAAAGCCAGCCAGGCATTTCCCCCCCGTCCCTTGCTTTGTTCACCTCCTGCTCATGTCAAATGGTGTATTAGGGCTGTAGTGCAATATTCAGCATTTGAACTTCTTCTGTGTAGTGAACAGTGTCAACAGACTGCTTTTCCTGAGGAAAAGATCCCGAGCCCATAAATATCACCCTGGTGTGCTGCACATTGCCCCCATTGTATAAATCTCCCCACAGTGCTCACCTCTGCTCCTGTATCATAGTGAGATAAATGTGCTGCTTAAGGCCTGATTTATTTCAGTCAAAGGATAAATAGTTTGATATCAAAAGGAGCTTCACAACAATTAGCATGACAGGCAAGGAGGATTAGCTGTTGTGATTTTCGGTGTGGCATAAGCAGGCAGGTGCTGTTATTTGGGCTGCATCCCTCCCCCACACCCCTTCTCATTAAAGAGATAGTTATTGTACTGCTGTGAAAAGAGCAGCTGCTGTGCCTGAATTTCCCTATCAGCCACTGTTTCTAGTGTTGGTATGAATTGGGGACACATTGTTGGGCTTTAATTAGCCCTGAGTCCCACCACCACAGGACTGCCCTGCTCTGACACACGCCCCATGATGCTTGTGTTGAATGTGCATTAATCTCCTTGCTCCTGATGGCTGGGACACAACCTCTCTAAGAAAAAAAAAGGAAAAAAAGAAGAAATAAAAAAGAAAAGATACCTTTATAGAATTTGCAAAATGCTTGGCTTTATGCTAAGGAGCCAAATTAAATATAACCTTCACTCGACTTCTCCAACTCCCATTATAAGTTTTGAGATCCTAGCTGTTGGTGCTGACTCTAAGGTTTCAATGGATGAAAACCTACTTTCAAACAGATGAAAACCAGTTTTCAAACCTGAGCCTAAACTTCATGGGGGAGCAACATTTGACAGGCACTATTTGGCACTGACTTCTTCCAGGAATTTGTGTGAAGTTGGCTTGTGAGGCAGAGTGGGCACATTAAGGCAAGGTGGGTTGCCAACAAAACTAAGAATGACAGATCCCACATAATTACTGTGTTTTCAATGTTATCACCAAAGATTAGTTTAAAAACAAAGAAAATCCCAGAAACTATGGACTATCCAGAGGATCCAAACAGTTGAGGCACATTTATTGGCAAGATGCAAGAGTTTCTCAGCACCTTCCCTGTCACATCCCTCTTTGTCTCTTTGCTCAGATGAGAAGAGCAGCCCCTGTTTCCAGACCTGGGATCTTGCCAGCTGCCTTTTGTTGTGATCCTGGTACCTCTGCTAAACTGAACATTTGGGCCAGGTCAGGGTAGGGACAGGGCACTTCTGTGACACAGGAGAGTGCTTGTGCAAAGCCTTCCTGGTGTCCTGCTTCTGATCATGGCCAAAAATCTGTTCCTGCATAAGGCTGCAAGAGCTGGAACCAGTTGCTCCAGTAGAGCCACACTGGAATGACTTACCAAAGCAATTATGCTGGCTGCCTATATCCAGATGAGGATTTGACAGTTTTCTGTAGCCTGACTCTAAAAACACTCTTCAAACTCTTCAGTACATTGTGCCTACTAAAACTCCCAACCAATGCTTTTTTTTTCAGCCTTTACCTCAGACTGCCCCTGAAAACATAAAGCACCTGAGGAAAAACAGAATTCTTGCTGAGCCCTGAAGAGTTAATCCCTCTGTAAATTGTCTGCCAGCTGGTAGGAAGATCTTTGCAGCACAGCAATGTTTTCACCTGCTGTTTATGTAGCCTGTAGCAAAGATGTGAGCTGGAGTATTTTTGTGGGGAAGTTTTGCCAGCCTGGACTCTCCCACCGGGAGTGCTCTCTGGCTGAGAGAGGGTGTGCGTGTGCATGCAGGGAGACCACAAAAAACCTCTTGCTAGAAAAATATTGCAGCATTTCTCAGGTTGAGAGTGCAGAGATGTTCCAAACAGCCTTGAACTTCAACCAAAATCCTGATGTTTGTTGCTGGGTTTTTTTAATCACTTGTGTCTCCGTTTTGCTTGGGGAAATTCAAATTTTTTGTCCCCCAACTGAGGTCTATTCAGACAAAGAGTGGTGCTGGTATGGATTCAGTCACACCTGGTCCATGGAAGATGAATTTGGCTCAGAGCTGGTACAATGTCAGTTATTGATATTCTGTTATTCTTCAGCTTGAAGGTGCATGGATGTTATTTTACTACTTCTTTCGAGGAGATCGATTCTAAATCTATGGTTTTTTGTTCTGCCCAGACCATACCTGCAAAAATAATAACAGCAGAGTTAGTGTCTTCCCAGTGACTGCTGAACTCTCTAACTCAGCCTCTACAGCTCTGTAACAGTAGCTGGCATCAGATCACAGCTCTTGATTTAAACTCCACTCCTTGTTCAATAGACCAAAAATAAAAATAATGCTGAGAGATGAATCAAACCTGAGTTTGTGGGTTTTGTTTTTGTTTTTTTTTTTCCCTTTCCCAGAACATAAAAAACCAAATGTGTTTTTCAGTCTAGATGACTTGTCTTCCAAAGAGATGAAAACAATAAGAAACTAGTACCAGGTCCCCCAGGAACAGATGAGAACACTGACTCACTTTGTAACATTTGTCATGTGCACTGAAACATCCACTGTGGGGTCTTGCTGAGCAGGAGGTAATTTCCCCACCCTGCAAATATTTTTTTTTTTTTAGATTAAAAAATAATCCAGACCTAAAGAGGGTAAAAACATCAAAAACAAAACATATATAAGAAATGAAAACCTGAAAAAGTCAGTACCCATCTCAGAAATATTTCCCTTTGACTTGAAGCATCCCTAGTTTTAAAATAACTTTAGTCTCACTAGAGTAATTAATTTTCTAGACAGAAAGAGCAACCAGCATATTTTTTTGTTTTAACATGCTGCTGGTAATTCACTGTTTCAAAAACCCCTTCTGTAAAGGGAAAAAAAAAGGGAGGGGAGAATAAAAAAGCTGAAAAATGCATCAAAACTGACCATTTCCCACAAAGCCAGTTTTCATTTCTGCATATCAGCGTTTTTGAGCAAAACAAAGCACTACACAACTTTCTTGAGCAGCTCTATTCAAGCAGGACCCGAGGCCAGCAGGGACACTGCTTTAATGTCATGATGTAGCTGCAGAGAACAAAATGATTCTCTTTCCCCCAGCCTGTATAGCAGAGAAATTATAAAGGGGGGGGGATTGCTATGGTAATGACCACATAGCTGCTGCGTGTTTATGCAGATTGATGACTGACGAGCCAAATCCCAGGGTCTTTACATCAGTAAAGCTCTGCCTGCCTCCTAAAAATTGCAATCCAAGGAATTTGCCCAAGAAACTGGGGGAGAGCCATTTTTTTCAGTGGGTTTGAAAATATTTCAGTGGCTTATAGGAATAAACCTCATTATTTTTACACAAGGAGATGTTATTTTTAACAAGTAAGAACTGCTTTTCCTAAATGTGGAAGGAGAAACTACCCTGAGTCCCCTGGAAATGGCCATTGCCTAGCCTGGGATTAAACAATACCCATTCAAGCATCAGGAATTTCAGGGTTAATATGACAGGGAAGAAAATGGGATCTTGCCTGTTCCCATTCCCAGTAATGTCTAGCCAAGCTGACAGGAAAGATAAAGTTCACTCTTGCCTCCACTTAGCTGGTGCTGGGAAAGAGATTCACACCCAGGAGAAAAGGAGACATGGCACCAGTCGTGACTTCTTGGCATAAATGAAAGGAAATTTTGACAGGCATAAAATGTTATTTTCTCATGAAAAGCTGCTGCTTCAATACACAAATGGGGATGTTTCTTGGGAAAGCAAAAGAAAGGGGAAAAGAAAAGATCAGTCTTGGTCTGGTGCCAGTTTATAATAATTCACAGTATTGCCCATTTCTCACTGCATAATGATCTCGGGCAAAGGAAATGATGAACTCTTATTGCTGGATCCACATTTTAAATATCAAAATAACTGGGCCAAGGAAAGGTCATCCCTCCCTGCTGCTGTTAGCCATCCTCCTTCCCTGGCAGCCCAGGGTTCTTGCAATAGCTTTTAGCACCATGGAAGGATTCACACTGCTGGTAAGACCAGAATCACCCTGGGAAAGGGGCTGGGAGACTGCTGGAAACTGGACAATGTGGGCTGCCCCATGGCACTGGGCATCCTTCATGCAGCCAGCTGGGAGCTACCTGTGGTCTGCTGGGCTGTGGTGCAGCCAGCAAGGCTTGGTCACTTGTGTAAAAAGCTGATCTCAGGATTTCACTCAGCCATTTATTGACCTCAGCTCAGTCAAACATTTGATCTTCAGCTTTGGCTTGTTCTGGAGACCCTCCAAGCCAAACCTGAAGAGCGAGGTGAGTGCAGCTGCTCTGACCTTGTTCTGTCTGTCTCTGCACTCCTTATCACAAACTCCAAATGGGTCTGTGGGGGCTCCTGCCACCTTCATTCTGCTTTATCCCCCTCTGCATGTCTCAGCACTCACACAGTTTGACTCTGAAGAACCTCCCATACTGCTGCATGATCTTTATCCCATCAAGTCCACCTTTTCATCTCTGTCCAGATAAATCTATAGGACTTATTCCTAAATCTTGCTAGTAAAGATCAAAATGTGATCCAAACCCAGGACAATGTGAAGTTCTACTCTAACCCTAGGCCAGAGATGACTAAACACTGCCTCCCAACTTTAATAATTTAGATGCTTTCCCCTATTCCTGCCTGACTCCAAAAGAACCCATCTTTAGTTGTTTTCTCACCCTTTTTCCAAGCCCTACAAGCCTCAGACTGGGGCTCAGCAGAGCATCTATAGATCAGCCACAGAAAGAATCACTTCTGCAATGACTGAAGCTCTTTGTGAGTTTGCAGGGCATGTGTGTGCATGTTTGTTTGATTTGCACACACACAGAGCCTGCACAGGCACTCTGGGAGTCTGTGCTCTGGAGAGGAGACAGCAAATCTGCATTCCCTGGGAGGCCTGGGGTGAGATTAACTGCAGGACCTGTGATTTGTTGCTACCTGAATGGTGTGCACGCTGTCAGTTTGGTGTGTCTTTATTTCTAAGTGAGTCATATTATACAAATCAATTGCTAATTCAATTAATCATGAAAAACATGCAAAAGGACATCTCCGGGAGCTGATTTAGAGCGTGTTATGTATGGGTGATTGAGCAAAGAAAGTTAATCTGGGTCAGGAGGCTTTGATTTTTAATTCTTAATGTCACAGATTTCCATTCTTTTGAACTAAAATCTGACTTACAATTTATTTTTCTGAGGGTGCAGCTTTATAGCTCCATTGACATTGGCATGTGTGGTCATGCATACTGAGTCTGTTCTCTTATGCCTGACGAATAAGAGCTTTTATGGATGCACAGATCAATACAAGCTTAAGATCTATAAAGGGCTGCCTGGCAGTATTCATATGCAGGATACATCTCATTGCATTTATCCACAAAGTTGTTTACAGGAGACTAAATTATGATTTCATTACATTCGTCTTTCCCCATTCTGTGAGAAACTACAAATTTTGATCTTTTGTGTTGGTTTGCAGTTTCTGGCCTAAATCTTACTTTAAAAACTCCAAAAAACAAGAAATGCCAAACCAACTCAAAAAATCCAGGTGAAGAACATATTAGTTTTTTTGCAAAATAATGCCTCCATCATGATTTGTATGGAAGACACCCCAGGAATTCAATGGAAAACAATTGTTTGCACTTCTTGCATAGATGTAATAGGGGCATAAAATGACTGTAGTCCATAGTGGGGAAAACTCACAGGGTGGATTCCTCCTGGAGGCCTGAATTAGAAGTTTTCAGGGTGTAGAAAACTCAGCCATGACAAATCAAGTGTCAGAGATTTCAGGCTTAGATGCTAATATATTCTTTAGTGCAAAATAGGATGCTGAGTTCCCTCCTGACAGCATGAGAATCTGACATTTCTGTTTTGTGGATAGCCCTAGGAAAGAAATGGGGCTATAAATAATGTGTGTGAATGCACAGAGTCAGGAAAAGAGGTGCAAGAATCTTCTACTTGCCACTGAAACTATGAGCAATCCTAGCTCCTGCTTGCCCTTGACCATGTGAACTGCTGCCTGGCTTCTGGGAGAGCCCTGGGGACAGTGGGACCCTGACCCGGGGCTGTGTCATTCCTGTGCCAGCTGCCAGTTCTGATTCCCTGCTGCAGTCTTGGGGAACTGCCTTGACCCAGCCAAGGTGACCTTGGCCAGTCATGAGGTGATTCAGCTCCAGCCATCACCTGCATGGTGGAATTCAGTGTTGCTCCATCTGAGAGATTCCTTGGGTTTCTTGGGAGGGAGGAGTTACACAGCATGAACTGGGCAGTGCCCCAGCTCAGGTCAGGGATGTGATACACCTCTGGGGTCCAGATGGATTTATCACTCCTGTTTCTCCATCAGGCTCCTTCATTCAGTCAGGCTGATTCCCAGGCTGGAGCTGGTTGATATCCTGGCAAATCTGAGTTAACACCACTGAGAGGTGGTAAAAACCTAAAGGGATCTGCAGGGAACCATACATGGACTTTAGCAGGCAGCTGCTAGACTCCTTCCCATGTGTGACCTGCACCCTTTGGGTTTTCCCAGATAAAGCACAGCATCGTGGAATTTGAAAAAACTGCAGGTTGGAAGCGATCTCAGGAAGCCCTTAGTGTCTCCAGCAGAGATCTCCTGCTGAGAGTGGTGCCAGCTGTGAGACAAAAGGACTTTCACAGTGGGTGCTCCAAGCCTAGGACAAGGCTCCAAGCCTGGGTGGACTAAATTTTTTAGGAAATATATGATAAGTAGCAAGAGATTTGATTATTCTGGGAAGAAAGCCATTAATTCCAGATAAGGAGAAATCCCTAAAGGACACAGACTGTCTTCATGACTTTGAAGAAGGTCAACAGCAGAGAAGCTGTGCGTGGGGAGGTTTCCAGTTTCAGAATGAGATTTTCTTCCAACATAATTGAATATACAGTTAATGCAGGGGGTTGGAAACAAATGCATTAAGGAGGAGAGTACAGCATTACCAACACTTTATAGAGCAGAACTATTCAAGGAACATGAGCAGGTAATGCAGGTAATGGTGATGCATTCCACTGTCACACATCTGGGTAGAAATGGCTGGGATGCTACTCTTCTGAAAGGCATGGAAGCACTTAGATGGATAATCAGAACACAAAAATGACTCTTCAAGAAGAGCACAAGCTGCTGCCCCTCTTTGTGGCCATTCACCCCCACTGCTGCTTCCTCAGAAGGAAGGTCAAATATATTTTTGACAACAGAGCTGGGAAAGACTTTAAAAAGCCACTGAATTCCTCTTCCTGTTCCCATTTCATGTGCAAAACTTGATTCTCTTTAAAGTAAAATTAAGCTTCTTGAGCCCACCAAAACTGATTTGTAAAACAATTAACCTAGCTGTCCCTGGTGGGCCTGTAAACCAGGATGGTGAAGAGAGGCCAAGCCTAGAGGAAGGCAAGCCTAAAGCTGTACAAGAATTTTAATCTTCTGCCTTTATATCCCTGCATTGTGTTCTGAACA
The DNA here is from genome assembly GCF_000277835.1 of Geospiza fortis. Classification (NCBI taxonomy): domain Eukaryota; kingdom Metazoa; phylum Chordata; class Aves; order Passeriformes; family Thraupidae; genus Geospiza; species Geospiza fortis. The sequence continues at coordinate 9,114,522 of NW_005054303.1, read as the reverse complement.
AATCACCACGTTCAGGAATTTTCCCAGAGAAGTGCAAAAGTCTCAGTGATTGCTTGTGTGAAGTATGTTATCCAAGAAAAGGTTTGAAGAAAGGTGGATGTTTTCCCATCAATCACTCTCTGCACACATGAGCACATTCAGTGCCTTTCTCCTCCCACAAACAGTTCACTGCAGATTTATTTACCATGTATTTCCCATTCACTCACTGGCAATTTAATGTGACAAAGGTTATATTGTTTATTTCTTTGTAGATGCCTAACAAGACGAAACAACTTCATAACCAGGAGAATTAACCACAATAACTCATCGATGCAATAGCTGATCTCACTCAATGGCCAGTTAGGTCAATAGCAAAATTGGCCTTTGGCTGTAATTTACAGCTGCCTGCACAGCTGGGAACTGATGATTCTCTATAGAATCCTTCCCCAGTGTTGTTACAAGACGTGGTGCACTTACACATTTTTGACTTGCAAAGCTTTGGTTCTTTCATTTAGAAAGACACAATCACCAGGTTGGAGCCTTCCACATTCCACCTGTTTTGCTTTGATGGATGTAGTTAGGAGAGGAGACCTTTTTTGTGAATATCTAGCTTTATATATTTGGAGCTTGCAGTACTGCAGCGGGGTCACAAACACCACAACTTTGGATTTCTCCTCTTCACTCATCCTTTTATAGCAGCTCTGCCACATGCAGGGATCTGCATGTTCAGGGCACAGCTCCCACTGACATGACAGCTCTGCCTCAAGCCTGCCAAGGGAGGCTCCTGCAGACTCCCTCAGGAATTATTGTTATTTGGGTTTTATTGTGTTTTATTAGCTTTTATGTTAATATGCACTGTACATTTAATTAAAGATCCTGCAGAATGGCTGAGTGTTGAAATCAGGATCTGAAATAGGTTTCGTCTTGGAGTAAGTTTCCTGTTGGGCTGCAGTGTGGTGCTGATAACCAAAAATCAAACCTGTTTCTTTTCCCCTGCCTACTTCCCAAATCTCAGCACTCCCTACAGTGGCAAATGTCTCCTTTGACTTCCAGGGGAGGAGGATAATTCTCCCACAATAGACATTGATCTCTCATTAGACTCCATCCTGTTAGTTAAAAGCTGTTTTTACTCAGACAATCCAGAACTCATTTCCAATCTTAAAAGGGTACACTGTTGGATACTCACCCAGGGTATAATTTTTAACCACTCTGTTTACTGAATTTTCAAAAGTAGTTATTGGAGCTGTTTGTATACAGTAATTTTTCCTTAGGCTCCCAAGAGCAAGAGCAGGTGACCCAGCATTGCTAACTGTGGTAAAGCTTTTTCCTATTCAAAGCAGACAATATTATCCCATTTGACAGAAAGTCTGTTCATGCCATGGCAGCCTGAGGAGATTTTCTTAGATTTGTGCAGGGCAGACCAGGGCCAGTATGCCAGCCAGGGGTTGTCCCTGGATGTCCTCTCTGAGTCAGGCAGATGCAAAGCCACTGGATCAGCCCTTGTGGCTCATCCCTCACTGGATGAGCTGCTGCTTTCATGGAGATAAATCCTTAATTCTTAGATACACAGTAATAAACTTCCACACATCAGCACACATAAATGTAAAGAGTGATCAGCAAGGTGCAGCTCACTGTACACAAACACAGTCCTTGCCTAGTAATTAACTGGCATTTAACTGAACAAAACCCACATTTTGACTCAGTCTGCATGTGCTCCTTACAACTGCACTGGAGCTTAAGCATCAGTTATTGGGTTTTTAGAAGAAGATACTGATGACACAGCTCAGGACTGGACAGGTGCAAGAAGCCAAGGACCTATCTGGGAGCAGAAAACCTCTTCTGGGAGCAGAAGAGCCCAGTCTGTCCTGGCTCCTCACCCTCCTTCCCTGTGCCACCCTGTCTGCACCCAGGGCCAGGGATGATGTGGCTTCAAATTGACTCAGCAAAAAACAGAAAAGTCTTGTTTCTTGGACGTGGTCAGCACTCTGTGTGTGTACCTGAGTGTGTGAGTGAGCACTGGGACCATCCTTGGCAACTCCAAAGATTCACTTGTTAAACTGGGCCCTGCATTTGGGGCAAGGGGACACTTTTATGACCAGAAATTTTATGCACAGGCCATAATTAGTTAAGAAGTTGGCCTTTTATTATTCTTTATTATTCTCCTCTTTATGAAGTGACCAACAACTTTTTTGATGTACATTCTTTTCTTAATCCTTTTTACCCCACTCTGCTGTTTCATTGTCTTTTTAACAATGCCAGCTGCTTCACTTCAAGAATTGGTTTTCTGAAAGTGAAATGCCTCTCATCCTGAAGCATCTCTGGATGGTATCCATTATTGATTTGGAGCTGATGATGGCTGCAGTAGCTGTCTCTGACTCCCTGAGCCACTCAGAGCATTTCTCCTTCAAGATAATAATAAGCAGAAGAAAGCAAAGAAGAATCCAAGGACTGGCTCTATACTATTCCTGTGCATGCCAGGCACACCTTATAGAATACATACCAAGGCAGCTCCATTCTCTTCTATTTCCCTGGGGTACTGTGGGATGTTATTTGATCCATAATTTACCCCTTAGAAAGGCTCAGAACACATTCACTGAGCACAGGGCATACATTTTCAAAAGGGGCAGTTTTGACTGACGTGACATTGGCTCACAAAGAAAAGAACACCCTTTCCTTGCAGAGGACATCAGCTGCAGCTTCCAAAATACAGATGGTACTGGGAACTCTAGACCTCTGCTTTGCTTTTTATATCCTCAGGCAACAGGGACAGCCCCATGCCAGTTGGCCAAGTACCTCCAGGCTAAAAATATCTCTTTTTAACCAGAGCTCTTGCTGCAGATGCTGTGAGAAAGTGACAGCTGAATTTGTCGATTCTCCATGGGAAATCTCCTTGGCAAGGTTTTGCTAATGGCCAAGGATGCCACACAATGTTCATCTCCTGGGATGACAGGGAAGAACAGCATGTGGGCAAGAGAGAGCTGCCCACAGCTGGGTACAAATGCTTCTAGTTTGACCTCTCATTCCAGCAGCTGAAGCGTTTAGGTGGAAAATGAAGAGGAGGAAATGCTTCTTGGCCTCTTTAGAAGTGGAAAAGCAGAATTAATAAATGCCCAGGAGATCATCTGTAACTCTGCCATCCGTACAAATTATTTTATTACTGACTGGCCAGTGAGAGCTCTGAGCCAGAGACAATGCCCCTGTGCAGGCAGCAAAGAGCTTCAAGAGGAATCAAAATTATGACCTGAACAGCAGCAAGCTTCCTTCTTAGTTTGTAAACAATCAGACTAAAGCATATCTTTGCAAACTAATCCATCTGAATGCAGCACTCTCAGAGTGCACAGAGGATGGACAGCCTGAGTGCTAAATGTGAGTGTGGGACCACCCTTTTGGGACTTGGACACCCAGTTGGTCATAGCTGTCTGAAGACTCTGCACTCACAGAGGTGGTGACAGCGTGTGCAGACATCTCTAGACAAGGTTTTGGTCACAAAGTTAACAACAGGGAACAGACAGGTTGAATTGCAATGCAAAACAGCTGCTGAAGTCCCTGTAGTCCTGGAGGTTCCCAAGGGGTCATGACTGAACCTGCATTGCTTCTTTGGCACAGCTGGAGGAAGGCCAGTGGGAGTATTTCTACCCCTGCTCCAAACACTGCTCCTGGCTGCAGTGTGGTGGAAATACATCTGAGTCCTTTGCCTTGCTTTGTCTCTTATTTATCTGCTCAGATCTCATTAGTAGACTCGGTAGCAGGAAAGCTTTGTCCTTGTTTTTGTTTGGTTTTTTTTTCAGTAACACATAGCCTTTCTATGACAAGCCCTAATGAAGGTTTGAATAAAACCAAAGACTTACAGTAAGCAATAAACCTGTCTAATGAAGTTGCAAGGTGTCTGGGCTGTGCTTTCAGAGGGCTGTGCCAAGGCAGCCACAGGGCTGTGGAGCACTGACAAGGCCAGGGCTGCAGCAGGGATCATTTCACAGGCTATAATGGACTTGCAGAGGGCTTGTGCTAGTTCATGTTTGTTGGGCACTTGGCTCAAAGCTGATAGCAGGTTTCCCCAAAGGAATCAGTGTGCTCTCTATTAAAAGGGAAAAACTGATATTAAATGTCACAGTAATTGATGCTGCCTCTTTCTAATTAACTTACCTCTTTTTCCAAGTCCTTCTACTGCTTTCTCCTTCCTGACACCTTTGCCTGCTGTTTACTGAGACTGCCTGCAAGCAAGAGCAGAACAAACCTGCCAAAGATGCAACAGCCCCCCTGGGATTTCCCACTTTTTCAAAAGCTGCCAAGTTGCAGGTGGGAGAAGCACGCTGGCAATGATGTCATGGCTGCTACACGCATCCCTGCTGATGGCTTTTAAAGCAGTATTTCCACATGAAAAGAAGAGACAAATGCAAACCACATGACAAGGGAAGCAGAGGATGTAAACAGGGAAGCAGAGCTGCCTCCTAAAGCAGTCTGCAGGACTTGCTTCTCTGTTCTCCCTTGGACACACTGTGAACAGGGTCCAGATGTGGCTGGGTCTGGATGCCACCTGTCCTATTCCCTTGACCCATGTGTTGGCAGAGGGCACTTCTTCCAGCTGTCACCCTGTCTTGGTTTCAGCTAGGACAGAGTTAATTTCTTCTCAGTAGCTCTCACAGCACTGTGTTTTGGAGCCAGAATAAGAATGGTGTTGATAGCACACTGATCTTTTGGGTTTTTTTGTTGTGTTTATCCTAATGGGTTTTTCCCTGGTCTCATGGACTTGGCTCTGACAGTGAGGAGGTTCACAGAAGAATCTGGGAGGGAGAGTAGCTGGGGCTCAGGTGACCTGAACTGACCAAAAGGATATTCCACAACACAGAATGTCATGCCCAATGTACAAACTAGGGAAGTTTCCTGGAAGAGCATCCAGTCTGGACTCAGGAATCAGTTCTGGCATTGATCAGCAGGTGGTGAGCAATTGCTTCATGCATCACTTGTTTTCTCCTTTTTATTATCATTATCATTTACCATTATTGCTGTATTTTACTTTTTTGTCAATAATTAGACAGCTTTTATCTCAACATACAGATTTCACTTTGATTCTCCTTCCCATTCCACCAGGGTGGAGGGAGGAAGAGAGGGGGGTTGAGCAAAGAGGTGTGTGGTGCCTCATTTCCAGCTGAGCTTAAAACCACAACATATCCCGTCTTCACCAAAGGCTTTTCCCAGCAGAAAGGGGAAATATGAAAGTTCTTGTGGTTCTGAACATATGCTGCAGCAGAGGTTTTTTTTTCTCTGATTGTTCTGAGCAGGTGTGTGTCCCACCACTGCTCAGAGACTTCTGGGTCACACCACCAAGGGTTTGTCTGTTTGACCCAAGTAAACAGGTTGAAGACACCCCTCTGAGGGTCCCTGGAGGGAGCCCAGAGCAAACAAACTTAGAGAAAAACATCACTGCAGTGGAAAAGGACATCAGGGTTCTATCATACTATGTCCTTGTTTCCAAGACACCAGTGAAACTGGAAGGAGAATGGAGAAAAAAGTCTGGATGTGTCACTGAAGTCACTGCAGAGTCCCTGTCACCAGCAATGAGCCTCCTTTACAAAGCTCCTGAACCAAAGTGTCTAATTAAGAACAGTTGACATCTTCAGTGTCTTCTTATCCAGTATCCTACTCTTGGGTTTACCCAAATTTTATCATCTTTTTTACTGTCTTAGTTGGTCAACAATGTCTTTCGCTGGAAAAGATGGTGAAGAGTTGGGACATCTTGTATCAAACAGCATTTTTTCTTGGCAGTACAGAAAAGTATCATGGCTTCAGCAATTGACTCAAAACTCACAGGTAACAGCCCTAACTGGGACACAAAGACAATTTTTGGTCACTAAATTATTCTTATTATTGCTGGATGGCTGAAGACCCACAATCATAAACCCAGCAGCAGGCACTGCAGACAGATTTAAGATAAATCAGTTCCTGACCACAGCATTGTTTGGAGAAGAGCCCCATGCTCTCTTTTTCTTTTCTAAAGGAAAAGAGCAGACTGAGGTGATGGATGTTCCCCTTCCTGATGCAGCTGATTTGGTGTTCCCCAAACCACAGGTCACTGTGGTTTCATTTAGATCTGCAATCTCTTTTCTCCAGAGCTTTATCCTGGGAGTTGTTATTTCAATACAAACAGTTTGCACGAAGTGTCTGGGCAGAACAGAGACCTGAGGCTGTCAGTGGCATCCATGACCATAATAACCTTGCATGAGTAACACAGCAAAGCCAAAAGCTAAGCTGTCTTATCCTTGGACAGCTGCAGGGTCCCAATAACCCTCATTATACCACATTCTCCTCCAGGGAGTAGACAGGGAAAAAAAAAAAAGAAAAGAAAAAAATATAAGTAATTTATAATATGTTCAGACTAGCACAGGAACACAGACACTGTACAGTACACTATTAATGGTGGGATTCTTTTTTGTGCCATATAATACTGATTTTCCTGCAGATAACCAGATATCATTAGTTTGATTAATGCTACCACAGCTTGGAATAACTGGCTGGAAAGTTCAAACTAGGGCATTTTTCAGGAGAAAAAGATAAAGCACAGCTCAGACTTCTCTGTTCATACCTGGGAATATGCTGGCCAGAGGGCTTCAGGGGTGTTAAGCTAGACAGCTAAGAAAAAGCTTGGTAGAGGAGAGCTGGAACTGCTCTACACAGCCTGTCAGGCAGTTCAGCCGCACTCAGGGCTGAGTTTATTTTGGTACCAAACCCCTAGGTTTTCCTCCTAACAAAGGCTGTCACATTTGCAGGCAGAGCTGAGTCACACAGGCTGCCTCAGCCAGGGCTGTGCCCCTGTGCTGCTGGGTGTGCAGGCAGTGGGGCTGTGAACACTCATCCTCTCTGATTGCTTCAGAAGGGAAAGAAGCAGGTGAAGCTCCCAGGGACCGGTTTATGAGTTGGCTGGTGCTCAGAGCAATGTGTTGTTTATTGTCTGAGCATGTGCTCTGCCATGCAAAGGGAATCAGCTTTACTCTGCTTGGGGACATCAACTTTCTTGGAAGAAGGAAACAGTGAGATACATCAAGAGCCCCACTAACACCCTACAGACTCACAACAAAGAGGTCATCTTGGAAAGAAGTGAAAGAAGTCCTGCAAAGAAGGCCAGGGACAGCACACACTGATCAGTTTTCTGTGTGAGGAATCTCTGACACATCTTAAAGTTTGTGAGTGCTACAGTCTAGGAGAAGGTATCTGATATGTGGGCTGAACCTACTGCATTAATTGATAGAGTCTGAGAGCTCAACACCAGCTTGCTAATGTGTCTGGACTCCTGTGGTCTCCACTCTCAAAATTATGGTATTTGGCTTTGATGAGTGGATCAAACCAGTGTAGAGCATCTGTGCAGACCCTTATATGGCCTTCTAACTCATGAGAACTACCCCAAAAGAAGAGAATCCAGGAGGTTTGCTCTGAGGGTAAGATATGAGCAATGGTAGAGCCAGAGCCTGCAAGAAGGCAAAGTCTCATCTCTAGCAATGTGTTCTGTTTAAAGGCAGGTTAGACTAGCAAACATAGCTTTTTCTTGAGAAAAATCAGGCCAGTTTGGGCAGGTAGCTCTATCAGGAGATGGCATTGCTCTGCTTTGGTCTATTTGTTACAGAATAGTGCCAGTGCCCTTAATGAAGAACAAAGTGCTCTTGGTTTCATACAGAGCTAGATGAAGAGCTGGCTCTCCAACAGCACAATGAAAGCTTGCAAACTTTCCTCCTCATGAGACTTTATACTATAAGTCCTGTTTTCCTGCTCTGAAGAAGGGCTTACTAGTGCAGGCATTAGCCATATGAGACAGTTGGTCCCTAAAAATCTGCTGAAAATTGTGTCATTGACTTCTTTCTGTTCTTCATCGGGTAAGCCATCTCTGAACTCATAAACTTTGGTAAGAATCTAACTTGCAGTAACTGATGAATTGAAGAAGGGCTTGTTTATTGTTCTTACCTAAAAATGTAAGCTTGGGAAGCTTCCTCAGCATTTGTTGAGGTGTGACTGGGCAGCTGAGTGAGGGGTGTTTTCCAGTTGCTGTAGCATGGAGCAGGCATTTCTGTGGGAGCACAAGAGCACTCCTGATGAGGGTGTCAGTACTGCAACATGCATGTGAACTCTGACTTCAATACCCGTCTGGATTTTTTTCCTTTACAATTTAGACAGCCACTTTCACAAGACTTTTAACTACTTAATCATTCTAATATCCTCCAAAACCAAGAATGAAGTGTTTGTCAGTATTGTTGAAACAAAGCAGTTTCACAAACCCAAATGTTCCCAACATTTGCTTTGTATTATCCCCATTGTCCTCACATTTTCTTCTTTACAAGTCCAATTTTAGCAGCTCTGACCTTGTGGAACCTTTTCTCAGCCACAAGTGTCAGCAATCAACTTCTAGTCTGTCTCAAAAAAGCTGTACAATGTAGTCTGCCTTTCCTGCCAAGCATCATAAAGTGCATTGATACCTTCTGCTGTTCCATCCTCTAGGCAACCACACCTCATCTGCATTTATTGCTGCAGAGAGAGTGGGGTGATGTGACCAACACCTTCTGCAGGCTGGATGGGAACTGCAGCTGAGGATTTGTGCAAGTACCAGAAGTGCAGAACTGTCTGCCTCCCTTTTGGAGACTCGACTGAACAATCACTTTTTCTTTTTTTTTTTTTTGTTTTCCTTGTGAAGAAAAGTAAATCTTTTTAATGATTTCCAATCCTCCAAATAAGAAACTTTGAAACTCTAAAATGAAGTAAAGGCAAATTTTGAGATATTTAACAGATACTCTTAGCAATTGTAAGCTGCCAAAGATTGATATTCCTTCTACCAGACAGGTTGGATATAATGAAAACAGAGAGTGATAAGATAGGAAACTGTTATCTAGTCAGTACAAACTGTTAACTAAATCAATAAATTACAGACTTGGGAACTTCTATAGGCTAAATTATTGCTGAATTACTTCTCTGGAGAACTACCTCCAATTTTAAAGTTCATTTACTTTTACAAGATATTGGGTAGGAGTCTGCAAGGAGAATGGAGCTACTTCATATATAACCGAAGGAAGTTAAAATGCTGAAAAGAAAAATTATGAGTAGTAGAAGTGCTGAGCAGTATCTACACTTCTCACAATGTGCAATTCCCAGTGTGAGTGCAAAAGTCATGACTTACAGAAGTGATTTGTGTTTCTGGGATGCTCCTTGGAATTACCTTACAAATCCTCACTTTTGGAAAGTCCTGAATGAAACTTCTGAACAATTAAGCTCCCATAAAAAATGTCACAATGAATAGTCAGTGCCACTAGTCATGTCTGTGACCTCAGCCTTGCTGTTGCCAGTAAGTGTGAGATCAGTTCAAATTCCCCACCCACTTTCCAACTGGGGGATTATATGGAGTGAATGAAATAGTTCTTTGCTGCCGACTTGATTTTAATTATACATGTCCTAACCTTTAGAAATTGTATTTAGATTTTAAAATAATGGTGTGGGGGAGAGTGACACAGGAAATATATGCTTGAGCTTACTAAAAGACAAAAGACATTTTCTCCAAGTGATAAACAGATGTGAAAATGACAATAGTACACATGAGCTCTTGGAACAAAGGGATCATCCTGATGAAGAATATTACATTTCTGCAGTAGTTTAATACTGTAATGCTTAAGTGAAGTTTTGATTACAGATTAATATGATATCAGTGAGGCCTTTATCACTTCTGGTGCTGAGATAAGATTAAGTGACCTGCTCATAGTCATGGCAAATCTCTGGCAAGACTGAAGCTAACCCCAAGCTTGCTTCCTGACTCTGTTTTTGTAAATTTTCAGGTAACAGCTTTTGCCTTTGTCTCAGTCAAAGGGCCATGAAAGGAAGGTGGGAGTGAAAGGACCCTGAGGAGAAGGAAAGAATTATTTACATCCAACTGGAGTGGGGTTGGGGGATGCAAATGGGAAATCCGCAACCTCTTGCTCCCTAGGTGTCACAATCAAATCCCTTCCTTGTGTGGAGCAGAGATTTCCAGACCACAGCTTGCACTCAGATGAAGTTTTCACGCAACTGAAAATACTTACACTGTGTCTGCAAAACGGGAGAAGTTGTTTTAGGTCATTGTGACATGTCACCTTGAACACCAGCAATTCAACATTAAGATTAACAAAACGGGTATCCAATTTGAAGTGTTTTACAAACACCTTGTATTTCCATAATTTTTATTTCCCATCCTCTGTGTGCATCCATAGCCACAAAGGCTCCACATGGGGTGGTCCAAAGCCAAGTTATTTGCAATCAAGAGAAACAGGTTCAGTCCCTGAAGCAGGAGGTGAAGAGCAGGCAGAAAAGCCACCTTGAGCATTTGAATCCATGGCCATCACTTTTTCCACTCTTGCTCCTACCTCTTAGCCCAGTGGTGATTCACAGCATGCAGGCTGAATCAGGATTCCCATTGGTACCCACAGGTCCTCACATCTGAAAGCATTTCTATCTTCTTGACTCTAAGTATGGAGATCTCCTCTTTCCATTCTCACCTCAGCTGGTGAAGTGCACCATGTGGCTCTGACCTGGGATCAGGACAGCAGCTGTTGATTTAGAATCATAGAACCATTGAGTTGGAAGAGAACTTAAAGATCATCTAGTTCCAACCTCCTGCCATGGGCAGGCACACCTTCCACTAGACCAGGTTGCCCAATGCCCCATCCAGCCTTGAACGCTTCCAGAGATGGGCCATCCACAACTTGTCTGGGCCACAAAGAGACAGAAGATTTTTAAATGCATACACTATCAGAAATTTGTAGTATCTCTGGATAACCAACTCCCACCCTTCAACCACAATAAATTAATGCATAGCTGATGGAATTGCTAGATCCCAAACACCAGATGCTGAGGAAATATGGCTGCCTGCTTGCAACATCTGTATCCTCTTCCTTCTGTGTCTGGCTGCCCTGGGTCAAGTTGGAGGACGCAAGATGGGATCGATGGGGGACACATCTCTGATGTGACCTGGCAAAGCCATTCCTCAGTCCTGCTTTGAAGCCACTCTTGTAAAACTTACAAAATCATCATTCTTTTTAAGGAAAAACAGATCTTCAAATTGGGATTGGAGGACAAGCCCAACAAATGTGAATGCTGTTTGAAGCTGGATCCAACCACTCCAGCCAGCTGCCTTCAGATTTTGACAGTGACTAACTTTGTTTTATGTGGCAGATATGAGGCAACCAAGAGCTGGTCTAATTGCAGATTTCCATATGGCAAAAGCCTTTCTTTGAAAAGGGCATCAAAAGGAAAATATTAAAACATTCAGAACCACGTGGAAGGAAAAGGAAACAATTATTTGGAGCAGATCTGGCTTCAGGGGAGCAGCAAGGCTGAGCCCTAATCAGGCACTGGCTGAGGAATTTTGTGCCAGATCCCTTTACCTTGCACCCATTCCCCATGCTCTCCAAGGAGCTCTGTTTGTTTGCTATCATCCCTATACCTCTTTGTGGTTGTTTTGCTCTTTTTCAGCACTCCAAGATAGTTTTCTGATGGCACTGGGGAGCATTTTAATGTAAATGTGAAGCCAGAAGTTTCCACGCATGCTAACTGAAAGAAAGAATCAGTTAGAAGAAAGAAATGTGAGACAGAAGAGCTCCATCACATTTCAAAAATTTGCTTTTTCTCATCCTCTGATAGATGAGATTTTCCTTTGGCTTCTCCTAGAAATCTCTGGCACTAAGTATATCAGAATGGTCACCAAAGGTTCAGCTAATGCAGGATTTTTTCTCAAGAAGTGGCTGAGGGTGGGTGCCAGATAAGGAATAATATGGAGTCAGGTATGCACTGCTAATTTCCCAACCTCCAGAGAACCAAAGCCCTGTGAGGTACAGTCCCCTGCCTGCTGTGCCCCACCACCTGCCTTCAAGAGATCAATCCATTCTTTTGGAGACTCTCACAGAAGCACAGAAACAGTCTCCATAGAACCCAAGGACAGCATCCTCATCTTCATTATTGCTAGTTCATTGTCAAGGAAGACTCATCTCTTGGCCGATTATTGTAAAAGAATCAGAATCATTTAGGTTGGAAAAGACCTCCAATATCATCAAGTCCAGCTGTTAACTCAGCACTGCCATGTTCACAAAACCATGTTACCAGGTACCACCTCTACTTGATTTTTAAAAACCAACAGGGATGGTGACTCCATTTCCCTGGGGAGCCTCATTGGAGTTTCATTGTCCTCAAAACCACTGTAAGGGGTCTTACTGTTCCTGAAAGCTCTCCAGGGGCAGCATTCATCTGCTGACTTCCCTCACTGAAGTGGAATCGGGCAATTTTTGTGGGGTGTTTATAAAGGTCAAAGCACATGATTAGGCACAGATGTAAGACATTGAGGCTTCTGGTTTGAAGGACTGAAGTGTTCTAAACCTGTTAGATTATTGATTTCCCTGGGAGATGCTTTTGGGTAGATGGGCATTTGCTCCACGTTACCTGATGGTTTGACAGGACTTCAGAATGCTTTTCCAGAGATGTCTTATTCTAGACAGAGCTTCATCTGCATCCACAAAAAACCTCACCAGTGTAATGACACAGGGAGTTCTGTGCAAACCTCCCAGGCAGCACAGTGGGCAGGGGTGGCTCTGGAGGAAACCAGTGCAGGGTTGTATCCACCAGACAAGAAGGAAGGTCACTCTGATCCCTAAATCCTCCTCTTTGGAGAACCCCTCCCACTGGCACATAGCCATGCCTTGGCTCCTTTCCAGAACTACTTTACAGCATCTCAGCCAGGGAAAATTTGTACAGAGCCTGAAGGGACATGGGGAGCTCTGTAAATCCTCCAGCCCAGACTGTTTCTGTTGATCCGTGGCAGCATGCATTGTACATCCTGGTATCAATGTGATGAATGTTGTGCTGACTTCTGCATTGTGTGTGCCTTGTACTAAATATTGTCTGCTGGAAAGTAAATAACAGCAGATGAGCAAATGGGGCTGTGATGACATTTCAGTGTCCATAATGTTTCCATCCGGAAAATGCAGAAGTTATGCATCATTTTAACAGTAGGAATAGATAAGCAGTCAGCTCTCTGTATCCGGAAAATCAAAAAGGAAAGCAACATTAGAGGAAATAGATAGGCAGTGGGTGTTCAAGGGCAATGAGTCATCCTTGCCACAAATAAGGCTCAGAATGAGGAATACTAATAATTAGGCAGCATATTTCAAAAGTTCAGCTCTTTCCTCCTTTTCCAAATTATCTTTTATGCCCTGGGGATGTTTTGGAGTGACAGTGTCTGCTTTAGGATGTAGACATGAAGAAAATCCATTGTGGGAAGAAATGACCAAACAGCAGAGAAAAATAAAGTTGAGCTGTAAAGTTTCTTTTTCCCGGAACTCAGGTGGTCCCTCCAGAGGAAACTGTCATGGTGGTGGGCAGCCAACAGAACAAACACATCCCAGGGAAGGACGATTCCTGCGGCCACTGAACTCAGCACTTGCAGGAAGCATCAACAGCACCTGCTTTTCCCCTTTCCCCATGGTACTTATTCCCCTGAGCTTGCTCCGTTCTGCTCTCGTTCAGGGAATGAAACGGGTCCCTCTAGTGGGTGAATCCAGGAGGAAAGAACGTGCTTCCCATTCTGGTGCACTGTCTCTTCCCCTCTCGAAGTTCACACCTTCTGTTTTAGTGGAGCTGCTTTGGGTTGAAAACAGTGAGGATGTTGACCCTGAATTAGGCTGGGTCTCACCCTAGCCTAAATTCTGGACTGTCTAAAGTTGAAATTTTCAAAGAGCAGATTTGGAGAAAGAATACTGATTGCACTTTGAATGCCACTGCTCTGGCTCCTTGGAGGTTGGAGGCAAAGATAAATGACAGGTGTTGTCTTCACTTAGGATAATTTGTAGGAAAGAAGACTTTTTGAACCTTCAACATTTCTGAGTGTGAATCACAGAATAAATAAAGTTGGAAAAGACCTCTAGGTCATCAAGTCCAACCTGTAACCAAATGCCACCATGCTCAAAAATCATATCACAAAGGGCCATGTCTACTTGTTTTTCACATGTTTCCAGGGATGGTGACTTCACCACTTCCCCAGGGAGCCTGTTCCAATCCCTAATCACCCTTTCTGTGAAAAATTTTTCCTAACAGTTTCCTAATAATGACATAATTAACATTTAGCCCAAAAACCTCTGAATCACAAAGATGTTTGGGCCTGTCCTAGGTGGAGACTAATCCCTTTCTGAACTGGAATAAGCCTTGAACCAGCAAACATGAGTTCTTGTGAAACCACAGGGCTGCAGTGTCATCCCTGTTCCTCCCCTGCTTCCCTCTGCTGCAGAGCTCTGATTGCAGCAGCCTGACTTCAAGCACTGGCAAATGTCATCACTGACACTGCTGTGGTGGGTGCATGCCATCATTATAATCTGTATGCATTTAGGCATCCCAGCATGATAAGAGAATGATTAGGAGAATAGTTAGAGAGTAAATTAAAAACTCCCAGCAGTTTCCTGTGTGAAGGTACTAACTTACAGGCATATTTTTTCACAGCATTACTGAAAAATGCCATTAGTTATACCTGTGAATACATGTTAGATTTAAACCCCTGGTGAGAATTTTTATTAACATACAAATATGTTAGGGCTCTTATGCTGCTTAAAATGTAATTAACCATCTTCTGAAGATTAAGGGTGCATAATCATAAAAGAAGTGCACTCTTGTGCATTTAATTCTTCTAATCTGCTTTATGTTGATGTTAGTGTGGAAGAATAATCACTAGTTTGCCTAAATAGTTTGGGTCTGTGCTGTAGGAAGAAATTGTTATAGGATGCACTTCTAAACTTAAAATTTGGTAGGCTTACAGTGACAGAGGATGATGAAGTGCACAGAAAGATTAGGGAAAAAATGCTTCTTTTATTCTTTTGCTGCCGTTGCAAATGCCCTGCAGTGGTAAAGCTGTGTTTCTGACAGTTTCATTCAGCAGACAAAAAGGAGGAAGGGACAGGCACACCCAGTGAATGACAAAGATAAGAGCAATAAACTTGCAGTAGTCTCCTTAAGTACTAATTTAAACACATAATGTGTCATGTGGGGATTCAACAAGATTTTCTGAGAAGTATGTGGAAAACGAGCAACCAACACAAGGCAGAGAGACTTTTGATTTGCTGTGTTGTAGTGAGAGAGCTGAGTTTGTGAAACGCACTCTAAAAAAATTAATTAATGATTTTATGTCGGCATTAAAACCTGCTATTGGAGTAGTCAGGGGTGTCACAGTCCCCATGAAATGTCAATCAGGTTTATTTGAAGAGTGGTGAAAACCTTCAGGGCCATAGAGTATGGCTCTTTAGGGGCTGTTTTTTCCTAGCAACATGATCTACAAAATCATTAGGTAACTTAGAGAGCTCCACAGAAATATTTTTTGTTCCTCTTCCCTCCTAGCAGGACTTCTTGCAAACTAAGAAGAGACAAAGAAAGAACAGTGAGAACTGTGGGATGAAGACATTTGCTGATAGTCATGACTGCATGACTACACACTGAAGTTGTGTAATAAGTGTGCAGCCTGTTCCTAGCAGAGTCAGGGGGCAGAAACTCCCATGGAAAACATGGGATGAAGAGCCCATGCCACTCCTGCTTTTGTGGAGGAGAGAGGGAGGATGGAGACTGGCTGGTGATCCATGAAGACCACCAAAGAAGGGAGTTTCCTCCTCACTTGAATAAGCAGGGGCTCTGCAAGGTGCTGGACGAAAAGCTGCTTCCAACATCAATTTTAAACATGGAAAAACAATTGCAAAAGCATTCCATACTTTTTTAAAAAGAGTAATTCATGTTAGGGGGGTCCTTTAGCACTCAGTTCTTTCTGGGGCCAACAACATTTTGCAGCAGACTTTTGTGGCCAAGTGGACCCTGCTCCAGGGCAGACTGGTGACTATGTGACCACAGGGAACAGTGACACACAGCCCAAGAAGGGCTCTTTGGCTGCTTCATGCTTGTTTTCATTATTTCCAAGTGAATGCAGAGGCCTTATTGAAAGTTGCTTGTTTTCATTACAGCTTCCCTCTGACAGGTGTGACAGGCAGCACGACACGTTGCTCTGGGCCCTTCGCCATGCTCAGCTCTTGAGGCAAATCTGCTTTCTGTGATTCCCTAAAGGAGGCAGCTGCCAGGCTCCTTGTGGCCACCTGTGCTCAGGGACTGGCATGCAGCATGTCAGGGAAACCCTTCCTGTGGAGAGCACACACAGCTTTTCTCCCTTGGTGCTGACAGGGAGCCACAGAAGCTCCTGCTTCCCCAGTCAAAACCCAGCACGACACTGTTGTGGTGTTGTTGTGGGTCCCAGGACGAGGTGAGAGATGAGAATTGACTCCAAGTTCTCAGAAGGCTGATTTATTATATTATGATACGTATTATATTAAAAGAAAATTATATACTAAAACTATACTGAAGAAAGAGAAAGGAGAGATCAGAAGGCTCGAAAAGAATGAGAATAAAAACTCGTGACAGACACAGAGTCTGGCACAGCTGGCTGTGATTGGTCATTAAGTAAAAACAATTCGCATGGAACCAATCAAAGATGCACCTGTTGGTAAGCAACCTCCAAACCACATTCCAAGAAATAAGATAATTAGTATTTACATTTCTTTTCTGAGGTTTCTCAGCTTCTCAGGAGAAAAATCCTGGTGAAGGGATTTTTCATAAAATATCACAGTGACACCACACCATAAAAGCTCCCCCAGGTTTTCCATCAGGCCCACAGACCAGGATGTTGCACAAAGGCCATACTGCATTTCTAGCCTTTAGCTGGCAGTCCTTTACAAAACTGCAGGGAAATACCCCAGGTTGTTAAAGCATGAATAGTGCTTCAGATCTGTTTGATGCTTTGTCCCAAGCTGATATTCCCCTCTGCCTCCTTCCCCATTGCACTGGGTGGAGGCTGCATCTCTGTTTCCACAAGTGCCAGCAGCACCAGCACAGAGCTGAAGGATGCTGTCAGATCTCAGCAAGCTTCAGCTACTTGCATATTCTGGCTGGAACCTAGGCTTTTCAGAGAGGCATTAAGTAGGTTAATTCTTAAAATCTTACTTAAAATTGCTGACAAGTTGAGTGCTCAATTCCCTTAGGATTTCTGAGCAGGTGGAATATATATATCCCAGCCAATGGAAAGGACACCAGATTCCCATTCCCAGCTTGTTTAAGGACTGCTAGTGTGAACAACCTTGGACAAAGTGCATTTGAGAACCTGATTAATTCTGCTTGCCATTCAATCTTGCACTAAATAAGACATGAAGCTCCAAACACAAAACCAGCCGCTCTTCTGCTCTAACAGTTTGCTGTCAACACAAGACAATAAAATATGAATATTTTAGAGTCATAATGCAGACAAATAGGAAATAGGAGCTGTATTGTGCTTCACATGCATGGCTAACTCAGTAATGCTAATATGATTATCTCATTGAACTTCTGTGCTGTCGCTTAAGGGTAACTTTGCCTTGCTTAGCTGGGATATATGTATTTGTTTCACACAGGCCTAATGTCTTTTTTAAGTTTGTAGAAATACAGAAGCCTGATCTCCCTCAACTGTTACAAGGTAGCATCTTTCCTTGGCAATAAAGTCTTGGGCAGAAAAATCATAGAAAGATAGAGTTTTTGGTTCTTGGAGAAGTAAGGACAGTGGCTAGCAGAACTGCCATCCTGGACTTCCAGGGAGCAGATTTTTTTCCTTTAAGAAAAGGAAAGAGATCGATCCTTTAAGAGATCAATTCACAGAGTCCTTTGGGAAGCAGTGCCAA
>NW_005054303.1:9084042-9096813 GCF_000277835.1 Geospiza fortis | reverse complement strand
GGAAAGAGTTCAGGCGGGCTGGAGATTCTTCAAGAAGGAAATCTTAAAGGTGCAGGAGTAGGCTATCTCGAGGTGCTGAGAGCTGGCTGGAACTCAGGAAGAAAAAAAGAGTTCATGACTTTTTGAAGAAGGGGCAGACAATTCAGGAAGATTACAGTGATATTATGAGGTTATCAGGGTCAAAATTAGAATTGAAATTAGAAAAACATCAGAAATAGCAAAAGCCTAACTGAAATGAAATTTGGCTACTACAGTCAAGAGCAATAAAAGATGCTTCTGCAAGTACAAAAGGAGAGCTAAGGAGAATCTTCATCCTTCACTGGATGTTTGGGGAGATATAATGACATGCTGCTCCCATTTATACCTGCCCCTCATTGTGATGTCACTGGCACCAGAGACATCACAGCCAGGCCAGCCCTGCCCTTCATGCCCACCCCAGCTCAGACTCTCACAATGGCCCCAAGAAACCTCAGTCCCGACACCCAACATATGCAGACCCACTGCTCTGGAATGGCCCCCAGAGCCTCCCTTTACAAAGCAGGACAAAGCTCCCCTGAACCCTTGGCAAACATAAAATTGGATGATGCAATTCCTGGGTGCTTTGTTCCTTGAGATGCCTTGTGGTGAGTTGGGATCAGTTCCCTTGGCACTCATCCTGTCCTTGTGGGAGTGCTCTTGGGGCCTTTGTGACACCCCTGTGTGTGGGATGCAGAGAAGAACTTGGGGGTTCTCCTGGATGAAAAGCCGGCCATGAGCCAACAGTGAGCATTCACAGCCCAGCAAGCCAGTGAAATCCTGGGCTGCTTCCAAAGAAACCTGGGCAGCAGGTTGAGGGAGATGCTCCTGCCCTCAGGAGGCCCCATCTGGAGCCCTGCATCCAGGCCTGGCCTCCTCAGCACAGGAAAGATGTGGAGCTGTGGGAAAGGGCCCAGAGGAGCAGTGGGTCTGTGTTTGGTGGATTTCTTGGGGCCATTGTGAGGGTCTGAGCTGGGGTGGGCATGAAGGGCAGGGCTGGCCTGGCTGTGATGTCTCTGGTGCCCCTGACATCACAAGGGACGTCACAACCAGGGACATGTACTGGGCAATGCTGCCCCA
This sequence comes from Geospiza fortis, assembly GCF_000277835.1. Lineage (NCBI taxonomy): Eukaryota > Metazoa > Chordata > Aves > Passeriformes > Thraupidae > Geospiza > Geospiza fortis. Next base: position 9,095,718 of record NW_005054303.1, on the reverse strand, counting down.
GTACAGTGGGCTGCCCTAGCCATGACATCCCTGGTGCCAGTGACATCACAAGGGACATCACCATGAGGAGCAGGTATAAATGAGAGCAGGAAGCAGCACTGCTCCAGGGCAGCCTGGATGACATCAAGTGTGCACACACAGCAGATGCTGCTCTGGATGAGGGCAGGACCACAAACACCCAAGAGAGTGCTTCCAACCCTGCATCCAGGGCCCAGCCCCTTCCAGGCACCCCTTGCAAAGGGCACAGTGCCACCACTGGGACTGGGCACAGGCTTTGCTGTCTGCCAGCTCCCTAGCCCCCTCCCCTTCCTGCCTGCTGTCTCCCATCCCTTCTTCCCTCCCTGCCAGCTCCCTTCGTTTCTCTTTTCTTCCTTCCCTCCCCTCTCAGCACTGCTGCACTCCTCTCCCATGTCTTGCAGGTCATAATGCTCATACTGTTCCTGCTCTGGCTTGTGCAATGCCTCCGCCATTTTGTCAATGTGTTCCTGGATGAGGACCTCAACCAGCAGAGGACTCAGATGATGCAGGAGTTGGCCCACATGACTGTGGAGCAGAGTTTTGGGTCCTGGGGAGCTGTGCTCTGGACAGCAGTGCAGCAATTCCTGTTCTGGGCCCTTGCTGGATCCCTGATGGTGCTCTTGGCACTTTACTGGTGGCTCAGGAAAAGGGTCCATGAGGTGGACAACAGAAGGGACTCAGAGAGTGAAGAAAGTGAGGGAGAAAATCCCGCTGAGAGGAATATGATCTGGATCTTTTCAAGACGCTTCCAGCTGTCAGTGCCAAAGCTGGCTTCTAGGAGACGGGTGGTGCAGGACCTGCTGAGTGACCTTCTCCGAGTCTCCCACAGCCTCTTTTCAGACAGCTTCTTCCCAGTGCTGGAACCAGTCATTGGGGTGGGCAGTGCCTGTGAAGGATGGAGTCCCCATAAGGAGGAGGACATTGTCTACTGCATGTTCGTGCCCCTGAAGCCACCCCGTGGGCATGCCTTCCACCTGGAGCCAGACCCCACGGGGGAGATGCCACAAACGAGCATGCGCGTCCGCGTGGAGCTGGTGTGCACCTGCACCGGGGAACAGCCTGACCAGAACATGCTGTGCTTCCTCCACCACTCTGAGCAGGAGCTGAAGAGAAATCAGGTGGCCAGCCTTCTACACACCCTCTGCACTGGCCCTTACCTCGATGGGGAGAAAATTGCCCTCTGGTTCCAGACGTTTGTGATCTCAGCCTGGTCGATGGTGCCTCAGTCCCGTCGCTACAGCATGAAGGTGCTCCCCTCCTGCCGCTCCTGCAAGATGAAGCTGATGAAAGCCTCTGGGAGAAGCCTCTTTGTGGAGACAGTATTCAGTGTGCAGCAAGGTGACTCGGACATCTTCCTGAGCAGCCAGCCTCCAGAGGCCCAACTGCCCCCAAGCACGACGTGGCTGGAGAGCTACGCTGTGGCAGAGGCAAAGTTCTTCAGGCATGTGGCCATGCAGGCCCCACCACGCAGCTGCCACCTCAAATGCCTGCGGCTCTGTGCTCGCATTCTGGAGGGCTCAGGCCTTTCTATCTATGCCTTGAAGACCACGGTCATGCACCTCCTGACCTTGATCCCTCTGTCAGAATGGCAGCACAAGTATCTCCTGATGCGGGTGGATGACACCATGCGCTACCTGCGCTGTTGCCTCGAGGAGAAACGCCTCAAGCACTTCTTCTTTGACAATGAGGACATGCCCCAGGAGATTTCCTTGCCCCCAGCCTTCAAAGGGGCACAGCCCCTGAATCTCTTCCAGTACCTGGCACAGGACCCAGCCGCTCAGACTGAGGCATTGAAGAAGTTTGATGACCTGCAGTATCACTTCTACTTTGGGTTCTGAATGAGACAACTGTAGAATCACAGAATCATAGAATCGTAGTACTGTAGAAGAGTAGAATCGTTAGGTTTATAGGAAAATACTTCCAATATCATTCTAACCATACTTTGACCTTCTGGGAGCTTTAGTTGATGTAAAGTTTACAACAAGTGGTGTGTTTGAATGAACACTGCATCTCTGAGCGTCCATGCATCACCTTGGCATGGAATGCAGCTGCTCAGCTACCACAGAGTTGGAAATTATTTTGTAAAAGACCTAAGGCAGTGGGCTCTGGTTTCTCTGATTCCCTGGCTACGACTCCCCCACTGTCCATGCTCCTGCACTGGAGAAATAGGAATAACTGGTCACCCTCCACAGCTGTGCTCACTGCCAAGTGGCATTTAATGTTGCTGCCCTCCAGCAGCTCCTGCAAATGCCCTTTTTGAGAGAGTCCATTACTCCTGTGAGCTTTACTGGGTGCAAAGATGGCAATAAATAATATATTTGAGAAAACACTTCATATGTGAATCTCCCTGTTCATCCTGGAGAAGAGAAGGCTCCAGGGAAACCTCATTGAAGCCTTCCAGTACTTGGAAGGGATCTTATAAAAAAACAAAAGAGAGTGACTTTTTACACGGTCAGAATAGTGATAGGACAAGGCAGAACAGTTTTGTACTAAAAGAGGAGATTTCGATTGCATGTTAGAAAGAAGTTTTTTACTGTGATGCTGCTGAGGCCCTGGCACAGGTTGCCCAGAGCAGCTGTGGCTGCCCCATCCCTGGGAGTGTTCAAGGCCAGGCTGGATGGGGCTCTGATCAAGCTGGTCTGGTGGAAGGTGTCCCTGCCCATGAACTTTAAGATCCTGGAGAAAAGGAGGGTCTAGGGAAGCTCATTGCTCTCAACAACTCCCTGAAAGGTGATAGCAAGGTAAGGGTTGGCCCTTTCTCCAAGGTAACAAGTTACAGGACAAGAGAAAATGGCCTCAAGCTGCATGGGGGGTGGAGGAGGTGGTTTAGATCAGATATTTGGGAAAGGTTTCTTCCTGGAAGGGGTTATCCAGCATAGGAACACGTGTCCTAGGGATGTGGTGGTGTCACCATCCCTGGAAATGTTTAAGAAATGCTTCAAGTGCCTGGATGTAGCACTTGAGGACATTGGTTAGTAGTGACCAGGGTGATGGCACTGGGCTGGTGGTTGGACTTGGTGATCTTAAAGGTCATTTCCAACCTTAACAACTCCATGATTTGGTACTGTTTTTGTCCAAGGAACTGTCACTACATATTAAAATACATTCACAGATACATACTGTGTGTGATAATCTCTGCCCCACATACAGCATTTCCTCTTGCTTGAGGCAAAACAGTTTGCAGGGAAGTTCCTTTTGCCCTTTGCATCTTCTTGCATCAGGTAGGCACTAGAGCAATCTGACTTTTTGCCATAACATCTGATGTTCTCTCTTTATGGGATGGTGTGCTGATGTTGTCCTCCATTTCCAGGGCTCTCTGCACACCATTGTCAAAACAATTACACAGATTTTTTTTTCCTACTGAAGAACTGCATAGAGGTTTCAAACTATGTTCCAGCTGGAAACATGAGATAAAAGACTGCTTCCCATATGTCTTCTGATGCTTGCCTCATTTACAGGTGTCTTTGCCTTGGATGCCCATGCCTTCTGAAAGAGGAGGAGAGAAAAGTGGGCCTGATGTTCTCCCTGCAAATTTGTGGGTGTAGCTAGCCAACATTGAAGATAACCAAACTCTTACAGGCTTTGAAATCTCTCACCAGATCTTGCTGCCCGTGAAACAAAGGAAATATGCAGCTTTCTTATTAAAATGAATGAATAATAACTGAATAATGAATGTCTGTGATTAAAATCCCCAGTATCACAGCCCCATCTAATGGACTGGCTGAAAGATATTCAAAGGACTAACAAAAAGTCTGTCTGTTCTCTAGCAAAATACGTTATCATGATAAACAGGACCCTGTGGCATATTAAACTCTTAATTATGGCACAGGAGGCGTTTTCTCTGAAAATTAAAGAGGTTGCAAAATGGCTACAGCCTCTGGAAGGCAATTCTTAGAAGCAAAATGTAACTCAGTGTTAGTGACTCCTTTATCTACTTCCTTCAGTATTCTCTTGGCATGGATTAATGTGGAGAGGGGAGTCTCCATATTTCTTAGTCATGTTATCATTATGCCAATGACTCTGGAATGCCATAATCCTACAGAGCTGCACAGGCCCAAGGGAAAACACAAGGAAATCACTGAGAGAAGAGAGATATCAATTAATCCAGGCTTCATTTGCTATTGTATGTTTGAGACCTTTTTTTTTTAATTTATGAAAAAATGGCAGATGATGTATGGCTTCCAGAGAAGTGGCTTGGCCTGCACAGTGTCAGTCTTGGGCAAAACCAGCCCCAGGGCTGCCTGTGCCACATCTCTGTAAACCTTCCTGATCCTAAGGCTGGTTACCAGGCTTTTATGTCCCACAACCAAAACCTAGTGGATCAAACCTCACTAAATAGGTACTGGTAGCAGGATGAGTTTTACATGAGTCATGAGTTTTACATCTAATACAGAGCTCCTGAAGGGACTCAGTAGGAACCTTTTTGTTTCAGGGAGTAAATACTAGTTTCTAAGTGTCTGCAAAGGTGTTTTAGACCTTAGACAAGTAATTTTTGTGATACTAGGTCACAAGGAATTTCTAGTGCTTCTTTCTTGGAGCTCCTCAGCTTCTCCAGTAGTGGCAACTGAAAAAGTACTTCTTCCCAGATGACTCAGAACTCTGAGCCCACATCACGCTCAGGAGTGCTAATTAGGCACCTTATTCCTGGAAACAGGAAGAATTAGGCAGCAGAAGCCCTTTATAAGTGTTCTCATCCTGAGAGCCCACTCTCTTTTCTCTTTTGAAGGTTTCCCATTGCTTTGCTCACCTTGTTAAGAAAAAAGCTCAAGCAAGATGTCTTAACATTTCCTGTGTTCCTGAGAGTGAATGCCCAGACAAACAAAGACTTTTTACTCCACATCCATAAATCACTGCTGTGTTCCACAGGAGTTCTGAGTTGGGTGTCTGACTGCAATATTTATCACACAGTTACCTTAGGGCCTAGTATGGACTTTGGTAAGTGGATTCTGCAGGCCCTATAAAGCCTGGTCAAGGAATAACTGAAGCAGGAACATCTGTTCCTCTGAACTTAAGAGACTGTCGAGTAAATCCTTACTTAAGCCAAGTTCATTTGGGGGAGAGACCACTACAGATGGAGAAAATGTGATTTTCTATGCTGACCGTGGGTGCCTGTGGGGCTGGAATGACATGGTGCAAGCATTAATTTTTTGGATGCAGAACTATTTCAGCAGCCACAAAAGTCCCCTAGCCCTGACCAAGTGCCAAATTCCCATTTGAATCAGTCTCCTTGCTGGACCTGTACACAAGGAAACACTTCAGGGTTCATTTGGGACATGTTTTAGCTTGGGTTAACAGCTTTGCCAGGAGACTGACTCTTCTGCTTTGGATTCATTCTACCTGCAAGAGGCAGTGGTGTCCAAGAGGGCTGCTCCAGGGCTTGGGCACTGCAGTGACCTGTATGGTCACAGAAATGGCCTGCAGGTACAGGTGGCCATGTTCACAGCCACTGGTGGCTGAGCTTTGTGTCAGCTCCTCCAGAGCCACCTCAAAACAGGAGCAGAACAGGCAGATGGATGACACCACCCCTGTTAGTGACCAGCACTGAGTCTCCTAAATCCCACACCTAGAACAACAGACTCAGCTAACTGTAAGGTCATTAGGGAAGAGCAGGCTGAAGCAGTCAGGATTTCTCTATGGGGTGAGTGCCAAATTCTGGCCCTGGCTGCTGCATCGTGGCAGATGCCCCACTCTGGAGCAGTCATCAGAAAACAGGGGCATCTAGTGGCTGCGCCAGAAAGTTCAATAAACACCACCATTCCCTTGAAAAGATGTCAGAGTTTGCCTTTCCCCTCTCTCAGCTCTACAAATAAAAATATTTTATGCCATAACATTACCTGAAGAGGGAGGGAGAGGCACAAATCTTGGCTGGGTTTCACGCTCTTGGAGCAGCATTTCTGACCCATCTGTGACCTTTACACCAGTGTAACCAGATTAAATGAAGCTTTGGCTGGTTTCGCTGCAGCTGCTGCTCTGGACAGACAGACCTACATCTCTGGGACACAAATCCCCTGCTGATTCATGGCAGGGGAAACGCTGCCTTGTTCTGTTCTGACCAAGGTAGAGTTTGGCCCCTGAGCACAGCTGTGCACTGCAAGCCCCATCGCTGTGTGTGACAGCCACGCTGGCCTGGGCTCCTCAGAGCCTGCTGTGCCCAAGGATTTCAGCTGCTGGTGATCATCCCCCTGCCCCATTGAGCTGTAGCCTGGGTGCAGCCAGGCCACTGGAGCTACACCTCACCGCAGTGAGTTAGGGACAGGGAGGGGTGTGACGGTGTTCACAGGGGTCTTAGGATGAGGGAAGAGACGAGGATCTGACTCCATGTTTCAGAAGGCTGATTTATGATTTTATGATATATATTATATTAAAACTATACTAAAAGAATAGAAGAAAGGATTTCATCAGAAGGCTAGCTAAGAATAGAAAAGGAAGAATGACAAAGGCTTGTGACTGACCGAGACAGTCCAGACAGCTGAACTGTGATTGACCATTAATTAGAAACCAATATGGGCCAATCACAGATCCACCTGTTGCATTCCACAGCAGCAGATAACCATTGTTTACATTTTGTTCTTGAGGCCTCTCAGCCTCTCAGGAGAAAAAATCTTAAGGAAAAGATTTTTTAGAAAGTATCATGGCTACAGAGGGGTATCAAGGACTGAGGTGTGTTTTGCTCCTGTGGCTCCTGCTGCCCAGCTCTACCCCCTTAGCTGATGGCTCCAGAGCACAGTGAGGCATTGCAGCAGCTCCTCCTTCCCTACTCTCAAGAGGGGGCCCCATGATTTCCTTCTGGACAGGTACCTTCCAGGCCCCAGAGGGTTTTCCCCTGCAGGGAAGAGAGATTATCAAAAATCCAGGTGAGGAAGTATTGTTTTCTTTAATAGCAGAGATATGTTACAGCTCCAGGTATAATTCCCTTACACAATGCTCTGAGCCTGCACATGCAGCCCTTGCACGCAGCACTTTTCAACCTATTCACATCCTAGGAATTGTAAATGGGACTATCTGGTCACTAATTGCCCCTGGCAGTGATAGCTTTCTGTCCCTCTTGCTCTATTAGGTTCTCATCAGCATCACTGGCTTAGTGTGATCTGAATTTACCTGAATTCTCCCTAATGTGTGGACAGAGCTGGCATATTGCAAAGGGACTGTCACTCAGGAGAGTTCCAAGTTTTCCTATTCAATGGCTAAACAGAGGACAGCCCAGTCCCCTGAGCTGTCAGGTATCAATCAAATGCAAAATTTATTATTTTATTAAGCAAAAGGAACAAGGGAGAAAGCACAAAGCAAAGAACTGAGGGCTGAATGCTAATAGGGCTATTGCTGTTATGCAATTCTCTACAGAAAATCAAGACAAATGATAATACTGGAAAGGCATATTATTATTTTATAGGCTTAGTCCCAAAGTGAGAGGAGGAGAGAGAAAAACATGCACAGCTGTTTTTCCCTTTTCTGGCCACTTTGATGCACTTACAGGATGCATAATTTTGCAAGATCTGTACGTGCTCCCTGAGTCACAGCTCAACTCACCAATAAACCTCAAAGCTTGCATTCCCCAGACAACCTGTTTTGTGCATAGATGTGCATTCTCTGTACAAATACTATTTATTTTGGTGAATTTAGCAGGCTGGCAGTCAGCTAAGGAAAGAGAGGTTCTGCAGGGTGGTTACTGCTGTGACTGCAGTTCAGGTGAACATAGACAAGCTCAGCTCATGTGAGTACACACCCAAACCCAGCTGGCAGTGGGTCCATGCAGAAGAGAGCTTGGTGACCAGCTGCCCACAAAGGTGGGGAAATAAATCAGTCCTGAGCCCACGCTCAGCTGTGCTGGTTGCAGCAGAGGATTGGACATAGCTCAGGGTATCATGAGGAGTTGGAGATCCCCTCCTTTTCTTGCTCTGCAATAAACAGATTTACAGGGTGCACACATATTTGAAAATCCTGGTTATCTGCTGTCTTGAGGGGTTTTTTATGCCCAAATCAACAAACAGAGAAAAAAAAATGCACAGAGATATGATGTGCCAGATGAGGAAACACTGGTAAAAATTTTGATAGCAAAGCTTTTGGCTAAATGGCTTTTAAATGGAAGTTCAGCCTTGGGATCAGTTACAGAAGAGTTACATGTGAACAAGGATGTTTTTATTTGTATCCCTGTTCCAGTGTGGAAAATAGCTACTGTGATGGCCTCCCCTTGGTGCACATCAGAGGATGCCATGTGTGCACAGACCAGCCCACAGAGAAGCAGCAGTCCAGACAGTGTTTCCTTTTCCACTGGCTCCAGCCAGCTGCATGGATCTGGTCATCTTTTAATACCTTTAATTCAAAATCTGAGAAACCAGCGCACAAATGTAAAGAGAAACTGGCTTCTTCTGCTCACTCCTTGTGAGAAGAGTTGGAGCAGGTCAGTGCAAGACCAGCAGGGGCCTGTCTCACTGGAACTGTGGCATGTGCAATGACCATTTTCCAAACAGCCTTGACACTGCCATACATGACACCAGGGACTTGCTGCTGAGTGGGCAGCTACACCTTGGCTGGAGAAGACACATGGTCATTGGGTTTGTCTCCTTTGGTTGCTCTGAACTCACCTTAATCTCTGCAATTGTTGACCTGATGTAATGCTTATGAATGGAATAAGCTAAGCAGCATTCTGATGGTAGAAATTGGTCATAGTAGGCAAGGACTGCTTCTTACTCCTTCCTTTTCCTGTGCAGCAGCGAGAGCATTGTGGCTCTATTCAATATGTAAGCATCCTCTGCGTAGCCTCAATATTGAAAAAAAAATTAATATTCCATGAATGGCAATATTTACTGTAGTGAGCTTAAAACCCCCTGAAATCCACTGTCCTGGAAAGCAGTTCTAACTCTCAGGATAGCTGCTCTCCCCAGCCAGCTCTGGAGCTTGGACAAGAGCTTGACACTGGGGCAATGGCAGAGAGCTACCAGAGATCACTCACAATAATTCACTCTGAGACCACACTTTTCTCTTGGCACTCATCCACCAACACAGTCACCAAAGCTCAGGTGACAACTCTGCCATGTGTTAAACTGCAGGAACCCACACATGTGTCTGAGCTGCAGTGATATGTTAATATTTTAAACATTTTGATATATTGCTTATCCTCCAGCTAAACAAGGTCTTTTTCACCTACTTTTAATTTCTTTTCCATGCTGCTGAAAGCAGTCGGCATCTGCTGCAGTGATGAACGACTTTGCTGAGCCCATATAAAAGCCAAAAGTTCTTGGTAGTCCAGTTCAGTGTTACCTGGTCTGCTTTCTTCAGCAAGAGCTGCAGGCACTCTGCTCCAGTTCCTCATTGATCATTGCAGATACTGGGGAAAAACATCTCTTCCCTCTGGATTCAGTCAGGAGCTGCCATGTATTTCATCAGGTGGGAGACTGAGCCTGGAGCAGGGAAGCTTGTGCTCTGCTAGGGGTCTTTTCCATTTGTTTCACTTTTCCAGCTCTTTGATAACGTTCCCAAGGCTAGGATCTTTCAAGGCCATCATTCACTGTTCTCCTGGAAAGCTGATCCTGGTCTGTCAGTGTGACAGGAGAGGCAATGCCAGCGTGAGGACCCTTACAAAACACAGCCTGCAGAGACTGAAAATCTTGTCGCTCTTAGAAAAAAGACACATTTAATCCCCACATAACAGAGATGCAAAAGAGGGCATCCCCCTGTTTCTGGGAAGCTCACAAATCTGTCCCAGCAGACAGTTCAAAGTTGGTTGTTTGATTTCTAAAATTTAATGAAACTGTGAGAGAGGAAAGGCTTCTGGCTTTCAGCAAAGAAAGGATTGTTACAGGCTCAGATGATTAACACACACTTATCTCTGTCAGTTACTGAGAGAAAGCGAGGTTCTGGGGTTCAGGTGTGTGCCTGGGATGCTGGAGCTTTGCAGATTTTTAATGGTTGAAGTGATCTTCCTAATCACCCCAGCTTTCCACATGACAGAGAGAAAAGGAGCTGCCCCAGACCCTCTTCAGCAAGGATGTTTGGTTACATTGATGTTTTTTTTCCTGATCTTTACTGAAATGTTTGGAATGTAGAGCTGTGCTTGGTCTCTAGCACTGGCACAGGCTGAGGGCAGTTCACTGATTCCCTCCATCCAGGTCTGAGCTGGGATTCAGGAGGGCTGAGGATGGTGCTGTGTGGTACTGCATTGGTGCCTCGCTCTCCCCTGCATCAGGTGAGATCTTACCAGGGCTGCACCTCTGTGGATCTCAAGCCACAGCACTGGGGAGCTGCACTCCCCTGCAGGGGAAGGCAATACTTGCTGAGGAGAAAGGGCTGGGTCTCATGGCTCAGAGCCTTTAAACAGGCTCCTTTCCAGGAGCCACATCCCGTCCTCTGTCTCACACAGCAAATGTGTCTCGAGTGTGACTTGCTGCCCTGCTCCCCTATGATCCTATTGTCACAGTCATATTTTCTGAAAAAATCCCTGTGCTCAGGATTCTTTTCCTGGGAAGCTGAGAAGCCTCAGAGAAAAAGGAAAACAATAATTATCTGATTTGCTTCTCCTGTGTTTAGCTTTGGAATGTGCTTGGACATTGTTTACCAACAGGTGGTTATTTAATTGGTTTCATGGGAATTGTTTTGACTTATTGACCAATCAGGGCCAAGCTGTGTTAAGGGTCTGGAAGGAGTCACGAGTTTTCATTATTATCTTTTTAGCCTTCTGTAAGTATCCTTTCTGTATTCTTTAGTATAGTTTAGTATAGTATTCTTTAATATAATATAGTATCATAAAATAATAAATTAGCCTTCTAAGAACATGGAGTCAGATTCATCATTCCTTCCTGCCACAGGGCACCCCTCAAATACAATATCCTATGACTGTTAAAGCTTTGCTTTAATAACAACAAATTATTGCTCAGTTATGAGGCCCAAAACTACTTTCACAGGTCATCTGAGTGAAACAGGGCCCACAGGCCAAAGGGAGATGACAGCCAAGAGTAGGTAAAAGCCCTTTTGACCATCACCTCTCAGATTTAGCTACACTGCTAGAATGGTTTGCAACACAGGCCCAGAAATCTTCTCCAGTGTTAAACAGTTTAGTGCTAGAGCACTGTGCAAATTATTAAAGGTTTCTGTTCAGACAGGACTTTGATTAGAATTTTGCTCATATTATTAAAAACTCCCATCCTTCACATCCTTCCCTGGCTGCAGAGAGTTCAGCCAGGGCCACCTTTGCCGCATTTAATCAGCCTGGGCATATTAACTACAAATTCCTGCAACGCTTGAAACACTTAGGTCTTAAATATCTGCCCATAACTGATGATTACTAATTTTTTTTACTTGGAAATTTATCAACAGGATTGAATAATCGTTCATTTCCCCACTCAGGTTGGGACTGGAATTAATTACATTAATTTCCAAAGTTTTGATAGTGACCTGAGACATTCCCTTCAGTGTTGTATAGGGATGTCTTACGAACACTAACTAAAAACCAAGCTATGTCAAACCATGACAAGGGTTTACTGCAAATGTCAATGAGGTACAACAGTATAATAACTGCATTTTAATGAAGAAAACTGAATCCTGATATTTTCAGCCCCAGGCCAGCAATCCGGTTTGCTCTTTTCCCTGGGCTTTCTGCACAGATTTCACCACAGTCATGAAGCTGAGGGACTGCAGGGTTAATTTCTGGATTATTCACCCTGT
>NW_005054303.1:9036375-9084008 GCF_000277835.1 Geospiza fortis | reverse complement strand
GTGTTTCAAAAAATGATGTTTCAATGGAGATGCTAGGGGAATGCTCCCCTCCAAATGTGACAGTGTTCATGCTAGGAATGAAATCATTTGACCTCGAAAATGTGACACAGTTTCATTATGGCAGGGCAGAAGGGTGGGGATCACAGTGGTCTAAACTTGCAAAGTCGTCAGTCAGGTCAGGTGTCCGAGGTTCAGAAGGTCCCTCTTGAAATGCCTGCAGGGTCTCACTTAGCAAGTGCTTAAACCTCTCTGACAGTGATGCCTTAGGATATTTCAGGTTGGTGACTGCCTGGGGAAAGTGCAGCTACAAGACTCCCCTGTAGCAGGGAGTAGAATTAACAAGAGCTGAACCAAGCTTTGGCCAATGGCTCCTAGAGCAACTAAGCCTGAATTTTGCCAAAGTATCTCCACATAGTGGGAAAAAAAAAATCAGAGTGTAGTAGGGACTGGATCTGTCTTCAACCCCTGGAACAGTTTTGCACGGAGCTAATTTTGAAGCAGAGGGATATATGACTGTGCACAGAGCTTCTCCGGGGGGAAATAAAAATAGTTTTATTATGCTAGTGATGAAAATGTCTGTTTCTATGTGTACAGATCTTTGAAACTCTTCTAGTACAAAATTTACTCTATTTTTGTATCATCATTTTTAACACTCAGCTCTGACAATCTTTGAATAGCTGACCTGTGTCTGCACAGCCTGCTTCTGTAATTAAAGAGGCTGAAATGGTGGTTATAGGGGCAGAATTTTTGAGAATATTCTAAGACTCATACTGGCTAATCCAGACATTTATTGCTCTAATCTCATAAACACGATGGGCTATCATGCCAAGAAGAGTCCCTAATTTCCATAGCAGCCCTGCAGCAATAGGAAAAGCACTAAATATTCCTCTCACTGTCTTCACTCATCTCCCTCTGACGATGTTTTTAAAATATAGTCCTGCAAATATGTCGAACTCAGAGTTGTGTCAGGACAGCTGCTAATCATGTGGCAGTTATGCTTTTTCTGATGGATGTTTCTGTTATTACAATTGAAGTTTTGTCTCTTGAAATGAAGAAACAGTAATTAACATATTTAGCGCCATGGGCTGATAGAATTGTTTTGACACTGGTTCTTGAAGAAGCTGAAGTACTCCATCTTCCCTCCCAGCACTGTCTTATATGGAGATTTCATGAAAATAATTGAGAATTTTAAGTCATCTGGGGCAATTAATTGATTGCATTTGAGGTGACTTTTAAGGGTGAAGAAACATCTGGCACCTTTTAAAAAGTAATGTGGGTGAAGAAAATAGAGAAAAAAGAGGATACTGGCGAGAGGTGGTAAACATACAGTCACCATAAAGGCATAAAATGTGCCATGGAAGATTTTTGTTTGTTGATATCATGAAACACTCAGCATTCCTAGGAAAAGCTGTTAGAAACAAAGTGGGGTAGCTCTGAAGGAGCAGGTTGGAGATAATCCTTCAGTCTCAGGTCTGTGGATTCCCTTCATGATCATGACAAACAACATAACTCTGCCCTACTTTTTCCTCTGTAAAGGAGACGAGCATTGAGATGCTGCAGGGCTAAAATCTCTCCTGTGTGTATGCTAACAAATAAATAGGTGCAGAGGTATGTAGGCATGGTATTTTGGGGTGGCTCAGAAGTGGATGAACCAGAATAGGCCAGGGCTACTTGATGTACATGATACAGGCTATGACAGCAAGAGTTTTTGCTTCTGGAGAACAAGGAACTTCCTCCTTTCTGAGTCCATTTTGTTTCTCCCTCTCCAAAAATAGCAGGAGTGGAGCTACTAAACTGTAGCAGACTGTTGTCATCTTCAAGGTGCAAGACAAAGTTATCAAATTTGCCCTGGAGAAGCATTTAGGAAGTGGAACATTTAAGTGCCCAATTGTTTCAAAAACACTGGACTATTTAGCAATAGTCTTGATGAAGGGGACCTTGACCAAGAAAATCACCTTCTTTCAGGATAATACATATTAAGTGTGCATCTAAGTACTCCTTAGAGCTGGTGCAGCCAGATCAGAAACAGCGAGAGAGAAAAGAGCAAGTGGTTTTGAGCACGCAGGAGAATCAAAGAAATAATCAGCATGGCCCTGTGGTAGAGATAGCACTGGAGATGGGGGTTGGCAAAATGACAACCGTGAAAGTACCAGGCTCTGGGTCTTGTGAGCCTGAGAGGAGGTGACAGAGCTGTACAGAGATACAGCTGGGGTGTTACATACATGGCACATGGAGGATCTGTCATTTCAAGAGAAGCTGTCAGGTTGAAAACTTCGGATGGGGATTGTTTTTTTTTTTAGTTCAGAGGCTGTGGATATAATTATGACAATTTGCATAAAAGTCAAGCCCCTTGTACAATATAATGGGGCCTGGCAGGAGGGTTTGGGAATGCTTGGTGTCCTGGAGAGGCAGGGAAGAGTTGGAGCAGGAGCTGCTGCTTGTGGGACACAAGCTGGAGCTGCCTAGAGCAGGGGAGCTGGGCTAGAGGCAGCAGAGCCACAGCCACAGCCTGAGCCTCTGAAGCAACACCTGGGCTTTCTAATGGAATATTTCTAATTCACAGTATATCTGAGGCCCCACCTCAGAGCCAGGTCCCACTAAAGGCAGGCAGCTCTGGACACCTTGCCAGCTTCCCTAAGGCATGGAAGAGCCCTTCTGCAAACTCCCCTACAACTGGGATTTTAGGGGCCTGTGGGGCAGAGTGCAGAGCACAGTCCTGTCAGGAGTCAATGTGAGCCACTGCCACCTGCCAAAAGTGGGTCTCATTCCTCTGTGGGTTTCTTTTTGCTGCCCAAGTTTTGACACCCAGGAGGGATGAGTAGAGAGGGTCTCAGCAGGCTCCCTCTCTGGCACTCTGCTGCACGGTGCTCAGAACTTCTCAGCTCCATTATCAAGAGAAGGTGGTGACTGAGTCTAAACCTCCCTGTCACCCATGGGGAAAGAGCCAGGCTTGACATGTTAAGGGAATTCATGCCCTTTTAAAATTCCTCTTCTTGTCTGGTAGGAGGTAAACCAAATAGATCTTCTAATCTATTGAGGGGTGGAAGATTGTTTGGGGTTTTGCTTGTCGGTGTGCTTGGCTGGGCTGCAGGCTTTCTGGTATGTGTGAAAAGAAGGAGTCAGAAAAAAAGGACTGGGGTTAAATTTGGGGTGAAGGATTAAAATACAAGCTTCTACTATCCTAAGCCATTCAGAGCCAGAAGAGGACTAAACCATGCAAGTGGATGCTGTGGTTTTAATATGACCATAATTAAAGCAGTGGGCAGTTGTGCAAACTGGAAATTCATTTGAACCATTGCTACATAAAGCACCTTGACATGAAATTAGTACCTAATTCAGAGCCCCCAAGAGAGAAAATTCTGGCTTGTACTCTGCCTACATACATTCAAATTAATGCATAATGCAGCAAGTTTCTTCCTCTCTCTGCCTGTCCCTTTCTCTTTCTCACACACACAGACGCACGCACGCAGCTGAACTCCCACACAAGTTCTGTGGGGAAATTACAGCCTGATCATGTCACTCCCTTCTTTGTCACTGAAATAGTGCCATAGGTCTGGAAAGTGCTGTCTCTGTGCAGTACTAAACTTTTTCTAGCTCTGGAATATCTTACTTTGATCATACATAAATTAGAGTTTTCTGTGTAAGTCAATGAATTGATTTTTTTTTCCTCAAAGGTTGGATTGCACCAACACTAGCCATAAAGTAGCTTTCATGTTTGCAGATTTTTGGGAGCTAGGCACGAAGAACCAAACTATTCTGTTGTCAGGTCACATTAACTCTGGGGTTTCTCACAGGCAAATTGTGTCTTGAACACTCTGCATGATTCACAAAAAAAAAAAAAAAGGCCCTTCTCCATGTAAAGCATCAGCTTCCATTAAGCAGAAGAAATAAACCACTGCATGCAAAAGATGTGAGCACGTGGCTTGTGAATAATCAGAACAAGTTTAGAAAAATCACCTCAGAGCATGGCAGGCAGCAGTAACACACTCAATATCTGATCCTCTGAGAGCAGAGCAAGTGGCATCCTCTTGGTGCTGAAAAGAGAGCACAGCTCCTGACTCTTATCAGTGGCAGAGGGAGGGAGGTTTGGTGCTCTGAAGCTGCAGGGAATCTCAGTGGTGGAGGTGAGCAAGGGGCAAGAATGAGCATTTGCCTCATTGCTCAGCAGGAGCCAGGGCAAGTGGCTGCCAAGGGGCAACAGTGGAAACGTGGAAAGTGGGAGGCAGTGTAGGAACTGTGCAGAGATAGGCTTGAGGAAAATTCTGTCATTGTAAACCAGGAATGACTAACTTTAGGGAGACAGAGGGCTATGGCAATATACCCATCAGCATAGATCAATGGCTTAAAACCATCAATATTTCATGAGGAACCTTGTCTAAATTCTCCTGCTCCACTCCCTTTCTCTTTGCATTGTGGCAGAGATGAGAGGGCATCCTTCCACACTAACAAAACACATTCCCTTGGAAATGTAGGAAGGTTGCTAATTGCCTGCAATCTCAACCATAAGTCTGCAAAAAATCACCCTATTCTAGTACCACTGGAGGTCCAGTACTTGCTGCCATCATATTGCAAAACAGAAGACTTTGCCCACACCAGGTGTCATCTACTGTCCTGCTAGATGTGTGCAGCATGGAAAAAATCACCTGTCACAGGTGGTGGGGAAATAGCTGTGGGTCAGGCCCAGATTAGAAGGTTGTGCCCCTTAGAGAGGATTAAGAGAAACCCTAAGAAACATCCTGTGGAGTGTTTTTTACCCTTCACAAGGCATATACCCCCAATGGTTTCCTAATGTTGGAGTTTATTGTGGCTTCTCCCATCAAATGGATTCTGAATGTTAATGACTCTACTTATTTCAGGCCCCAAGAAGGTATTTCTATCCTCAGCTCTGTGCCTATTGAACATCTGGCTGGGTCTCTTGTGTTTCTCAGCCAAGCTTGAGAAATTGGAGGGGTACACCAACATTCCCAGTGATGTCTTGTAAATCTCAGATACTTTATTCCTCCAACAATAATGGGGAAACTCATTATGCACATGATTTTGGACATGGAAAATACCTGACTTCACCATTTTTCTTGACATGGAAACTCAGAATGGTTTTTCCAACTTTTCCTCCAGGACATTTGGGAAGGCATCACCAGAACTTCACCTGAGAGCAAAACTCTAACAGCAAAGAGCTCTCAGCAACACTGTCAGGTCCCTCTGGAAGGTCTTTCCTTGGCCTTGTAGATCAGAAAATGACAGCATTCAAACATTTGTGTGCAGATGAAAAATGAAAATCAGTTCAACTGATTTTGTTCAACTCACTGCAGCCAAATTAAGTAGAAAATGAAATATTTTAAGAAACATCCTATGGTAAGTGAATTTGAATTAGCTGCAAACATGGATGATTTTCTTCCAATCACCAGACCACACAGAATTGCTGCTTGGATTTAACTCCCCCTTCATCTCACATATGTCTTTCCTTTATTTCCTGGCATAGATAGATGTGTGATTAAACTATCACTTTTGATATCCCAAAAAGCTGAGGAAAGGAGATTACACTATAAATCATACAAATCTTCCTTCCCACCTGTTTGTGAATTTTAGACAGCTTTAATTTTTTTCTGTTGTAATTACAGCAAATTGTAATAGAGATAAAACATAAAGTGTTGTAAGTATTTTTTAGAGTGTTGGATTCATGAGATCAGTTTATAGACATAATTTTGTCAACAAATGAAAAGTCATTTAGGGGTTTTTACTTGTTATGAAAGCTGTTAGATTAAAATACTGCTTAAACTTGTTACTTTGTGCTAACACAAGTGAAAAGATGGCATCCCACTGAGCTGGTCACTGTCTTATTTTGCCTTTTTGGGGCAGGAGATCCCCAAACTCAGCCTCCATTCATATGCCTGCTGCAGTTTCCCCCACAATACATCCTGCATATCCAAGTCCAAGACCACCAGCAGCACTGGAAGCCCTTGGGTGTCAATGAAGACTTTGCTGTCAGATCCTTTTGGCTCATGGGGAGTTCACAGAGAATGAGCCTGAACATCTGTGCTCATGGGCTCAGTCCAAAAGGAAAGACTAGGAAATGGTAGGATTTGAATCGAGCTCTGGACTGGCTTAGGGTGGATCAGCAAATGGCCACAGAGCAAACACAAACCCAGTCATTGGGACCTGACACGTACACGAGTCACTTCATCCACTGCTGAATTAGAGGCACAGTGAGGACCTCCAATAGTTCAGCTGTGTCTGATTAAATTTTACCTGCTGAAACAGTACAGCCTTCTTCACTTGCAGGACTAGCACAGAGTCAGTCAGGTGTGTTGGATCCCAGTTTTCTCACAGTTTGCAGGTGGGTCTGTAGATGGGGCCCAGGTGGGAGCAAGCTCAGGTGCAGTCAGGGCATCCTCACCAGCCAGGAGCAGTTTTCATTCAGCCAGTCTGGACATAATTGTGGACTAGACACTCAATGTCCCATGTACATTTTTAATTGTGGCACCATGAATGAAGAGAAGAAATAACAGCATCAGGTTGCTGATGGGGAAATATTTCCAAGAGGAGAAAATATTTAGTACAATGCAGCCAACCAGTAAGTGCTGCTTCCAGCTTCTTCTCCACTCCCCACAGCTTGTGGGAACTCTGGGTCCATCTGTATGCTCTCCACATTCACACACTGCTGGTATAACCTTTTCAGTAAAACTAGGAGAACAGGTTGTTTCTGAGGAGAAGAACTCTTCTTATCAGATGACCTGGCACAAGGAGATCTGATGAACATGGTACAGGGACTGGGAGAGATGGACATGGACATACACACAAGGCATGACCTTGGCACTGAGAGGATAAATGGCATTTCAGGAGCTCACAGAATGGTATGAGAGCACATTCCCAATGAACACTTCAAACTGGATGAATAATTCAGAATAACATTTATACTGCTCACTTTGCTTGCTTTAACTGTGAGTAAATGTCAGATGTTTTTTTGAGATGCACTAACCTCAAAACCATTTATACAGTCACTTCTCTTTCAAGCCCTTTTAACCCCAAAACCAAAGGACTGCTCACAGTTGTATGAAAGATCTGCTGGCTCAGAACCCTTAGCCCCAAAATAATGGTGCAGTCCATTGGTCACTAGTGCTCTGTTTGCAATAGTTATTTGGGATTTGTTCAGTTAGGTTCATGGGATAAATCTCAGGAGGCTGTGAGTTGGTAACTTGGTTCAGAGCCATTAAAAAGTTACAATAATGGTAATACAATTGCAGACATCAGCATCCTTCCTCTTACATTGTTACTTTTTCATCTTGCCTTGGCCAGACCAAGTGTTCCCTGGGCAACCCCAGGCCTTGGTGGAGATGCAGAACAAGCACTGGAGCAATGTGTGAAGGTCTTTCAACAGAGGGGTGAACAGCCACCCACTGAGAGCTGAAAGCCACACAGGATGAAGATATGGGGGTCTCACTTCTGGTATTTGAGTGTTAGCACCAGGAGAGGGCTGCCTGGAGTGGAATTCCATGGGATAGAGAATGTATCTACACCAGTTTGCCCTGTGGAGCCATGTGGATTTGCAGCGAGTACCAAGTGAGAGCTGTGTGTTGTTGCACTGGAGTATTTCTCTAATTATACAACAGTTACACTTTCTGGTACTTGCAGTTATCATTAAATCTATAATCAGCCTATTCCCCACATGTTTGAGAATCTCTCCCATGCTAATACAATATAATTAAAACAGCTCCTGTTTCAACAGTATCTGCATTAAAAAGGAACACCAAAGAGATCATAATAGGTGGAGAGAGGTTAATAATAGGTCATGTGGTTAATCTTCCAGTTACAAGGGCAAACACTAATTACAGGACTGGGAAGGGAAAGGGCAGCCTGATTGCAATGTGATTATGGTGACCTTGTTAAGGAGTGATCCAAGTCATGATGGGGCCTCAATAAATAAAGATAATAATCCCTCAGCACCTCCCAGTGAACGTCAGACAAATGCTGAGAGCAGCATTAGCCCTCTCTGCAGGCCAGGTGGGAGGTTGGATGCTGAGCTGTGTTATTCTCCAGCTCCATCCTCAGCACAGCGGGATTGCTGGCTTCTCCTTCTGCTCACTGAGAAAAACAAAAGCACTGGCCACTGATAACAAATATATCAAGTTGATTTCTAAAGGGCTCTGCAGTACAGCATGTTGCAAATTACAGCAAATTTCAACACGCTTGAGCTTGGGAGATATGGCAGAGCTATGCAATTCACCACGCTGTCAATGGAGTGGTGGGGATTCCCAGGGAGATGCAAAAATACTGGTTACCATCTTAGAAAAATGGTAAAATTTCAAGCTTTTCCAGCTCTTTTTTTAACCAGAAGCATAATCTCCCCTGCTCAGGGAAACATGTCGTACAGATTATAACTGTTTCATTATCTCAGCAGAGAACTCGCTGTCTGTTCTGCAAACTGGTCCATGGAGAAATTAGCAGGCTCCCAAATTTAATTAGGGCAGGACTCAGACAGGGAACACAGTGAGGTTAACACAGATGTCTGTATGTCCCATCATTCTCACATCCTGTAATAAACAGGCATTTGGGGACCAGTATCAGCCAGGGCTGGAAGCAAACAGTCCTGCATTATAGACATGATGTCTTTGGTACAGAAAGTCCTCTGTTACCCCTGATGGTGGTGGATGTTAATTGAGGATGGAGTTAATATGACAATCAGTGTCTCCAGACACATCAGGGCTATGTAGAGCTCTGTGGCCTGGCAGCTTCTGTGCTGGCTGTGAGCGGGGCACGAGCAATGAGTGGAGCTGTTCAAACTCTCTTTATTTCTGGCTTTAGAAAATGTGCACTTTGGATTTTATCTTTTCAAATGTACTTTCTTTTATATAAATCTATACTTTGTTAAGGACAAATGTCATGGTAACTGCCATATGCATGAAGAAACCAGTAAACCTCTGTGTTTAGTTGTGCCTATAAAATAAACTTCTGGCTTAGCCACACAAAGCCCTGCTCTAGGGTGTCCAGAAGGTACCAGGGTATTTCTTCAGCTGCCTGCAATGCTGGTGTGAGAGCTTGCTGTGCTGAAGGGTTTGGATGACCACAGGCCACCAACTAAGGCTTCCAAAAACAGAAAGAGCACTGAAGCCCTGAAGTTGCAAAGGAAATCTGTGCCAGCTGTTCCTGTGTAGGTGTGTGTCTGTGTGCAAAAATGCAGAAAGCAATTAAACCTTGACATTTTTCTCTGGGATTCCACTCATGAGGATTTCCTATTAAATATTAAAATTAACTCCAATTAATTTGTTCCATTCTATCCTTCCAAGTTGTCTTGAAAGTGCTGCTGGAAAGCAATTTCACAATGATCCCAAGGAAAATACATTTCCAGGGCAATTCCACTGACTCCCATTCTACCTTCTGCAGTGCCAATTACCTACCTTTGAAACACCCACCTGGATGTTAGAGAAAGCCAAAACAAATGTATAAGGATAGTAATTTTCTATTCATGCCCTTTCTTTCTACTGTTACTTTTGTCAGGTTAGAATATCCCAGGAGCAGAAATGAGTTTGCAGGAGAAAGGATCAGGAACCTGGTGATTTTCCAGGCTTGAATTTTCCGTTTCCCCAAGCTGAAAGGTGAGTTGCTTTGGGAAGAAAAGTGACTCCTGCAAGCACTTGGGGTGGGCACAAGGGAGGGAAAGGCCCAGGAGCTGGGATGCTGCAGGGGACCGCTGCCACCTTGGGTGAATTTTCCTTCTTCTTCAATGACACAGATTGACATTTTACAAGTTTTGAGAAAGCTAATTCTGCAAAGATGGCTAAATTGAACCACAGTGCCATAAGGAAGGCTCAAATACACCATTCTGGACCATGCAAGCTTTGAATTATCTCTGATTTGAGGATTGAACATGAATGTATATAATAAAACAATTTATTTCTTGTGATAAAGCAAGGATTTTGTCAGGGTTGCTAAGGGATACTATTCCTTGTCTTTTTTATTTGAAGACTGAGTTGTAAATAGTTCTCCCTAGAAGCAACTTAATCTGTGATTTTTCTTTGCAGAGGATGATGTTCTTAGCTCAGCTCTTGCTGCTGCTCAGTCCTTCTGTTGCTACCCGAAGTTTAAGCATGACAAAAGGAAAGATAAAGGCTATGAATTTTCCATTAGAGCAAAAGGCTGCAAAAGGCCTCCCCATTTAAAGCATGTTTTGAGAGAACTAAGAGTATTATTCAGTGTAGAAGGGATTCAGTTGATCACCATGGACTATGAGCACGCCTGCTATTTTTAGCTTTATCATCCCTAATGAAAGCCTCAGATAGTACCACTGGGCTTACCCAAGGATCTGGTGTATTAAAGCAATCATAAGCCTCATCAGGGCTGTGAAAGCAATGATGAGTCTAGAGAAGCAAGCTGTGATGTGCTACCCAAACAGCCACAAAAGGAGAAAGATTATTTAGAACAGCTCTTTGGCAAGTGGAAATATTTATTCTCTACACTCTAGAGAGTAAACATTGTGATATATTCAGTCCTCTAGCTGCTCACCCTAAGGATTTAGAAGTCTGACCTTGGTCCCCTTGTAAGTGGATGTTGAGCCAGGATAACACTGGAGAATTGAGGAACACTGTAGAGCATTTGAATACCTGCTAATATTTTTGTCTGATGCCTGAAGCACACGAGCTCACAGTAGCTGCAATCCCCAAATATCTGACTCCCTACAAGGTCTGTGGACTGGTAATGGAGTGCCCTTATTATCCACTTCTCCTGGACATGGAAAGGTCTGCATGAGCTGGAGAGGACTTTGGGAGGTGAGATTGAGAGTGAACCAGAGGAAACATACAGGAGATGCTGTGGATAAGGTCTGGAAGGGGAAGTGTACAAGTTTTTGTAAATTGTAACCAACATAAAAAGAACAAAAGATCTGATTTACCCATCTGAGCTGTGCTTCTGATATGGCCTGAGGGAGTGCTGGGATTGCTTTCATTCAGCAGGTGCCCTACAAGCAGTTTTGAACCTGCAGGCCCTTGAAGAAAGGAGGGGCATGGGTGACACAGATGAGCTGATGGACTGGGTCTGGGTGATAGTGCCATGTCATTACTGAGCTTAAAACTGCCAAGAATTTCATCTCTTTTCTGTCTGGCATGTAGATACTCAATCCCACTGAGGTCTGCAATACCTGTGGGAAGCACGAGTGGGATTTCTGTCAGGTGGGACCCTCACCATGCTGATGTGGGGAGCAAAGGGAGAGGGAGAGGGGAAGTTTCTCTTTTCTTCAGTCCACACAAATGTGGCTTTACTCAATATTTGCATGAAGTGCTTTTCATAGACAAGGTAAAACTTTACTTTGAGAGTGCTAGAGTACCATAACAGGCCACCCAGAGAGCTTCTGGGGTCTCCTTCTCTGGAGATATTCCAACCTGCCTGGACGTGATCCTGTGCAACCTACCTAGGGGACCCTGGTGGAGCAGGGAGATTGGACTAGATGGCCTCCAGAGGTGCCTTCCATCTCCAACCATTCTGTGATGATGTGACTGAGTTTTTATTTATTAGGATGTATGTTCTTGGGCAGGCTGTGTATCCCAGAGGGACTTGAATGAATTAATCAACCCACACACCCTGTACCACTGCTCAAATGCAGGAGAGTAGCAGAAGGCCACATGCAAGCAATTTCCTGGCAGATGGGTCCTATCCACCATCTTTTACTTATCCAATTTAATGCTCAAACCCACAAGCAAACTAATTGAAAAATAGCATTACACACACATGAGCCCTCTTTTTCTTCTTTCATTCCCTTCACACCAACTGAATAATAAGTGGTAACTGATGTATTGCAGAGTCACACTGCTTGCATGGAGACTAATAAAAGCATAACTTTGATCTGTTTTGACAAACACAAGTACAACTTTTGAGTCTTTAATAATTGCATTAGTCAAAGTCACTGATCACGATATGCAGCACTGTGTTATTTAGAGAAAGGGAAACAGGCATTCATGTCACCAGGGGGGCTAACTAAAGTGTGAAGGTGTTTTTACCTTCTTTTGTCCCACTTCCTTCATGGGAAAAGCAATCAAAGAAAGCCATGGCCAAAGGGAGCCGTGTCCTGTCCCCAGGTTCAGTTCTATATTCCTTGTTGGAGCAATAGAAGCATTTGGAAAATACTCTTGGGGCACATGGTGTGAGTTTTGGGATGGTTCTGTTCAGGGCCAGGAGCTGGACTCAATGATCCTTGTGAGTCTCTTCCAACTCAGCTTATTCTGTGATTCTGTAATATTATGGACAGCAAATCATTTTCTCATACAATATTTGAAGATGTTTTGTGAATGTATTGCCTATAGAATGTCCTTCACCCCCCTGCTTGAGTGATGCAAGTCAACTGAGCAGGTGAGAAGCCTGACTTCAAGGCAAAGGGAAGCAGGGCTACTGAAAACACCTTAGCAGGGCTTTCAGCTGTTCTGCTTTCCTCAGGCTGAAGGGATCCCAGCGTGGTCACTTGGTGTGTTGCAGCTGAAGGGTGGCACCTTCTGGAGCAGTTACTGCTTTTCCTCCTGTGAACATCCACTTAAAGCTTCAGGCCATTGAGTTCTTGCAGTGGATCAAGCCCTGGCAGATGCTGTGCAAAGACAGAAATGTCTGACTAAAAAGCTTTTTGTCTAAATAAGAGTCAGCAGCTGGAGACAGACAGACTGACTGGGAGGAAAGGGAGAAAGCAAGAAATAAGGAGACAGTATTGGTCAGGATGGCGGCCGATAGTCTCAGCATCTCGGCACACTCACTGATGTCAAGCTGAGAGCCTTGGCAAAAGGCCACCCTAGATCAGCAGGGAAAGAAGGCAGCAACTGGAAATAAAATAGCAATATATAATAAATGGAGGGAAAGAAAGGAAAGTAGCTAGCAATCAATATAAATGAGAAGTTAATGAGGTGCAGAAAAATTATAAATGTATATAAAAGCACCAGAGACAAATCTATCCCTAAGAACATTATGAAGAGTTTTTAATGAAGGGCTGCCAGGAAGAAGAGAAAAGCAAGAACGGAGGCAGGCCAGTTTCCAGAAGGAGGTTTGGAGATGGGTGTTTGTGGCCCAGAACAGACACAAATGTACCATGAGCAGTGTTGTTCTGTTATGAGGAGGAGCTGGGAAATGCACCCTTGTCTCACACACTTGACAATTTTTCTTCTGTTCTAGGCTAAGCAGTATCCAGACAACTAATCAATTAAATTATCAAATGAATGATTAAAATATCACAAAGCTACCCCGAAATATTTATATAATATAAAAGTGTTAATATAGTAAATTAAAGTATTAGTCAGTCATCAAAGCAATCTTGTTTGCTTGTTGTTCTGGGGTTACTCTAACAAATAGAGTTGTATCACAGAAAGGTGCAAAATCTGAAAACACAGAAAGCAGATTAAACTTATATGGAACATGCCAAAACTATATGCTGTAAAGCACTAATTCTGACAAGGTTGTCAGATTCATAAAGAAGAGGCAGCTCAAGTGTATCACATCCTACACTCCAAAAGATGTAGTGTCTGTAAATTTTCTAATCCAATCTTTAGCTGAAAAACCAGGACAGTGGTGAGAAGAAACAGAGATTTGTTCTCCATGCAGGACACTGAAATCCAGTGCAAAGTGCAGTGCTGCAACCTGCATGCACTTTTTTGATGTTACAGCATCTTAGAATTTGAGTGAACTGTAAAAAACACATATAAAATGATGGGATGGCTCCTGAAAATGCCTGTGTACCCAAGTTCTAGAGGGATGGATCCCTTACATTATCAGAAAGAAACATGAGAGTTGATTGTAGTATGTAGATATGCTACCGGAGAAAAAACATGGACCACTACATTAGTGAACTGAACAGATGAAATGGAATGCCCTGAGCTCTTAATGGGAAGGCAGATAACAGGATTTGCTGGTTGCTCTTGGGCTTAATGTCTGTGAGTCTGTCACATCTGTGGGCAGTCAGAGGGGATGGCATTTAGAGGAGGATGATATGGTAGCTCTGCAGACAGTACCACACAATTCCTTTTAATGGGCAAAGGTAGTTCCATAAAAACCTCCAAAAGCTCTCAGGTGAAAGTATAATGTGGAAGTAAAGGAGAATGATCAAGTAAAAAAAGGTCAGACCAAACCAAGGAAAAAACAGGAAGCCTTACCAGAAGAAAAGGGAAAGTTTTAAAGCAGTGGAGAAGATGGAGCCAGTAGAGGTGGAGAAACATCCATCTCAAAGTGAAGGGCCAGAAAACCACAATTTACAACAGCATTAAAGTACCTAGTCCATAAAGAAATCTGTAAAGAACACAGAGAAGGGCATTGCAATTCCTGAGTTGTGATTATCAGCCAAGTGTCTGAGCACTGCATCTTGAAAGGCAAGGCTGTATGCGGGAGGTGCTCAGGAGAAGAGATAGAGGGAGCAGGAGGAGAGGAAGAAGTATGGAGTCAGGGATGTTTAGGAGCTGAAAGAAGTGACAGACAGGCTAATTCTTGGTAAAGCCTGCTTTTTGCTGCAATGCTCCCAGCAAAAAATTTGCAGATGCTGTGAGCACCACTGCTGGGCATTGCACCCTCCCAGCCATTGACCTGCATTGTGGATTTAGGTTTTCTTAAAATAGCTCTTCTTAATTTACCTCTTCCATTCACTACCAGTGCATGCCAGAATACCTGAATTTCTGCAAAACCCCAGCCCTGTGTGACAGGACATGTTCCACAGGGAGCTCATAGATTAATGCAGTAAATTTTTCAGCCATCCTTCCTCTCCTAGCAGGGGATCCTGAGAGAGAAGGATCAGCATTATCTCTTCCCATTCCAGCTTTGAAAAAGAAAATTCAGTTGTAAGGTTTCTGAAAGCTTCTTCTGCATTTCTTTGTGAGAGCAGCTTTGGGAAGATATAAATATGAATATATATATATAAAATCTTTTTTACATTACAAGAAAGAAAAATGTTATTGAAAATGTTGTTCTTTGTCATGTATTTAAATTTCTCTTCACAAATTTAAAAAGTTTGTGTAAGCTCTTTTTTTAGAAGGAATGAAAATGGAAACAGTTCCATCTAAATGTCTATGTCATTAAAAAGTCTTTTCTTTTAGTTGAAAAAATATTTAAATGGTAATTTTGACTAGGATCATTATAGAGACAAAGCCAATCTGAAAAGGAATAGGGAAAAGAGGCTGCTTTAGCCATTACACAGAGCTCAGTGTCAAATTCCCAGTTTGGGGTCATATCTATTGAAGTGTGAGTCTTCCCTCTTCCCTTCTACTCTGGAGAAACCAGCGGCAGTCCGGTGCCAGCCATAGCATGTTCCCACTGTGAGTGACAGCCACTGATCCCCAGGTAACCCAGTATATGTTCCTGAAGGAGTACAGATGAAAAGGCACAGGAGAAATGGATGGTTATGAGGCAGGGGAGGAATCACAGCCATAGGGATGGAGGCAAGAGGGGATTTTCTCCAGATGTGAAGAGCACATAACCTGGCTGCTTTCCCTCACACAGGGACCCCAAGAGAGAGAGGCAGGTGCTGCAAGAACGATTGTACTGATCCCATGGTCTGACCCTGCCCAGCTAATCATTCCCAAAACGCTGAATGAAACAGCAGGCCTGGCACTGAAAATGCCTTCCCCACACATTACACTGCAGGGGTCAGCCAGTAATTCCTGGAAATGGTTAATTGCTGGCCAGCTTTGATCTCCTTGAAATAGAAATCAATTCTCATACTGACAGTTTCTCAAAAAAGGGCATGCCTCAGCACTCAGAGGCATCCTGCACTGTTGGATGTATCTCCTGTCTCTCCATCAGTCCCTCCCTGGCTCTTGGGAAAACTGTGCTTAATGGCAAAGGTGATGGAGGGAGTGGAGCATGGAGCCTGCAGAGCTACCTTTTGCACTCCACTGAAGGAGGAACTCTAGCTAGGGGTAAGAAAGCTATTAGACATTTCAAGAGCAGAAAGCCTGTAGATACAAGCAGCAAGACACAAAATCTGAGTATTTTCATGGGATCATGGGATTCAGCCTCCAGGGCTGATCACAAACCATGTGAACACAGCCTCTGATGTATGTGTGAAGAGAACAGAAGAACATGGAGCTTGTCCTCAGTTGCCCAGATGTAGGTGTCCAGCGTCACCTGAGATGTTTGGGGTTATCCTATCTGACGTCCAGCTGCTGTCCCAGAATGTCACACAGGTCCCACATTGTATCCACCAGCCTTCCCAGTATGTCTCAGGCAGCTCAAAACATGTGAACTGGTTCTAGACACCTCAGAGGCCTCAGAGGAGCTCGTGGTGGTTTTCTCATCAGGGTGGGTGTGTGTGTGTGTGTGTGTGTGTGTGTGTGTGTGTGTGTGTTAGGGGACTGCAGCCTGCAGCACATACACACCTGAAGCTGGAGCATCTACAGCTCCATGGGAAGAGGTGTGAAGCAGGGGAAGCCACATTTCCAGGGTTCCTGTTTGTTCCCACCTGGCCTAGGGGGTGCTTACAACTCAGTGAGGGTGTGGCTACAAAACTGGGATTTGGGGGATTGATTATAGAGGAGTATTTAGAAGACCACAGTGCTATATTAACCTTGTATAAACATCTCCTACTACAGGTTTTTTTTGGTTTGTTTGTTTGGGTTTTTTGTTGTATTGCTAATACTAACCCTGAATATATGGTTCATGGATTGCTGATTAATTAGGTTTTTAACAAACTAATAAACACTCACTGCTTAACTAAATCTTAATTTTGGTTTAAAATGCATGAATTGATCAGTTTTTCCTTGCCACCCTTATCTTTATGGTCAGAGAAGCCTGGAGAAGGATTCAACACAGCCATAGTAGACACAGTGCATGCTCATCTCCCTTGGCTCTGCTGATGGCATTGACCCACTTGCCCTGACTGGAACAGCACTGTAGGCAGGTAGTCCCTATGTAAACACTTCAATTTACAGGTATTTTAAGCTCAAGCTAAACCATCTACATTTAGCTGTCTGAAAATGAGCTTCTTGTTTGAAACTCCTCAAACTGCAGAGAAGAGGAGGTTTTGCTAGGGGGTCAATCATCACATCCTAAACCAGGCATCTGAGCTGAGGTAAATCCCCTCCTGCAAGTGCCTGATTCCCACCATCAGGTACAGGCAGGGGATCCATCTGACTCAATGCCTGGGTGTCTTGGTTTGGAAAGACAGGAGTCTGCTAAGGAAGGCAGGAGCCTCCCCTGAAATGGAGAATTCCCTCCATTTCAGGGGTAAACCCTCCCCACCCTTCCGAATTGCTATAATTTTAAATTAAGGGGCTCTCAGGCAAAAATATGGGAGCAGGAAATAACAGTTCTTTAATAGGGAAGAAAACAAAGAATAAAATAAACAATGCAGTCCACTAGAACAACACTGACAGAGTCAGAACCCAACCTGACACCCTGTTGGTCAGGGTGTGGGTGGTAGTCTGATTGAAAATGTGGCTGCAGTCCCCTGAAGTATCAGGTCTGGTTGTGTTAGAGCAAGGAGGTTCTGTAGAGAAGGATGTAGTCTTCCTCTGGAGATCCAGTGGAGGAAGAGGCAGCTGCTGTTCCTCTGGGGAATCCCGTGGAGAAAAGCCGTGCTGGTGTGCATCTCACAATGGGATGTTATAGTTCTTATCAGTCATGCACTGATATTCAATAGTCTGTTATCAGCAGAGGTCCCCTCCCGAGGGAGGTGTGAATGTGGTCATTCAAAGAGAGAGATAAGGCAAACTGCCCATGTGACAAAGATAATCTGCCATACAGATGGTAATGGAAAACACCTTGCATGCAATCTTCAACACTGGGGCAGTGAATGACCACAGGGTAGTGGCACCAGCCAAACACGGGGTGCATCTAACTGAGTGCACAGAGGGGCACAACAGCAGTGACTCACCATGGCAACATGAGCTGCAAAATTCTTCTTGACTACTTGGAAGTCTCTGCTTCAGTCACATTAACTGCTACCACCACTCTGAGGAAGGGGAGAAATGAAGGAAACTTATTGATATTCTGGAAACTAGAGATAGATGACAAGTGAGGGGGTTGGTGCCTTTGGCACATTAACAAATAAACTTTCTTTTAAACCCATTTGGGAAAGCCTTGCTCTCCAAATAAGCACTGAAGTTTGTTTCTCATCATGTTGTATGCTAAGTTAAACATTAGCCTCTCCTACACTCTGTTGTAGCTTAGGGTAATGCCTTTTAAATGTACTTTCATTGCCTTCAGGAATAGTTCAGAACATAATAGCCTGTCTCTCTTTCGGGCAGCACTGTTAACCTTTCCTGGAACAACAAAGAATATATTATAACATCTAACAGCAAAATCAATACATTATTTTCTTGCTTTATATTAATATATGCCCCCTTGCCACGACATCCAAGCAGGAGAAAGATGATTTTTCTCATGAAAGAGACTTTCATGCAACATCATGCTCCTCTCTTCTCTATTCCTCTGCTTCCGTTGCAAGCACCAGGTCTTGTCATTCCCAGACTTTTCCATTCCCATCAAAGCCCTCACAAACAGTAAGGTCAGAAACCTTTAATAATGTTTGGGAAACTTTTGCATAATCCAAACAGTTATGGAAAATACTCTGTTTCAGTTTGTAAAGAAGGAGAAACATTTGCTTAGTCAAATCACTTTTCAAATCACCCTACATAATGGGAGGAAACCTGTCAAGTTCAACATATGACTTGTTTCAAAAGTCTTAAGATGTTGCTCTTTCCCAAGGAATTAAAGAAGAAGTTAATAATATTTGCTTGCCCTAGTCAACCACTGCCTGTATCCATATGTAAAATTATTTAGGCTGTAGGGAATTGCCTCATATTCTGCTCGCTATTAAAAACTTCTATTTGAGTACTAGAGAATTTTTTTTCAGGCAGACATTGTGTCATTAAAAATATCTCTTGTATCAATCAAATTATCTTATGTGTGTCTTTAGAACTTGTTCAGAGTTTTACTTTTATAATTTTTAAGCACTTTTCATCAGGAAGTGATTGCTGCAGACACTTCTCAGGGGTGCTGCTACTTCAGTGCTGATAGGACAACTGCAGTGTCTGAAATGAGAGCAAGTAATGAACAGCAAACCCATCCTGTCTGGGTAAAATTCATTCTCATCCCTCCCCTCCTCTTCCCCCAGGACCAGTATTCTCCCTACACAGCACTTGAGAGCTCAGAAATGGCTGAAGTGGTTTCTACAGAAGTGTGCAGTGTTTTTGAGCTCTCTTGGGGGCAGGTTTTGTTCCTGAACAGCCATTTCAGCTCTCTGTTCATTGGGAATAGATATGAGGTACATGAACAAAACCAATCTGAAGAGTCCTTGGGGATGGGAGAAACAGCTATGAACATTTTTTCCATAACAAGCAGCTTGGTTCTCTGGGACACCAGTGAAATGGTGCATCCCCTCGCTGGGATTTATTTTTCCATAACTTGCCCTGGGAAACAAAGTTTTAGCCTCATCCTCTGGAAATGCCCATCTGCAGATTTATGCTCTTAATCCAGCTCCATTGCCTTTCCAGGTGTGGGAGTAGCTTCTTATTTGTAACACTTTGATGCAAAATCTTCCAGCTCAAATCACAGGGTAAAAATAGCAAGGAAATTTGAAATAAAGTAAATTAATTCCCTGTTTGTGTGCATCAGTGTGCCCTGCTCATTCTACATGGAGACTCTTGTCTAGACATGAACATTCCCTATAGCATCATTCCCCACCCTGAAAATAAATAAGAAAGGAGACAAATCTCTGATTTATTAAAGATTTTAAGGCAAGAAAGGAATTAATAACTAGCTCCCCAACTCATGAATTAGAACTGTCAAAGCTACATCTTGAACTATTCATAACATTGCTAAAGAAGTTTTAAAAGGATAAATAGAAAAGGCCATTGTTTCTAGTTCATAAACAAAAAAGCAATCTATTTGACATAATGCATGTGATTTAAATTAATATGTCATCATTCAGTAGTTTTATTTCTTGGGAATAAATTGTTTTCTCTGTTAATGGACCTGGGCATATTTCATCATCAGTAGAAGAAATATTTGTGAATTTACCCCATAGGAGTTTTTGAAGTGCAGTGTTTTAATGTACTATAAAAGTTTCTTCTCCTCTTTCAGGAGAAACCCTGCCTGAAGACATAATGAAATGAGGTAATATCTGAGCCCAGGTGAGGGACATTCACTGAATCACACTTTGGGCTGGCTTGTGTTTTTCTAGCAGCTTCGATGTGGGGCAGGGTATGACAAAGTCCAAGCACTGCTGGACCTGTAAAGGTCTGAGTGTAGTGACTGAATATTTCTCCTCAGAAAGTAACTTCGTCTCCAAGAAAATGAGCTGCCAAAAGGCTTGATGTGTGAGGCACAGTAAATATAAACTAGACATAAACACAGGCAAGTGCAAAACCACCCACTAACACCACCCCAAGCCCAGGACCCTTTTCCAGACACCTGAGGCATTTGAAAGAAGGTCCTAAACATCAAAGCATAAAAAAGATGTTATTTTATAGGCCTTGTGTTCTCAAAGGAGATTCCCATGTGCCCATTAGAATAATCCCTGAGATGATAATTAAGTGGGCACAGTGCCAGATAGGCATTTTATAGGTACCTTTTCTGTGAATTTGCAGGAGCAAGATGAGATTCAGAATAATGATAGTGTGAAAACAGTGCTGTGCTCCATTAGTGTTGTATTTAATACATGTCTATAATCCAGTAAGCACATAAGCTTCCATGTATTTAAAATAGAATATCTTCAGGGTTTTCATAATAAATTTAATATTTCAAAGACACATTGACTAATGGCTTTCAGATATTATAGAGCAGGCTCTTCCCTATAGGAAATCAATTAAAGTTGAATCTTATTGATTTTTACCCATTTCTCCATACAGTGATAAACCAGACTTTGAACTCTCTTTGGATATAACCCCGATACTTTATTCTACGCTACAGCTGAGATAGAAGCAATTTCTAAATCTGATCAGATAAAATAAAGGAAATATTAGCCTATTAGTTTCCTCAGTTTTAAAACTCAACAACTTTTCTTCTATTTAATCTACTTGAGCTGAACCAAGATAAATTCCAGGTGACCCTGCAACACCAGGAGCTGGAAACAGGAATAATTTGCAGATGCTTAAACTTGAAGGCTCATCTGGGACCAAAGTGACAAATGGACATGGCACTGACTCTCTGCAGTGAGATGAAAGTAATTTCCAGCCATCAGCCACCATTTGCAGATACAGAGTGAAGAACAGGCTTGAATCATCCTAGGAAGTACACTTGATGGCCAGCATCTCTATCAGTCTCTCATAGTGGGTTTTTTCTTCTATAGGTTAGACTATAACTTGCTCCAAATAACTTTGCTAGGTTAAGTGGTAGCTACTCCTCGTCTGCGAAGATGCACTTCCCTTAAATTTTGATTGAGCTGGCCATCCAGTCTGAAAGAAAGAGGCCCTGCTGCAGGGTAGTTCATCTGATGTGTGCCAGACATCTATTTTAAGGGAGGTGATTCACATCATGCTAGTCTTCATTTCTCTCCTCTGACCATATAAGCATCACTGATGACTGATGCATATGTAGGTGTGCACTGCAGATGTCTAAACCTGGGCAGATTAATGCTGCCCTGTGTACCTGTGTGGAGGAAACACCTTAATCTCACTGACAATAGCATAATGAGATTCTGTAGCTGGATGCTGAAGACAGATAAATTCAGGATAAAGGATAAGGCAGAAATTTTCGACCATTGAGTTTATTAGGACAATTTAGTTCATGAGATTGTGAATTCACCATCACCTGAAGAACCTAAATCAAGTCTGGATTGCAAAATATGCTCCAGCTCAGCTAAAAACTTTGGAAATGCAGAAATTGCTGTAGGAGCAAAAAAAAAACTTTGGAAATGCAGAAATTGCTGCATTTGTAGGAGCAAAAGAAGCTTTGGTATCTGTCAGAAAATCAGTGAACACAGTTTCTTCTGGAGCTCAGGTATTCTCTTCTTCCTGCTGCAGTTCACACAGAAAACAACATAGGAACAAACACTCTGTGATCTAATTTACTTCTGTGGCAAAAATGAGCAGGGAGATGAGAGGGAAACAACATCTCCAATCCAGGCAGCACCAGCCTTTGCTCTTGCCCTCATCCCTCTGTGCAGACTTGTGCTCTGGTCTCTCCTGGCTGAGGGCACTGGGAAAGCTGCCTGGACATACCCTTGGTATCACTGGCTGTCTTTGGCTTATGATTGCCTTTTTGCTATCTGGAAAATCACAGTTCTGGATTGGCAATCTCCCAAAAGCCCTGTAAAATGCCATCCAGAGACCCATGTCTGACCAAAATGTTGGTAGAAGGACTGAGCAATCATGGCATGGATCTTCCCACTGGCAGCAGGACCAGGCAGAGGCAGCAGCTCACTGGTAAGGAAGAATGGCCACGTGTCAAGCTCAGCATAGCAATCCCCTTAGGACAGAGCGCCACAAGCTGAGCATTCGTGCTGAGAATCTCTACATGAGAGTGGCCAGCACAACAGAAACCAGAGTTTGGCCAGAGCACTCAGCCAAGGGCTTTAAGTCCAGCTAAGCTTTGCTTAGCACAAGTTTTAAAGGACATGCAAAGTAAAGATGATTTAAATCTCTCTTGTTTTCTCAGAAAGCTGAGGGGTTATTGGCTCCTTATCACATATCAGAGCACTTTCAGGCCAATTCTCATTTACATCAGCAGAAAAGGGCCCTCTGGCTGACTGCATGCACTGGCAGAGAATGGATGGTTGGTCCAGACACTCTTGCTGGCAGCTCTGAGGACAAAGCAGGAACAGATGCCACCTCCCTTTCCCACTGGAGAGAGGACTGCAGATCTGTCTCATTGCTCTCAAAACTTTGGAAATAAAATCAGCATTGGAAATAAATTCCAGAAGCCATTAATCTGTCTCGCTTCTGACATGAAAGGATAAAATATAGTTCTGTTAAAAATAACAAAAAGCTGTGAGCAGTATATTTTCATTTTCCAAATTACTGAAAGAGCAGAACATGAATCCTTGTCTGTCAGCCTGAGAAAATATTTTATTTTTCCTGCAAAGGAGACGCAAACATGAGCAAGTGGCAGAGAGAATGCAGAACTGCAATGTGCTGCAGGTGCCAAAAAACCCCAAAGACTGGTGATGAGAAACCTTCGGTAGATTTTAAATTTTTTTTCTAATTTTTGTTTTCCTTGCTTGAGTTACTTTGTCTTTACAGTACAAGGACTTTCCACAGCAGGGCCAAGAGGTCTGCACTGCACAGCCTTATGGAGGACAATAGTTGGGATGGTATTGTCATGGATGAATGACTTAAATCCTTTCAGGAATTACCACCAAAGGTATTATTAGCAAAAGTGGTTTAATATGAATTTGTGAAAGCACAACTAACAAAGTTCAATGGCAATGTTCACTTTATTGTTTACTACATGGAAATAACATACACAGGAAAAGTTAGAATCGAGCTAGAATTATTATTAAACAGAAGCTGAAGATGCAAAAGGGTAAGTGAGACATTCCTGTTGAGTCACAAGGTTCAGAGTGAAATCTTGTGCTTTTTGAATCCTGACAGAGCTTAGGTGCATCTTGAGCCCATCTCATTCTCAGGCTTGGGCATGGTTTATTTCTAATGGAATTGGCTCTGTGGATTTCTCTGGTGTGAATTCAGCTTGCTGTCAGTCACTCCCCAAGGACCCTAAGTGAGTTAGGGGTCACTGCCCTCAGCTAGGAAGGATCTCAGTCTCAGGAGAGGAACATCAAACCC
This sequence comes from Geospiza fortis, assembly GCF_000277835.1. Taxonomy (NCBI): domain Eukaryota; kingdom Metazoa; phylum Chordata; class Aves; order Passeriformes; family Thraupidae; genus Geospiza; species Geospiza fortis. The sequence continues at coordinate 9,060,339 of NW_005054303.1, read as the reverse complement.
TGCTCAAGGGGAGACTCACCTGGCCTGCAGTGCTGATGCGATTTAGAAAGAACTTGGATTGGATTAGTGCCAAGATCTGCTATTAGTAGAAGGTCACAGCTGCAAGGAGCAGCCTTGAGAGGTGTCCCAGCCCCAGGCAGATCCCCACCATTCAGCCACACTGCCTGGCAGGGAGAAGGCTCACTTAGGCTGTCATATTTAAGGAATAAAGTGGTTGGCCTGCAGTCAGATTGCATACAATGGGAAAAGTATGCATGAAACTCCTTGTACCCACAAATTTCTTTGTTCCTTGATAAATGAGTCTTGGAAAAACCACCCTCTATTCATCTGTTAATTGCATGATTGGTGTTCCCAGCTCATATGCATTGATGCTCAGGGGTCACTCTGTTCCTTTGCGTGTTTCCTGGAGTGCTGTGGAGGAGTTCTTGACCCGTCTGTGGCTCAGGCCTTTATCCCCTCTGGAGACTGTTCCAAACTTGGTTAAGGGCTGTGCATCCATCACAGGTGTGGAGTGGCACACAAAGTCCTCTTTATAGATCCTCTGTCTTTTATTTAAAGAACTTTCACTATTTTTTTCCTCAAGAGAAATTAAACATTATTTTTCCAATTACACTAATTAAACATTCATTTTTCCAATATGCAAATATTAGCATAGTGACTAAAAGCAGTCAACTATCTCTTCTTGAAGGCATCTAACTATAACAATAAAGGCTGAAAAAAAAAGCAGGTTAAGGTGTCAAAAGTCCACATTAGAAGAAGCCTCTTAATTAAAGATGATTTTAGCCATGGAAGTTGTAGAGACATAAAATATACAGAAGCAGAGAATGGGAAAGCAAAGTCTAAGTGGATGAATTTATAAACAAATGAGTCATTGTCTCACTCCAAGTGGCAAGTGGGAGGCAGAGGGATTTAATGAAGAAAGGAAGAGTGACGAGGAATAGGAAGGAAGGTCACACTTTATCACATCTAGCCTTGGATCAGTGCCACTGGCTGTGAGGCAGCGTGTCTGCAGGAAGCAGCAGCAGGAGGGAGCGGCTGTTGTGGCCAAGAGTGGATTTCTTTAAGGCATAATCCTAAACTTGCATCTTCTGACTTTCAGAGGCGACCTCAATGCAAAGTTTGGATGGCAAGTGCTCCCCTTGTAGCAATTTCTATTTGCTCTTCAGCCTCAAGGAAGGACTGAACCCTCCTGAGGCAGGGACCTCCCTAAGCTCCCAGAGCCTGCCCATGCTGGGGGCCCAGCCCCACCTGGAGCTCCTCCTCTAGTCAAACCCAGCTCAGGTGCCCCTCTCTGAGCTCACCTGGGCTCCTGCAGAAGCTCAGGACCACTGTGCTCACCTGATCCTGGCTGAGCAGGTGGGGTGTCCCACGGGATAAAGCCCTGCAGAGGACATCCCTGCAGGGTCTCTGCCTGCCTGGATGGTCAGTGGGGAGGGAGGACGGGGTCTGACACAAGGTGATCTCAGCGGGGACCATGTCTGAGAGGACACAGGTGTAGATTTGGTGGCTGCCCCAGATGTTTGCAAGCATCCAGCCATGCCATGTATTATTTGGTGTATCAGGATGTTCTGCAGGCATGTGCAGCACCAGAAGGAACAGTGAGCTGCTTTTCTGCCCATCTTCTTCCTTTGCACGTTGTGTTTCCCATCTTGTCTTCACTAATCCCTATGCCAGAAACAAGGGAACCCTGCTGGGAGGTGATTGCATTACGTTTTCCTCTTTCTTCTTGAGTGTGTGCCGTGCTGTGAACAGAGGAGTGGCTCAGCATACCTGCCTACAAGGGATAAAATCAACATTTCTGACATTCTCCTTCTGGCTACCCTCCATACCCAAACTGTCTCCTGAAGCAGAAGTAAATATTCTTCTTTTTTTTAGTAGGGCAATGAATACCAGTCTTCCAGTATATCATCCATATTAAAATATTTGCATATAAATATAATCCAGAAAGGCATCTAGAGTCATGGTTTCCTAAAATTAGTAAGAGAAATTATGATCTAATTTAATTTCCTGCAAAGCAGTAGCTGCAGCATTTCTCTCTGTGATTCCTGCTTTATGATTTCACACAAAGAAAATTCAGGCCTGAAGGTTGCAGAAGTTTCTTCCAAGCTTTTACTTGCTTGGTGGAGGTTTTTTTCTCCTTTCTTCTTCCTCTGCTGTGTTCTCCTCCACTGCTCTTGGCTGAAAAGCATGAGAGAAGCACAGGAAGAGGCTCTGTGTTCCCTGTTCTCTGACTCCAACAGCCCCCAAACTGCAGGACATGGAAATGCCTTTGTTGTGCAATTAATACAAATAAGAAAAACACTTCCAAATCCTTTATTGAGCAAGGAGAGTGTTGCAATACTATGTGAAGGAAAGGGGATCCATCCCAATGTATTAAGCAAACTATTCAATTGGAAGGATGGAAAGAGACTAATTTCTATAAAGAGAATTGGGAATGTCCTTTATGCTGTAGCAAAACAGCCTGGAAGCAGGAAAAGGAGTCAGGCTGTGATTTACTGATGGCTCTCAGTGCTCATGGTGGGCCCCTGCACAGGTTGTGGCTGTGGTGGGACACAGAATCATAGAATGTTGAGGCTTGGAACTGACCTTAAAGTCCATCTAATCCCAAACCCCCCTGCCATGGGCAGGGACACCTCTCCCTAAACCAGGTTGCTCAAGGCCTTATCCAGCCTGGCTTTGAACATTGCCAGGGATGGGGCAATGGGTCATGGCATGGGCCAGCCAGCAGCAACCATTCCAGGAGCCCAAGGGCCAGAAACCTGCCTGGAAGGGTGTGGATGTCAGAGTTTTCAGGGACCCAAAAGGCTGCTTTGAGGCAGGAGGCAACAATCTCTCCCCCACATCCTGCAGTGATAAGGCAGGAAGGACAGGGCGTAAGGCACAGCAGTTTCCTGCAGCCTTAGAGGATTCTGCAGCTGATTCTCATCTCTGGGAGTTCAGGGCTAAAATATCAGAAGAAAGAACAAATGATGCAATTGTCTGGAGTGTTTTATGGGATGCCTTTACAGCCAGCTCCTGGTTCTCCAGGGAGAGGAAAGAAGTGGAGAGGAAAAAAAGTGAAGGCAAAACCCTGAGCAGAGAAGAGGCAGTGCCTGTCTGTCAAGGAGAGTGTCACCCAGCTGAGCAGGGATGTGGGGCCAGGGAGCCCCTGTGAGCCTGTCTTGGTGGGAATGGGATCCATCCACTGGTGCCTGGCTGGCACTGCTGGTCAGGCTGGCTGTTTCAACATCCTTGGCCTTGCTTGTCCAGCCCTGAATAAGGAGGAGCTAGTGGCTGACAGAGGAGCCCTCAGCACTCTCTTTACTGGTGCCATCTCAAACAGGAGTGGCAAACCAAACAGCTCACCCTAAAGAACCAGCATTTGATAAATGCAGGCATCAAAACTCATGGCACATCTCCTGCCGCAAGGCTGAGGTCTGGTGGGCAAACATGCTGCTTTGAAATTAGTGGATTCATTTTATTGGGGTGTAACAAACTGGACTGCACCTACAGGCTGGATTTTGAGGATTTTTTTAACTCACGAAAACCTATTAACATGGCTTGTGGTTTGACCACATCCCTGGTTTATGCTGGTGTAGAGCCAAGCATGATGTCAAGTTGTTGTTGCAAGCAGAAAAGTCAGAGGGACTGTAACTTCCAGGTAGAAAGCTCTTTAGTAGCTGAACAGTTAAAGATTATGTTCACTATGTTTTCCTGCCTTGCAATTTCCTCATTCATAATGTATGAGTGAGATCATTAAAAGCAACATATTGGCTGATACCATCACAGCTGCTACCTCACTTTAACACTTCATAGCGAGGAATAACATTTCTCTTATGTGTGTCTTTGGAAGGGGAAAAAAAGAGTTGTAGCTGTAAGAACAGGGTAAAATGTTTAACCCCATAGAAAAATCTTCACATGTTGGGCAATTGCACATTTGCTGGGAATGTTTTTTAAATGAATAAAAAATATTAATCTCTTTTTGTGAAGCCATTTCACCTTTTGCATCTATCACAACATGGCAACATATTTTTCCCCTGCACAAAATCAATATTACATTAACTTCCCTAATAAAAAAGCATTAACTCCTACAATGAGCACAAAACTTCATCTCTAGCCAGGGAATTTTAAATTCTACAATACTTGACTGTTTAGAAACATAATGATGATTATATTATGCCAAGGAGGGGATGTGTCAGTCATATCAAACAGAAAGATGTCTTAGGGCTTCCAGGCATAAGCTCTGTGGTTGGTGTTTCATTTGTAAGCTGCCTGGGGTGCAGATCTGGTTAAATACATTAAATAAAAGTGTATTTAGGTTGACAGAAGGTAACTCTTTCAGCTGAAGGAAGGCACTGTCCATTTTTCATGGGTAATCTGAATCTTTACAAACTTTGGGCCTACATTTTTACTTTTTAGTTTTGAGGGAGAGGAATGGAAAGTATCTGCTATATAAAGCTGGCTTTTGATTTCCAAATATCCTATTTCATATTCCAACCTGAGACAGATGCTTATTATTTATAAATCATGCATCACCTCTAATAGCTCTGTTCCATCACAAATTTGAGAGTTTCAAGGAGGGGGGAGAAGAAGAAGGCCAAGTCCAAACCAATCATTAAAAATGAATTAGCTGCCTTGGAAAGAGAGGGCATTCCCTCTGGGTGTGTAGCAACAACTCTGAACTAATCCCAGGTGGTTGGTCTCACTCTGAACCACCTCAAGTCTGAATTTGCACATCTATGCCCCTCACTGAGGTGATGCTTTCCCTCCTCTCACCCAGGCTTTGCACCATTCCAACACCAGTGGAGAACAGGGCCCCACGGGTTCATTAGTTTTAAACTTTGAGTCAAATAGCTAAAGCTGGGATGAAAGACTTTCCTTCTGCTGCAAATTCATAATTCATTTTAAGTGTGGCACATGAAGCAGAGGCAATAACATGGTCCTTTCTGAAAATCTTCGTTCAGGGTTTTAATTGTGTCTCAGAGGAATAAATGCAGGAGGGTTGCCTTCCTCCCTCTCACCTCCCTTCTTCCTCTGATAACAGCTTGGTTTTTACTACCATCACTTATGTCTTTTATGATTTCCAGCCTCTGACAGAAGTGCACCACTACCCTTTCCTGTTCAATAATGAATGGACACATTTGAAGCTGCACATATTTGCACTTATGAGCTCATCCAGGCAAAAGATATAAGAAACGTGACTTATCTAAACACCAAAAGCAGCCAAGGGATCAAGTAAATCACACAACCCCCATTGCTGCTCCTTTGCTGTTCCTTTTCCCTGCCTCCTTGGTACTGTACCTAAGAGAAAGAAGATGACATTCTTGCATCGAATTTTCTGCTATTTCTTCCCAAACTGCTGCAACAAAAATCTCAGGGAAGTTACATCAGGTGTGCCCAGTTAACCTGGTTGCATCTCAGCTTCTCACCTTTTACAGCCAGTGGAGAGCAAGTGGCATTCTTGGCACACAGTTTATTTCATTAAAAGGAAGGTGCCCAGAACAGGCCAGCCAAAGCCCCGGCCCTGGGAATGTCTGTTTCCTCCAGGGAGCTGTGGCCACACTACAGGAGAGTGAGGAGGAGATCTCTAAAGGAGACAGGCAAGTGCATCTGGGGACAGAAGATGCTGCTTGTGAGCTTGGCCAGAGCCTCAAAAGGAAACAAAAGGACACCAGATCTTGAATTTCCTTGTCAAGGCTGATGAGGGTGTGGAATAATTACTCTGAGTAACCACTGAAGTCAAAGTTTAGTTTAGCAGGTAACAAGGAGTAGGCAGGGAAAGCAGTTGGAAGGGTGCATTTACAGTTCCCCTTTGGGGTCACTGGAAAGCTGCAAAATGACTGTGTGCAGTCCCTGGAGCAGGACAGACTCTCCCTGTGGTTAAAGCCAGGCTTATGCCAGAGGAAGCATTTTCCAACAGCTGTCATAACTTTGGGTGCTCTTAAAATTCTCACTAATCCCTAGGGTCAATAAAGACAAAATCAGGGAAAAATCAGGCGTCCACCTGAAGACTTCTTCCATTCAAAGCACAGAGTTTGCTCTTTTCTTGTAAAACACAACCAAGAAAAACACTTTTCCCTTTCATCTCTGTCTAGACTTTTATCTAATAGTCTAAAAGGATGCGCCTCCAAAGCAGGAGAATCAGGAGAAAATCTGCTTTCACCTGAGGTGAACCAAGCCCCTCTTTTCCACCTCACAAAAACCCAGAACCTGAATGTGAGGAAGCGCTGGCTGTCAGCTGAGACACTCTTCTGTAGGTCAGGGATCTTGGTGTGTACCTGGTTGGGCAGAAGGAGGAGTTTAGTGGAGGTCCCTCACCCAGAGAGTGGATTAACCACTGGCCTACACCAGGAAGGGAGCAGACAACACTGGGAGCTCAGGATGCCCATGTGTGCCAGGACTGCCCAGCAAATGTTCTCCAGTTCTGAGGGGGTCTGAGGCAAAAATGTGTTTTGAAGATTGCATGCAAGGTGTTTTCCATTACCATCTGTATGGCAGATTACCTTTGTCACATGGGCAGTTTGCCTTATCTCTCTCTTTGAGTGACCACATTCACACCTCCCTCGGGAGGGGACCTCTGCTGATAACAGACTATTGAATGTCACTGCATGACTGATAAGAACTATAACATCCCATTGTGAGATGCTCCGCCCAGAGGGAGGAGCCAAGCATTGCTACCCTGATATACTCTGAGATTCTGGAACACCAGCATGGCTTTTCTCCACGGGATTCCCCAGAGGAACAGCAGCTGCCTCTTCCTCCACTGGATCTCCAGAGGAAGACTACATCCTTCTCTACAGAACCTCCTTGCTCCAACAGAACCACACCTGATACTTCAGGGGACTGCAGCCACATTTTCAATCAGACTACCACCAGAACCCTGACCAACAGGGTGTCAGGTTGGGTTCTGACTCTGTCAGTGTTGTTCCAGTGGACTGCATAGTTTATTTTATTCTTTGTTTTCTTCCCTATTAAAGAACTGTTATTTTCTGCTCCCATATTTTTGCCTGAGAGCCCCTTAATTTAAAATTATAGCAATTCGGAGGGGTGGGGAGGGTTTACATTCTCCATTTCAGGGGAGGCTCCTGCCTTCCTTAGCAGACTCCTGTCTTTCCAAACCAAGACAATGTGTTTGAATCCACATGGGCCTTTGGCATGCAAGAGACACCATGCTGATGAGCTCTGTCTACATCTTTCCTGAAGGACCCTTTTCATGGCTATTAAGCCACTTTAAAGTTTTACAAGAGGGACACCTTTGGGGTGGGCGGCCACCAGGGCACCGCAGGGGGCCAGACATGTTTGGGTGCAGAGCCACAGGAGTTCCTTCTGTGCTTTATCTCCACCCCTATGTCTGGCTTTCCAGCCCCATATCTGGCTTTCATTCCTAATACTGGAGGTGACTCACTCCTTAAAGAAAGAGGAAGAATTTAGCACTGTAAAATATGTAGTAGCTGTTTCCACAAATAAATAATGAGAAATAAATCCAGCCATTTGGGAGTGTAATGCTCAATATTCACATGCCATGTTGTTTTAGGTTTGTAAAGTGAAAGCTTTAGAAACAGCTTTTGCTCAATCAAAAAAGAAAATAAATTACATCCACTGTAAAAGAACAATTAAATATTCTGCCTCTGGACTTCTTCTGGACAGAAATATTCTGCCTTTTAAATTCCAGATTTTCTTTGGGAAGGCATCTTTTTCAGCCAAGGCTGAAATCCCCCAAAACTGGGAACAACTGGCACAATGTGCACGTAGTTTCTGTAGTGCCAGTGGGCACTGCTGCAGAAAAACATGGCTGGTATTCATGCAAAAGTCCTCCTTTTTCTCTTCCCTCACTCAGGCAAGCATCAGGAGAGCTTGAAATGTAAAACACATTCCTATGTGACGATGAAAGAAAAATCACTTAGAAGAAGACAAGGAGAAATTGAAGTTACTCACTCAAACAGGTCAGGCTGACAAATTGCTTCTGCTGTCTTCATTCATCCACATAATGGCTCCCCCATTCCCTGGCCAGTTATAGAAGAATAATTATCTCTTTCAGATCAGCTGCCTTGGCTTCATCATAAATCATTTCTTTCCTCCCCTCTTGCACTACCACTGCCTCCTTCCCATTTTTATCAACATTTCTTTCCCACAAGCCTTTCAAAGTCCAGCTTTTGATTGACTAACTGCACCTTATGACCAAAAACCTCCTGTGAACTCACCATTTTTTGCCACTCAACCCAAAATCCTTCTTTTCCAGCCATATGCTTGCCTGTGATGAGTTCATAGAGCTCTAATGAGAACAAGCTGGTCATGTGACATAAAGGATAACATGAGATTAATAAAATTGAGCCATGCCTGAACCTGCAAGGGGATATTCTGGTCTTTTCAAAGCTCCACACAAACCTCACTCTGCTAATAAAGCCATGGATCTTCAAGCAAAGCATTTCTGCTTATGTGTAATCCCACTAAAGATGCAGAAGTCCCTGCAGAATGAGGCAGGTGGGAACAGCCACACCTGAGGAATCATCATGCAAGTTTAAGTTCATTGCTGGATGTTGGCAGAGCACTTGGATGCCATCTAGTTTGGGATGGACTTGCCCAAAATGGGCTGGACCCTATTAATTAGTAGGGCAGGAAATGAAGCCTGTTCCTTCCTCCTGCAGGACAGATGCTGTGTCAGAGCCAAAAACAGCTCTCTGCTTCTCTTTTTATCTTGGCTCCCCCTTGGCATGAGCCAGTCCCACACCCTGCCCCACCCAGACAATCCTCTGCTTCTGCCACCCAAAATTGTTCAGCGCTGGCACAGAGATGCTTTGCCCTCCTCCTTCTGGCTGCTTTAATTTACCCAGCTGACTGGCACCCCCCCCACTCTCCCTGCTCACCTCTCAGTCCCATTAGCCTCAGACCTTCAGCAGCCAAATCATGGCTCTGCTTGAGTCAATGACAAAAATCACACACTCCCAGCAAGCCCCAGTTTCACTGGAGCTGTTATCAGAGCAAATAGCCAGAGGGCTGATGCCCCAGTGATGGACAGAGTGCCTTCATGCTGAAATGCCTTTTTGTGCACAGTCCATTGGCTTCCTATGATTCCACAATAAAAGCTCTTATCCATTTTTCTGTCTACTATTGTGTGAGGTTTTCTAGTATTATTACAGTATCTTGGATACTTTAAAGTTTCAAAAGCCTTTTTAATACATTAAATGAGCTGGTAAAAATTCTGTAATTTGCTGACAAGAAACAAGAAGAAAATTATCCAGAGTAGCCATTGTGGATTTCCCTTCTTTTCTCTCTTTTTTCCTCATTCGGGTTTTCTGGAATACATGTGGTAAAGCCTCCCTGCCTGAAAAACTGGAGAGAGAAAGAACTCTTAGGGGTCCTGGTGAAAATAATGCTGGACATTCTCAGCAGAAAACTCTAACAATCTTTTAAAACCCAAAAGGCCAAATGGCCCAGTGGCATTTTTTTCTTCTCTTCATTTATTTTCACATTCTGGTTCTCAAAAATGTAATAAAACAAGCTTGACACCCTACTTGGGCAATAAAAATAAGCTCCCACTACTGAGTTATAAGTGCCTGAAAATAAATTAAGACAGACATGTATAACCCTTTGCAGTGACAACAGCTCAGAGACCATGGGGTGAAGTTTTTTGCCCAAGGTCAGGTGCTGTAACCCTCAATCTGTGAGTTTTGGGGATTTCTGTGGTTTTTGAAGGTCCTGATGCAAAGCCCTTTGTTTATAGTGTGCATGGCCCTGGTTAACAGTAAAACACTGCTTACAAGGGGCACAGCTGGCAGCCTCCAGAAGGGCTTTGAACAGAAGAGAGAAGGAAACAAGCACTTCAAATTGGAGCTGATGGATGCTGCCAAATCCATTTGCAGCACCTTGGCTTGCTTTTCTCTCTCTGATTTGACACAGCCTCTTTCTGCGGGGTGTGGTGGGGGCAGAGTGGGCTGAACCAGCACCAGGCTGCAATCAAGTGGTGCTCACTCATTTCCTTGGTGTCTTTGTTTGGAAAGACAGGTGTCTGTTAAGGAAGGCAGGAGCCTTCCTTGAAATGGAAAACATAGACCCCCTCCCTCCAAATTATTATAATTTTGAAATTAAGGGGTTCTCAGGCAAGGATATGGGAAAAGGAATAACAGTTCTTTACTAGGAAAATTAAAAATACAAATGCAATAGTACAAAAAAAGAAAACAAACCACTTCTAGAGTCAGAATACAACCTGACACCCTGTGGGTCAGGTGGTGACAGCAGTCCCATTAAATGGTGGCTGCAGCCCTCCTGCAGTGCCAGCTGTGGTTCTGTTGGAGCAGTGATCCTGTAGAAGAGTGGAGTTTTCCTCTGAAGGCCCAGTGGTGGTGTAGATGGGCCTGGTATTCCTCTGGGAATCCAGTGGAGAAGAGAGCTGCTCCTCTGGGAATGCAGTGGGAAAAAGCTGCTGTGGAGTTCCAAATGTCAGATTATATCCAGGTAGGAATGTTTGGCTCCTCCCCTGGGCGGAGCATCTCCCAATGGATGATGGAATTTTACCAGTGACACTCAATGGCCCATTAACAGAAGATATTTCCCGGAGGGAGGATGGGTTGTGGAAGCGATAAATAAAACGGCCCAATTAACGGAAGATAACTGCCCCACCTCTAACAGATGGCAAATAGAATACACACCCCCACTAACATCTTTCAACTTGAGACACTTGGAGAGCCTGGGATGATTGCTGCTGTGGGAAGAGGGATCCACAGGGACTTTGGGAAGAAGTAGAGAAGTAAGAGTTTAATAACCCATGTGATAAACTCCTCAACATTATATGCAGGTTTTGGATGTGCATATTTCATGCTACCTCCTTCCTTCCTTCCTTCCTTCCTTCCTTCCTTCCTTCCTTCCTTCCTTCCTTCCTTCCTTCCTTCCTTCCTTCCTTCCTTCCTTCCTTCCTTCCCCTGTCTCTGCCTTGCTTAATTAGATGTCCCCAGTGAGAACAACAGGTAGATTCATTGTGCTTGCAGCTGAGGCAGGAGTAATTACATTATTCCTTTTCCATGTCACCTGAACATATATTCTAGCCAATAAGTCATACATGAGAGATAAATCATGGAGGATATTGCCATGTTCATTCCCTCCATTGTCTCTCTCCCTTGCATCATGAAGAGCACAAGCAGCTCTACTGCTGCTTTCAGACATAGCACAGCTGGGGTACTTCTCCCATCTCCCTGGATTTTCTGAAAGAGTAGATCTCTTCAATTTTATTTCAGCTCCCTGTGAGGAGAGGAAGGGTAGCGCTACTCCTGGAGTGTGGCTGGAGAGCTTGAAGCTCCTGCTTGTCTTTCTGCCCACCCCACACACTTCTCATGGCAGCTGCCGGTTCTCCAGACATCCCTGTATTTTTCCTTGTGAGGGACATGCCAGCTGCCAGTGTGACTGTCTGGCTCCAGGAACTTTTCAGGTGATGTTCATCTGGCCTCAGATGAACTTTTCAGACCCCAAAGCCACCATGGATCATGCAGAGTGAATGCAGGGGTGGCCAGGGACTCATGGCAAACAGGCCCAGGCCTTCCCTTCCTGTGGGGGATCAGGATCAGGCCTTTCAGCTCTGCAGAGCCAGGCTTTACTGAACATAAACTAAATGCTTGGTTTCTGAAATAGAGAAATGGCACAGACACTCAGGAAGGCAGAGCAGAAATAAAAAGGATTTATAGCCCCATCTCTCTGTCTGCCCACTGCATCCTTCCTTCCAGGTGTGGACTCAGCTGAATCCCTCTAGCCCCTAGGAAGTGCTTTCCCTTGCATCCTTTGACCCCGTTGCCACAGAGAACATGAGACTTTCTACAAAGATCTTAGAGCCTTTATTTGTTCAGGAATGCAGCTCTGCTCCTGGCTGCGGTCTCCATTTGGAGAGCTGAGATGTGCAGCAGTCTTGTGGGAGACACGCACAGCTTAGGGCAATTGTTGGGGCCCTGGCATGATTTCCAGCAAAAAATGCCCATCTCCATCAACTAAATGTAGGGATTTAGGCCTCCAGACTGAGGCACTCTGAATTAAAATTCAAATTTATGCCAAGAGCAGAAGAGAAACATCTGAAGAGGGGACCAAACATTGTAGTTTCAAATCTAGGGTTGGTTCTGCTCCTTCTGCACAAAGCCAGTGGATGAGACAACATGAAACAGTCCACAGCAGTGGGTAAATTTGGTTGTAGGGCAAATTCATCACCCAAGAGGAGCACAGGAATTACAGATGAAGGAATTTGATGGCTAACGAGATGTTAATTAGTGTACAGCTAAAAAATTTGGTGTTTGGATTTTGTGGGTCCTTTAAAAATGTCTCATAAGGAAAATTGGACAGAAATTTCCATACTCATAGGCAGGGACAGGTCTCTGACCCCAGGAGATGCTATCCTGGTCCTGGCTGTCCTGTCAGGGAATGAGTCTCAAACCTTTGCAACTCTTTCTGTATAAATTCCTGATGCCACAGACTCTGATTTTGTAGTTTATCTGCAAGGAAGAGATTTAACATCCACTGCATTTTTATTAGAAAATTGTCAGTTCCAATTTTTAGCAGTAATATTGAGACCTAACCTGCAGCTTTTAAAATGCTCGAATGGGGAAGAGTTGAGGAACATAAAGCTGCAGCACAAGGCCACATCAGAATATCTGCAATTTTTAGTGTGTTTGAGCAACAAGGGTACAGCTTTGGGTATGTGAAAGAGGTGATCTACAACTTGAACCAAGTAGCCATGCTTGGAGATAAAAGACTTGTCCAATGAGAGAGAAAGAAATAAATCTGCCTAATCCAACACAATAACAAAAACCAACTGATTTTGTTTACTGAGGTTTGCTAACCAATTTCACCCCATGACCTACAAAACAAAGCTCGTATTTAAAATCCAATTCTCCGCTCTGCTGCAAAAGAACAATTAGGAAATAACTCTGCAATAGCAGTGGATGTACCAGACTGAGACATATGCTCTTAATCACAGATAACAACAATATTTATGGGAGGGTGGGGTGTTGATATAAATTGCCCTATAAATAAAAAAAAAAACCACAACCAAAAAACCCATTCTGCTTAGAGAGTTAGTGAAGGGGAAGTAAAAATAGGATTTGAAAGAAAACCACCAGCAGTTCAGCTAATGCTTGTGTACAAAGAATGAACCAGAGCCAAGCCAGACACATTTGTGAAACTGGGCCATGTGGAATTAGACATAGTGCTGATAAAACTGCAGAAATGTCTACCAGCTGCAAGAGAGACTGGGTGGTGTACAAGATGCTGGATCTTCACATGGTAAGACAGCAGATAAGGTGGCCTTTCTACTTACAAGTGGAGATGGAAAGGAAATACATTCTTATTTCCCTTTTACATCTGAAGAGTCAATGGGTGAAGAGGTGATGGCTGTTTCTTTAAATAGGTTGAAGCCTCTTCTCTGGATTTTAGAAAATACTATAGCTCAAGCCTATGCTTTTAATTACTTTTCTCTCCAAAATACAGTTCCAGTTAGCACAGCACGAACCCTGACAGAGCTCAGGGGGTGTTTGGACAATGTTCTCAGACACATGGTGTCATCCTTTGGGTGTCCTGTGCAAGGCTAGGAGTTAGTTGGAATTCATTGATCCTTGTGAGTCCTTTCCAGCTAAGGATTTTCTGGGATTCTATGGGATGTCTCTCAGTTTGGAAACCCAAATTGTGGCTGGGCAAGGCTGAGAGAGGCTCTCTGGGGCAGGCTGGACCATGCCAGGAACCAAGTGAGAACATGTTTGAAGCACCCCATCATTGTCATCCTGGTGCACACAGTTCCTTTATCAGTATTTGAAACATCTTAGAACAGACTAAGCCCCAAATCAACAGCCAGCAGGATGCTGCTGATATTCCTCAACAGACCCTCATTATGCTGCTTTTATAAAGGAAAAAAAAAAGATAAAACATAGCATTTTGCCTGGAGCAAGACTACAGATTTTGGTGTCTGGCCCATAGCTGTCAGCAAAGGGAGAATGTTAAACTGAGCCCTGCTCCCCTGCTCCCACCCAGCTTGGGTGAGGGGGCTTACATGTTTCATCATGCCACTTTCATATTTTATTTAACTGAGAAGTCCACAAAGTCCCTTTAAATAGAAACAATTGTTTGAATAATTTATCCCAGAGTAATTTCTGTTTTGGTCACGAGCCTGCTGAAGCCAGCACTGCCCGCTGCTGGGAGCTGGCATGGTGCACGTGCTGCAGGCTACCAGGGAGCTCAGAAGGCACAAAACCCCCTGTGCCCATGCCAAGCCTGCTCCTGGGCTCCTTCCAGAGCCTGAAGTCTCCCTGAGACCTTGGGAACAAACCCTTGCAAGGTTTGCTGTGTGTGGGAACCCAGGACATCCCTCTGGCTGTCCAGGATGGCCAGGACCCCTGCCAGGGGGCTCAGAAGCCCTGGCACAGAGCCCAAAACACCTGTGGGTTTGATTATGACCCATGGAGCAAATTACCAACCTTATATGAAGATCTGCAAGCCTCAACAGTTTATGTAGAATAATAGTGAAGTTATCACAAGGTGGAAAAGTAGATTTTAGGGTTTCTGGTATGGAGTTCAGGAGGCAAGATGGAGGGATCTGGGTGTGTCCAGCCTTTCTCCTTCTTCTTCTTGGCCTCCATCTTCTGCTGTGATGTTGGCACTTACAGATTGGTTTAGAGTAGAAGCTCACTGTCTAACATGGGTGATAGGTATTGGAAAGTAATTGTAAACATTGTACACGTAGTTTTTAGTACAAAGACATAACACCACCCTGGGGGAAGGCAGAATGCCTGGACTGTCTTGCTGAACGGACCTCAGCTGGACAGGAGAACGAATTTTATAGATAAGATACAATAAACAGCCTTGAGACCAAGAACTGAAGAGCTCTGACTCCTTCTTCAAGCATTGGGCTGGGAAAAGAGACTTTCCAACCTTTCTCGGGGTCACTCTGACCAGCGAGAGATCCTGACAGCTGTGGGCTCACACAGGTTTGGGGGGTGGCCTGGCCCCTCTCTCAGGAGCTGCAGGAGGAGCACAGGGATGGGGAGCAGAGGCTTCCCTGGCTCAGCGCCCACCGAGCAGCTGCACCGACCTTCGCAACCACCCCGGAGAACAGCTGGGAGCAGGGATGGATGGGCAACTGCTCCTTCAGGGGCAGTCAGAGCTTGGATGGAAGCAGCCAGGCACAGGTGTGCAGCCTGGGTAGCTGAAGCTGATGGTGGGGAAGGCTGTGTTTATCAGGGTAACAGCCCCATTGTAGGAGCCAATTAGCCAGTGCTTTCAATCGCTGTGATAACACACAGTGGAAAAACAATTAACCACGGAAGTCAAATTTGCCAATTCTGGGCCCTCGGTCCTGTGCCTCTTCCTTGAACAAATAGAGCTTTTAGTGTCATGTTAATTCTGCGCAGCTTGGGGTTATAAAGTGCTCATTGTGTGCTGTCTGGCAGAAAAAAAATAAGGACTAATGAAGAGGGATTTTTATTGCTGTGTCATGGCTTGTGCTGAAAGCTGATACTATTACCAAAGAGCAGCTTTTCTAGGTATTTTCTACAATCAGATGAAGAATGTAAACATTCTTTTAGCATTGACTCTAGCTGAAAAATCTATCTGTGCTGATTGGACCTGAATCTTCATTTTAGCTGTGAAAATAAGGCACTCTTAAGACACATAGATATTTTACTTCAGGATAGAATGTACAGTATTCATCATCTCATAATTTATCTTGCTAAAGGCCAAAAAAATGCAGATTTGGTTAGGTCTTGAAGAACTGTGCATAATCCAGAATGCTCCAAGGAATAGACACACAGCATTACTTCTGTCCCATTTGTGATCTTGAATAGATAGCTCTTCCTTTTGCATTTCTTCTGACTTAGAAGTCAAAGAAAGGGCTTATTTTCAGCTAATTAGACTCCCAGAGATTGCCTCAACTCTTCAAGACCTACTAACACATTTTTTTTACATCTTTCTTCTTCAATCACAGAGAAAGCCTTTGTGCCACACTTGTTTTTTCTCTCATGAAGTGATTATTGAAACATCTAATGATTTTGCTCTTTTGCTTGTTAAAAAATCTTGTGTAAGTTTATGATAAACAGGCTTGTAAATTAAACAGATGATCAGACATCTGCATTCTAGAAGGTGAGTGGCAAAGTGTTTTCCCAAATGGCTTGATCACTGTGAGAGCAAAAATATTTGTTTATGGTGCATCTTGAAAAGATTTAGTGTTTTCCCAGTGTCCTGCGCCAAAAGACCCCTGTGTGCTCCTTGATAAAAGTTCTTGATAAGATTTTGGGGATGGGAGAAGGGCTGGGAAGGTGGAAACCTGGACTCTCAAGCCAGTCCTATAGAACTTGCTATTACAGCACTGCACAAATGGGACCAGGGTACCCTCAGGGTGGGCTGTGCTTGTGGCATCACATCACTGATTCTGAGAGCACACACAGCAAAGGTGAATGGAGGGGGTGTCACCTTTTGAAAGCTGCTTAGGTATTCTAACACCTCATGCTGCTTAAATTTTATATCATTTACAGATTCATCCAGTTTCAGGACCATTTTGCGAAATACACTTTGGAAGTCACTACATTCATCTCTAAGGGTCTCAAATTTCTTTCAAACCCTGGTCCTCAAGGGTCTGCACCCTGCAGGATCCCTGCTGAGGGATGAAGTCCTGGCTCTGCCACTTTTGATGTCCCTGCTTATGATTTTTAAAGATGAGCTTTAGCAAATCAAGTTGCAGCCACCTGAGATATTGCCAGCTTCTGCCACTTGCTTCCCCCAGTTGCTGGCTAAGCTGGCCCAAAGCTGGATGGGAGGTTGGGCTGTGGATCCTCTGTTTGGGGCTGCATCAGCAGTACAGTCTCCATCACCTCTGCCTGAGACACAGACACCCAGCAGAGGTGGGAGGCAGATGCTGAGAGTGAGGGGATCTGCCCCTGCTGAAGCCATCAGGACTGGTCTGCAAGAACATGGTGACATTTTGGCATTGCAGGGCTCAGCACAGCGATGCTCAAACTCTGCTGCAGCCCTGGGCTGTGAGAGACATGCCTGAGTTCATGCAGCAAATCAGCAGCACCCTGCAGGGGAAAGACAAGTCTGACTGCCAGCCCAGTGCTCCATCCAAAGCCTGGCTTTGTTTTGTACCCAAAAGCATAGCTATTTGTATTCAGTGAAATAAATTGCATTATACATGTCTCTTTAAAAAGAACATCAGAACTCCTATTCATAAGCATATGATTGCCCTTTTATTTCTTCCATTTGTATTTCTTTCTCCCTGCATTTGTCCTTAACACTTTAAAATGAATGGCAAGACCCCATTTCATTAAGATGGTAGCAAAGGTAACTAACGGAACAGTCTGGCCAAACAACGGCTGTGGAACACATCCAGAACATTCAGGACATTAATGTTGTCAACACAGAAGTATAAGAAAGTAGGATGGGAGCCAGATGGGTCAGGCTTCTCAGTTGTTCTTGGTTTGAAGGTGGAACTTTTGCACAGGTTGGAGGGAGCCATAGCAGAGCAAGGTGTCTCTGTGGTGAGCTAAACCTGCCAGGAGGCCACTCCTGCCAGCACTGCAAGTCTCTCCCAGCAGGCATCAGCATCTTTTATCACACCACCTGAGCTGCATCCTTCTGGTTTCCTGCTCCTGTGGAGCTTCAGCTGAAGTGCAGGACCCTGCAGGGCCCCTCTGGATCACTGAGTTTTGCTTGTCTGTGTTTGCTGCACACAGAGTTGTATCTCTGCTCATACTTTCTTTCCTCTGTGGTATTTATACAGAAGATTCCCAGTAGCAATAATCTCCACCTTTTTATGGGTTCTGCCATGCACAGAGTGACTCAGTCTGCAGCTTCCTGGCAATTTTGCTCAAATAAGGAAAACCCACAGCAGTCCTGGGGCAACTCACCTCTCCACTGCAACCTCCTCTCCTGGATCCAGGTGCAGTCAAGCTCCCACAGCTTGTACCACATTAAGCATTTCTTTGGTGTCTAAACATGCTTCATTCTCCTGTCTGGCAAAGGCCAAAAGGAGACCCAAAGTGGCACTAAGCAGCTTGTCAGGCTGCATGCAGACAAAAGCCCTGGGAGCTGGTGCTTGTGCTTTCATTTGTGGATACTCATCTCTTGTCAAGGGACACAGCTGAAGGGTTGCTGTTTCACTAAGGCATAGCTGCACTGTCTGCATGTCACATGTGGCAGCAGGCATTTCTGGATCCCTTTTTTTCTGGTTCCCATCCAGGCTTGGTAGCTATCATTTTTTGGGCAATGCTTTCAGGCTGGCTCAGTAGGAAAATTGGGACAAGCAGGAAGAGATGGTTGTAATCCGGCCCATGGTCAGTCTCCTCTCTCAGAGGTGGTTTGGTCCCTGAGACGAACAAATAATACCTTAAATACCTAGTTCTAGGAGAAAGTACCACCCCAGGCCAGATTTTTTCTCTGTCACATACAAACTGAGGTGATGGTGATGGGCTCCATGACACCAGGCACAATCTGCCCTTACAGCAATAATGCTGCATCCCCTGAGGCAAGCCAGGTGAATGCATTTCAGAGACTTGTGCACCATTTCTGGATTAGGAACCAACATTATCTCAAAATACAACCTAAAGAGGGAAGCAAAGAAAGCCCTAAATGTGCAATACAGATGCCAAAACATCTCTTTGAGCATGAGGAACGAGGAGATTGAGGGAGTGCCATTACTAGCCATGTGGAAAGGGATAGCCTTGAAGACTGCCACCACAGCCCTTTATTCACACTGGGCTTTGGCTGTCACTGTGCATGATAATGAATGAACCAAATTATAACTCACAGTTACAGTGTGTATTGATGGGAATGGGTTTTATTTTGGTCAATATTTCAATGAGGTTCCTACCCTCTGGTGGGATTGCAGGTCAGGGAGGGGTTGGGCTGATGCAGCAGAAGAAAGGAACATTGCTGGGTGCTGATTGATGCTTTATTGGGCTGCAATACCAGAAGCTTCTGCTCGCAAAAATCAAATGTTAGATCTCTGTCTCTCAGGGTTTTATTTTGCTAGTACCTATGGGAACCAGCTGGGCTGGCTGCCTAGAGAAAAGACAAAGCAAGCTAGTCAGGAAGTTTGTGGTGATTTAAGCTAGATGCTGCTTAGTGATTCACATTTGTCTGAATAATAAAATAAGTACAGAGAATGGGAACAGTTTCCAGTGTATTTCTCTATTGCTTCCCAAGCAAAAAGAGAGCTGCTGTGTATAAGGTAAGGCTGAGAATTTTCCCACTGTGGCAGACCTGGTTTATTGCAAAGAAGAGAACAATACCCCAGAGACAGAAAGATGTACACTGCTGTCAGTGTTAGAAATCCTGCACCGAGGATGTTTGTGTTGGTGAATTCATTGGGGGGAGGGGGAAAGGTAACTTTTTATTGGAAACATAAACAAGAAATGTTTTCTCAGGAGCAAGTGGCAGGCTGAAAAATTTGGAGCAAGACCCCATGGGCCCCATGCTCCAGCAGTGGGATAGCTGCAAGGGTTTAACACTTAAAACCCTGCTCTGGAGGGACAGGGCTGGTGCAATTTGCTCTCTAGATACAGCCCTATAGCACTGGTGCTAGCCTGGGTCAAGAGATGAGCAGCCTCTCATTATCTCTTTTCTCTGCTAGAATTTGGTCAATTATGGGAAAATTCTGAGAAAAAAGTCATTTGCTGGGCTTTATTGTGAATCTTTTGAAATGTGCTGTCTTGTTTCAGTGAATGAAAGTACCATGATTTGACACCTGAAGCTTTATTTCCTGCTTTTAAAGCAGAATGGGTCATTTTTCAGCAAACAGTATCTTCTTCAAAAGACTATTGTACTGCAGAATTAAATACCCTGCCTCAGGAAACAGCATTAGAGACTCTGAACTTCTTAAGTGACTTCATAAAACGTGGAGGTTAGAGAAAGAGAGACCTGTTGGTTTGCAGCCTGGCTTGAGGAAAAAAAGCTTCTTTCTGTAACAGAATCAGAAAAGTTCTCGAGTCAGACTGAGGTTGGAGGAGACCTTCCTTGCAGGCTGGTGCAATTTCTGGTAGAGCCAGGAGAGATTTAACACTGAGGGGAGCAGAGCCACTGCCCTGGAAGGGAGGTTTCACCAAAGAGACTTTTGGGTCTGACCTGAAGCTTCTTCCTCTTAGTGGCCAGAGGCACCCTGTTACTGAGGCTGGATATGGTGATATAAAGAGCACCATGAGCTTTTTTGGAAGTCACATTGTCATTTATTTCCAAAATCTCATTTATAGAGCAGTATGACACACTGTATGTTTTCAGATGGCTCAAATAGCCTCTAGCTTTCTTTTCACATCTGTGATTGCACTTCTTGATACCTTCTTTCCTTTCCAATAATGAGTTTGGACATATCATCTCCTGCATGTAATTCTCTACCTTCCCTTTTCCTTCCACTCTGTCCTCACCAGCAAATTCTGTCCTCTTTTCATACTTTTCCCTGCTTTGGCATTTCTCACCAGAAGTCACTGCTCATGTGAAGAGGATCTGTCCAAGCCTGGGATTTTGCTGCACAGTCAGAGCAGACTCTTAAGTGTCAAAGAGAGATAAATCATAATGGAAAATAGCTGCAGTATTCTAGTTCTGTTCACACAGCTCTTAAAATAGAAAGAAAGGACTCTTTGTAGGCTGCAGTTCAGATATTTGTCTGATGCTATGCTAGAAGGACATCTGACTCACGAGCCCAGTCGGATTTAGCTGCAGCGTTTAGAGATGCCACCATGCCTGCCCTCCCCTTTGACCAGTGGTTATTGTCCTTGTACCAGAAATAGAATGAAATGGATGTCCTCATCTTAACCTCCCCATGCTTGTCACCATCCACACTATCAGCTCAGGACACTGGTGATGACAGGTTTGCTCTAAAGAGCTCCTCTGCCAGTCAAGGAAAACCTGCATTGCTTCTGCTGCAAGGTCTCTGACTCAGGCATGGGGTGCAGAGGGCACTTGGGATTATGTGGGTTTGACTCCCACCTGCACAACAAAACAGTGTGATTTACCAGGAGCTTTCTGGGTGGTTTTTTTGCATCTCTGTAGTCTGCAGAGTACTGAGGGGAGCAAGTCCCCATGAAATACAGATGCAAGCTTCCTGCATCCACCTGGAGTCATCTGTGTGGAGGGCAGAGGGCAGAATGGAAAAGCATTTTGAATGTGAATTGGACTTGGAGATGATGACTGAATTTTTTATTGCATCCCCACGTGTGCAGCATTGTAGGTGTAGGAATCAAATGGCAAGATGTTGTTAGCAGGATCTGCAGACAGAGCATACATGAACAGGCTCATGGGGGTGGCATGAACAGGGTTCCCAGCCCTGGCTAGGGGCACACAAGGAGTGCATCACTCTGCATGATCCTCCAGGCAGCTGTGTGTGGGGCAGGAAGTTGTGAATCCAACTTCCAGCAGCACTGAATTCTCTCTGCACTCAGCCTGACATAGATAAGAAAAACAGACATTAATTTGGGTCACAGAGAAGAAATAATTCCAGGCTAGAATGTAACTTAAGCTACATAAGAAATAAGGCTTCAGTCTGAATAGGAGTGAAAAAGTTTTTTAATTTGTCCAAGGTGGGCTGGGCAAGCTGATATCTTGACTCTATCCCTCCACCTCTGCTGGACACGTGCCCTGGTCAGTCTGTCTGGCCTGCAGATTCTCACTGAACTCACAGGGTTTGTCTTGACCACAGGACTGGGACAAGCTGGTGTCACCCCCAACATTGGGAAACATTGTGCTATGGAGCCTGGGAGGGGTGAGGAGCCTTTCCCCTGCCTGGATCAGTCTGTCCCTGTAACCATGGGAGCTCAGAGGATGCGGGAGCTGGATGCCTTGTGCAGCAAGAAGGGGAGTGAGGGGGTACCCAGCACATATCAGCTGGCTGCAGATGAGCCATCTGCTGCTGATGACTTCCCCAGATTGCTGTGCTGTGGGTCTGAACTTCCAACCCAGAGGTGAAAGGCTCCTTCACTTACTGGGCTATTAATTGTCCAAAGCACCAGTCCAGTTCTTAAGTGGAATTAATGGGAAGCCAGAGCTGGAGCATATAACTGGACGATTCTCACAAAAAAGGGTAATAAACAGTGGGGGAAAGGGCCTGGGAGGGCGTGAGATCTGGACAGTTCATGCACCCAGGCTGTTGTCACAAACTCTGACAAACAGCTGGCCCAGGGCAGAAAGTACCACAGGGCCTCTGTTTTAGTCCAAGATTTTTTGGCTCTTTTCTGAAGAGCAATTTTCAACAGAGGGGAACTCTTCAGTGTTTCAGTTCAGTATTTCCATCCAAAGCCATTGCACAGCCTGGATTGCCTCTGCTCTGAGAAGTCCACCAAGGTAACACAGCAAGGAACTTCACTGTGACATGCTCCAGCACAAGACTTGGGTGTTCATCCTCAGGTTAAAAGCCACATTATTTACAGGAGAAAAGATTCCAGTGCAGCTTCTAGAGTTACCTTTCTACAATTTATACCTCTTTGCCTTCTTCTCTGTGCATAAGTAGGCTCCTTATTTACAGAATATGCAGTGTATGCTCCAAACAGCAGGAGGAGGGGGCTGAGAGAGGGTTTACCAGTGACTCACCCACGCTGCAGATGTTTAATATGACACTGATCTTTCCCATCCAGTGAAATACACTCAACTGAGCAGAAGGTATCTGCTCACTAGGGACACTGCTTGGATGCTGGGCCTGCCAGAGATACATGCACACACCCAAGACGCTGTGACACTCAATGCAACCAAATGCTTTAGAGGTGGGAAGGTGTTTGTTCAAATACTGCAGGATAATGGGGTCTTTTCAGCTCTTTGGCACTGTGGTGGTTATTTTCAGTGGATCTTTTTCTTACATTTCTGTTTAAGCACCAGAAGAAAGCTGTCTGAGTTGGGAAGAAATAGCATGAAGAGCCATTTCACAGAGGACCTGGCTAACCTGGTCAGCCCCGTGTGTTTTGGATGGCTGCTGAGTTTTGACTGTTGTGTTGCAACCCTGTTTTCACTAGACTTGAATGGCCCACTGTGCTCTCCACCAGGACAGCCTTTGGGGGTGGGATTGATGGATACAGGCAGCTCCTGAGAGCTGAAAGTTTTATCCAAAGCTTGTTGACCCAGGGGAAAGATCTGTTTGTTGATCACACTGCCTTCCCTCACACTCAATGTGGACACAACCTCTTGTCCATCTTCACAGCTGATTATTTTTTAACCAGGGGCAGCAGCTAATATTAGTGATATTTTGTGGTGCAGGACGTTCCTGACATGCTGGGAAAACAGGGTTGTTCAACACACAATCCATATAGATTTTTCAGCAGCTTTTCTCAGCATTAGCCAGGCTCATGCATCATTGATTTCTCAAGTGCTCTGGAAAATATAACAGTAACATAACAGGAATAGTTTGTCCATCAGGCTCTCTCAGAGTGGCAGGGCCAGTTTTTTCAGACCATTAGAGCTGGTAGGTGCTGTGGCTGTGTTATAAGACCACAGAAGATTCACATCTCCACCAAAGTGTTTACATCGCTGCTACAGACAGGGCACAGCCATCTGTAGTGTTAGTGCAAGTGCTTTTCCATTCTTTGCATAAATTAGGAGAAACATATTATTTTGTTAACTGCTGTTTGTGTAAGTTTCACAGAGGATCACAGTTAAAAATATTTTTTTAAACATTTTTTTTAATGCATGCGAAGTGAAAAGTAAGGGTTGGAGCAAAAATTCAACCCCAGAGTTATTTTTCAGATTGTGGGGGAAACCACATAATTTTACCAGCAATGAAGAGAATCCCTGGAGTTCATTATAATGGCACTTTCCCATAGCTGGAGTGAAGCTCTATATGTCAGCACTTCTGCTCCTCTGAGGGCTCTACAAATGGTGCCATTGTAAGTGCCAAGACACACACAAAACCAAGATTCGAGGGAAAATGATTCTTAAAGTTGTAATTTTGGAATGAAATGAATACCAAAATGCTGACCCTTTTAATGAAGTTTTCTCCTCGTTGGCATCCAAAAAAGATCTGCCCTGGGTAACATGTAGGTTAGCAAACTGGGATGG
>NW_005054303.1:9032620-9036365 GCF_000277835.1 Geospiza fortis | reverse complement strand
GGTGGAATGCCATTAGCACATGACAGAGCTTGTTTCATTTGTTTATTAGTGGATGTCTCATGTATGTGATAAGACAGGAGGAACATTTCACATCTCTGGCCTTTGTCCAGCAAACCCCTGAAGGACATGCTTCACTTTGAGCATCTTAATCCTTCTTCACTTTAAATGAATGAATCCAGTCATGTGTTTGACACAGTCAGAAAAAAGGGAGAGCATGGAAGTTGGTGTCACAGGCTTGGGGAAATGTGATAGCAACCTGTAGCTGGAAAAGGATGCCCAGTATGCATATATATGCATAAGTTTTATCTGTATCCACCATATGCATAATTAATATTTTGTTTAAACTTACTGGACTATTTTCTCTTTACAACATTCCCCATTTCTGGGATTAAACAATTCTGTGCATCAGAACTGGACATTTCATGGTTTATTTCTCCCCACTTGCTTAAACAAGAAAAAGATAAGCACAGAAAATTTCTGCTTAAAGGTTTTGGAAACTCCATTTATTCATTCTGTCATTTGAACTCATCAGGTAGGAGATATGACACAAATGTTGTTTATGGTTTGCATGATATGCACTTCTCGTAACTGGTTCCTCATCTCTCTGCACTGCAGTAATCAAGGTGAAGAAAGTTTTAACAGGTTGGACCCAGCTCCACCTGGTTTGAGAACCACCACAGTTCTTTCTTGGTCCAGTTATTGTGACTGATAAGTCTGGGGGCAGACATTTGGATTTGGAGATAGCTGGCATGTTTTCCAGCTCCACAGTCATCCTCTCAATCTGTTTGCATTGTTGTTACCTGCTAAGCTTCCTCCCCAGCTTTGCTGGACCCCATCCACAGCACAGTGAGGAACAAGCAGGTGATGCTGAGCTATGCCAACCTCCACCTCCTGAGGTGGTCACAAAATGCAGGGGAAATGTTACCAGAATTAGCTTATTCAAGATCATATGCTAGAGGTTGGATAGCTGGTCTGGGTTCCACCCATTTGTGCTGCTAAGAAGGCACAGAGAACAAACAAAGCTGCCCAAATGAAGCTGTCAGAAACTCCCCACAACAACAGGAGCTTTCTTAGGTGACAACAAGCTGGCACAGGCACCTTTCTGCCAGCCTATAAAATTCAGTATAATGAGGGAGCCAGGGAGAGGATGAGGCTGGCTGTGTGGCACACTGGCACATCCTTGGCAGCAGCAGCAGTTGGAGGCAGGAAAATGAATACATTGTCCCATTAGAGGCACTTGACTTGCTGGCTGGTGTCCCTGTGGAGCCTTTTGTGGACACAGCAGAGTGCAGACATCCAGGGCAGCATCCAGCCCTGCTCTAAATCACTTTCTGACAGGACACTGCTGTTCCCCAGACTAACAGGTGATGAAAGCAGGCTGGTGTGAATCCCCCTGCTTACAGCCCCCTGGATCCATTCAAGGTTTTGCAGATTTGTGTTGTGCCTGTTCACCCTGCACTCTGCTGAGCTAAGAGGGATCTCAAAGCAAACCAAACCCAAACCCTTTTATTTAGACGACCCTGCCTGCATAAAAACAAACATCTCCCCATCTCAGGTGCAGCAAAGCCTTCTTTTTTCCCTCATTTCCAGGATCTGTTTAACCAAGTACTGCTGCCTGCTCTCCTCCTCTCCCTCTCTTGAGCAGCTGCCAAGGGCATTTGCAATGCAGCTTGGCCCTTAAAGTTTTGCCCTAAGCAAGCAGCCAGGACTCCAGCCGCCTGACTCCACTGCAGCTGGATGCTCACAGAGAGCTTCAGATTCCCAACTCGAGATAAGCCAAGATAGCAAGGCTGAAAATACATTCAAACTGAGGCTTGTATCTGGGTCACAGAGCTGCCAAAACCACCCCCGTTCTGTTGAAACAGCTATTGAATTTGCTTCTAGAAAGAAAAAGACAGTAACATGCCAAGTGACACTAATTGTTAGGCAGCACTGAGCAAGCATAATGCGCTCCTACAAATTATCTGGGAACATTTTTTTTTCCTTTTTATTTGTAATGCGTTTTGAGGGAGGAACAGGGAAGTTGATCAAGGTGAATGCGTAACTCATGGAAATCTGTGGAAAGGCATAGTTCTTCCAGAGGTACACTTTTAGTAGAAAAATGTTACCTGTGGGTTAGGTAATTGTTGGGGAAATGTTAAAAAGTTCTTCCAGATTCGAGGACAGCAAAATCTGTGCAAACCACCAAACCTGTCATCAGCTTCTATGCCAATGCTACAGGGAGAAGGCTGGCTTTCCTTGGCACTATTTTCAGCACTGATTGGGAAGGTGGAGATGGCACTGGGAGAAAGCCAGCCCCTGCTTTGGAAATGGTGATAAACTACAGAGAATTCAACAGTTCCAGTTCTTTCCTTTCCTTAAGCTATACACACAAGCTTATTTTCGTCATCATGAGTTTAGAAAAGAGACACAAACCTGTCAAAAAAAAAATCCAACAAAAAGGTCAAATTTGCTCTGCATTGAGTTGGCATGGTGGATTTGTGAAAGACAATTTAAAACACATCTTACTACTGACAATGCCCAGCAGAAAAATCCTATTGGATGAATTACATACTCTTAACAATTTCAGACTAGCAAGTTGAGGGCAAGTAGGTTTTGTTTCTGTTTCCTTTATCAAGTCTTGATACAAAGCAATTCACACCTGCATCTGTTCCTCTTCTCAAATTAAGCAGTATATTCAGCCAGAAGGAATTCAGATGACTATTCAGGGACAAAAGAGCTGTTCAGCTTAAATAAAGGTGGCAGAACTTGGTGATTAATTTGTCTCCTTTGTTTCTCTAGTTGGAGAAGAAAGAGAAAAAGACAGCAAAGAAGTAATTATACTTAACTGCACCAAGAGAGTTTTGCAGTCCTGAATTCATGAATGTTTTCAAGTTGATGGAAGATAACCAGTTATGAGACACTTCCAAAATACAGGGCAGAACTATGTGAAGGCAGGAGCACATGAAAACAGCAGCCAAGGAGTGGTGCTTTCAGCTTGTTTGTGTTCAGCTCATGGGTGCTTTTTGTTCTTTTTTTAGAGAGCTGTATATGAAAATTGCAGAGGTTTTGGGACATGGCATATAGAGAGAGGCTGTCATGCACCTGCCCTGGCTGCTGGGTAATACAGATGTGCTGCAGATATGTGTGATTGCACTGATGTTTGGGTTTTACTTCTACCATTGACTCTTTTACAGGCAAAAGGTCTTTGGAGAAAGCAAATACCTGATTTTGAAACCTGTGGCTGAACACGCCCAGCTGCTGTTCCAGATCCAGCAGAGTCAGTGGGAGACTGACTGTGGCAAGGCTGTAATTTCATCTTGGGGAGGAATGTGGACATTTCACTTTATCTATTTTGCCTTTTCATTAGACGAGCCTTGTTTAAAGATCAGAATGTGCACAAGTCTCTGAAGCAGGAGGAATGTGGACATTTCACTTTATCCATTTTGCCTTTTCATTAGATGAGCCTTGATGATCAGAATGTGCACAAGTCTCTGAAGTTTCCCCTTAACCCCTTAATGGGAAACAGGCTTCCAGATGAAATATTAGATGTGAAATTATTTGGGATCTCCAGTGTTCCCTGATCATTGCTGGATCTGGTATGAGCAGCTGGAGGCTGCTTCTGGAGGAGCAATGGCAGCAGAGCAGCCTCACTGCTCAACAAGCACTGACACCATTTAGAGCAAGAGTTCTCTACCTCAAATCCAACTGCTCTCATGCCTAAAGCTCACGCTGATTTTCAGTGCTTTAACTAGGGAGGAAATGT
>NW_005054303.1:9010318-9032610 GCF_000277835.1 Geospiza fortis | reverse complement strand
CCAGGTGGGAAAGAGGAGGAAATAAAGAGAAAAAGAAATAGCAGTGGCACAGCCTCGAATCTTTTACAGTAAAATGCAGATGTAAATAGGAAAAGGTAAAGTCCAACTTCTGCAGTGGAGCCCCATTCAAAATACAGGAAATATTCTTGATCTGGACATCTGGATCCAGAGCACACTGAAAGGAAACACGAAACTGAACCAATGAGCCGTATGAATTTTAGCCCTTGTAAAATTCACTACAGTAATTTCCCATCTTTAAAGGTGATGGTGGCTTAGTTTTCCAATTTGGATTTGGAGAAAAACAGAACACTAAATGTCATTATCAGAGCTGGGTGACACTTGACAAGAGCATAAAATGATTTTATTCCTGGGTAACTCCGACAAATTGTTTGGCCTGGGCAATTTAACAAGGCCATAAGAGATTGGAATCACTACAGAATGATTTCATGGCCAGTAGGCTGGAGGCAGCTCTGTTTATTTCTGTCTAAGCTGTGGGTCATTAAGGATGTATGACAAAATACGTTCCAGGACTGAGGATTTGAGAACCCTTAAGATGAAATGGTAGCAGCTGCTCATATCACAGACAAGGAAGAAGATCCTTTTTCCAGCAAACTAGAGAAGAATGTTACCAAAAGATGTATTTTCCCTGCATTTTAAAAGTGTTGTGTACATTTCTGCATTGTTGCCAGCCTTGGCTGAGATTTAAATTTGCACTGCATGCTTTTACAGAGATATTCTTTGGTTTGCAATAATGCCTTCTAAAAGCTTTTCTGAATCGTGCTTTCAGTAGGACTAACAGAAACACCTTTAAAGAGCAATAGTCACTTGGAAGTGACATTTCTAAGGAATGTTTTCCCTTTCTTTGCCTTGAGCTGTTCAACCAGCAATAGCTGCAACTGTGAGGAGCAATAGAGCCTCAGGGGACCATATGCTGCTGCTAACAGGCATTTTCTGTATGCAAATTTAGGAGTTCGTCACAAAAGAGGTCTCAGATCTGTTACTTATTGCTTCTCATCACTTGGATCCTCTGGAGCAGGTGCCCAATACAGTATCTATACATCATCCACAGAAGCCTGCTGCCATTCAAGCAAAGCAATGTTTATTTTTGCTTGATTTTGCTTTGTCTTTTCACACATCTTGTCCTCTTTTATCCTGATTTTGCTAACAGTTTCTTCAATTAATAAATATTTTTCTGTTGCTACAGCAAATACTTCCTCAAGCATGTGTGAAGTCGAGCATGTAGGAATATTTTGCTGAATCAGGAATTCTTTGCACAGTAATATGCCATAGTCTGTGTACAGACAGAAGGCTTGGGTGGGGAACACTCCTGGATGCTGCTATGGGAAAACTGCAAAAAGTTGACCTTTTATTTTGGGGCAAAAAGCTTCTTCTTTAATGTAGTTACTACATTTCTAACAACTAAAAGTTGCCATGACAAAAGTCAGCATGGAAGTTGAATTGTAATGAGAGCTTACCAGTCCTTCCTAGTTAGTAGAATGGCTGAAAACAAAGCTTATAGTGCTGAGGATGTCAGTCTTGTCCAGACTGAGAGTGCAGAACAACAAAAAAAAATCCTTATGAGGGTTGAGATCAAAGCAAAGATGGAGTGAATGGTGATTCTCAGAAAGATTCAGTTTGAGGGAGAAGAACCTTTCCCTTGACAAGGGTTGAAAAGGATTGTGCCATTTGTCTGTCCAATAAAATAAAATAATATTTTTTTAAAACAACAACAACAAACCACCTACAAACCAACAACACGTGCTACTTGGTAATAACATGAAAATAGGAACTACTACCATCAAGCTGGTATGATATCTCTGCCTGCCTTCCAACTCACTCTGCTGGCTGCAGGTCATGTGTAGGTTGCCTTACACCAATTTAGGAGCAGTGACAAACACTTAAGGTGCTCCAAATGCAATGCTGTAGCCATTTAAGTAGATGTATGGTAGGGATAAGCAATAGCATATGCTACATGAGTAAGGAGACAGCTTCAGTTTTGCAAATGGGTCTCACAAGGACCTTTTTGGAATGGTTAAGTCCATCCTGTTTTCCACATTTCACAAAGTTGAAAAATTTATAAGGGGCAGAAAAGATCTCCAGGATTACTTAAAAGTTAGAAATATCTCCCAGTGTAATACATCTCACTCATCCAAGAGCCTCAAGATATATTTAATTAACCTCAGTCTGAAGTTAAACTTTTCTTGATCATCCTTTGCAAGGGTCTGCCCAAGGAAGTGTCAGACAGCCTTTGGGAGCTCATGTTGGGAGCCAGTTCTCAGAAAATGAAGCTGGACCAGGTCACTCCTAATGAGACATAAAACCTGTCAGGCTAATTAACTGCTTAAATAACATATCTTGGGATATCATAGATCTTCATGTATTTGATATATTGAAGGCTAAAGTGTAAGTCTTTCAAACATGTAACACAAATAACAGCGATGAACTTCCAAGAGAGGGATTTTGAGATTGGTTCTTTCACCTCTCTTTGGAAGGTGGTCAATTTAGATCATCAAAATGGTTTCTATGGCTACAAAAAATGCAGCTCTCATCAGTTTTCTCCATCAGGAGTGTGGGCAAGTGGAAGATCTAGGGTGGGTTTTGTGCAAAGCTTAGTGACCTTACCACATCTCCATGAAATGAGAGTATCTTAGCTGCACTGCTGTGTCAGGCACATCTTTACTAAAAAAATGCCTTCTTATGATCAGCTCTGCTCCCTCTTCCTGTGTGACATAAAATAATGCCTCCTACTCCATTAGCTGCTCTCCTTGGGAAGATTCTGCAAGATCCCACAGGAAAATTGAAAGCATCTCCATTACACTGTGGTTTTCTGCACAGGAGGCTCAGATGTTTGCTGCTGACATTTCAAATGCTATGTAAAACCAGGGCAATAGAGTGTGGTCTTTTCATTCACAGCCTTTAGCTTGAGAGGGGTCACTTTGTTATGGGTATGGAGCCCATGTATTGTTCTGTACAGGTGGATCTTTGGCAGAAATAGAAGCTCCACTTTGACAGAAAGGTACTCACCATGTGCTTAACACCCCAAGTATCAAATACAATTTCTCATCAGAAGTCTTGGCACTTACCTCAGGATTTGAATTATCACTTGGAAAACCAATGGCCTCATGAGTGCTCTCTGTAAGTTAGGAATCTTCAGGAAGTATGGAATCCATTCTTCCTTTTTTTTTAATCCTGGAGCAGTGGGGACTCTTTTACATATTTTGCTTTTTCAAAAACTCTTCATTTTTTTCCTTATTTATCTCTATGAGCTCTTCCGTATCTTCTTTAACAACTCTTAATTTCCCATTTCTCCCAGGTTTCAATTTTTTTGCTTAAACATTTTCCAGCATAAAGTACCTTATTTTTTGCCTTAAGTCATCTCTGAGTGCTTTAATTTCTTTACCTATTCTCACAGCAAGTACAAAATTCACCCCTTTAGAAGAAGAGAAATGGAGCCCATAGAGATTAAATTATTAGCCCCAGTACATCTGTCACACAGCAGAAAAATGAGATCAGGGCTTCTAAATCCAAGATTAGGCCCTCACCACTTGAACAAACCACACCAGACAATTAAGGTCCCACATAGTACTGGTATGGCATACGGCCTTGCCAGATGTTCAGCAAGAATCTTGCAGCGGGAGCCATATCTTGGGGTTTTAAAGATGCATTTTCTGAGCTGGCATTCCCCAGGGGTGCAGGCATTTCAGGGCTTCCTGGTTATTTTTGCCTTTCTTCATGTATTGCTGTCCAGGTTGCTTTACACTGTGAGTTCACAGGGCTTCCAAAGCTGGCACAAAAGGCTTGCATCTGGCCCAAAAAGAATAAAATGAAGCCATTTTATACCAGGGGGAAAAAAGCAAAATAATGAAATAAGGCCATTTTATTTCTCTATGCAAAAATAGGCAACAGAAAAGCAAAGTGCGTGTCCAAGCTCTCCAAGTGAGAAGACAATGACTAGAATTATAAAAGGAATTATCAGCAACAGCACACACCGAGAAGCTCCCAAACCATCAGCTACGTGGTCTGACTCCAGATCAAAGACATTGATATTCAAACACAGGAGAGACTCCCATTTAGATTCAACAGGGATGACACTTAGCAGCCCTTCTGCTGATGCTCTCAAAGGAGTGTTAGTTGAGATAAAAGAGTTCTACTGTGGGACTTAAACAGCAGCTATTACTGTAAGTAGAGAGCAGCCCGGGGCAGATAACAAAGGGCTGAAGAGAGGATGGACTGGTTGAGGCTGAGAAAAAGAAATATCTGCAACATGAAAAGAGACCTAAGTTTTCCTTTTGATCTTCCTTAGTAACCTTCAGTGTAATTTTGTCTGTTTATATACTCCAGCGACTTCCACTGCTGCAATGCCTACAAGGCTGGCTGGTTTTCAGACGTCCACTCTCAAAGTGCTGTTTTGAAGGAGGGGAGGAGAAGCCCCACAGTTAAAAAACAGCACTGGAAATGAACAGGAAAGGTGATGCCATTTCCCTTAGAAAACACGGAGATGCTCAAGTCACACAGGTTCGTGTGACAGCGCCTGGCAATAAAAGGAAGAGTGGTTTGTAGGGGACACTCAAGAGGTAGGATTTACCCAGAAAGTCTGATCAGCACAGAGAGAGGGTGACGAATGGCGAGCACAGATATGGAATATGCAAACTTGAGAAATATATGCATGCTACACATGGTTGTGTTAAGATCTTGTTTCACATGCTCTTGGTTCATACAGATCCCTTAATACTGTAAACCTCCTTTCAGACCCTAAAATCGTTAGACATAAAGCTGCTTCTTAGCTGTTGAAGATATAAACTCCAAAGTGACCTGAACAAAGTAGAAAGCTTCATGGGTTCACATATTCTGGCACAGAGAGCCATGTGCTGGCCCTTCAGTCAGTAGCTTCTCCTCAAGCAAATCCGCTGTGCAGAGCAAGGAGGATTAAACACAGTTCTGCATCTTTTCGGGAGAAATTATCTGTCACCCTAATCCCTGCAGCTCTGTTTATCTCTGATCAGAAAGGAGAGTGCCAAATTGGCATAATGATTCAGTACCAAAAAAAGAGCGTGCCTATAAGCACAGATCATGATTTGCATACTTATTAGTCTTGACTGCCAGGGAACATTCTGGTTCCTTTGTAAGCACAGAAACAGTAAAAATATGCTAATAGCAGCATATCAAATTTGGGCTTTAGCCAATCTGTCAATATTGAAATTACTTGCCTGTAGTAGAGTGGGTAAACAACTCGTTGTATAGGATGATCCGAGGCATGATTTGAACTTGTTGAAATTTAGTCATTTTGTGCCTGAAAAACTCACAGATCAGCAAGTGAAACATAAGCATACATGCAAGACAGATGTCACACTGACTTTCTATTCTCTTATCTCTTTGCTGCCTTCTTTTCTGCTTTGGGAAGTGGCTCATTCAAGAGTCTGGGGGTGGGGTGGTTTCCAGAGACAATTACTTAAATCACTGCCAGTGTATGTCCTCCATACAGACCCCATTTCTTTTCCTCCATGTGCAATAAAGACAAAATGTCTCTTGACATAAACTTGATATAAACCCAAGTCATTCTTTTCTTACCACAGACAAATAAAGCTTTTCCCACAGCAATGATCACCAAAATTCATCAAAAGTTAATGATCTTCCTTAACTCTCCAGAGCTCTCCTATCTCTAAAATCAGCAGAAAAAAAGGAACTACAAGGTTACCATGTGCTATCTTAGCCTTATCCTCTGTTTTTTCTTTGTTTTTTTGTTTTTTTTTTTTTTTATGGAGCAAGATGTTCCTTTTCTTCATCTCTGCTATTTATTCTTTTGTTCCATTTTTTTTCAATTATCTGGCATAGTCTGTGCTAATTGTCCACAGTTGGTTTCCCTTTCTTTGAGGGCCATTCCAGATAGAAGGAAGAAAGATGATGGTGTAGTTAATGAAATATTTTTGGCCTGACTCTCTTTATTCTCAAAGAATGGGACTGAAAGTTCTGTTTCTCCAAGCAGAGCTAAAAATAAAACCAGAAAAACAATAACAATAAAAAATACTCAGAAAGACTGCATGATGTTCCAAGACTCCATGAAGATCTTTAGCATACCTTTACGTCCACTTCTCCTCTAACCCTTATGAGACAGACCAAAATCTCTCAGTCCCAGCTCTGCAAACCAGGAAAGCCCTGAATTAGAGGCACCTCTCCATGGAGCCAAGCCACTTGGGCAGCACCTTGCACTCATTCCAGCTCCATTCACTCCACAGAACAGCATCATTGATCATTCAGTGACCCAGAGATGAGGGTGCCACTGACCTGAAAATAAACTTTTCCAAGCTCTTGGTCTGCTGAATAGCCACATCTGGGTCCTACATGCAAAACCAAGGAGGGGAACCACAGGAAGGGATAAGCAGGATGCCTTAAGTGGAGAAGATGGTTGGCAGGTGGAAAGCATTTCCCTTCACAGTGTAACTGAAAAGTCAGGGACACAAAGAAGCATCTGGAAGGGGAAAGGAAGGTCAGTGTTGAGAGAACAACATCTCAGCAATCCTATCCATGATCTAAGGAGCTGCACACATCCACATCCAGACACAGAAACATATGTCACCTTCTTTGCAAAGAGAAATGTGTGTTTGCCAGAGACAGGAATCATTCAGGTGACAAAGAGGAGCACATCATGCAAGGAGTCCCAGTTTTAATTATGAGATCCACAGTATTTAATGCCAACACCTCAACATCTGGGATCCCAGTCACTGACTGAAAAATCTCACAGCTAAAGACAGTGTTTCCAGCCTTAGTAGCTGAAAATAGAAGCATGGAAATGTGTCCTCTCAAAACCTGAAAATAATTAAATAATCCAGCTTCAAATCCCATGTAAAACCTGTTGTCTGGGGCCCCCCATATGTTGTGTTCTGAATGAGCCCAGTTTTAAAGACCATCAACAAGTTTTGCAACTTATATTTGTGCATAATCCCAATTTATTTATATGCCAGAGGGATTGTTCTCTTTGCTTCTTCCCAGGGGATGATTCTAAGTTTCACAGCCAAGGATGAAAAGTAAATTAACAGGATATTCTATGATTTGCCACAAAAAAGGCAGTGTGCTGATATCTGAAGCACAGCAGGCCCTCCTTGCTCTTCACAGAGATAACTAGGTGGGGTATCTCACATAGCACAGGGTGGTAATTGTAGAGAAAAGTTAACTTGCTAATAGCAATCACTTTATCTTGTTTGTCAGTGATTAGTTATGTAAATTTGTTCTCCCCTTCAATTCCACACCAGTGCATCAAGGTGACATGCCACATGTGCATAATTACTGCCAGTGTTATTTCCAGACCTTGATCTACAAAATGCAAAGTGCCACTTATTAGGAAGTCCACACAATCAAAGAGGCTTCTTTCATTTCTCTACACATGTTTGCTGTTCTCTTTTGATAGGCACAGCATGGAAGAAGCCAGTGGGAAGCAAACGCAGCATTCACAACGTGGCTTCTCCTTTGTTAATTAACTAAGTCAGGTGCATAATATTGCCTGTGTAACTCCTTGAGAGTCCAGGACATTACTGCTCTTGCAACACAGGGAAATGCTGCTTTATCCAAGTCTGTAAGACAATAAACATTAAAAAAAGGGATGATAAAAAATTTCTATTTATTTGTTTATTGCTTACACAGCTCCACAGCACTTCACAGGCAAATGATATGAGACTCTCAACATCCAAGGAATTCATAATGTCCACAGGCCAGATTCAAGCTGTGTCACTCTTTACTCCCTGTGTCACCCCTCTGAGTTTGGGTGGATTCAACAGTAACAGAAGTAACAGCATCAGGATCTGGCTTTAATTAAAGAAAACTTTAGAGTCTAATAACCAGAACTAAATAAAAGTGCTGTTGCCTCAGCCCTAACTCATTTAAACAGGAATGAAAAAAAAAAATAAAAAAAGCAAAACCACTAAAGAGCTTTCAGCTGCAGCCATGTTTTAGTGCTTGATATGCAGACTTGTCATGGCTGGGACTGACTTGCAGAGTCAGACAGTCAGTTCGGTGCCCACCATGTCTAGCTGTAATAAAACTGAGCTGCTAATGACTTAAAAGCTCCAATTAGCATATATTGCTGAAGAAATGAATGCCATTTGCTGATACTCAGTAACAGGAGTGAGAATCCCATCCAGTTCACAGAAAGAGATGGATTTCATCCCAAACCATTCTTGTGTTTGCTCTCCAGACCTTTGTCTCACTATGTACCAGCAGCTCCCAGTTCCAGGGCCCAGAGACAAGGCAATAACCATCCCTGCTCTTCCCAGTTCCAACAACCCAGCACAGGGACCATGCCTGACCTTGTGCAACAAGGTTTGCCATGGGAACACAGCCTCCATGGCAAGCAGTGGGATGAGGTGCTGCAGACCAGCAGCAGCTGCTGCTGTGTTATGCAAGGACCCAAATTCCAGCTGGGATCTGCTTGTACAAGTCAAGCAGGAGAAGGCAGCTGAACCCACAGGGCTGTGATTGCCTTGATTGGACCAAGTTCAACTGCACATCTGTTTCAAGCCAGAAAGAACTTCTCTGGAAAAGTTGCCCAGCACCAGGATTGTTTGTTGCAGCAGTTTACCTCAGTGGTACATGTGCTGCTGGGGAAATCCATTCTAATTTGATTTTAAAAATGGGGTGTGCAGAGAAGATCAGAGATGAGCACCACACCACACTGCACTGTTACAAAGGAAGAAAAATTAGTGTGATGACAATAATATTGCATTAGTCTAAGCACAAATGCAGCCTCACAGACAAAGTGACCTTACTTGAAAAAGGGCTAAGTACAAAGACAGGGCAGAGCCAGGGGAAGGGCGGATAGACTTCTTTAAGAAAACACAGGGTGTGCTGTTTCCTGGACCAGGTAGTCCAGGGCATGTTTGAGTCTCTTCATGCTTTTATTTACCAGAAAAAAAACCCAAAAACCCACCAAAAAACCAACTTCGACCACCCCCCCCCCCCCCCCGCAAAAAAAACCAACCAACCACACAAACAAAAAAAACCCCACACAAACAAACACACACACACCAAAAAAAAACCCAAACAAACAAACAAACAAACAAAAACCCAAAAAAACCCAACCAAAACCCACTGAAGACGAAGGAAAGTGCTATTTATTAAAAGAGGCAAATGAGGCATGGTGCAGCTGACTGACCCCCCATCACTGATATCACCTGCCTAGGAAGGATCCAGAGGTAAGATATTAAAGTGTTTTGCTAAAAAAACCACACAGAGCCATGTGGCTTCCAGCTGCTCAGTAAAGTTCCCAGTTTGGTGCTGGGAGGGACGACAGGCTGGTACCTAGTGAAATTAATGCTTCATTATAACAATGAAAACAATACAGCTTCCTTTCCAATAGGAGGGGACCCTCTTGTGTCCAGTTTCACAACTTCTGGCTAGTTAATCTCTGTTGGACACTCTGAGCTTTGTGATCCTTACTGTAAATACAAAGCTGTTCCCACAGTGTGCCCCTTTCTCTGGTAAGGGTAGGAAGAAAATAATTTCTCCTTCCCAAGCAGTCCCAGAGTGTTTGCTCTATTCTGGGCCAAAGCAAGAGGCTGCTGCCCTCCCAGCCCAGCCAGGCAGTGCTCAGCAGTGCCTGGCCACATGTCCTCCTCTCAGATGCTATTTTGGGGCCTGCCATAACAGCTGGCTTTACCCACTCCTCAGGCTCTGTGGTCAGCCTGGTGCTGAGGGGGTTTGTCAGCCCTAAAGGATCAAGCTGTTCCCTATTTCCTCTGGAGCTGGAAGCAAAGGACAGATAATCTGGCCCAGCCTGTGTGATGCAACTTTTAAATGTGTAGGAACCTCACACACCCCAAATTTTTCATGGTCTGTGGTGAGGCCTGGTTCTGCTCTCAGGCAAACCTGTTGTTCCTTTGAGCCAATGAACTGGCTCCAGATTCACACTGGCATGAGATGCTTCTGGGTTAAAAAAAAGGGAAAACACTGCAAGGTGCACCACAAAACAATTTAGTCTGAGCATCTCTGTGAAAAGAAATCCCATGCCCAGGCAAGATCCAGTAATTCTGGGGCAAAGCACTTGGCTCCCCATAAATCTGCCCAGCTGGGCAGATACAGAATCTTGAGCAGTGTGTGACCATCAGTGGAGAAAACAGCCCCCTCTCATATCCTCTTTAGCTGCTCTGGCAGCATCCCCCCTGTCTGGAGCTGTGAGCTGGAGGAGAAGGAGGCTGTGCCTGTCAGGAGCTGCAG
This sequence comes from Geospiza fortis, assembly GCF_000277835.1. NCBI lineage: Eukaryota > Metazoa > Chordata > Aves > Passeriformes > Thraupidae > Geospiza > Geospiza fortis. The sequence goes on along the minus strand of NW_005054303.1, from coordinate 9,022,407 downwards.
GGCTGGGGGAGTGCAGGGCAGCAGGGCAGGGACTGTGTGGGCAGCTCTTGACCCCGTGCTCTGCCTCTCTTTTCCAGATCAGGGAGCTGGGGAATGGAGGGCAAGCAGCAAATGGGACTGAGGCAAAGGCTTCAGCAAAGGAGCTGCCCTCCTCTTACAGACCAATTCAATCAGAAACACTTAATGGAGACTCATTGCATAGCTCCCACTCAGCCAGGCTGGACTAAAGGACATGCAGGACTCGCTGCCACATTACAAGTCTGGGGTTTTCACCCTGGTCCCCTGAGATGTCCAGGCAAAAGCACGAAATAAAAAAAAAAAAAAGAGGTCAGGTTTATAACTCATCTGGAGAGATGGCAAACCTTTGCTCTGACCTGGCACCCTTCTAACCCCAATTCTACTCTGTCCTTAATAGCAGAACTAATTGGACTATCAGGAGGTGATCAGAGTCCTGATGGATAAAGCAGCAAAAACATCCCTGCTTTTAGATGCTAACTTCTCCTGCCCCTGTGTGCATCAGCAGAGAAATACATACATGTTTGCAAGCCTTGGAGAGTGTATGCTTTTCCCTGTTTAAAGCCCTACAGAAATACTCCAGTCAAGAAGAGGATGCCTTGGAGAAACAGGAGAAATGAGTTATTTTGGCCTTTTGAATATATTTTTGTGTGTTTCCTAAAAGATATTATTAGGCCTTAATATTTAAAAATAAAAAAGCACAACAAAAACAAAACCAAAAGAACAAAACAAACACTAAACAGCTGAAAGTGGTTTGATAGCAAGCAAAGGCAAGCAAGAGCTGAGGAAACTGTCTTGTCCAAACTTTTTTCACCCTTTTCCAGACAAATGGCTTCCTTGTACTCAGCACAGTGCTTGCAGACAAAGTTGCAGTATTATTAGTAAGGTTTATTATAGCATCTTGCCTTGAATGGCAGCAGCAGAGGAATCCCCACTGGGTGACCCGGGGTGCAGATGAGTGTAGGAGCTGTGTGATTCATTGTACACAGCTCAGTGTGAAATAATCACAGCAAACTGTTTGGCTGGGCAAGAACTGGGCCTCTTTCTGTCTTAGGGCAGCTAAAACAGAAAGCCTCTGATCTACATGGCATTTCCCAGGGTTGAATTATGCTTCATGACCCTGTTTCCCAAACACATTTTTACCTTTTAGAAGAGTGTGTACAGTGAGACTGCCTAACACCCCAACCTTTAAACTGAAGTGCTTAAAAGGGATGATGGATCAGGTAGAGCTATTTCTGTTCCTCAGCTATGCAATCAAGTACTTCTAGGACACGAAGTACATGGAATAATGGAACCACAGAATGGTTTGAGTTGGAAGGGGCCTTTAAGGTCATCTCATTGCACCCCCTGCCATGGGCAGGGACACCTCCCACCAGACCACTTTGCTCAAAGCCCCATCCAGCCTGGCTTTGAACACTCCCAGAGACAGAGCAGCCACAGCTTCTCTGGGCAACATCTAGAGCATTCATTCATGTGAATGAATTTTCAAATAATTTTCTGAGAATATTAAAATGTTTCCCTTTGTTGTGTCTTCAGAAGTTATTTCAAACTGGGTTGACTGTACTTCTCTGACAGAGCTTGCATCAAATCTGCTGCATTCACTCAGAGCTAAACTCAGTCATTTCATTGCTTAAAAAGTCAGTGATTATTTGATTACTAAGTAGATGTATCAGTGAACTTTGACTGTTATCACTTCAGTTTAAAAACAGAAGGCCCAGGTAAGGGATAGACAGCAATCTGACCAGTCTTGTTAAGGCTGAGGTGCCTCTGAGTATGCCATAAGAATGAGCTTTAAGCACCTCTGAAATCTTAGTGTCAAACCCAACAGCGCTTGGTTTTAATACAGCAGGTACTTCCAGAGAACAGCAGCAGGAAGGGAGGTTCTGCCCTTCCTCCTGACCACACTGTATTCAAGATGCATGGAGCAGACTCTTGCTGTCTCTGTGAGACACCAGCAGGAACGATGCCGCACCCACCACATTCCTTTCCATCATGGAGAAATGGATGCCCAAGTTGCCTATAATTTCCATGTAGGCAGTTCAGTCATTGCAGCAGTTGTTTTCCTCTTCTATCAGGTAAGAACACATAAAATTAGTTATATTTCCTCATACTGAAAATCATTCAAGAATGAGACCAAAGCAAGAATGACATCCTGATGACAGAGGAGAACATCCAGAGAGTCCTTTCCTTTTCTCTGTGACCTCCCTGTCTGCTGTACTGCAAATACTTGTCTCAGGTTGAAGTGCTCCATTTCCTTCCTAAAATCTCTTTCTTGTGCTAGTAATCAGGGCAATATAAAATGTTCCTTTTAGACCATCTGGAAGCCACAGGAAACATCAATTAACTGCATATATTTGAATCATAAGTACATTAGGCTAGAAATTTCTACATATTCTAAAAATGAAATCCTATAAAGATTTTAAGCTGTGCAATATTTAATTAAGTGGTGGCCCCAGAGTGTGCAGAGCAGAATCATGTCCCTGGGCCATGGAGCAGGGTTTGCCACAAACCCACACAAGCCAGTCCCCATCAGCAGTGCAGCTATAAAGTTTCTTTCACATAGTGAGCTCCCTGTCTAGCTGGTGCAGCCACATCACAAGCATTTCATTTATAGCCTCTTTTGAAATGCAGAGGATTTTTTTGGGTGGCTCCAGCTGAGCTGCTGAAAAATAAAGGAAGTGTGCTCCCTACTGTCTGGAAAAGCTCTCAGTGGAGCCTGCCAGTTTGATTCAAGCACACTGGTCTAAAATAGCAGCAACGGTTTAAAATGTAAGCCAAGCCCTTTCTGTGTGTGCCTGCAACCCATGAGGATGTCTGTGTGCATCAGAGCCCTGCTCTCATTTGCAGCCAGCCCAGCCAGCAGCCAGCAGCAGCCCTTGGGTGGCCTCATGTTGCAGTGGGAAGGTGAAGAAGAAGGAAGTGTGCCATTCCCACCCTTCCTGTGGGGAGCATTGGCTTCAGCTTTGCTCAGTGACCTCGAGCAAGTCACCCCACCTCGCTATGCCCTTCCCTGTGGCCAAAGCAGGGTTTGAAGGCTGTCGGTTGAGCACAGTTCCATGATCACTCCTGGAGCTCTGTCTGTGAGCTGGCTGCTCTAAGAGCAAAGAGGTTTCTCTGCCAGCAAGGGCAGCACAGGAGCCAGCACGCAGGAGTTACTGGTTGCAGCATTCCCTGGCTCTCTGGAGAGCAGGAGGGAGCTGCAAGGAAGGGCTGACCACTCCACCACCACTTCCCTGGCAAAGCCTTCAGAGTTCTGCTCTGTGCAACAAAATGGATAATGAACAGACACTAAAATGGAGGCTGGATTTGCTGTGTTGTGCCCAATTCACCTTACATTGCCCTGTTCAAAAGCAGGGTGAAAAGTCACCTCTGTTTGGGTTTAATTTGGGAGCAAGCCATGAGAAACTCTTAAATACTGTTATGGAAAGGTTATGGTGGAGAAGGAGTTGGCTAAGGGGATGTGGCAGTGGCTGATGTTAAGGTGAGAAATATGTCAGAGAACAGCTGTTAGTTGAGATCAACAGAGGGGATAATGAGTAATATTTGCATTAGAGACCTGAAATAAATATTAAGGGCATTATTAATGGCATCTTTTGATGACAGAAAGGTATGAGCCATCATCCATGGAGAAAAGAATTAGGGATGCAGTATGAGAAAAACTGAGTGAGTTTAAAGAACTGGAGTATTAATAAAAACACTATGAAATTCACAGTACATAATTCACAGTACAATGTTCAGGGTCTTGCAATGAGGAGCTGATGACAAAACCTTTTCTATAAGCTGTGAACTCATCTGCTAGAGTTGAGTGAAGCAGATAAAGACCTGTGCATATGAGGTTATTATGGGATGATTACATGCTGCCAATGTGATGTAGCTGTGTAAAAAGAAAACGTGGTCTTAAGCGGTGTCAGGAGAGGCACTGCCTGTTGTACAAACTGACAGTAAAACGTCACCCCCGTGGTATGCGACAGACCCTGATGAAGACAGATGAACGCAAAAGAAAAAGGAAAGAGGAAAAGAGGCAGCGATCGCGGGAGAGGAAAGTGCGCTCCAAGGGGAGGCTCCAGCATTTCCCTAGCACAGCCATGTGCAATGACGGGAACGCGGCTCTATCTGTACATAACCCGTGCCAGCGACGGACGGGACCTGTTTATGTCCTCTCCCAGGGCTGTTCCCAGAGAGAACGGGTGCAAAACCCGCAGTGAAGTGAAGCTGAAGTCAGGGGTCAGAGCTCTGGGAAGGAGCGGCGCCGCAGATGCAGCAGGAGGGGACAGGCGATGCTGCAGTGCCATCCTCTGTCCCTTCGGAGCATCGCAGCACCTCGGAGCAGGAGCGGCGCTGCGAGGGGCCGGCAGGACGCCATCGGTGGGGAAAGAATCCGGGGGTGCTGTGCTTTGGACCCGAGCAGGGCTGCAGGTCCTCACTCCCACCTGAGAGCGCAGCTGGATGCGCAGCTGCGCCAGGAGGACACGCAGAGGGGACAGAGGGACAAACACAAGAGGGACGACGCAAGAGGGACTCTTACAGCTGGCCTCTGCTAACAGCTGGAAGAATCGGTACCATGGTCTGAATGAAATCAGCAGAGAGAAATAATAGCAAATTACCTACAACCTCTGCAAGGGGGAAAAAAGGGGGAAAGGAAAGGAAAGGAAAGGAAAGGAAAGGAAAGGAAAGGAAAGGAAAGGAAAGGAAAGGAAAGGAAAGGAAAGGAAAGGAAAGGAAAGGAAAGGAAAGGAAAATGAAGGGAAGGGAAGGGAAGGTGCAGTGAATAAGCCCAACTCAATTCCTATCTCTAACATCAACTTCACCATGCAGTGTCTGAGCTGACTGGTTTGCAGAAGACCCTCACACACCAGACTGTGCCACCTTTTGCTCTGATAGTGGGGACAGCACAGAACAAGTGCCTTCCTGCCACTCATCCCTTTGGTCGTTATCTTACACGGGGCTTTGTGTTAAAGAAAAACTGCAAACATTTTCACTTCAAGTACATGCTTTGGCTCATTAATCCTCAACAGTATTGATTTTCTGACATGTTTTTTTTCCATGTTAATTGTTCCAAATGGAGAGGAGCTGCCAAGGCTGCAGTGCTGATACATCTCCCCCTAACCACACACCTCAGGAGAGGATGGAAGGTCCATTTTTTAGCTGCTAAGTGTAGCTGTAACACAACTTGAAACCAGCTGTCTCTGTTCTGCATTTGCAAATGTTTTTCAATGTAGGTTGATGTTAGAGCCTGCCAGCATCTGCAGCAATGCTGCCAGCAGCTTATTAACAGGCCAATTGCCAATTGCTCAACATTGTCATCTTACACCAGAGCCTAAAAGTCTCTGCTATCAGAGCATCCATTTTCAACATCCTTAGCATATATTTATGATATTTTCTTCTTTTAAAGTGCCCTGCTATTCCTCTGTTAAACCATTTGGTGAAGAAAAGCATTTAGAATAAAGAGAACTGTCCCCAGTACCACATTTCTGAAGGCAAACCTGGATGTGATAGATCTTAGCACTGTGTCTGAGTTGTTGTGACAGGAGTGCCCATCCCAGGAAGAGCTTTCTGGGGTTTGCCAGGCAAGGAGATCAAACCCCTGAGAGCCCAGGTCCTGTCAGCTGCATGCAGCACTGACAGCCCTGGGAAGGATGAGGTGGAGGAGTGGGGGAATATGTCCCTCCTCACAAAATTCATTGGAAAACTGGAATGCAAAAAAAGCTCACAGCAGCATGCAGGACCGGGCCAAAAAGGCTGGTGTGTGAGGCTGTCCTGCAGTGAGGAGTCAGCTGGCAGGAGCAGTGGGAGCGCTGGGACACATCAGGATGCTTTTGGGACCTTGAGTGCCCAGCCCTCAGTGCAGCTGGTGAGTCAGTGCTGTTCTTCAGAGCAAAGTGCTGGCCAGCAAGTCTGCAGGAGAGGAGGGACAGCATTTCTCAGCTTTTGCTCTGCACTCATGGCCAGGATTGGTGTTGGAAGCTTCTGTTCCCTCTGAGCACAGCCAGTGCCTCCACTCCTGCCTGCCCACCATCCCTGATGCTGCTTCTCCTGACCTCTGCAGCCCCTCCTGCCCTGTGGGACAAACACTGCACAAGCTCCTGGGCAGAGTGTTGGTCCTCATGTCAAAAGTGCCATTTGAAATAAAAACAAACCACAAAACCAAAAACCCCATGAAGTGGCCACCTCCTGCTGACAGTACTAAACTCCCTGAGTGTGAGAGGACACCCAGGCCTTTCAGTGTGTCACCTCAGCCTGGCATCCTTGATACCAAATTCCCATCTCTGCAGGACCATCCCATGGCACCAGGCCCATCTCTGCACTGGGACCTAAGGGAGAACAGCCCTGAGGGGAGGAAAGGGTGGATGTCTCCAGGAGAGCAGCCCTGGTGACCTGAGGGGAGGAAGGCCTAGATGTCTCCAGGAGAGCAGCCCTGGTGACCTGAGGGGAGGAAGGCCTGGATGTCTCCAGGAGAGCCCTGGTGACCTGACAGGAGGGAGGACTGCTTGTCTCCAGAAGCAGCACGTGCCTCCCTTAGGCATTAATTAAACATTGCTTCCTGTGCTGTATGCCACAGATAATTGCCCTTAATTTCACATGCTTATGCAAAGGAGCAGTAAGGACTCCAGTGCCTTTGTTAGCTCCAAGGGCCTCATTTCTGTCAGGGGATGCAGCCCTGGATGGGTGCTGAGGTGCACCATGGCAGTGCACCCTGACAGGCCCCACTCTGCACACCCTCCCCTTTCCCAGGGCTGTTGGGGCATGTGGGGATTGATGGTGTCAGATCATCCCCCATGGGGACCCTGAGCTCCTGCTGGGACATCAGGCCTGGAAAGAAGGCAAGGATTTGCCAGCAGGCCTCTGGCTGGAGCCACCAGTGTTAGAGTGGGATGTTTTCAGTCAGAAAGCTTTCTCCAGAGCATTCAAACAGAAGCACCTTTGGTGGGGGAAGAGGGGCTGAAGGACACCCCTTCCAAGGATGTGTGCCAAGACCATGGGAAAGTGCTCCACACATTTGTTCGTAGTGTTGAAGGTAGAAGAGACCACACACCAACCCACATGAGTCCCATGTAAGAGGGTTTATATGCCCCAGCAAATCCAGAACTGAGACAAATTCAGACGATCCACATTCCTTAAATCCTTTTCTCCATCTGTTACTCACCTTTTACACCTAACCATTCCCATCCCTTCACAGCAGGCCTATTCTGTCTTCCAGCTCTTATTTGCTTGTGAATCTGCTGTCTGCTCCCTCACCACTTCATTCATGACAGTTCAGGTCATGACAGCCATGAACACAGTGTGTGAACCTTGAATTATGCTCAGAATGGGTCAGGAACAGGAAGCTGGAGATGTTCCACAGGTAATTTCCTCAAGCTTAGTTTCTCTGCCTAAGCTAGAACAACCATTCATTACAATACTCCTGGCTGATCTGAATGATATCCCAAGCATACAGAAATCCTCCCCTGGACACTCTCCTACCCACCTCTTGCTGTGATGGCTCAGGAAGTTCCTGAGCCAGAAGTGGCTTCTTTGTGATAGGACTCAACTGCCAGGGACAGTCACCTATTTGCTAAGTCTGTGAGAGAGCAGGCAAAGAGGTTAAAAATACAGTGAAATACTCTTTAAAATTATTTTTATTTATCTTCTTCTCCGAGGGTGTGTCATGTTATGCATGCTAGGAGATAATTGTGTCTTACCTGCCACAGATAACAGAGCAAAATTCTCAATTTCAAAATGAAATATGCAGAAAATGGCAGCCAGACACGTTTACTACAGAAGGAATCCAGTAGTGCAATATCTAGTAAAAGAATTGGAATCTTTCTGCAGCCCATGTTTAGAGCTCAGCCCAAGTTCCTGAGATCTGTGGCTCTGCTCCAGCAAAGCACATATTTATCTCCCAGCATGTGAGTAATCCCATTCACTTCATTTGTAGCACTTACTCACTTCAAGATAAACAAATATTTGTGTGACTTGTCGGATGTGGCTCTCACTGAGCCAGAAGCAAAGAAAGACAGGTGATTATGCAGTTCCACGGGGAAGAATGTTTTGAGATGTTTTCCTCTCCATCATCCTTGCAAAGGATGCTGTATGAATTAGAACCCTAGTTAATGCTCAGTTACTGTTCATAGTTACTGCCACTGAGTCTGCTTTGGCTGGTAGTGACAGGAATCTTTAGGGATTACCTTTTTTTTTTTTAATGTTTGCAGTACTATGTTTCTTTTAGTTAAACAGGTCTCAAACCTGGGAGAAGTCTTCATGGGTGCTTTTCATAGTGTTCTGTCACTCCTTTAATTAAGTAAGTCCCCTTCTTGAGCTCTGTAAGAATATACTGAACTGGTCCTTGTTAAATGAGGATTTTTTATGCATTAATATAGGTGCCAGTGCTCACACAGCTGCAGCTGGTTTGTGTTTATGCAGATAAGTATTTTGAGCAGGGAGAAGCCTCTGTTGGCTGCACACTTGATCTCCCTGCTGAAATGAATGACCTGAAGTGCTGTAAGACACATTATTCCCATTCTTGCCCCAGGCTGAGATTGCCAATGCTCACATTACAGGAGACCACTTGACCCATCTCCACTTCTGCACACAAAGTACACTTCATGATTTTACTACAGAGTGGATGATTTGCCTCCATGGGTCAGCCTATCATCTTTCATAAATTCCAGAAAGAACAACACCTTCTGGGAAGCAGCCAAAATAAGGACTGCTGGGGAATCTGATATTTGTTTCATGTTTATATCAGGAGGAGTCAAGCAGTGATAGATCTCCTATCACTTCATTCAAGTTTCTTGCACTGGGTTATGGGAAGAGAAGCCAGTTGCTCCAAACAAAGTTTTATAAACTTGTAGAAGCTGGTAAACTCACAACACATGAGAATGAAGAGTTATTAAAAATCTCCTTTCTCAATTGGTCTTTGTGCTTAAAACTAAACATCTTCTCTTTTACTTTCTCATTTTCTCATTGCAGGGAAAACAAAAAAATATATAAGCCCAGATTTTAATATGTTTTGTATTCACTTGGTGTGACGGAGTTCATTGCAGAAGCTTTTTGGGATCTCCTGACTTCTGTTTCTGCTGAAAAGGCTCTTTACCCTCTTTGCAAGTTGCTGTTTAGTTTTTCTCCATAGCTACACCATTTCTTTGTGTTTGCCCTAAAGACTAAGGAAGAATGCAAGACAGTTTTATCCTTTGCTATCTACTGCAGCTGCAGCTGGCATAGTAAGAAGTGATTTCTTCTGGGGTACATAAGTTAATTTTTCTCCAAGAGCTCAACGATGTACAATTAAATTTGTGGTTTAATGAGACAGAGAAATGTCATATCATTCCCATGAATTAGAAAGGTATAAAGCACTTCCCAATGGGCCAAGTCAGACTTATCAAATTTTAAATTAGCCATCATTATAGTTCAGAAATTATCACAGATTATTCTTCCAAGACCTGTTAAAATGAAAATTTAAAAGATCACATAAATAATGCCATGTGCACAGTTTTAACTCTCAAATTTTAGGCCAATAGAAAGCCTTGGATGGAGTCTAATTAGGCACATGGGCCATAAGTGAAATGCAAAACCCCAATCACTGTCAACAGAGCCAAAATTCCACTTAAAACCTCTGACACTTTGATCCTTATACAAAACTCTCATTTTAACCACAATTTTTTTCATTTATTTATGGTCCCGTCTAAGTGCCTGATATAACCTGGGCTGCTCCCTTACTCAAACATGACTAATTGCCCTAATTGTGCCAAGTTCCTGATTCAAGGACGTCTGGTACAGTAAGGACCACAGGCCAAACCTACAGTACATGAAAGCTATTATTTTTACCAGCCTGAAACTTCTGATCCAATGAAGTTTTGCTTATAAAATAGCTTCTGTGCTAATTTAAAATAATTTTGACTGTCCACATAGAAAGCATAATTGCCGTGTTAACTGCCAAAGTGGGCAAGAAGAATGGTCATTTCATAGAAATTTGTTTGCATTACTCATACTTTAATTTCTTTTCCATTTCTTCTAGAAACTCTATTAATCTATTGGTAGTCTTCAGATTTCTTAAACACTCTTTGCAATGCTTTTGTTCTAAGGCAGCCCTACATCAGTATAATTCGGTTTACCCTGACTATTACTGAAAAGTCTGTGGACAATATTAATTTCTAGCTCTTTTCATAGTTGGATAGATGTTATCTTCATCTTACACATTGAAAATCTAAATCTCTGGTATTTCTTTTTGTCTGCTTTGCTTTGCTTTTATCTGCAACGTTGTCACATGTACAATCTGGGGTTTAGCTTCCAAAACCATAATTATTTCAGGACCAGTGAGGGTTAAGTAGTGAATACTACAAGAGGAAGTTTAACCTAGAGATTTCTTCCTTGACATCCCACCAGCCTCCGCTTTTCACATGAATTTCTCTCCTGTTATCCCAACATTACCCATGCCTAACCTGTTCCCCACCCCAGACTCCCTGAGCAGGTAGTTTCCACCATGGCCTGGGCAATTTGTGGGCTGTGCAACCAGCCCATGACGGGGAGAGTGAGTCAGCCTAGAAGTATCTGAGGGAAAATGAATCTTTAAGATATGGCACTTTGAAAAGGATAGATATGGGTTATCTGAATCATACATTATACCTATAAAAATATGGCATCAAAGAAGCTCCATTAACAAACATTTTCTCCACCTCTGCTTGCACCTTTATCTGACTGGGGAGCAAATTAAGCTGCAGCAGCAGGAACAAGCAGGAGAGCTGATAATGCAACCCTGAGCACCTCTGAAGTACCACAACCCGCAAGGACCACCACAGTGTGAATGCTCAGCAGCAAAAACTCCAGATCAGATGTGCTCTCTTGCCCTTTTCAGAGTCTGCATAGATCTTCAGTACTCTCTTCAGATCTCTCAGATAGCAAATTCCCCAGACCAGATCTGCAGTGGTGTTGTGTGGATCAGCTTTCTTCACAGTAATGGAGATTAGGCACGTAGGAATAATCAAACCTCCCAGGTTACTTATTCTACTCCCTTGCCATTGCTGCTAACCTTGCCATCCAATCACCAACACAATCTGCTTTAAGAGCACTTATCTCATTTGTGAGAATATTCCAATACTTTAAACACACTAGTTTTTTGAAATTTTTTTTAATAAATTTTCACTATCTCAATTTTTCCCTTCTGAGATATCTTGTACATGCAGATTGTGGTTTCTTAAAATGCTTTCCAACTACTTTTTTCTTTTTTTTTTTTAATTTAGGAAACATTATCCCTAGCCTTTTAATTAACCACACTGCCCATCTGCTCCAAGCTCTCATCAAATAACACCATTCTCGTGGCTGTGCTCTTCAGCTAGAGTTCAGAGCTATCACACTATCTGGCCTCCACGACAGGCAGCCTGCTGTTCCACACCAAGGAATCATCTCTGCTTCCATTCCCCTGGCTGTGTAACTCTCAGGCACTTTGCTATTAAAAGCCTGCTCTCTCCAGTGAATCATTGTCCCCATTGAGCACAGGCAGGATGCCCCTGGTCCTGAGGACCCTTCCCAGGAGCAGAGACAGGCAGTATCAGTGTGAGTCAGTAGATGGCTCTGTTTCAAGCCATTGCAGCAGGTTTGGGGTCTGTGTTTTTCTGTGTGGGATGATTTTTCAGTCCTACTTCTTTCTTTTTGCAAAGTGGGTTCGTATCCAAACCTGCCTCTCCTCTGTCCAAACTGCCCAAGGAATAGAGCTCAAAACCCAAAGCAAATCAAATATGTCAAAACATGACAATCCCCATATATCCCAGGTGTTTTTCAGTCAAATGCTAAGAGAAAGTGCTGTGACACCCCTGAGTATTAATTCATCAGAATGACAAAATTAATTACCTCCATCTCCCCTCAGTTTGTCCTTGCTGATGCTGCCTGGAGTTTGAAGGTGCTCAGAGAGGTCACAGCTTTTTAGTATCACACTAGAGACACTGATCTTTGTTGCACAGTTTCATTTTTAATTGCATTTAACTCTAAGAATGGCCATACTGGTTGAGATTAATTACCCATATTGTCCAACATACTGCTTCCCACAGCAACCAACAGTGAATGCCTAAGGAGGACTATAGGAGCATGTCAAGGAACTGTGA
>NW_005054303.1:9009624-9010276 GCF_000277835.1 Geospiza fortis | reverse complement strand
AAATTGGAGTAGTCTTTATCTATTCAGTAACCTTCAACAGATTTTTCTTGCATGACCTTGTGTAGCTTCCTTTTGCCTCCATTGCAGGCTTTTCCATCAACAACATCCCACACCAAGAAGTTCTACAGCTCATCTACACCATCTGTAGTGTGCCTCTTCATTTGTTCAGAGACTTTCCCTGCCATTTTCATAAGCCATGCCTAGCTCCTGGATTAGAAGACTGAACAGGCAGGCTCTGCTCCCTTTCTTTGTGTAGCTCCCCATCTTAAGAGATTTGTGTTGCATTTTCTTCAGTCTGTGTATTTTCTGCCCATGTCCACATCACAGGTCCAGTATTAGGGCTGGAGATATACCCTGGCCAGGTAATTCACATCTCTGTGCACCTTGCTCAATTCCCACAGCTCAAAAATCAGGATATCAAAAATCAGCCACAAGAGACTGAGGGGAACTGTGGTGCAGTTCATGACATGGCTTATAAACCCATTGCTGCCAGCACCAGTGCACTGTCTAGCCCTAATAATGGCTTTTTTCCCTCCATTTTTTGCCTTGAGCACCAGTTCAATTTGATTTTGACCCATGAGCAAGAGCAATTCTCACCACAAACTGGAACCAGGTCTTAGACTGTGTTTCTGGTCAGGACAAAATGACATTT
>NW_005054303.1:8970080-9009578 GCF_000277835.1 Geospiza fortis | reverse complement strand
TCATGGACACCAGGCACTTTGTACCTTTGGAAATGTCTCACTAATAGCAGCATGGGGGAGGAAGGAAGTGCTCCCTGTGGAGCCTGACACATCACTAATTCAAGTATGATTAAGTCTACCTGTCCATCAGAGCCCTGTTCCCTGCACTCTGTCCTTCTCACTCCTCTGGCTTTACCTATTCCTTCTCCAGGTTTGTGCCTAACTCTGCTCCTGGCTGTGGTTCTGTCCTTTGGGAAACCTCAGGCCCTCTGGATTTCTTTGTACAGTGTATTGAAAAATTGCCAACTCACTATCCTAGATCTGCTTTTAGCAAGTGAAATTTTAAAGTCCCCACATCTAATCTTCTGCATGGTAAAAAAAAGCCTGTTCAGAGAGATATGGTTACTCCAAAATCCCTCTGTGAAGTGCTCAAACTAATACTTAAATACCTGGAAGGAGGGGACACTGGCACTGGGCACATTGCAGAGGCTTCAGTTCTTGTCTTTGATACGAGAAACATGCAAAAGCTGGCAGGAGACCTTTACTAAAGAGTGTTTCAGCTCCTCTGGCTGTTTTGCTCTGTGGACAGGCTGCAAGGCTTTGTGCTGAACTGCAATAAACAGGAAGCATTAACAATAGCTCTGAGACAAGAAGGCTCCCCTGAAAGTCTGTGACCCAGATATTTGGCTGGTGCTAATCAGAGCCATTCTTTGGGCTTTGGGGAACTGCAGTGAGTACATCAGAACTAGTCCCAGCTCACATGTCTCTCGTGGAAAGAACGGGTGACAGCAACAAAAAGTGCTGGGGAAACATTTTATTGTCCAGCTGGATGTTTCTCATAGGTCAGAAATGAGCTCACTTTCCAAACTCATAGCAATCTATGCAGTAAATATCTGGTGGTTTATTGGCATTTTTGAATCACCCACAGGAGATGTTGGCCTGGTGCATCCTCTGGAAGGTTGGGTCACCCAATTCATCATTTCACCACAGGAAAATTATTATTTTCTGTGTCAGTTCCCAAGCAGCATCTGGTTCATAGTGTGCAAAACAAACCAAAGGAGCCTGGTACCCATGGCCAGCTTTGGAAGGAGTACAAGTGCAAAAGGTGCAAGGCAGGAAAATCCCTAATTACTGAAGTAAGTAAATAAACATACATTTCCACTTCCAGGGGGCAGCTTGCTCAGCTCAGCCCCCACTTGTCCCCACAACAGCATTTTATCCTTCATCTACTTCATCTAGAGGCAAGGGATTTTATCTTCAGGCCGATGCTTTGCCTGCCACAGGCTGGCTCAGGCTCTCGGCTGCCTTTAGGTGCCGCTACAGCCCAAATAAACCCAGCAGGGCTCAGCCTGGCCGTTCTCACGAGCGGAGCCCAGCCCTTGCTCAGGCTGCCCTGCGTGTCAGAATCACCGGCAAAAAAGCACCGAGTCCATCACAATAACACCGAGCAAGAGTCATAAAACTCTCGTGGGCTCCCCGTGAAAGAGGCTGCTGGATTGGTGGGGTTTTTTATTTTTATTTGTATTTATTCCACAAACTGATCAGTTCGAGTGACCTGATCATTCCCAAGCTATTCCTTTAGCCCCTCTTTTTTTTGGTAATTAACTCCATCCTAGAAATGGGGCATTGCAGTTCAGCTGTCCTGTCCCTTGTGTGGGCAGCCCCACAGATGTCCAGCTGCTTGATCAAACACTTCCCTACCTCCAGTCTTGCTGTGGGTTTCAACTTATTCCTTCAGGGAAGGAAAAATTGCTGACAAAATTGCCCCAGACTTTACAAAGTGTGCTAAAAGCAGTGATCCCTCATCCTCACCAGTGCAAGAGCTACGAAGATTGAGGTGAAGTGGTAGAAGAGCAGGATGGAGCTCCAAGCTGAAGTTCACCACTCTTGAGACTTCTGTAGGTTTTGGTCAGTGTCCCAGGATGGCCCTCACTGCAGCTGCTGGCTTTTCCCATGGATCATGGATCAGTTTCTCCATCTTTTGCAGCCAGTTTCTCTGATCCTCTGCTGTGGGAACAGCTCCTTTGCTATAAAAGCTTACCCTCCTGTTTCTTTCTTCTGCCCCAGTTTCGTTTCCCCCTTTACAATTTCTTAAAAGTGAGAACATCCTGGTTTCTTTTTTCCCCATCTCAGTATTCCTTTCTCTTCAGACTGCAGAGTTTCAGATCCCAGGCCAGATTCACTCTCTGAATCTCTGGCATTCAATCAGAGCCTGGAATGAGACCCTCTTTTCCTTGCTGCAGAATATTTTGCCATGATATGGATGGGAAGAGTGGAAACATCTCAAGGATACTTCCAGGCTGCAACAAGCTCAAACATAATATTCAGTAATGCAGCAATTTCATTAAAATAACCCAAATTCATCAGTTATGCAAAGCCTCTCCACAGCACACCAGTTAGTGAGGTTAAACCAGAACAAAACCCTGTCCCTGGGATAGGCAGTGACTTGCCCACAGCCCCAGAAAGAACAAGAGGGAGATTTGTTTTGTGCCCACGGATATACAATTTCTGCCCTTGAAATCATTTCCTCGAAGGAAAAGGATAAATTAGAGGCCCTGCTTCCCTCTCACGATAGGGGAAGCTCTGAGGTTGTTTTGCCTGAGGCAGGTCAGGAGCTAGGTTGGAATTGTTTATGTGGGCATCTCCTGCTCACCTGTAGGACCAGTCCAGAGTGTGGGTGCTGCCAGGGGACACCTGGGCAGCAGCAGTGGCCAGACCCAGACACATCAGTCCATGAGCATGTGCCAGGCAGGTGTGGCAGAAACCAACCCCCTGGAACACTTCTTTCTATGAGTTCAGTGCTCTTCTAAATCTTTCCAAACCACTCACAAGTGTCAACATACTCTCCATTTCCTTCAGAATTGCCACAGCTGGGATGGAAGTGAGTGCATGAGGACGTGGCAAGAGAAGGCCATTTTCTTCCTATCATTAAAAGAAAAGGAAAAGATGGGGGGAAGAGATTTGGGGTAAGATTTTATGGGTGTTTCAGCCATGCTGAAAGAATCTGATGCCAGAACCAAGGCAGTGGGGCCAGTGGGTGTGGAGGGAGCATCTCTTGGGAACCAAGTGCAAGTATTGGTGCTTAATGTTGTGCACCCAACTCTGTAAACTGTGGCCAGAGTGTTTTAACTGGGCTGGGTAAAGGCTTGCTTCTCATATTGCTTCCCTTGCTTTTGTGCATTGTTACTTCTCGAGTTATTCAAAACATCTAAAGGAGGCTGAAGCAATTACACTGCAACTAAAATAAAGTCCTAATTTTGTAACCCACTTCCCCCCTCACCCACACAGAAAAAATCCACAATGAAATATAGTGCATGAGAAAATACAGAATATTCCACCTACCCTTCAACAGAGCATGTATGAGCACAGCCCTATCACAGCCAGCACCAGGCTAGAGAGCTTTTCATTAATTTGGAATATATAGGGCAGAAGCTTGATAAGCAAATAGCAGTGTTCCCAGCACACCAGCCAAGCCCTATGAAAACTAAAAACAATAAATTTATTGAAAGCTTTTTTAAAATTGGAGGAAATTATTACTCATTTGAATTCTGTTCATGTTAAGGTCAATGGTCTTTTTTTCAGATTCTGATTGTTAATATTAGATGAAAGGACATTTCCTTTACATTGTATTTATGAACTCTAGTGGCACAAGGAGGATAACAGCCACATACATTGCACACCAGAAACATTCCTCAATTTTGCATTGTTTAAGAATTAGTTCATTACTCATTTTTCCTTTGACCTTTACGTTAAAGCCAGGGTTATTTAAATACATTGGGCCTGATTGTGGTTCTAGAAATTGTGTGTGGATCCATGACTTGCATTCAGTAAATGCAGCTTAGACTGTGCACATGGATAAGACTATGGTTTGAAAAACACTGGTCTGAGGGGATTCAGTTCTGTCGTGTTCTGTATGATGGAGGCAAAATCCCAAGAGGTTGTAGGATGGGATGAGTATGTTCAGCATCTTCTGTTGAGATTGACAGAACAAGCCCTGTTTATGCCCCTGAGGTGAAACACCACAGCATTCAGCTGAATATGCCTGGCTTTGCATGCTAAAAGTTGCCTGCATTGCATAATGCTGTGGGTATTCAGGAGGAAATTTTTGATTGCTCAGGTGAGAGCTTTCACAACGCCACACGAGCACAAAATTATGGTCTCAGATTTGCTGTGGCTTTCTGCTAACAGCAAACATAATTTGACAGCTGAAGGTACCCCAGAGCCTTTTGTGTGGTCTGTACCATGGAATAATTATCCACAAAACAATATACTCCTGGTGACACTTCCATTGCCCCCAAAATTGCTTCCTTTCACTTTGCTGGTGTTACTGTCATTTCATGCTAGTCAGAAGCTTTCTGTTTGTGTGGCAGAAAAACAGAAGCACAATTCTCTCAGATTTGCCTGTGTTTAGGTGCTGGATATTGCTCAAGGTACATTCTTGCTCCGTGTGATTGCTAACACGGCCCAAAGAGCTATCAACACTGTCAAACTTTCACTCAGCAGTGGAACCATGTCAGATCTGCCCTGATGTCTGTGAGAACCACGTTTGGCTCTGGGTTTTCCAAGTGCTCCCTCCCTTTACATCAGCTGCCAACTGTGTGTCTTTGTGAGCCAGACAACAGAACTGTGTGCTGAGCTCCAGCAATGCTGGCAGCTCTGAGACCTCCACCAAACACCTGTGAGCAGTGGCTTCCTCCTCACATGGCTGCTGAGACACTGCTCTCATTTTTCTGGTGACAGTGACACCAGAGCATGTCTGGTTTTACTTTCCTCCTGAAGGCATGACAGCCTGTGAGCAGCATGGCTAAAACACCATAAAATCTTAGCCCAAATCCTTTCCCCCCATTTTTCCTTTTCTTTTAATGATAGGAAGAAAATGGCCTTCTCTTGCCACGTCCTCATGCACTCACTTCCATCCCAGCTGTGGCAATTCTGAAGGAAATGGAGAGTATGTTGACACTTGTGAGTGGTTTGGAAAGATTTAGAAGTCCCAGAACCATTCTCCATCACAACTATCAACACAGCAGCAGCTCAGTCTGTCCCGTGCAGTAATTGTTAAAGGCTTCTAAAAAATGCGTGAAATTAGTAAAGGTATTTTCTGGTTTGATTCAAAAAAACTCTTGTGTTCTCAAAGTCAGAATTCAGTAACAAACTCTATGTTTGGCTATCACTGAGAAATGTTAAAATATAGAAATTATCAGCATTCTAACAGAATGAGGCAGGCAGCCTTCTCCTTCCACTTTCTAATCTCCTCTGCTTACACATGATGCACAACACCAAAGCTGCACAGAATATTTTGAACAATTCTAGTTTGTGAAGAACTCCACTAAAATTTTACTCTCAAACAAAGTTTTAGGGCCTCATTCAGATTTCAGAGTTTTAGCCTAAAGAAAACACAGGTTGCTAAGTTATGAGTAATGATCTGGACAGCCACAGCTCATTTCAAATTAGCAGTAATATTGCCGCTGTGATGAACAGTCATAGATTTTATGTGAAAATTTGCAGAAAAGGCATTTGGGGGGTGCTTTGCAGTCTTTTGAAACAGTGCAAAGAACACTATTTTTCCCATTAAACTTCCAAACTCACATGTCTAAGGGCAGCTTAAAGTGAAAGACACAGTGAGGGTGTCTCGAAGCCGCCCCCGCTCCAAAATAACAATAATACACAAATAGTTCAGCTATTGAATAGGTTTGGGTAATCCTTTGTACTTTTAGTATTTCACCATCTGCCATGTCTAAAAAGAAGTACATGTAGCCAGGAGCAGTGTGAAAGACAGGCAGGCGAGGGATCATGACCCCTGCTTTTGACCTTGATGCTGAGAACTCCCGTCTCAAAAGAGATCTAGGGCTGCAAACCCGTCCCTAGCCCTGCCCTTCGGGGCCAGACAATTGGCAGGGCAGATTCCTCTCTGTAAAAACGAGAAACTGTTGTGGGGGGCTTAAGGGGAGGAGGGAATGAACACCAGAGAACAACAACTGCATTTCAAATAACCTCACTTATTCCTCTCAGCCCTCCTATCAGCATTTCCCTTCTCTCATTTCCATACCGAAGGCAGATATAAAGCTGTGAAAGATGTTCAAGATGTGGCACCCATTTGGAAACCTCCCAGGCAGTTGTACTGACATGTTTTTAAAGACTGCCTGTAGGTCTTTCGTCTGGATTAGCTGCACATTCTTCCCTTGGCTCCTTTTCTGTACTGAAGAGCTCCCTCACTTTTATCCATTGCAGGACAAAGTTCCCCTTAAATCCCCACCTTAGAACTTGCTAATTTACACAATAGAAGAGAATTGCTTACCACCACTTTGCATCTGTATTTACACACGAGGGGCACCTGGATCCAAGTGAAGTTCCTTTTAGGGATTGACTTCCCTTTGCAAATCAGGAGTACATTCCAGAGCTTCACTCACTTTAAAGTTCACACCAAATATGTAAGTTCAGCTGGCTTGTTCATGAGAGTAAGGCAAGCAAGAGCTGGCCTCCTACTCGACCTTACATATGAACAAGGTCTGTCTTTTCTTTTTTATAGGTTTTTCTTGAGTGCCAGAAGTAAGCAGAAGTTTCTACTTTGAAAGGAAGGACTGGTGGATGCAACACACTGATCTTGCTGTCCTGGTCTACTTCTCTTTCATTAGGTTGTTTTTTCATTACTGTAGAGGAAAATAACATAGATGGGGGGAAAAAATCAGGAAGGTCTATGCCAGACACATAAAAATGAGGTGTTCATGTTTTGCAAATTGTTTCTTCTCCTGTTTGCTCATAGATAATGGAGTTTTTGACATCGAGCCACAGAAAAACAGAAAAAAAGTGTTGCCTGCCTTGGCCAACCTATTGAAAGAAATAATCTCCTCTTTCCAGTTGGTTTCCATTCCCCTCATTAATCCTTCTTTCCTGCCCAGCTTAACTCTCCCATCCTGTTATCTTCTCTTCATGATGTTTCACCTAAGACAAGGCTGATCCTACCATGACAAATTCCTCTGAGAGACCTGGCAAAAGAGAACATGACAAGAATCTGCAGGCAGATAGAAACCTGAATGGCTGGCCTTAAGCTATATTGATATTTCTGTAGTGATATATACAGAGACTGCAGTAAAAACCTAGACCTTTGGCTCACTAGGGCCAGTTACCTGTTTTTAGATGTGGCTGCTAATCAGTGTTTCAAAGGAAGATGAAAAGTCCCTGTATCATACCGAGCTCTGGTGTTTTGCTAAAGAGAGGAATTTTTCCTTGACCTTACAAATGAGCAAGATATGTCATGCTCACTCTGATATTCTGGTATCCAAATACCTACAAATATTATCAATCAACATCAAATAACCAAGTCCTACTCAAAATCCAGGGTAACAAATACGTGAATGAGCCTATGTAATTGGGTCGTTGGTCATCATATGTTGTCCTTTTGAAATGTTGTTTTCCCTTCATCATGGAAAGGTTGAAATAAATGATCTGATTGTCTCTGACCTAGCAAACGGAAATGAAATAAGAACAGCTGGGTAGGTCAAGAAGGAGATGAGTCATGTTACATTCAACTCATCAGGAAGGGCCAGAAATCTGGACTACAGGAATTAGGACAGCTGAGAGGGAGTAAAGCAATTGCAAGTGTATTAGACTTTTATCCAAATCCTTTCAAATGGCCTTTGGTTCTCGCAAAGTCAGCAGAAAACTGGCAATGTATTGCTGGAAATGCTTGACAAAAGTGGAAAAGAAATTGCTTTTAACACAATGTTCAGTGGAAAATGTCAGTGCTTCATTTGAAAATATGAGCTGCTGTCTTAAAACCTGGAAGGTTTTAGCAGAGAAATTGTTGCAGCAAAATACAAATTAATTTAGGTGAAATCAACAATCTATCAGAAACGTTAGAATATTTCTTAACCTGACTCGATGTAGACTTTTTGGATTTCTTATCACTGAAATATATTGTACAGTCCTAAATCAATACCCTGAAATACTGGCAAGCATCACCAACAACACATATGCTTTCATTTTACTATTAGTGGCATTAATGTTAGAAAGAGCAAACTGTGCTCTTTTATATGTATCTGATTACTTCCATTTACAAATATGGATTTGCTTTAATAGTCTTCTAGAGCAGGACACACCCTGCACACTTTTCCCCCTATAAATCATGCTTAAACTCCTTCCCTTGGCCAAAACTGACTGCAGAATGTCTCCTGATCATTTCCACTATTTCTGCTTCTTATTCACTCAGTTGATTCCACAGTGTCCAGAGGTTATGAATGTCCCAGTGATGTCTCAAACCAAAACCAAGCCACTGTGGATGAGTCAAAAAAGCGGAGACCACAGATAATGCTCAAAATTCAACTGTGCAGCAAGGCAGCAAAATAACTGAAAACTTTTTTTAGGTCAATGAAGATCAGGTAAAATTGGAGGCAAGCAAAGGCAGGCAAACAGTTTTTGGATTAAGCACATGGGTTTTTCGCTCTATGATTTTGCCTCAGGTTCATTTTGAAGTTTATAAGTTTTTATTTTTTTAATTATAGCTCCAGTGCTTGAGGTTTTATTGGAATTTGTGGGGTTCTTTTTTCTTTTTCCTGGCTAAAAAGAATATCAAAATAGAAGAAATGCTCAGACAAACGGGCAGGAAATATTTTCTGAAACCAAGAGGAACAAAGATGAAGATGAAAGTAGCAGCAATTCACATTATCCTAACTAGTCACTCCAGCACTGAGGGTAACTGTTTTTTCAAGAAGGAATGCAAATCCTCTGAAGAACCAAGGACCAGCACTGTGTTGCCCAGCACACAAACTCCTACTAGGTCAGTGCTGAATAGCTGCATGGTGGGATGCACTCAGGTACCCCACAGCATCAAGAGAGCCATGAGTGCTTCAGAGAGCGACTGTTGTGGAGTCTCCATCCTTGGAGGCACTCCAGTCCCAGCCAGGGATGACCCTGAGCAACCTGATCTGCCTTTGAAGTTGCATTTGGCTTTGAAGTTGGCTGTGCTGTGAGTGGGCGTGTGACCAGGTGACACTGAGAGGTCCCTGCCACTCTAAGATGTTCTGTGATTCTCTCTAAAGCTGCTCAAATTAGCTCCCTGTGCAGCCAGAGTGACACAAAGCCAGGCAGTGATAATGCTTTAGCACAGAACCTGTAGCCAGCAGCAGGAGCAATGTCTCTCTTTCCAAGGGTGAAGACAAGATGTGAGAGTTGCTAAAGTAATGAAGATCTAACGACATAAACAAGGCAGTTGTTTGGAAGGTGAGATAGCATCTCTTTATTAATCCAGCTGATAACGGTGGGAAAACAAAGATAAGGTTGGGGGAATGTAAGACTTTTTCAGGTCTGCTTTTTTTCATGTCAGGTCATCTTCAGTTGATCTTGTAAATAATTATTGCAGTGCTAAACTATGGAGAGATGGGGACTCCATGCATATAATTACTTGAGAAAATTAAGAATGTGAGATTAGGCTTTAAAATGTGCCTTAAGGAGATGTACAGACTGACAAAAAAGGAAATTTGAGTTTTGAAATAAAATACAATGTAAAGGGAAATTCTGCAAGTTGGATTTTTAATTTACTTTCAAAAGTAATATTAATTTTCATTTCCCTGGAAGACTCCAGTTTGCACAGACTACAAAACTACAGTTCAGTTCACTGGAAATGGTGATGACTGGTGAAGAGAATCTCTTGTCTGGGACAGCAGAGGACATTTCAAGTCAGAACTAAGAACTTCTTTGCTATCAGTGATGGCCTTCAAAGAGCTCCCAAGAGATGCACTTGCCTCATGTCAGCCCTGTGAGTCAGTCTTTTACACAAGTAATAAATGTACCCAGATTATATATACTTAATGAAAGGAGCCAGGATTTATATCTTGTTTTGTTAAAGATGTCTTATTTCCTCAACTGCTCAACATGAAGACATCTCCCCAGTGCTGTGTGGCAGCTGTGTGTATCCTGAATTCAGAGGGCAGGGTTGCAGTTCAGACAGATCCAAACCTCCCATACTTTTGCCCTTAGATTACCCTCTAGATTATTTGAGAAAAAGTCCCTGCCATTCAGCAGCAGAATAAATTATTTGTTTAGAGTTTGAGGAGAACCCCAAAGCTTTCTTTCCCCTTGTTCCATGCAGCTCAGCACTTTTGCTGCTCTTATTCTGTGTGGATCAGCTGAGGGTCAAGTTATCCCAACAGGTTCCTGGGAGGCCCCTTGAGCCTTGCTTCCAAGTGTTGGTATTTTTACAGAATCCAAGGTTATATGAGAGGTGGGCTGCCTCTGTCCAAAATAAGGCAGGCATTCTGAGAGAAGCTGAGATGTGCTGGTTGGAGAAGGCACAAAGGACCCACATCCAAAGCCCAGCGGATCAATGGAAGGATGTGCAACGCCCTAATCTGATGAAGCACGAGACACTCAGAAACTGAAGGCTTTGATACCTGAGCCCTGTAGCAAAGATTCCCTGGATGCCATGAAGGTGAATTGAGGTTAGCAGGGAGCAGATAAATACAGGAGGGTGCAGACTTCCATACACCTGATGAGGGAGCACAGTTTGCTTTCATCTCAGCGGGGCCCTGTGTTTTCTAAACACTTCAGATGCTGCGTTCTTGTTTTGGTTTGGTTTTCATTATTAAAAACGCAGCAAATGAAACCCCCAGAGAATAAGCTGGAGGGAGGGCTGCTCCCACATTTTCACCTCTAGGTGGATTGCTTGACCCTGCCCACAGTCCCACCTCGAGTGAGTAACAAAAACATAAATCCCTGTGGGACATGGGAAGACACAGGTTTTACGTACCAGCAGAGTGTGCCTCAGGAAAAGGTATGAAATCATTGCCAAGGAATTTCAGCGTTTATGTGCAGCTCCAAAGTAATCATCTTCTGTTTATTGCCTGGGTAAAACCCTTTATTTCTTGGGTGCTGCATATTTGAGTTCCTACCTATCACAGACAAAACAGGCATTTTGTTCTTGCAGCTGCTCTCTGCATACTCAGAAGTGCCCTGTGCTCTCTCAGATTTTCCCTTATTTTCTCTTTATTGCCATAATTTCCTTCACTGAAGAACTACAGCAACACACTTTTTGCACAGGAAACAATGACATATACCAGGGCTACCATGAACATCCTGTTATATGTAAGAAATGCTCCCTATGCTTATTTTTTCACTAAGAATACTTCAAATTTTCAGACCAAAATGGCTTGAAAACTCATTCGTTTACACAAAGCCGTCCTGTCTTATCAGGCCTAAGTATAAGGCTATGAAATCCATTCTCAGTGACTTATGTCTGCAGGGTATCAAAGGCCCTGTAGGGAGGGAAGACAGTTCCCTATAACTCTCAGCTCATGATTTAGGCAGTGACACCAGTGCCAGGTGTCCTGCCTGAGGAGAGCAGAGTCAGCAGCACAAACGACCCTGTTCCCTGTGTACATCTACTACATGTTCCAGTGATGCACCAGCTTCAGCACATTTCCTGCAAAGAAACAGCTGATGGAGAACACCTTTTTGACCCCTCATAGCCTCCAAATCTTGAAGAACATGGTCTTTTCAGTATGGGATGAGAAGCAGCATCTCAACTGACATGTGACTTGTGCCTAGCTTGTGACTATGGGTCCTTGGGTGCCAAGGCAAGGAGCACCCATGCTAGGAAGATTGTTCATGTCCTAGACACAGACACCCTCAGTCCTGGCAATGGCAAATTAAATGAGTTGAGGGCATTACAGACAGACAGTCTGTTCGTGGGTGGTGCCAAAGCTGACTTGAATAAGGCTCAAGAGAAAACACCATCAACTGGAGAGATTTACTTCAGCAACAAACCCTGGTATTTCTTATCACAAGCAAGTTGTGTCCCAGACAGTGCTTTAAAAAAAAACAGATCCATCTGATTTTTTTAAAGCAGTGTGGCCAGTGCTTCCTGCACAGCCAGTGCCTCCTGCACAGCCAGTATAGTCCATCCCCACACAGGTTTGTGGCCACCATTGGCATGACCCAAGCTGTCCAAGAAGTTTGCTGATTAATCTCTGCGTGCCAGCTAATGAGAAGCCACTTGGGTGCAGGTGGTGGGTGCATTTGCTCAGCCCACAGCACTCAGGATGACTTGGATCACCCTTTCAGCAGTGTGCTATGTTGGAAACCCCATCAAATGCTGGCAAATACAACTGTGCACCCTGTGAACGTTACAGCCACCAAATTTGTTGTGGGTCCCTGTGACTAACCAGAGCTCTAAGATTTTAGTAGGGATTTAATTTTGTAGTATCTCTTAAGGGCATGTGGGAAAGGCATCCTTCCTATAATTCCTTAGACCCTGGGGGAGAACTGAGACCCATGTGAGTATTTATCCCAGGTAGTTATTCTACAGGATTTTGCTAGAAGAAGGTACAAAGATTTCATACTTGAGCACTCTGGGGCTAAGGAGAGCTGACCTAAATATCCAATCTTCCACAGACCCTGACTCACTGGTTCTGAAGATGTGCTGGGGTCCACTGAATGGCACCATCTCTTCTCTGGTTATATCCCAGGAGTGTGGCAGGACTGACATGGCATCCCCTGTCTGCCCTTCCCTTCATCCTTCTTCATCCTCTGCCTTCCCAGCCCAGTGCTTGCTGCCTCAGCTGGCATTCCCAGGAGCTGGGGCACAGCCTCAGCTTCGTGGCTGCACTCCTGGACATGCTCCTGCTCTTAGGGGGCTGCAAAAGGACTCTCCGGCCCATGCTGCTTCCAAAGCACAAAGAAAGGTTTGTTAACACAGCAGCAGCTACTGTGATTTTAAAAAATCACACCTTTTGCCTTGTGCTGGGAAATCTGTGGGCGTTGGGGCGAGGTATATATACACATGCACTCACAGTGTGTAATAGAGGTTCTGCATATCTACATATATATGGATCTTTATCAACTTTCACATATGTGTACATGCACAGGTTAAGCCTTATCTGTACAACAGGCTAATATGCCCCCTTTTTTTTTTTTTTTTTGAAAAACAAACATTTATTGCTGACTTGTCAGGCATATTCCTTTGTGTTGTTTTTTTAACTTGGCCAGTTCTTAGAGTACAATAGTACATTGGCCATCTGTGCAGAGGAGAAGAGGGGTTTAATGAATAGACAAAGCAGGGAATGATTGACTGATTGGGACTCTTCCCCAGTCTCATTCATACCAGCCATACAATGGAATCACTCCCCATTTACACCGCCAGAAGTGAAAGGAGAATCACGTCTGTTTTGAGTTCATTCCTCAGAAGCTCAGATCATCCTCCTGGGCAAAAGACTTTATAGCACGTGCTGCTGAAGCCAGGCTATCTGGTTTATTCAGAGCATGCCCCAGCCTTTTAAATGTGCTAGTAAAATTAGCTTCTCCTCGGCCCCTCTGATGGTGTCATGCAGTAGACGTGGCCTTTGTATAGGACTAGGACAGTTTGTGTCCGGACAAACTTGTTTGTGCAACCCAGTATGCCCCTTCCTTTTTTTGTCCCCATGTATAATGACAAAGTTCTAGGCATGTGGGCAGATCACTTACTTTCCCCTTTTGTCAGAGTACAAATTTACAACAGCCTGTTTGCATACCGTGCGCTGGATTTTAATCAAGTTCACTGTAAGGAGAGATAATAAAAATGAGAACCATGATTACTTCACAGTTGATTTCATTTGAATAAAGAACTGCTCAATGACAGATGGTTTCTAGAGCTGCTCTATATGTGAGCTGCCATGATGTTGAATAGTAAGGAGAACAAGAAAGTGTGCTGCTGTGGTCTTTGGGTCCTTACTTTGTCTTATCTATATTCATGTTTTATTCAGAGAGGAAATTAGACTCCACACCATTTTTTATTCAGAAGAGAAGGTTGGAAAGGAATAATACAGTATGCAAACCTGCCAGCTTCTCTCGGATCAGGTCCACATCCCTCTACTCTGCCAATGAGGCTTGAACAGTATTCTCCACCAGCAAAATGCCTTACTGTGAATGCAGCTCCTATCAGGGGAGCTGTGCTTTTGGCAGTGTGACTTGTTTCACCTCCACCCCCAGCCCAGGGGCACATGTGTTATCCCAGAACAGTAAAGCAAAGGGTTCTGTTTGTAAAAACCTGTCTGAGGAAGGGGTGTCTCTGTGCACTGCCCCATGTGGCTGCACCGGTGACACTGCAGCACAGATGAGCTGAGAGTCTGTGTCCCCTGGCTTTGAATTTGGCTACTTCTGTGTGTTACTTTTGCCATATCTAGTGCAGTATTGCACAAAACTGCTGAGGACTTTGTTCTCAGAGTTTTACTCTGTGGTAGAAATGCTCCTCTGGCATATATTCAGGGAGTATATATAACCTGTCCAAACCAAAGATGCTTGGTGACATATCCTTGTCTGAATGAATGGTCTTTCATCACCAACTTACAGCAATTTTAATCTCTCCCTCATTGCATGCTTACCTGATCTCACCTGCATTATTCTGAGCTGCAATGGAAAATCATTGACTCGATGAACTAAAATGCTAAGGTTGCTTTGCATTTGGAACAAGTTTTCCCGAAAAGGCAAAAATCTACACTTTTCCAGTGAATAGCTAGGAATGTCAAAATCTGTCAGGAGTAGGAATAGCTTTTCTTAGACCACCTACTGTGCTTGGAAGGGTTAGGCAAGTTTTTAAGGACACCCCTGAATGTCAGAAAGTTCCAATCTTCAAAAACAAGTAGAGGTTGAAAAGTGTTGCTTTGAAATCTGTTAATACAGCAGGAAGAGATATCATTTGAGATGAAAGGTAGCTGCTGCCTGTGGCTTGCTGGTGTCAGGAGGGACTGCTACTAAAAGTGGAGTCCCAAAGGGCATTAGCCTGTGTGGTTCAGAGGGAAAGAGGTAATTTATCACCTCAGGAACACAGAGGTATTTGCTGAGAATAGTTACTGAGGGATTAGAACATGCCATAAAACCACTGTCTTTATTGCATCCACAAATTTTGCATCCAATAATGATTAAAGCCAGGAGGTGAATATTTCAGCTCCTCAGGCCTCATTAATGGGAGTCTTTCCAGTGGCTTTTAAATGCTTTGAGTTGTGCTCACATAGAGCACGTTCATCTTGTGAGCTTTTGGACTAAACTTTTTTGGCTGTTGAGTCATGGGTTCAGCTAGTGACCACCTGTGACTCTTGAGATCACTGTGATTATTAGCTTAGGCAAATGCACTTGTCTTCCATTCCTCCTTCCTGTCTCCATTTATCCTACTGGGGTATTCACCTGTTGTGTACTGTCTAAATCCTTGATTAGGAGGTCTCTGGGTCAGGGCTTGTCTTTGTTTCCTTTGTTAGATCTCCTCTATATTAATCCCTTTCACATTGGCAGTATATGAAAGGTGGATTCCTCACAAATTCTTATTAAGTACCCAATTAATAAGAGCAAGAGCGTGTTAAGAGCACAGCACAGAGACAATGCTCCATTCAGATGCTGCATGAAATCTTGATGCTGATACTGTCACTTGAGTGAAATCTGTCTAGGACTGGGAAGAATCCCAGGATAAGCACTAGGAAAATATTATTAATAGAGCTGAATATATTTTATTTATTTATTTGGAATTTGGTGGGTGTGTGTATAATAAAATAAAAATAACAACTGCTTTCTTTGTTTTTCACTGTTCACCATTTATGTAGATTTTAGAAATTCAGACACAAATTGATCCTGAGTAAAAAAAAAGAAAAAGAAAAATTGGCCTAAACATTAGCCCCTGAACCTGAGCATAATCTGAGGCTTCGTTCTGCTTTACAGCTTCTCTATAAACACAGGACACAGAACACAAAATTTGATGGTCATTTGCAGAAAAAAGCATCCTCTCCTGGGATAGCTCGGTGTTTTTAAGGGACTCATCAGTTCCCATGTGCCAAAGAATTAGTGAAATTCAGACATTCTTCTCCAGTTGAGGTTGAATTCGTGAATTAAATCTCTTAGCAGGTTGCTGGGAATGGGACTGGACTTCTCCTGCTCCATAAGCGACACACTGTGCTCCACTGGCCCCTGCAGCAGTTTTCATCTCCACACACCAAAACCTGAGTAGAACAGAATATCTAAGAGCATCAGTGATCTAGTCAATAGCAACCTAGTAAACAACATCCCTGCCCATGGCAGTGGGGCTGGGACTAGATGATCTTCCAACTCAAACCATTCCATGACTCTGTGATCAGGAGGAACATTGTGGCAGATAAACACGAAATAAGAGAGGGTTATATTTGTCCAAGAGATGAGCTGGGGGCATGATGACACTTGGGGGCCAGTGACAACAGGAATTAGCAAGGGTGAACTGACTGTGGGATCAAACAGGATGAAGGAAAAGATTCTGGTATTCTTGGTTGAGAGAAAACTCTGGGTTTGACCTGAAATGCCAAATTAAATAAGGTGACGAGTTATAATATTTGCTTTCATAATAGACGGCTACAAATTTCGAGAAGAAGGCTGACACCCGAGGTGGGTCCACACTGAGAAGGCTGAGAAACCTGGCTCTGCTTCCAGGATCCTTCCCCCTGCAGGCCTCCAGGCTTCCTTCTTCCCTGTCTCCCCATCTCCACACACACAAAGGTCAGAAAGCACAGCCACACACGGAATGCCTTGAGTTCCTGACTCTGCCAGTGCCTCCAACAAACATTCCCACGCTGCACCTCCGGCTGCGGCAGCGAGGTGATGAAGCCTGTCTCTGTGCTCTCCCAAAAGGGCTCCCAAAGATCCTGGGTGCTCCTTTTGCTATTCATTGCCCTATAGAGCAGCCTTTGGGCCGCTCTGAATGGTAACAGGTGCTTCTGGCCCCATTGTGCCGCCCCAGCTGTCAGGGATTTCTGGGGACCAGTGAGTGAGATTGTGTAGGAGTTGCTTTAGTGGCTCTTTGCCATTCAGGAATTCTTTTGCGCCAAGGGAATCCTCCAACAGCTGTTTGGGCTGGCTTGGTGACAGCTTTGTGCTGCTGGAGCTGGGCAAAGCGGCCCCAGCTGGGCCAAGGATCTGGCTCCTTGCATGTAACTTGCTTATTTAGGCCTGTGGCCCTGTTTTGGAGGTAATCACTGCTACTGGTGGTGAATGCAGCAAGCTGCTGAAGGCAGTGGCCTCTGCCAAGGAGCAAAATACCGACTGATGTAATTGGAATGTGAGATCTGCAACGCTTGAAAATTCTGCCAGAAAGTAGTTAAATGGAGATGGCATCTCATTAAAGGGAAGAATGGGGTCTCTGTGCATGTGTTCTGTCCTTAGACTGGGCAATGGATCCCCAGCAAGCTTCCTCTGCAAAAGATGAGCATTTGAAAGAGACGATGGGGAAGAGCTGGGTCTGTGGGTGCAATGGGTAGGTGCAGAGCTACTGTATTCAAGGATGTGACATCCAGGTGCAGCAAATGAAGGCCTGGCTCAAGGCTTACATACAAAGATAAGTTTTGCCCTGCCATGGTTTTGGTTGTGCATGTGACCTGAATGTCTGTCCTCATCCCTTTGTGCTATTGCCTATTCAGGAGCCACGAGGAGCAAATCATAAGGGCAGCTAGCGACTGTCTCCATATCTACTGAGTCACGATTGGCAACGCACGCCCCGAGGATCAGCTGTTTGATTATCCAGAGAGCATGTGGCTTTACTCAGCTGCTCCAGGCAAAAAAAGCCAGGCAGGACAACTGACTGATTGTCGGGAAGTGTGGACAATGAGGCAGGAGCGGGAATCCATGTGACTGGTTTCTGAGTACAGTCCTTCAGCACCCAGTCAAAACAGAATGGGCCTGAGCTGGCTGATGACCTGCATATGTAAAAATATTTGTCCTTATTCAAAAGGGAGTGGGACAACATATACTGTGAATGGAACAATGCATGCAAGCATTTGGAAATCCAAGATGTGCCTTGCAGCTAAATCATATGAAATGACATTAGCTCCCCCAGTGTATTGTTGGGTGGGTGATCAGGTTCCAACAAAGCTGCAAAGAAAATAAAAGTGGCACAAAACAAACTCTTGCTAATGAGCAAGCCCATTATTTGTCTGCTGCTAAATATGTAAATACTGAAGCAGATTAAGCAACAGTGGCTTAAAGATAGGTATTTTTCTGTTCATTTATCTGTATTTTGTAGCTTAATGGATTAAAGTGTAAAGCTGACAGGCTGCTTTAAAGAGATGTTCCTTGGGGGACATTAAAAAATCTTTATGCATGGCACTAGACAAAACACCCACAGCACTGTCTTTGCTCTAAGTGAAAAATCAGTGCTTTTTTGGTCTGCTTTGTATAACCAGCTACTACAGAACACTCTTTATTTTGGTACTAGACAAAGGAAGGATTTGCAATAGAGTTAGACATCACCTAGAAATGACAGTATTTGCCAGTATTTGAAATACATTTCCTTCAGGACCATTCATTTCCCTCACCTCTGCTGCAAACACAGTTATGGAATTTTTTGGCCTGGGTTCATCCAAAATAATGCCTTGAATTCCCAAGGGAGGAGCAGTAACTGTGATCCCACACTGCTCAGTTTTTTCCTTCTGCGCCTTAGTGAAAACACCGCCTGCAGTTGGTGCTCCTGAGGGATGTCAGGCTGGATGGGCCAAGGGGGTCTGTCCCCAGACAGGCTCCCAGAGCTGATCTAGAACAGAATGGAGCCCCAGCACATCTCCATGTGTGGTTGGGAGCAGGAGGAGGCATGTGGTGTCCAGCCTGTGTGCACTGCTCTGTCCAGCTTCCCACAGGAGGGGAGAGAGAGGCTGGCTGGGTTTGGAGCCAGGGCTTGCAGCTATTCCAACCCAAGGGTAAACTTCATTTGCACCCAAACCAGCACATGGGGGGGTTGGAAGGACAGAGGATGGACTCTCCCTGAGGTGATATCCTCCCTGCAAGGGACTCTCCAGGGTTTTTAAGCGTAGGCTGCAGAAATCTTTTTGATTCGTAGATACATGTTGCTCTTCCTTAAAAGAAAATAATCGCCTTTTTTTTTTCCCTCCCTCCCTGGACTACTTTAAAATCTTCTTCTCCCATGAAGACTTTATCCAAAGAGAAAAGATTCCTCATTTTATTAAAAAGAGCCCTTCTGGGTAAGAGCCATTGCACCAAATTAAAAATAAACGTGGAAAATATTGGCAATAATAATAAAAATAAAGAGCCTGTATGATGTGAGAAAACACTCTGAGCATATTAAAATAGGAGAGCAAGGGAGAGCTTTCCTGAAGTGGATCCACAAGAATGTCTTAGGGCAAAGCCTGAGCATTACTGGCCCAGCTCCTGCCCCTCCACTCCTACTCCCATGCTGTGGAGTCCTCCTACATCTCCTGGCTCTTCCCCATCACACAGGGACTCCTTTGCCACATGAACTCGTGTGCCAGATCCATCCCATTGCTCCCACACCAGGGAATGTGGTGGTTCTGTGCATAAATCTTGGTGTGGATTTGCCCTGCTCCAAAGTCAGAGCATAGCACAGATTAGGAAGAACAGCTCCACACTCCTCACAAAGTTTGTGTCATCACAAGCTGCTACTGAAGGGACAGGGCCAGCTTTTTATTAACTTTTTTTGCAGTGCTTTTTGTCAGCTTGAGCATGAGTAATGTCAGGCTCACTGATATTTTTCATGCTTTAATAAAATGCATCCAACACTTTGGGAACAGTGTGCATCTACATTTTTTTCCTTCAGTCTCAACCACCCTAAAAAGCAGCAGCACCAAACGCTGTGCAGTTACCATGACCAACCTACAGTCCCTGGTGGTGATGGACCAGATAGGAGAAAGAGAATACTGTTTTCTCAACACCACTTTTATCTCACACTTTAAACCCCCATCAAAGAATTTCATACATATTTCTCTACATATTGCAACTTGTTGTAGGGGCTGGACTTGGATTGCCTTTTTAGTTAATTGCTACTTCACTTTTTTTTTTACATTTCATTTAAAATACACCAGTTCTAAGAAGTTCTACTAGGAGGTCATTGTCTCAGGTACTGCATAAATGTCAGCTATGTTTTCATTTGCTCTTTTATTTCCTTTTTTTTAGTTTTGGTTAGGATTTTCCTCCAGGCCATTCCTTCTTGAGGTTCAGAGTCCTCAAACCTCTGTTCCAGCTTCTTTACTTTCCAGCTCAGCATCCTACTATCATTCATGGTGTAGTTCCAAAATGCACAGATTCCTTACAGCTGAGATAAGAATCACTCGGGGTTTTCTTTGAGGAGCTGCTCTACCTTTGGCCTCACATGAAAATGTTGCCCTTCATAGGAAATAAATTTGCACTGCTTTGATTCACAAATTCATCTCTTCTGTGCTTGTGGACCTACTCCTGTAATTGGATCCAGGCACAGAAGCTACATGAACACTGGTAAATTAAACATGGGCAGCAGCACTCGGGCAGCCAGTTGGGAAAGGCAGCGCCTGTGCCTGGACTGCCTGGTTAAAGCTGTTCACATGGCAACCACTTACTGGAAATGGACCCTGGTCTAAGTGCTGTGCCTGAGAACAGAGTTAGAATGGGCAAATGGCCTGAGAAGTTGTGGCTGGCCCATCCCTGGGAATGTTCAAGGCCAGGCTGGATGGGGTTTTGAGCAACCTGATCTGGTGGAAGGTGTTCCTACTCATGGCAAGGGGGTTGGAATGAGATGATCTTTAAGGTCCCTCCCCACCCAAACCACTCTACGGTTCTAGTATTCTATGAAATTCCTGTCAGGATGCTCTAAAATTCTGCTAGTACAGGCACAGTACCTGGGGATGCTACTGCCCACCTGAATTTACAAGTGCTGCTGCCTGAGTCTCTTGCTGCAAAGCTCATGCTGTGGGAGCAGCCCACAAGGAGCAGCTCACCACTTTATCTGAGTGAGTGGTAGATTGTGGTGCAATCCACATCTGCTGGGTATTGCAGCACACCACTGGTGTCTCAAATGCTTGTGAAGGTGCATTTGTCTTAGTTGTAAGATACACCATGAAGCTAAAGCCATCACTAAGTGACACATTTTATCTGGGTGCAGAGGTAGGTAGGTATGCAGATAGCTAGACTGATAGAATCCTGATAGACTGATCAGGATTCTTCATCCTCTGGCTCTTTTCCAAAGTCCAATTAGAAAAGATGATGTGGAAGGGACCTCAAAGGGACCTCATTCCTCACTGCAGGGCACTGACATGAAAACCCTTACACAAGGCCACCCATGAGTCCAGGCAGCCCAGGACCTTCCCTCTGACGGTGACCTGCAGCAGGTTTGCAGAGTCCAAGGCAGGGCATGATGCAGTAATCCTCCTGTGGGCATGGCCTCCTCACAGCTTGTGGCAACCAACAACTCCCTCAACTTCTGCTTTAGTAGACTCTAAAGGAATTTTTCATCATGATTGTTTCTGTTCTTTTTCTGGAACCAGTTATATTCTTGGCCCCCATAACACCCTGGGCAAGGAGTTCCACCAACCCATTAGATGTGGTATGAAGCAGTATTTCTTCTTATTTGAGTTTGCTGCTTGATCATTTCTTTGCATGTGTCTCAGTTCTATTGTAAGAACAGCTGTCTTTATTTACCTTTTCTGTGCCATTTGGGATGGAAAACATTTTTTTCTCAGATGTTGCCTTTCATCATCACTTTCTTCCCCATAAGGTAGATTCCTTTCTACTTGTTCAGTCTTTGCATGGAAGTTATTTCTCCATAAATATCACACTATATTCTGTCACAGTTACAGATGTAATATAGTTCTGCTCTGAGCTTTTGAGATGGGGGGACCAGGCTATTTGAATGTACTTGGATTGGAGTAATGGCTTAATAATATTTTTCCCTGTATTCTCTTTCCTGTAATTACCAACATCCCATTTGCCTTTCTGATCACCACTGAGCACTCACTGGTGGTGTGATAATCTCATAGTACTGTCCCCAGTGACCCCAGTTTCCCTTTCCTGATTGGTAATTGGTATATTAGAAGCCCTCATTACCTATGTAATATTCAGATTGTTTTTCTCTGCAGTGCATTACTTTGCACTTTCCAACACTAAATTCCATTTCTGTTTTATCATCCAGCCACTCAGTAACACCAACCTCTTCTGCACATCTTTGCTGCCAGCAGTAGTCTTGACAGGCAGGACTTGCAGTATTTGGTGGAAACAACCAAAGCTGACTCTTTATGACACCTTTAATTCCTCTCTTTTAAAAAATAATCAATTCACAGAGGAGCCCATCCATTTCTTTGCAGACTCTCTCCTACCTACACACTATTGCTGTTTTCCTAACAGAAGTCTTGTCATGGACTTGCCATTCTTCTCCAGTTGAGGTTGAATTAGTGAATTAAATCTCTTAGCAGGTTGCTGGGAATGGGACTGGACTTCTCCTGCTCCATAAGTGACACACTGTGCTCCACTGGCCCCTGCAGCAGTTTTCATCTCCACACATCAAAGTACTTGCAAAGATGGGGGGGTATCAGTGTCTCCAGGTGACAGCCAGGGAAACTGATACCCCTTTTAGCAGTAACAGTATGCAGTGTTCTAGAGTGGCCTGAATGCTATTTGTTGAATAAATTAGTTAATGAGTAACAGCAATAGTTGCTAATTAACATACTCAATGAATATTTATGCTGGCACCTTGCCAGTTGCACATCTTATACAATGTGTCTTTCACTTTCCCCTTATTTATTTCATACCATGAGCTCCCATCGGAAACGACCTATCCTGGCTCTGCCTCCCCAGCATCTGTCACAGGGAAAGCCAGCTTCTTCTTCCCACCCTGCAACAGCCAACTATGATCAAATGTAAGCCTCAAAAATCATCCCCAGCTCCACTCTTCCCCTGCTTCCCAGGGCAATAGATCAATGGCTCCTCCACAGCACCCCTAGGATTTACAGAGTCAAATTGTGTAGAGGGAAGAAGATCCCAGTTCATGGAATGAGACAACCAATAAATGACCTGAGAGATTCAAGGTCACAAATACATATTTTTTGCCACTGTCAAAGACCAGACTCAGAAGAGTCATGCCTTTGAAACATAAGCATTCTGGGATATTTAAAGCTTCATAAAGAAAAGCAATAAAAATAACTTAAAAAAAAAACCCAAAACACGCACACACACACACACACAAAAACCAAAAAAAAAATAAACCAAAAAACCAAACCGAAACAAAACCAACCAACCAAAAAAAAAACCCCAAAAAACCCAAAAAATCCAAAAAACTTACTCTCAAGATGGAATCCAATCTGCAACCTGCAGAGCTCAGGGCCCATTGCTGTACCCCACATCCTGGACTCATTCCAGTGCCTGGAGTAGCCCCAGAGCATCTGCATTACACCCAGCTCACTAATCAGGTATCTCAACTCTGTACTCCCCGGAGCAGGATGAGGCAAGGATTGGTGTTTGTAATTCAAGAAATGAGGTGTTGGTGTCATCTCTCCTTCTGAGATGTCCAACACACCTTTGGTCCTGTGAAGAGCATCCTTTAGGCACAAACCCCAGAGTTTGGTGGGTTTTATCCAGTACTTCCCTTAAGGATGAGACCCTAAGTATTATCCCAGTACTAATCTTGCCCAATTGCTAAAAATTGAAGGCTGATTTTGAAAAGTGAAACAGCTAATGCTGGTTGTGGAGAGTCACAGAAAATCCCGCTCTACCAGTGACTGTGATCTAACATTAGCAAAATATGAAATAGCAAATAAAAGTTTCCTGATAACTAATGCAAACTGTCTCTTACAGGGCAAAAACCACAGCCTAATAATGTCTATACAGTAATGGACATTACATTAGTTATTTCCTCTCAGGAAAGACATTGCAATCAGTGTGCATAGTGCTTGTAAGTACATAATTCAGGGTCTAGCAGCACTCAGAAAGCAAAACTGAGCATCAGGAACTACTAGGAAAGAAACAAAGAAGAAAAAAAGAGAGCTGTTCTCATCGCTGTGCTGCTGTGTACATTGATGGTGTGTACCCCTGCAGGCAGGGCTGATCACTGTGCCCAGGAAAAACAGAGCAGGGCCAGAAATGTTCACAGGAGATCAACGGGGATGATCAAAGCTATGGAAAATCTTCAAAATAAAGAAGCATCACACGGGCTGGGACTGCTCAGCTGGTGAAGAGACCACTGGGACAGCAGATGAGAGACGTGTGTGAAATCAGGAATGTCCTGGAGAATGTGTTAAAAATGTGTCTCCCATCATGTGAGGAGAGACTTTACATGATGAAACACCAGGTTTAAAGCAAACACACCCAACACATACGCACTTTGTAACACCCATTGCCCCACAGGATGTCATGGAGGCCAAAGGTATAAGCGGGCTCCAAATACAATTAGAAAATTCTTGAGAGAAAAGTCAAAGGCCCCTAGACGGCAGAGATGAAGTTTCAGCTCTGGATCAGGAAGTCCCTAAACTCCAGACTGCCAGAAGCTGGAAGGATGAAGTGGAGGAAATGTCTCTGTACTTGTCCTGCTCCTGTGCTCTTTTGCTGAGCACTGGCTACAGGCTGGTCACGGACAGGATGCAGTCGAGGTGACCCCTCAGCCTGACTCAGCACTGCCCTTCCTGCAGCCTGGCTCCCTTCCAGCTGGGCTCATTCACATGATGGCTGCTCAGAGGCTGCATTTCTTCGTGTCCTGCTGTCTTGTGAAATTTGGGTTATCCAGAACACAGGGTTTTCTCTGCCAGCCGAGACAGACCCTCACTGGGATCAAGGCAAAGGGACACAAGTTTTCAGACACAACGATCAGAGCTGAGAAACTTGAGGTCAAGGGTCCTGCTGGAGCTACAAAAGAAAAGCAATGACAAAGAGCTAAAACAGAGCTGCCATGACCTGACCAGCACTCTGGCAGGCCTCATCAGGGTGCAGGAAACCACACTCAGACTCATTTCTTCTGAGACAGTCCCCATCACAAACCAGTGCCATATGGAGCGGGAATATGGACGTGTAAGGAATTTTGGATCCATGCCATGCCCAGCACTTAGGCAGTTTCTGCCGACTTCACGTTCCACCAGGGTATAACAGCTCTGGGTTTTGCTCTGGAGTTCCTCACTAAACAAAAGAGGGGGCGAGCCTTGCTCCAGGCTCACACCAGGCTCTCCGAGACTTCCCAGCCTTCCCATGGCAGAAGCACAGAGCTGTAGGAGGTTCAGATAAGGCCTCGCTCCAAAATTAAAAAAAAACCAAAAACAAAAAAACCAAACCAAAAAGCCAAAACACAAAAACCCACCAAAAAACCTAACTGCCTGAGCACCCAGGTAATGAGCAGCACCTGTGCACCTCAAGGCACATGGAGCTTCCCAGCTGAGCCCACAGAGCTGCTCTACGGGCTGGAGATGGAGGTGATGCCTGCACCATTGCAGTTTTGGAGTGAAAAATAGTGCAGAAAATCCCTCCTTTGCCTCGCTTTGCAAAGCTACAGCGTTTGTGAACACCGTGCAGCAGATAAGCAGTGTAAGTGCAGGGCAGCTGTTTTTGAATTACTAAAAATCTCAGCACACAGGCTTTGTCTGTGATAAGCCTAATCTTCTCTTCTCATCATTATCATGCTAGAAATCACGCTGGAGGCCTCTATAATCTGACTTCATTTTGCATTAACCATAATTGTGAGAACTCACCTTCTGCATGCGTGTTTGGGCAAAGATTGTTTGCCAGTGACTTTATACAATTATTATACTCCCAGAAGTATGCCAGAATTATTTTTTTCCTTGTTTGAAAAAGTAAAAGAAAAAAATAGGAATGATCTTAGGAGAAAAAAGAAACTGAGAGGAGGAGAAAGTTCTTGTTGTACAGCACGACTCTGAAGTGTACAGCAGTGGCACAAATTTCAGAGTTAGAGATATTGAATAACCAGGTTTCAGCAGCCAGCTGGGTGTGCACATTGCTGTGAGAGGTGAGGTCCCCACACACCAGCTTTCAGTGGGGGACATGCAATGATTTCACCTTTGTTGCTGTCTTATCAGTACAGATACAGTGCTGGGTTTGGACATCCTTTTCATTTTCTTCCACTTCTACCAAAATCCACATGATCTGCTCACTCATAACCTTTTCCTCTACAGACTGCCAGGAGTTTACCTTACCTCTAGGGACTGATCCTGTTCTTTTCAGACCAACACAGGACCTTGCAGGAGGGGTGGGCCAGGGCCAGGGGCTGGGCTGGGAGCTGCAGGGGAAGCTCTTTGGAGTCATTCAGGAGCTACAGGGATCAAAGGGCAGAGCCAGTATTTGCAGCTGCAAAGCAGACCTGATGCTGATCCCAACCCTTTTAGATCCCAGTCTGATACGAGAAAAGAAATTTTCATAGTCTTCCCATTAAACACCTTATCAGGAATGTTAAAGCATCTGGAGTGACGGGGTGCTAAGGAGGAGAGACTCGTCAGGAGGGGTTTATAAAGAGGAACACCTAAGAACATGAAACCAAAGGTATTATTATGGCTAATGAAACAAAGGCATTTGATTAATTACTGACATGGCAGAAGTACATTTGAAAAAGTGATTACTATAACTAGAGATGTCGAACGTGATAAGATGCACTAAACAGCATACAATAGGGAAGGGGAAGATTTATGAGATTCCCCTGCACCTTGGCTGCAACAAAGTTCATCAAATCCGAGGAGTTCACAGGAAGAGACCTGAAGAGCTGTGAGTCTTCTGCAAGGCCCTGGAGAGCCCCATTATTTAACCAGGGCTGTCAGTGATCCAGATAAAATACTGGGGGTCAGCTGGGAGGGGTAGAAGGCAGCAAGGCTGCTTGGGCTGGTAGTCTGTTCCCAGTACAGGGCTGTGGTGGTTTGGCTCTGACCAGAATGTCCAGGGAATTGTCTAACAGGGGGCCCATGAAGAAATTGTGGTGCTCAGGCTTTGATGTGCCACTTCTTCCTGGCAGCCCTCATGGAGCAGTTTGGAGGTGGCAGAGTGTTCTGCCAAGGATGGGTAAAACGGAGTTTGCCTGAAGGGTTTCACCATGAGAAGAATTTCAGCAGACATGAACTTAGTTGTCTGCTGGTGCTTAGAACCATTCTGGCCATGCTGGAGTCATAAAGCTTCCCTCTCCTTTTCCTTTGCCTTCCAGCACTTGGCCCTGGGCAGTTTCCTCAGGGAACACAATTATTCATGAGCCTCTTCCTCTGCAGGGGAGGGAATACATCCCAGCTCCATTTGCCATTGCAACCCCAAGCCCTCTGAAGGGGTTTGGGGCAACAAACTCTTGTAGCCTCCTACTCCTGTACCAGGATGTCCCCAAGACCTGGAGCTACTTGCATTATGGACGCAGGTGATGGGAAATGGGAAATTTTTCATCAACCCCTTATAGATTAGCAGTTGCAGCAGCAGGGTCAGATTAGTCACTGGTGGCTGGCAGAGCAGGCTGGGGGCTATCTGCTCTGTGCTGCCCTGCTGTTATCCTCTTCCTCAGACAGCAGCCCCTGGCTGCTCTCTGAGAGCACCAGCACACAGCCAAAACTCGGGTTACACATTGCATGTTAATTTGTAAGCTAATTTTGCCCTCTTGGCTCTGTTCGTGCTCTGGCTCTGAGCTGCTGCTCACAGTCAGAACTGGCCCTGCATATTTAGACAGTGACGGTCAGGACAGGCAGGCAGCCGGGACTTCAGCATTTCCACCTGCCCTGAGTTGAGAATATCACCTAGAAACACTGCTGCTCTCTGCAATCTGCATGGAAATAGGGCTTTATTGATCACAGGGGTGCAAAGACAATGGGCCTGAAGTGGCAAACAAATGGTGATCACAGAAAGAAAAACAAGTTACATAGAAAAAAAAAAAAAAAGTCAGCTATAAGAGGCAAGTTGCAACAGTGAACACTGGGGACTTGTCCAAGGGCCAAGAACCAGCCCAGGGCTCGTAGGTGCTCTTGGACAACTGTAATGTGAAGATCTGGAGCCAGATTCTCAGTCAGGGTAAGAAAGCAATGAGGTAAATTGCACTAATGTGATTTACAGCCACAGAGACTCTGCCACTAAAAGCACAGATCCCTCCAGAAGAGCAAGGGGCATCTCTGATGAGTCGCTGCATGACAGCAACTCCTTACGCCCTGGAAAAACATCTCAGTGATTCACTGGCAGACACATGCCCCAAGGGAGCTTTCAAAAGGTGAAAAAAATAACAATATCCTTAAGCTACCTATAACAATTGCTAATTTCCAGCTACTTTCTCTTTTAATCATCGAGACTGGCGTATGTTGACACTCCTCTATCATTGCTGTTAATCAGATTTTACTATCTCTGTTTAACTACCACCTTCACAGGCCCTATGGCATTTTTTTGCTTTTGTATGACAGCTCCATTACCTTACCCGTGTTGCCCCGCACTGACACGGAGGGTAATTGAACACCTCCAGATAAAGGTGCTAATGAAAAAAAACCTGTTTGCAGATGCCCCGAACGCGAACGAGTTGGGAGGGAGCGAGGGAGGGAGATCCCGGGTGCTGCCCTTGCCAGCAGAGGTCACTGCAGCATGGGAGTGTGAACGCTCACCCGGGACACATTTCCAGCCAAACGCCTAAAAACGAGGTTCTCTATTCCTAGGCATGCTCGTGATAATCCACACGCATCAGGTATTGTTAAAAAAAAAAAAAATTAGTCTTGTGGAAATCTGAATCCAAACAGTGCCAAAGCCTCCAGGAAGCCCAGTGGATCTCTCCAAGCTCAAGTGACCAGACACAACATTTTTCCAACACTGACTTCTCCCAGCTGGCCAGATCACACTGGTTTTAGGTGAGGGCACCCACTATACCCAGAAATGGTACATTTTCTGAACACAGCAATACATTTCAATATCATTGCTAGCAGATTGGCTGCTGTTGAAAGCAGGTCAGCTGCTGTTGATAGCAGATCTATTGTGTGAAAATAAAAGGGGGCTTTTTTTTTTTTTTACTTATTCTTGTTCTTTATCTCAGTTTCAGAGGTGCTGACATTGAATGCTGTAATCTCAGTGAGATTTAATCCTGATTACCCAGTATGGAAACATGTCTCCCATTCATCTCTCTGGGGTACATAAACACACTGTGACTATGGAGCATGTGGATTTCCCAGTGCACCCAGGGTCACGCAAGGGTTGTCAGAGTAAGGACTAAAGGCACTTGGCATGGAAGGCCAACTGTGCTGTGCATTCAGTTTTGCCATGGGAGCCTTCATGATGGTCGTCTGAACTGCTGTATAACCCTGATACAAAATCATCTCCCATGAGCTCTTCTCCATCTTTACATGTTGCAGAAGAGATTTCAGGAAGTCATCCACTCTGGATTTAAAAGAGAAACTGAGAATCCAACTTTACTCCAGTAAGTAGTGGCTAATTACAGTCAGTTTTGTAACTTGCCTTCTGTTCTGGATGTATCTAGCATCAACAACCAACCACTAGATTTTATTATGGGTTTATTTTCTGCTTGGAAGATCTGTTGTATTTTCCCCATGCTCATACTTGTAGACCACAAGCAAGTCACCCCTCAGCCTTCCTTCAAACAGAAGAATTCCACTGAGTTCTCAGTCTCCTACCTTCAAGTTTTCCAGATCTCAGGCTGCTCATGTACCTTTCCCTGATGCCTTTCCCACCTGTCAACATCTCCTCTGAAGTGTGGGCTTGAAAATGGGGCAGAGCATTCCCATGGCTGCCCCGTGCTGCTGTGCACAGAACTAAATCCAGGTCGTGGCTCCTCCTGTGCATGTCCAGGACATTCTGCACAGCAGCATCACACAAGGAGATGACATTCACCTGGCTGCTCACTGTCACCCTTACATCTTTCCAGCTCCCCTGTGGTGCAAGGGATGGAGTCCTTTCCCAAGGGATCTTTGACCTCCCAGCACTGCAATGAAAGGCCAGCCCTGAGCTTGGAGAAGAAAATGGCTCCCCTGATCCTTGGACCATTTGGCTTAGGACCAAGCCCAGGTTTATGTTAGAGCCTCAAGGGAGACTCCCCAGCTGCAGCAGCACAAAAAGGATGGAGCTGGGAGCAAGGGTGGAGCCTGCATTCCTCAATCTAAAAGGAGACTTTTAGTCTATTCCTCACCTCCCTTTCTTTGAAATGTCTCTCAAGAGATGGTTAGAGAACAAAGGTGAGGAATGAATAAAACACACATTATCAGTACTTTGCATGAGTCCTGCAAGGAAAGGTGGCAAGCTCCCTCCTCTTCTCCTTTTCTTGTTCCACCCTTGCCACAGTGACTCTCCCAGCTCT
Organism: Geospiza fortis; assembly: GCF_000277835.1. Classification (NCBI taxonomy): domain Eukaryota; kingdom Metazoa; phylum Chordata; class Aves; order Passeriformes; family Thraupidae; genus Geospiza; species Geospiza fortis. The sequence goes on along the minus strand of NW_005054303.1, from coordinate 8,979,613 downwards.
GGCCTGGAGTCACTCTATGGCTTGGCATCCTCCTTGCCATTCTTTGCAGATCTCTCCTTGGAGACACTGGAGATGCTGGCTCCCTCCTCAGAGGGCGTCCCTGCTTTGCTGCTGCTCACTGACATCCCAGTTAAAATTGCCTCACTGGAATGGCACAAATGGCAGAAGCAGAGGAAAACACACAAGAATGGGGACAAAATGCTGCACAATGATAAATGAAAAGCCATAAATGTTGTGGGGTGGTGCACACCACTGACTCACTGGGGAGCAAAGCAGAGCCCTATCACTCACTGCCATCAGGAAAACCTGGAAGGACTAACATTATACCTTTGAACAATGATATTTTTTAAATTAATATATTCTTTTTTTTCTGTCTCTTGCAGAATATTTTTGAGCACCACATTGTCCAGTGCTGCACCTTTTTTTCTTCATAGGATTTTAATGGAATTTACTTCCTTTCCAACCCATAGAGCTTTATACACAGCTTCTCCAAGTATTACAGCATTACTGCCATGCAATGGAAAACCGAGCCCTACGGATTGTTCAAATTGTTCAGTTATTTGTATAGGCCAGAAAATCTTTTGAATGCATTCTTTTATTAGCTGTTAGGGGGTTTGTGCCTTTTCCAAGCAAGTTCTGCAGAAGATGAGCATTGCTAGTCTGCAATATGTCAGCATAGCTTCGTGGATGATGTAAAGCCAAATCTGAAGAATGCCACTGCTGTTAATTTGCATGGCTGCTTAACATTATCACAGAAAAGTTGGATGGGGATGGACTGTCAGTTGTTTTCTGTTTTGCATGAACTGGGTTCCAAACAAGAAGTGGTAGTTTTGCATGCAGTAGATAGTAGATCTGTGGAATTGCTTGCCAAAGGATGTTGTGGATGATAAAAGTTTATAAGGGTTCAACCAGTGACTGGACAAGTTCACAGCAGAGAAATTCACTGAGGTTGCTAAACAGACAAACCACACCTTGCTCAGGGAGTCCCTGACCTGAGAGCAGCTCATGCTGGAAGGGGAATGTTTCTTACAGGGTTTATGCTTCCTTACTCTTCCCAAGACATCTATTTATGCTTTCAGTCCAAAGCTGGATGCCAGGCAAGATGGACCTTGATGTGACCTGGGACAGCTGCTCTCCAGGTTTTATGTTTATGTGGTACAGGCACTGGTGACAAGGAAGCTGTAGCTCATGGAATCAGAGAATGCTCTTGGGTTGGAAAGGACCTTAAGGATCATCTCATTCCAGCCACCCTGCCATGGGCAGAGACACCTCCCACTAGACCATCTTGCTCAAACCCATTTACTGAAGTGTTTAGTTTTTAAGAGAAAAATTACTTGGATATTTGTATTCTACCATTACATAATGCTTTGGGTTATGCATGGCTTTCAAAAAGTAATGCTGGTTAATGGCACTATTACTTATATTTTCTGTGGATAAATTTTGTCTTCTTTATTCACATTCTTACAAGAAAATTAGGACAGTAAAAAAAAAAGAAAGAAAAAAAAGAAAAATTAAAAACAAAGAAATCAAGTACACATGTTATTTTGACCCAAAACAAGTCCATGACAGCTAGTACACACAGACATTTCAACAGGCATGTTGGCTTTATAATCCCTTTTTTTTGGCTTCAGCCTAAGTGATGAAAGGTAGCCATGTGTCCAGATAACTCCATATGAGTGATTAGAAAACCTGGTCATTTTTCCCATGGCACAGGCCCCTACCTGCCTTTTTAAAGACAGCTTTCATCCCAGATGCTTGATGAATGCCAGCTTGTTGCAGTATTAGCAGTAATGTCATATACCTGCGAATGTGCAGCCCAGCCCTGCAAGAAGCAAGTGCCAGGGAAGAAGATGAAAAGCAGACCCTAAAAGCCTGAATGCTCCAGATGGGCAGGCTGTCCCCAGGGATTAGCTCTCCTCTTGTTTCTATCAGCAAGCAGAGGGAAACAGTTAAAAGAAACAGGCCTTGTTTGCATTAATATTTAGAGTGTTTTGCCCAAAATGTAGCTAAATAATGAATTTGAAGGTACTAAACACTGTTGTGTGAAGCTGCAGCTCAGACAAAACAGAAGAAGAGAGGTGGCAGGAAGGCAACTCGGGGAAGCAGAGACTCTGCTTGGCCCTGTGTGCCATCCAGATCTTTCTGGAGGATTCCACAGAGATCGGGCTGCAAGACCATGACAAAAACCTGACAGCAACCTCAGGTGGAAACACAGATGTGCCAAATTAATGGAAGTGAAGCAGGTAAGTGCTGCCCCTCAGCTGACAAAATCCAGCAAGGGCTTGTCTATCCAGCAAGCCAGAATCATTCTGAACTAACCACTGAAAGCAAGAAAGGCATCACTTTCCTGAAGGGATGGACACACTTTCCTGAAGGGATGGACATCACCTGGGCTTCCCTAAAACTGGTCAACAGAACAGTGGAGGAATGGGCTCTAAATTAACACCACTCTATGAGATGTTCAAACTGCAGGTGGAGAACTGAGCTCCAGAACTACTGACAAGATGCTTCTGGGGGTGGGAAGCAGCAAATCTCACTTAGCAGCTCAGATTAGATCTAGATGCAGGCGCAGATATTGCTGCTTTATTAATGCGCCTGCTCTCGAGCTGGGTGGCAAGTCCCCGGAGGGGCTGGAGTGCAGAGGGTTGAATAGTTTACCTCTGTGAGGCAGAAAGCAAGTGTGAGGCAAAGCCCCCACACTGCTTCCCTCTGTGTTACTGCTCGGATCAGCCAGAGAGGCTCCTCCAGGATGCCAAGCCCCAGAGGCCACATCCCATGCCCACGTGGAGCCCCTGGCCCTGCAGTGCCTGTCCCTCCCCAGCTGCTCCCACCATAGCCCTGGCACTGGCCTGGCTGCATTCCCAACCCTGCACCAAACAAGCCACAGCTATTCCTCCTGCTCTCCCAAATTAGGATATTTTCCCTGGGGACTGCTGTCTGACTGTCAGTTTTTCCAAGCTGAGGCTATGCCAGCTTTGCATTTCCTCTTCTTTCCTCATACACTAACTCAAGCTTTGTATGTGGGAAGCTTTCTCTCCTAAAAGCACCTGGTGAATATCCTGGTTTTCCTAGGCTTCTGGGCTAGGGCTCAGGCTGGTGGTAGCCATTATACCTGATGAAATCACTGGGCATGGCAGTGTCAGCCAACAGGTTGCAATATCAGGGTGTACGATAGCAAATTATAACCATGAATAATGTGTAAAGACTGACCAAAGACTGAGGTTCCATGTCTGATGCACAGGTGTTCCCACTGCAGAGAAAGGTGGTCAACACTGATCTGCAGTCCTGATCCTCCCAATTCTCTGTCACCTGTTTTATTTCTGTTCATGCAAGTATTTTGTTCATGCAACCTCTGGCAAAAGAGGTTGGTCCTGGGTCTTGCTCAGGTGCAGCCACAGCAGTGTCCTTGTCTGTGCCCAGGGCAGAGGCAGAGAGCCATTCCTTGCCACCTGGACAGTTCTGGAGCCACCACATTTGTCAGTGGTGTCCCAATCCTCCTTCAGTTTCTGGATCATCTGGAAGAGCATCAATGCAGAAGAGGTGTAAGAGTGGGTCAGAGTAAAGGGGTTTTTTTTGGTTTTCAGTGACTGGATGCTGGCTGAGGTCCTGCTGCAGCCCATGGGTGGTCTGTCACAGCCAAATGGTTGGGCAGGAGGTGGCATTGGGATTATCTGATGGGAAACTGAGGCTGGAGGTGGGTTAGTGACCAGCTGAGTTCACCAGGGGCACAGCACTGGAAGAGCATAAATCTTTGTAAGAAAGATCATCCAATGATGGAGGAAAAGGAGGAAGATATCCTGCCTTGGCCTCTCCTGAAGATCATCACAAGCTTGAGTCCTGAGTGTAGGTTGGAAGAGGGCTTTTAATTTTGCAATGAGGAATGCAGAGAGTGGGTTTCATGCTGGAGAACTCACCACTGGAGAGCTGGTGACTTTCCATAAACAACCCCAATCAGCCGAGCCTGACGCCACTTCACAAAGAACTGAATTTCATCCTGAGCAGATATATTTGTTTTGGAAAGGTGTCTGTAAAGCTGAATGTGGTGCAAGTATGCTGCTGGCGGTGAATTTTCTGGCAGAGTCCCTCTTGGCATGCAGCAAAATTACCAGTCCAGCCCCACCATTCATGCTGGGCCTCAATCACCAGCGTGTTGCTGCAGCTTTGTGCTGGTACCATTCCAGAAAAACAAGGGAGAGGCTCCAGAGAGTTCCTGAGCAATGCCATGTCCTGCCTGCATGGCAAAGTCTGTGGCAAAGCTGCCTGCCAGCAGCTGGCTCTTTGCAGGAATGTTGCTCCAGCCACGTCAGCATCCTCTCAGTGTCCTTTGCCATCTGTCTGCCTGTGCCTTGTTTTCCCTCCTGGTCCTACACCAGGCTGGGTGGGCAGGGAGCAGACAGTGAAAGGGATTAGTGGCTCCTGTGCCTCCTCCAAAAAGCAAGAACTGTGTCCCAGAGGTGCTGCAGAGGGGTGATGACAGCGAGGCCACGCTGGAAATTGAGGAGAGGCACAGAACCCTGGCAAGGCTGGCATTTGACCTGTGCTCAAGGTGAGCAGAGCCCTGCCTTGCTGGAGGAAAGGGTCAAGTGGCAGCAAGTCAAGGGTGTGCCTTGTACATATAGGCAAAAAATCATTTTGAATAAAACCCTCAACAAAGGCTTGCAATAATGGGATTTAGCTCTCACCACTGTCACAATGCTCCCCTGTCACCCCACAATGTTATTTCTCCATGTTTCAGTACCTTCCTCCTTTCCTGGAATGGGAAAATCTTCTGTCTCCAGCCCTTTGCTGCTCCTGCCTATTAAAACTGCAAGCTGTTCAGGCCAAGCATCATTTCTCACAAGGTGTACACGCACAACAACATACTCCAGTGAATATTCCATACATCTAGGAATAAAAACAAAAACTTGGGACTCCTGTGAAACTGACAGGTCTGGATAAGGGACATGCTCACCCTGCAGGCTGTGTCTACCACGTGGCTGCATATGTGGCCAGGGTTTTGAGAGACATTAATGTGATGTTTCCTTATGCCCTCAGTCTCTTGGACTCCCTGTGCTGCCAGACATCCATGGCTACAGCAAGGCTCCCTAATCACTGGCTGCTGGCAAATACACAATCAGTCACCAGCCACTTTTGAAGTGTGCCAGACACATCGTGGAATATGTGCTCCTCTCAACCCATCTGCACAACAGGCTACAGATGCCAGCTGCTTTCCTTGGAGTGGCATGGATGGGATAGAAAGAAAGGAAAAGGAGAAATCAGAGTAACTGAAAACCATGTTCTCCACACTTCTTTTAACCTATTTCCTTCTTGCCTGCATACTGATTGCAAATTGTTTTTTCTTCTTTTTTCTCTCCTTTTCATTTTTCCAGTGATTAATTAGGCTGTCATTGAGTCAATGAGGTTGTACTCATATGACAATAAAATAGGAGATGTTCCTAAAGTGATTCTGCAGTTTTCTTTGGCAATATTCACAATTTAAAAAAGGATAAGCTAGAAAAGAGCACTGAGGATAATAAACTTAACCTTCTTGTTCCTTATACTTTCCCAACACTGCTCTGACTTCAGTGACCATGATGACAGTATTATCATGTTGCAACACTATTAACAGGGTGATGATTTCACCAGGATCCTTGTGCAGGATCATACATTTTTTGTGCCAAAATTTTAAGAAGGAAATCTACTGAAAATTTTTATCTCCCCTGGTGCAAATCTACATGCAAATCCTCTTTTAAAAGAAAACATAGCTGGGTATGATTCTGCACATGAAGGCACATGAGCATGGCTGAATCACCTGAATGAATCCCACTTCAATGGGATTGAACGAAAAATGCTACACAAAGTGCTTTGGAATACTTGGATATAGGAAAAAAGAGGAAAGAGATCTCACCATGTGCAACTTTTCCTTTTGAGAGTAAAATGAATGAAAGCAAGCAAAGGTTAATTATTTCATGTGCCTTCCGTTGAAAGGTGCTTGTTGAGCACAAGAAGTCATCCTGGGAATTCTGTATTTTTTAGAGCACAACTTTTTGTGAAATTCTCAATCAATTCTCATCTCCCACATCAAGCTCCCCAGCTTATCTGGGGGCCCTGCACACCCTCCCCTCATGTGTAATGAATAAATCAGGATTGCAAACAGCAGAAACCACATTTCTTCTGAGCAAGGTCTGTCTGCACAGACACACCATATGAATGGAACCATTTTCAATTCACAACTCTTAATAATTTGGTGACAGAGGGACAGAACACAAGACTGCTGGGCACAATGAGCTAATTGGATAAAAGGCATGTGAAAACACCATACCTATACCTTGTTAGCATATGCAAATGACATAATTATACAGGCAGTTAGGCACAGTAATATATTGTCCATGTGAACTGTCCACAAATACTTTTGAGATCAAGAAATAAAAGTAAATTCTTTAAACATCCTAATTGGTTGCCAAAAGGAAATTCATTCCAACTAGAACTTAACTCAGTGAAAAGTAACATAATTCATTTGATCTCAGTGAAGATCAAAAAAACACAGCCATATCCAGAGAATCTTGGATTACAACACACTGTTTGTATATATTTACTACATAAAGTTATTATGCAAAAAACAATCTTAGTGAGATGAAGGCTCTGTGAAATCATTCAATGCTATTTCTTATGTGTTATTTGTGAGTCAAACACTGTCCTGTTCGTGCAAGAAGACACCAGGTCTTCCTATGGTCTGGGTTTGTATGCAGGATTTCTGCAAGCCAAATGGATAGTCAGATGTTTCTCATTCCCTCAATTGCACTCAGTGATTTTGCACTTCAAATTTAGGCCAGCCTCTCACCTCTCAAACTATTAATGTGCCTCAGAGACATTTTCTAGGGAATTATTCAGGTAGACAACATTTTTTCTACTTGATTTGCTACGAAATGACAAGCACTGTTAAACCAAAGGTTAATCATTGATTGAGTTTAATGACATTAAAAGAAACAGGTCATGTGAGAAAGCAATTGCACTTTCATTTTTGCTGTCACAGGTCATTTATAGCTTTTGATTCAAATTCCACCCCACGCAAAGAGTTGCTAACATCCTACTTCAAATTCTAATGTACTACAACTGCAGAGCAAGCATGTGAGCTGGCAGTAATCAGGTCATTTGTAAAGCATACACAGATTCTTTCATTCATCCTGGCCATTAAACTGTTTGAAAAGATTATTTTTTTGTTCTACATTAAGAGGCAGTGCTTTTGACAACTTGTTTTACAGAGAAGTGCTCCTTTTTATTTGTGTTCAAGGCTGTTCTGCCATTTTTGTGCATTTCAGAACCTCATACTCATCATCACCTGCAGTTCTTGCCAGTTTGGTATGGACACAAAACCAAACAAAGCAACAACAAAAAAACAAACAACAAAAATGGAAAATATCTTGAAAATAGATAATTTATTTTCTCTGTGACCAATAGCTCTTGTGCCCCAAAGTACATGAGGACCTGAAATGTCAACTGTAAGAGTTTATTATTCTTTCAAGGACGGCTACATCAGCAGGGAGCTGCCCAGACAGTAATTGAAACTCCTTCTGATCTCATCCTCCTTTGTGCCCTTCCATATTCATTTGGTTCCAGGTCATGACTCTTCCTTTACACCACCACCAAGCAGATCAGAATCAAACCTTCCACCTGCTGAGGGAGAGTTAGTGCGCACTGTTAATCCAATATTCATCTATGCTTTGGCTCGCTAGACAAAATAATTAGCCCTCTAATGAAGAAAGGGCCCTTTAGAAACTTAGACATGGGCAGAAAATAAGCTATAGAAGTAGATCATGAGGCTTTGTAAATCCTCTGTCACCTTTCCTTTCTTCCTTTTCATCCATGCAATAAGACAAAGAAGGGCCTAGTCCTCTAAACTTTTGGGCACTTACATCAGAACCCACATAATTGTACAAGAATTTTCCAAACTGATCTTTTTTGAAAGAAGAAAACCATAAAGACAGTGATATAAGCTCAACCTAAAAATTCAGGAATTTTGTTACAAAAAGCAGTTATAGGCAAAGGGGAACTGTACCTTCAAAAAAATAATGTTGGGACAAAAGACATGAGATTGCCTTTATTTGTAGATTGTACATGAATTCAGGGGTGAGCTGGTTCATTGGAACCAGGCTGTTGCCAGGTGCAAAGCTGCAGAGAACAGTTTGTCTCTGAGGCATTGCACTGATCCTTCCTGCAATGGGCAAACGACTCCAGGTGTGATTTGATGAAAATGGGCTGTTGGTAGAGACCAACTCCAGAGTATCACCAGAGCTCATATCAAAAAATTGGCTTTAAAATGGTAGTAGAAGTGATACAACAAAAGGAATGCCTTGAAGCATTGAAGTGTTTCTCTTTTCAAAGAATGCAGAGAGGATTGTTCAAATCTATAAAACACGAGGAGAGTGCTTGTTCTGCAATAGCAACAAGATTTTTTTTTCCGTTTAAATCAGGTTCAGGAATGACCATAAAAAGTCTGCATTAAAACTTCTCATTTTCAGTGTGGCAGAGCTGGACCATTGCCACAGACTTTTTGAAGAGTCACTTCACATCCACCTCTATTTTCACCCTTTCAACCCAATTCTACATTGTTACTGCTGAGTGGTGGAGCTGCCTTTGAAAACATACAAAGCAGGTGATTTTCAATTGTATAAAGCCATGTTTGACTTTAGGCATTTGAATTCACGGGAATAGCCTTTCAAAGTGCCTAGTCCAAAGCATAGTGAAGTCAGTGGAAAATCTCCAGGTGACTTAACTGGACCTTGGATCTGGGCCAAACTGTGGAGCCTCAAAGTCTGGAAGTCTCAACTGGGCTTGACGTTAACCCTGATTGTTCAAAAAGGGAATAAGAATTTTGTTAGGTCAACGTCCTCCACACATGCTGTGTCCTATTTTGCAATGGCTTGAGAGTCTTCTTGAAGGCTGCAGGCATTCATCACCTTACAAAATGACCCCCCCATCTTAAGATAAACCTTCTTAGAAAAGCCACTGCAGGAGATAAGCAGTGGTTTCATTACATTGTCTCAATCCAGCTCTGCCAAAATTCATCCAGCTGTGCAGTCCAGTCACCTTTAGCCACAAGTTGTGGTTGCAACTCATCTGCTAAATTTAGCAAGCCACAGTGAAATTCACTTCTAGGAGACTGTTCCCTCCAGGCATTGGCTATGAAAAATAAAGGAATAAACACAGAAATACAAAAATTTAAATTAAAAATACGATCTGACTTCCAAAACAATTCTTTATCCATAAAGTTCCCACCCAAGGAACCAGTTATATGTTTCAAGGGACCATATTGTTTAAAGAAACTGTAAATGCCACACAGTTAAAAGAGAGAGATGCAGCTAGATTTAGTTAAACAATTGACTAATAACTCAGTCAACATTATTCTTACCCTAGGTAGTAGTTATCAGCTTAGACAGCTGTTACAGTCTTTCACTGTAATACTTAAAAGGCAAACCACCAAATTCAATACCATATTGTTTGTGTAGCAGTGTTTGTTTAAAGGTAAATCACTCATAAAAGTGTAATTTCCTGCT
>NW_005054303.1:8960262-8969963 GCF_000277835.1 Geospiza fortis | reverse complement strand
CAGGAAGCCGGTGGGAGCAGACAGACCCTGAGATATGCAGTGCTAAATCGCCAGCAGCAGCTACCCCAGCTCTGAAATGACTGTGTTTTTACACCCAGTCACACCTAGATCAGCCTCAGCATATTAGGCATTCTTGCAGACACCTCTTTTCTCTTTGTGCAACAGCACATGATAAGGCAAAGTGCTACAATCGACACAATAAAGTCATGTTTCTCCAAATAAAGATTCTCTTCCTGCTGGGGACACCCTGCTGGGCAAAATTCCCTCCCCACTCTGGTTTTCTTACTGATTTTTTACAGAATCATGCTTATATTTTGGGAATCCTTCTGCCTGCTCTCAGCTGATGCACTACCTCATAGGATTCCATCATTTTTGGAACTGTTAATTGAGTCTCCCAAATTCACAGTGTTTTGCTCCCTGGTTTCCAAGTGTCAGTGGCACAGACAGAGAGCAGCTGCTGTTGGCTTTGGGAGAGCTGCTCTAGATTCATGCCAGTATGACCAAAACCCCAATTAACTTGCCAGCATGTGCTGATCCTTCAGCCACTGGCCCCTCAGCCTGAATCGGGCCTGGCAGTGTGAAAACCATGGGGATGCTCCCAGGGATTCAGCCTGGGACACTGACACATTTATCAATCACGGGATGAAACATGCCCTGAGAGAAATAACTTTGTGTTTCCCTCTTGGAGCTGAGTGCTTTTTGTCCAAGTTCATCTGCCTAAATCTCAGGTTTCTGAGTCCAAGCCAGTTCACTACATGATTAAATTATAATCAATGAAAAGAGAGGCAGAAGGTAATTCATGCTGGGCATTCCATCTACTGGGTTGTTTTTTTTTGGCAGAATGAATCAGCATCCATCTCTCAGACAGTCCCCAGTGCCCAGGGTGGGTGGATATGTATTTCACTTTCCTGCATTTCTCTGAAGAGATTTCCTGGGATGCCATCAGTATGCCTCGATGGCCTGCTGCCAGAGCACTCCCCAAGTGCCATGGGAATGCACTGGATAAAATCACACAGCCTGTAGCTCAAGCCCACGCAGAGTGGGGAGGAAAGGACTCTCACTGCATCTCTCACCCTTTCTCTGCCAAAGCCTAATTGCTCAGAGAGATTAAGAGAATAAAAACAATGTGTGTCCTCTGCTCACTCTTACCCATCTATACCTGAGAAGCTGGACCCAGACAAACCTGGATCTAAGCCACAGTGCTCAGAGGAAGTTTTGACAGAATGAGGATGTTGAGCCTCATATAGTAGGAAGGACAATTGCTGTGGAATTTGTACTGAGATTCTCTTGTTCCTCCTTTGGACAGGAGAGACTTCTGATATGTGTATACACAGATATTTTTACAGAATTCATTTTAGCAGTTCATGGAAAGGAAATAGGAGACCTGCAAAGATTACAGAAGAGTGAATTACTATGCTAAATTTAAATCCATAAAACATTAATAGAAGGCTAAATTGGAAATCAGTTCCATCTTCCTCCATCTGCCAAGCTCTACTTTCTCAGCAGCAATCACGTAGCTCAGGGAAATTCTCCCATCTCCCTCCATTAGGGTTTGATGTTATCAGCATTTTCCTGTCATATACAAGAAATTATCTTTAATTAGCTCAGCTTACAGCTACACTACCCAGACTTGGAAACTTGTTTTGGGATATGAGGAACTAGTTGTCTTCTCAAGTGTCTTATGAATCATCATCAGCAGCAATAAATACATCAAAATCCTGCAGCTCAGGATTGTTGTCTGGCAAAACTGAGGTCAATGCTTATCCCTGGAGATGGAGCTCCAGTGCCCAGGCTATGCCCACAGCTCCTCATCCAGTCCAGTTCAGCCATCCTTTCCCCATGGCTATCAGCCCTGAGAGGAAGAAGAACAAAAAGTAACCTTGCCTTCCAGTGCCAGAAAATGCATCCCAAATTATGTCTGAGACAGAAGAATTGCTTGCCTTAAAGTGCTGCTTTTTTCACCTACTTTTAGTTTGGAGTTTTGTTTTGTTTTAAAACTCAAGCGCATTTAGGAGCATGAGTTTCCAGTGTAGTGTGAGATGCTCACATTCTCTGAAGTTCAAGTTGATAGAAATGAAGGGATATTCATTTCCTGGTAAGTTGGACAAAATCCTTTTGCAGGTTGCATTAGTTCACAACTAAATATAGCACTTGTCAATGCCTTCCTCACCCAGAGGAAGAGAAGATTGTCTATTGGTTTCCTCTTCATTAAACAGAGGCTAAAATAAAATGTCTTTGTTTAATTGAATGCCTCTGCAGACCTGCTCAGGCTAAACCCCTGTTTCTGCAAACAAAAAGATAACAAAGGAAACATGGATCTGCCATACAAACTCATCATTGCTTGGAGGGGAGGAAGAGCTACATGCCAGTCACAGCTTCCCTCAGTGCTTCAAGGACAGAAGGAGCAGCTGCCAGTCTGGGGGCAGCAGGATGGAGGAGGTTCACACACTCTATAAAAGCAGAATAGCATTTGGAGAGAAACTGCAATCAGCAGGGGAATGGTTTGGAAAAGGCTGTGAGGGGCACAATTTTGTCATGGCAATTCTCTTTGCTGGACCATCAGGCTTCTGCTGTGATGTTCATCACCCAAAAAGTAATCTTGAAACCAAGAGAGATTTTACAATGACCCAGGTGTTTATGAAGACATAAAAATTTGGCATCACTTGTGCAAAATGCACTTATTTGGTATAAAGATTGAGCTACTGACCTGAGTCAAGGATTGGGTAAATATTTGTCCTTTCAAAAATAAATATAATTTCTTATAATATTTATAATGATTTTGCAGGTTTGTACTGCAACCCTGAGCGAGAACAAGACTTCTTCACACTTACAAAGGCAGACCCTGCCCCTCAAAACTTGCATTTGAAATCAGTGAGAGAGATGTTGTATAGCAAAGATAACAGAAATGGAAAGGGAAGGACTAGGTTGTTATAAATCACACAAGAGGACAGTGTCTGTGCCTGAATGCTGATTTTAGGATGCTAACAATAGAAGGTAGGATTATGGGGAAACAGTTACAAAAATCCCCCAGGTGTTCATGGTTGACGATGAAATTCAGTGTTTTTAAATAACACTGTTATTCGCAATAACAGAATTCAGAATTACACACTGAACAATAACATTGAGCCATGGCTTTGCAGTCTGTAGTCCAAAAAGCACAGGAATCTCAGACTTTCATTTTTTTAATTGATCATGAATTTGTTCTCCCTTCACTTACATTTGGGTTTACTTTGTGGGAAGCCACTGAGTTATACCAGAATGGAACTCAGAGGAGAGCAGACCCACAGCAAGTCCCTGCCATGCAGCTGCAGTGAGACTCTGCCTGCTTTGCTGCTCTAAGACATCTGACAGCCTGTAATTTATGGGAGCCTGAATCTCCTCATCCCTTTCTCCCCACCTAGAATGGGACAGCACAGGCAAAGCCCCACGCTGATCCCGGGCTGTGGCAGCCCATGCACTCACAGCTCAGGATCTCATGGTCATTCAGTCTGACCTTCAGAGCAACATAAGGTGAAGAAATTCACACAGAAGTTTCTTCTCAACCCTGTGGTCTCCATTTGTGGTTGCTGGTGGTTTAAAAAAATGTGGCCTGGTCCAGTCTCCTGATGATGGAGAATCACCACATCCCTGGTCAGGTGTTGTTGTGGTTTGCTACACTCAGTGGGTCAATTTAACACAAATCCTCTCAAGCCTCACAGGCCTCCTATCTACTCGCAAACCTGGAAATCAAGACGCTTTGCAGATTCTATTTCAGTACAATACAAATTAAAATCTCATGTTGGGTCTATTATTCAGCCTAAAGCATCTACCAGAATATGTGGATATTCTCTAAAAATTGTCACTGAAGACTGGAAAACCTACTTTCTACCTCCATCACAAATTTACAAAGTTGACATATTAGCCAACCCAGATGCTGCTGTTTAAGCCAGTCTTGGCCTCAGAGAGACAGTCTAACTTTGCTAAGAGGCTCTTAAGGACATTGAAACTGAATTTCTTTTCCTATTTGAAAACCTCTCTCAGTGAAACACTCTTTGAGGGAAATCACAAACACAGGAAACAGCAGCTACAGCGCCGCATGTTTGTCCGTATAGAAGGAATGTGATGATATCATTTTGGAATGTGCTTTCTTTCTCAGGTTTTTGTTTGGTGGTAGGAATGTCACTTTCTTAAAAAGTAAAGCACATTCTTGGCTGTTGTCTCCCTCCCCCTCCCTCCAAATTTTGCCTACGAATCAATATTCCCATCTTCTGCCATGTGTTTTTCCCAACCTGTCAGATACCGTTCTCATGTTAGTAGTACAACCATCTGATGTCAGGCATCCCAATAGGCAATTATAAATAGTCATTTACTATTAGTTTGGAAGGTTTATTTCCACAGATATAAGCTTCAAGATGTTCTTTGCTATTTTAACTTGAAAGCGCTTTTTTTTTTTTTTTTTTTGCATAGAGGATATGAGCATTTAAAATATGTCCATTTCTGCCTTGCTGTAGTAGAACCCCAAGACAAACCTTTGTTGTCTGAAATGATCTGTAAACACCTCATTCTTTCCATTTTCAGAGGAGCCCAAAGGCACATGATGTTCAGTTCTCTGCAAGTCTGACTGGGTACCTCTCTGTGACAGCTCTGCCTGAGAGCCCATTTCCCACTGGATATTTCCTTATAGCCAGAGTCAGTGCAGATGAAGATGGCCAAACATGGAGATCTACTTTGCCATGATTTTCTGTGGAACTTTCTTATTTTTTCCCATTTATGCCTAATCCATGTGCTATGTACTGCTACTACATCCCCTATTACACCAGTATCTTAAAATTCTACTTCCAATTGTTGTTAAGACTAACTTAGGGATAAGGAAGATCCTAAACCAGTTTCTCAATGCCCCCAAGGGACTGAGGTGCTGGAGAGCAAACACATCTGCACTTCCAAGAGGCAAACTCTGCCTCATCATGCCAGATTGTTGTCCTTCCATCTCATGAAGCAATGAAAATTCAAAATTAACCAGGAAACAGACTTCAGACAGAAGAATCTGAGAGTTTAACACTATTTTTCTCACCTGAAGAGAGCTCTCATTGTGGATTTCGGTGTGCTTTGCGGATGATCAGGAAAGGAATGATCCTTTCAGCAAACAACACAGGGGGATCTCTGCATGGTTAGAAGGTTCTCTTATCCACATGGATGAGGAGAATGGCTTTCTGAAAAGGCAGCTCTTGTGCCTCAGGAGTTTGTCCTGCAGGAGTCCTGGACCTCTTCAAGTGGCAATTGGATCCTTGGTGGTTGGAAGAATAAAATGAACTTCTTGTCCACCCCATCAGCTGGACACACAGTATTTAAATTTTGGTATTGGAAAGGGCAGTGCATGTCGAACCAGTGAGTTGCAAGAATCCTACTTATCCCAAAAACCAACATGTTTCCTGAAGTTTGTGCTTCAGCAATGAACATCTGGTAAAGAATACAGCAGAAGAACAGCAGGGCATTGCCAACATGGCAGGCAATTCAAAAGCAAAAATGTTGCATCCCTGTGTAAATGAAGCTGATTCCAGAAAGCTGTCTTGGAATCTCCTTGTCCTAGCATATCTCATGTCTCAGAGATGACATGGTGTGATTTCTGGGTCTTTATTCTCAGAGAACAGCAGCATTAACATCATTCACTCTGCAGTTTCTGATCAGGATCATCATGTTAATAGGAATGAAGCAGTCTTAGTGAAACCCAACTCACTGATCTAATGTTCTGTCTGATCTCCGGGGTCATTTGCAATGAGTGCTACCGTGGTTTTTTTAATCACACAAGTCCTTTTATTGAAGAATGTTTGACAAAACGCTAAGGGTCTGTAATTTGCCAGAGAATCAGAATTATCTGTATAATCAAGGACACTTCAAGATCAAATATTGACTTTGCATAAGCAAAGCTGTTGCTACAAAAGAATTAAAAAACCTGGCTGGGTAGATGTAATCATGCAAGCATCAGCCAATACATTTTTGTAAGTCTCTATACTGGCTGCAAAATGCTTATGTAAAACCAGAGGCTTCCTACTGACTTAAATCAGGATTGTGTGTGGGTGTAGGGTGTGCCTTTGTTGGAGCAGTTTAGATGTCAGAGGCCAGAAATGCAACTTTGTATTCTTTAACAATTAGATAAACCAGTAATAAGTTCATAATTGCAATTCCACAAGGTAATTTCATGTGCCTGGGAGATGACAATATGCATACAATTACAAGAAGAAAGCTTTTCATCCCTGCAAACTGTTCATTACTGAATTCTGCAATCTTTTCTATTTGCAGCATGCAGAAGGGAGGGCAGAGGTCACCCTGCACAGGGTGGAGGTACCAGGAGAGGAAGAGGGAATCCCCAAGGCTGTAAATTCACTGAGTTCAGTTCAACACAAAGTATGGAAATGCAGGTCTCTCCTATGCTACCTCCTCTTAGCAATTTTCATCTTTTTGGTTGTATGCAAGAGGAAATGTCCTGGGATAAGGTTCTTAGATCTAGTGTAACAAACAGGGTATGAAAAATCCCCTTTACTCTGACCATCTTTGAAATAACAAAGCAGCTCAATTTCTGAATTATTATATTTAAGCTGTCTTTCAACTTTCCTTTTTCCCCTGACAGTTTTAAATCTCTCTGTGGGTGGAGGTCTAATGTCAGCACATGCAATTCTATACTTTAATCATTTTTTAACTACAAGATCAAAGCAAGTAGGTTTTTATTACTCCCGTGTCCGATACTTCAACTTAACTATTGAATATCAGGCAACAGCTCTTCTCAATGCACCACATTAAAATAAATCTTTCCAGCTACATTTCCACCAAGAAATGTATTAAACAAAAAAATTATGTTATTAGTCATGTGAAAATACCAAACTTGTTTCTACATTTAGTCTGGGGGTGTGCAAGCAGCACATTGCCTAAGAAGAAGCTCATGGCAAACATCATTAATATTCTCATCTTATTTTCATTTCTAACACTTTTCTTCACTTTCCCTGCTTCCACACAGGAACCCAGAGAAATTAATACCTGGCCCGTGGCCAGACTGTCTGGGAGAGCAGTCCCCTGGGGTATTATTCCTCTGGCTATGGCAGTGCAGAGCCAACCACATGAGAAGAATGAAGGCATCTTTCACCTCCCAGTGTCAACCCCTCCCTAACTGTGCCCAAATCCCATCTATGGTCTCTCTCCACTACCCTGTCTGTGGGAATTCTTCCCATCCATTTGCTGCTGTCTCACTCTCATGGCTGGGTCTCACAGGAATAGTTTTCTGAACTGGCTGCACAATGGTTCATCCTTTCGTTGACATGGCCAGTTTTGCATTTGGGACATTAACTTCCAGACAGGGCAGAAGGCTGATAATTCCTTCATACTTCTGGAGAAAAGGTGTCACTTACAGTTGCACAAGACTTGTTAAAGTACTCCCTACTGCTCACAGGGGAGTGACATATTCCTGCTTAGCCCAGAGGAACCTTAACAGTGTCTTAGTGTGATTACAGCATAAGCCCTGAGCTCTTTCTGCACATGAACCACTTTGGGCATGGGGGCAGTCCCAGTGACCCTCCCCATTCCTGTGCTTTGCATGCACATGGATGTGCTGGGCAGAGTTTCCACCAGAGCCGTGCACACACAACGTCCGCGCTTTGTTATCCTCCCAAACACCTCTCTGTCACAAGCCGTTCCAATTAAGAAGGCATGCAATAATATCCCTAATTACATTTTACTTTGATGAGATATCTAGGCATTTTTTTTGAAAATGCACGTTGTATAGGGTTAGGAGAACCTTCATTTCAATTCCTTGCATATTTTGGCACGAGCTGTGTCTCCGCCCTCGGTGGGCTCCAGGCCCTGAGGGGCACGTGCATCCCTCCTGCTCCTGCAGCCCAGCACAGCAACACGGGGCTGGTTTTTGCTGACTAACCACAACACTGCATCTGTGAGCTCTGACAGCTCCAACACAGGAATTAAAAAAGACCCTGAGCAGTCCGGGGGTCTGGATGGAAGGGTCCTGATGTAAAATGCTCCCTTGGAGCTGCCAGGCTCAAGCAGGCACTTGGAAGGAGATTTATATTTTGTTGATTACAATGGTAATAAGCCACAAACACAAATTCAAAGAGTAAGAGTGAACCAAACCCATGTTCCCTTTGAGTGAGATAACATCTCTACCTTTTACACGCCTATCTATTGATGTGTTCCTGGATAAAATGTGTAATTTTAATTAAGTGAAAGTACCTGCCTTTTATATTGGACTTCATGCTAAAACCAAAGAAAATCACACAGCAAAAATGCTCTGCTGGCTGAGTGCATTTTTTTTTTTTTTGCTGAGGAATTGATGTATGCACTCCTTGCCTCTCAATCAATACATATTAATGTGTAATTGGTGACTATAAAAATATCGCCCCTCAAGGTGTTCAGTGTCAATTAGCATCACTTTGCTAATTCTCTTGCCAAACAGGTACAAGTATTTATATCTTAAGTTTCTCTGATGCAGGCTGCATAGGTAAATTTCTTTCTATTAGTGAAGCAGCTACAGGGAATGTAATTATCCCTAAAATTAGGAAGAAAAAGAAGAAAACCTAAAAGCAAATGTGTCGATACAGAACTAAAGCACAAGGAAATTAGATTCTTTACTGTAATTGTTTAATGCTATTCTAGTATGAAATATTTCTCTCTATTATTTCCACTATTATGTCAAAACTATGTCCATTTAACACACATATATGTAAGTATGGATGGAGGTATATATATTATATTTATCTATATATACTTCAAAAGTGCTGTGTTTTTGTTGGATCTCAGAACTATTTGGTCAGCTCAGATCTCTTGAACATACTAAAGAAGAATTTTAGGTCAAGAAATTTAGGTCATATATTTACAGTGAACCAAATATCTGAGCAAATGGGTGTTTCATTAGAGCTAACTTATAATCTCCATCTGGGCCCAAGTTTCAAACACTCCTTCCTGGATATCCTCTCTCTCCCCAAGAGCTTTGCCATCTCACTCTCTCTTTCAACACCACCCTGTTGTTTGGCTAGAGAGAAATGTTGTTTCTCTATCTCAACCAAGGATTTTGCCAAGTCGTGTTGCTTCCACTTCTGTAGCATATTTAGAATTCCTCTAGCCCTCACTATCTCAAAATTCTTGGCCCTGCACAACTGTTTTATTTTGGCTGCTAGAAGCCCAAACTAACCTCATCAGATTTTGGCTGGCAGCACAGATCTTTTTAACCATGTCTGTTTTTCCCTGGGCACATCCTTGTTTACTGAGTCTGCTGGTGGTGGAACCAGCACAGTAAAACTCAGCACACAAAGATACCAAGGAAAATCCATGCTGAATCTTTAAAACAAATAGAAGTGCCACAATACAGAGTTGAGGACATGGCTTAGCCTGAGTCTCAAATTTTCTTTGTGGGGGTTTTTATTTTTGAGGATAGGTATGTAGTTCTACTGACTACAGCTTCTTTTTAATGTTTCCAAAATGTAAGCATACAATGCACAGTTTTCATTTTTTCTGCCCAGTTTGCACACAGGTGAATGCCCACAAGCAATTCTCTCTGGATAAGGGCAAACATGATGCAGAGACTCTGTGATTCTCTTGCTACATCTGACTGAACTGGGCTATTACAGCTAATAATGCCTGTTAATGTATTAGTGGACTGCTGGTTAATGTACCCTGGTAGATAAATGCTAATGTTGGTATTGGTGATGGCAGTGATAAAAATA
>NW_005054303.1:8888754-8960210 GCF_000277835.1 Geospiza fortis | reverse complement strand
CAAGTGAAAATCAGCTTTGATTCTAGTAGCAAACTTTTAAGCAAAGCTCTGATAACATTTATCCCAGACCACTTTTATCACTATTATCTTCCTTCTCTGATAGGTTAGATAGGTTAGATAGCTCCAACAGTTTTCTACATCCAAGGTGTACAAGGTTGCCTTCATTGAAGAGTTGCTTCAGTGGTTTACTAAAAGACAGAGTTCAACTTTCTTTTTTTTTTACTTTTTAGAGCTTTTTATAAAACCCATTTTCACTGCACTTGGAAAATGTGACTGTACAATGGGAAAGGGCAGGCCCTCCTTTTTTTTTTCTTGTCTGAACACAATGGCAGGATAAGGGAGGCACCGCTCATTACAAGGAATACACTTTAATCAAGTTGCCCAGCACCAAGGGTTTGTCTTCCACCACTTTAGATGCCAATGTTTCTTTTCTCTCTGGGAGAAGAAACCGACAACACTTTTAATTTTAATAAAAATCTTTCAGAATGAAGCAAACAGATGACCTAATTTGGAGGATCTACTTCTTTGCTTGAGTTGCAAATAAAGGCAAAGATGACTGGCAGGCTCCCATACAGCATTTAACACTTTCCTGCTCAGTTTGTTGGCTGAGAAGGGTGAGATGGATTCCATGCTGTTTGATTCCACTTTCCCTGCTCCAACAACAGTGTCCTCACTATCACATACTGCTTGGCTTGAGTGGGAACTGCAAAATATGCTGCTGTGACTAAAGGTCCAGTTGGAAAGGTGGAAATCTGATTTTATTAAACACATGTGGATGCCTGTTAAAATTACTTCTGCAGCTAAAGCCAAGACTTCAGTTTCACAACAGTCTCATCCTCTGGTATGAATCCATTGTTTCCAGGTTTAAGGATAGCAAAGCAAATCTGATGTGTTTTTTTTAACCTATAGTACTGGCTGTCTAAGTAGACAAAGACAAGAAATCACAATCATAAGAAAGAGCCATCTTTCACCTAAATGATTCACCTCCATGTTTGTGAAGAAAAACACAAAATCATTAAAGACTCCTAGTGCAGGGAAATTGAAATGCTTGTTTATTGTGAATCCTCAGGGCCAATTCCCAGGATTTGGAACTCAAGTGCTACATTTTTTATGGTGTTGGCTGACAGCAGATAACATTTGAGGGCTTCAAGCATCTTGTCCTGTCCGGATGTATCATCCAGTATCAGCAGAAATTTATTCTCTGTGACCAGGTAGAAATAACTGGAGCCTGAGGACTCCTTGTTCTGTTCTAGAATTCATCTCCTTCAAAGCCAGATCTCCCAGCCTTTTCTCCCAGCAGTGCTGAACTCCCAAATTCAAGGGAGGGAAGTACAAAAGGAAGGGTGAAGATGCAGAAACATGAAGCCTAAGTCCTCTTTCACCTACATCACCTTGAATACCAAGGGAGCAGCTCTGTTGTCACTGAGCTGCAGGCACAAAAGGTGCCAGCCCTGCAGTTTGACCTCCTGAGGCTCTCTGCTGGGGACACAGGAGGGACACCAAGAAAGAGGATTCAGGAGGTGGTGGAGGACTGGAACCAATGTGTTTTCTGCCAGGCACTTCTCCCCAGACAAATCCCTACTTGCTTTGCTTACAGTATGTAACAGATGAAACTAGGTGTAATCTATCAACTTGTCTAAAAATTACCAAAAAATATGATGTGTGAGAAACCACCAGCCATGAGGTGGTTTCTCTTGGAGCTTGTGCTACCCTGGTGAGTGATGCTCACTGTTGGAAACACACTTAATTTTCATTTAAACTTGCCTTACTGCAGCTTCTTACTGCAAATTCTGACGATTGCAATGCCATAGAGCATCTCCCTGCAAGGGTGAATTGGGCAAAACAGAGACACCCCATGATATTGGTTTTTTTGGTTTTTGAATTTTGTGAAGAGATTCTGGGGGCTGCTGTTTTGCCTGCCTGCACTAGGGCATACAGCAGGCATTACTGACAGCAAAGAGCTGCTTTGGAGCCCCAGGGTACTGTGCAATGCAGCAAATGTACAAAAATGCATGGTCTTTTGCATGGATCTTGCAGTGTAATCTGGCTGAACAATGAACACCTTGAGGGGAGCATTGACTGATGACAAGCATGGGATTCAATCTTTGTTCCAGATCCATCCATGAATGGATCAGTCCTCATTTTCATAAAATCATTGTTTATTCTACTGGGCCACTAATTGCTACTATTAAAGCAAATGGTACCATGTATGGTCTTGCAGAGTATCAACAACCTCGAGCTGCCAGGCACTTAGGTGTGCAGCAAGGTGCTGCATGCAAACACCTCCACCCAGAGGATGGGCATTTCTTTGATTATTGCTCTACTTTACCTTTGCCACCTCCTAGGGCAGTTCCCCCCATGGGCACTATCCACAGACACCAGCTGTCTTCCTGTCTCAGCCAGCAGCTGCTACCAGCTCTGCACTATTCATTTGGCAGAGCTTTCACTCCTGAGCAGGTTCTGATGGTTTATGGGCATTTTCCTGTGTTGGAAGGACCAGGAATGAAGGGGCTTCCATGTGCTTTTGGCCCATATCCCCTCCATGTCACATGGAATATCCAGCTCTCTGAAGTCACATCCCCTGTTTGCTGCTGACATTGGGAAACCACTTGGCTTCCAGGGTACAAGATGTGATTTGCTATGTAATTTTCCTTCCAGACTCTGTAAACCACCTTGGGATTTATTTTATAATTTATTTTAGTATTACCAGGAGGATGTTGGATTAATATTTTCTCTACCAAAATCAGCAACACTGTCAGCAGAGAGCCCGTCCCATAAACTAGATGGGAGCCAGACACACAGGACTCCTGCATGAACAATGGATTGTTCTGGAGAATAATCTGTAGAAATCCTGCTATATCTCACCCACAAAGAGGTGTCAGAGATCCCAAGCTGGGGCTAAGGAATAACTGTTGGCATTCTGCAGAGTGCAGAGATTCCTGAAGACTTCACTATACACAAAGCAGCCACTAGGCTAATCAACTCCAGTGTAAGGGCTTCATATAGATCAAAATAGTTCAAAGCAAACATCTCACCATTTATCAGTTATGCTCTTTTCTATCTTTTTTTTTTCTTCTTGTGAGAAAATGGCAGAAAACAAGTGGAGAAATAAAAATTTATTGTCCATAGACTGGAAATACTTTTTTTTCCGGTCAGTCCATTCCTGAGTCAGCTATCTGTGTACACTGCTAAAGGAAGTAATGGAAGTTGTCTATACAAAAGAAAGGGAGCACAAATCAACAGGAGAGAAAATTGGGTTTATCTTGAGCCACTGGCAAAAACAAAGCTATCAACCATGTGAAACAAGACAGGGCTCAGTGCAG
The DNA here is from genome assembly GCF_000277835.1 of Geospiza fortis. Lineage (NCBI taxonomy): Eukaryota > Metazoa > Chordata > Aves > Passeriformes > Thraupidae > Geospiza > Geospiza fortis. The sequence continues at coordinate 8,956,887 of NW_005054303.1, read as the reverse complement.
AGCCCCTGTACTGCATTGATGATATCTAAGTTGTGTGACTGCTTTGCAGCTCTTTTGCCTTTAATCCAAATAGTGTCAGCCTTCAGATTGCTTCTCAGTGTATGTGTCTGCCTGCAGACACTACTGCATTGATTTCCATCTGGTGCATGTTTTAAAAGTTTTCCTCACAACATTAAGGATTAACTGCACCTTTTTTTTTTTTTTTTTTCTCTGCACAGAACTTCAGATTTTGAAGCATGCTGAGGAAAACAATCACAGCAAAGAAGCACCAAATCTCCTGCGAGCTCTCCCCTGATCAGTGGGCACGCAAAGATCTACCAGCAGCTGTTAATGTTGCGTTATGGATGATTAGCAGGACTTCCTATATCTAATGAACATGGCTCTTTCAGTGAGGAGACACAGTACAATGCTGTCCCAGGAACATAAAAACGATGTAACATCCAGTCAGGAATGCATTTACTACATGGCCTGGAATGGTGAATTGATCTCATGCTTCTGTAACAAAGCTCTCATCTGTAGTCCCCATGCACTGCTGGCACTGGCATGGCTTCAGAACAAGCCCGACGATCCTGCTCCCAAAAGGAACTGATTAAGAGGGATGTTCTAGGAGCTATTTGATACAGGCAGCACAATCCAGAATGCCATTTATGGAGCAAAAATAAAATAATATACCAGTCTTTAGGTATTTTTATGTCTAAGTACGCCAACGGCATCTTCTAACTGACAGTGAAAATAAGCATTTAACACCCCTATAACCATGGTGTTCTGGATTTGAAGCAGGTAGAGTGGATGGACAGATGTTTTGGTGTGAGCATGGCACATAAGAGAAAAAGGTTCAGTTGGGTTTTTGCTGCTTTCCTCTTGATTTTAACTGGGAATATATAAAGGTAGGTCCATTTAAAATCCCTCTGCTCATATCTCTACATCTTGTTTCACACACCAGGCATCCAGGATATCCAGGGATATGTGAAATAAAATGTAAAGTTGTGAGATGATCTATATGGTGAAGGGAATAAGGATGATGTAAATAACACAGGCAGCTTGTAAGAAAAGCTTTCTGGATCTTTTGCCAAATATCTACCTTATGACAACAGTGCAAGCAAGGAGGTGAAAATGTACTTGGAGTTTTGCTTCGTCAATACTATAAAATAAACCCAAGTTAAAACGGGTGTTACCCAACCTAATTGTCAAACATCTCTGCTGCAATACAAAGACAAATGTTTATTGGCTTAACTCTGAAACTGCAGTAAATGCTCTTCTATTCAATTAGATAAACAAATACAGGACAGAGTATATAATAGGGTCCTTTCATGTAAATTATGCTTTCTAAGTCACGTGTAAAAGAAAAATGACTTTAATGTTTATATTTCTGTAAAATAAAAAACCATCAAGGTTCTCCTTCTGCTATATTCTAAATATAAAAGAATAAAGAATGTTTAAATGATGTCCATTTTATGACAAAGTCAGCAAAGCAAAGAAGCATAGCCAGGCTGACAATCCAGCTTTTCTTCTCACCATTACAAGAAAGAAGGAGAAAAAAAATCTTTATTCTGTTCTCATTTACAGTAGCACAAATCCCCAGGAACTGCACTGACTTCAGTATGTTATTTTGGATTTACAGCACACTAAAAGAGATTAGAATTCAGTCACACATGAATGAAGAACAGAATATCCACATTCATTCTAAACGTATTTTCCTTTCTCGTGTACACAGAGCAGCAGTGCTGTCCTTAGCAATGACAGATTATGTGCTGTTTGTTTACCTGCTTGCCTAGAGGTGTTTGTACAGGTACCAGGCAGGATGCCTCAGTGAAGGAAGCACTTTGTTACCCTCTGCAGCAAATGCATCCTGATTTACGTCCAGAGAGAACTGCCTCCTCTGCAGCATTAGGGCATCAGGCAAGGGGCTAAAACATACTCACAGCATTATGCACCCAGTGATGAAAACCACCTGTTTGTGAGCCTGTTCTATTGTCTCTGCCAAAGACTGCCTCTAAGTCCTCACAATTTCTCATGCAGATATATTAGCAAACATGGACTGTATATCTTTAAAATACAAGCAGAAAACTGTAGTAGTTTTTGGAGAGCACTGTGGTTAAAACAATATATAATTCCTTATCTTCATGGAGGAGGGCAATTTCTCCCTTCAGGTTGCTTAGTTATGAGAATCTCAAATCTAATCTCAGGAAAAGGGCAATGCAGTGAATAGATCCCCACCAGTTTAAAAACACTGATATCCCCTGCCCAGCAAAGCCAATTCATTCCCTAACACCACATGCCTTGTGCAGCATGTTCAGCTGAGCTGCAAACTCCTCACATAGGAGCAGGGAGCCAAACAAAGAGTTTGCCTTTGCCTTTCCTTTGGTCTTGACACCTGTCAGAATTAAACACATCCGCCTCTCCTGCTCCACAGCCTTTCTAATGAAGTGGCTGCAGGCAAGGAAGAGGCATTAAGAGAGGGAGCACTGCAAAAGTAAAATGAAAATAGGCTGCTCCAGGAGATCGACAGAGATTAGGGCTGGATATCCTCGGGCTCAGTTTTACTGTGGGCATACTAATGCCCACATCTCCAATTGAAACGCTCTGGAAACCTTCTCTGCAGCCTCCAAGAACACAGAGCAAAATAATAATTCCAGCAAGATAGATCACAAATAGGAAAGAGGAGGAAGGGTTGATTTTGGTGGTTAATTTTCTTTTTCTGGACTACAACTAAAGAATTGAAAAGTATGCAGAACATTTATTAAAAAAAGAAAAAAAGTCAAGGTTTCAAAGTCAGGCACTTTCCCAAGTTAGGAAAGGTCAGTGCCAACAGTTTTGAGAGTCCAGTATAAAATGCCTAGGACTTTGTTTTTCAGAACTTTGATTTTTATGGAGATCCAATCTCTTCCAGACTCAATCTTTTACAAACCTGTATTCTAACTTTCCAGCTAGCCCTCGACAACAAATCAGTTCAATTACCTGCAGATTACTTGCTAAATCATTTCAACTGACTCAGTCCAACCCTTATATTGCTTCCTGACATCAAGTCTCTGATAATGAAATCCTGATGCTCCATATCTCCAGCACATATCCCATGCTGCCACTGCACTCACAGAACCATGGTCTGTGCTGTCCTTCAACCACATGTTTTTTGAAGAAAAGTTACAACTCCTTGAACTAATTTGTGGGGTGCTTACCCTGTCTTTCCTCTTTGCTCTTCTCCAATCACTTCCAACCCCAAGAATCTCATGAGAGCATTTAGGCTGTTTTGTTCTGTGATTCGATACCAATGACCACCATAGAGCTCTGGGTTCCTAATCACTGGTGCAATAGAAATAAACAGGAAAATGATATAATATGTCTAATGAAGAGGAGGCAGGAAAATGGCCAGCTGTGTCTCTCTACCTTTCTATCACATAAAGCACATATATATATATTTATATTTAAATATGTTCAAATACAAACCATGTACCTGCTCCATACATCTGGTGGGAAAAAAAAACCTCTCTGAATATATTTTTATTTTGGAATGTCTCAATGTACCAAACAGAAACATTTCATCCAGACAAGTATTCAATTAAATTCCTTTGAAAAATAGGCAATCTTCCACTGGAGCTACGCCAGCCCCAGCTTGTGAGCAGCCCAGCTGGTAGTCTCCTGAGGACCAGGGCTTCCAGCTCCCACAGTTCCAAGAAATCTTGCTAGACAAATTGCCTGAAGATTAAGGACCCTTGGGCTTGTAATGCCCCCAGTCCAGGGCACAGTACCAGGCACAGCACAGTGCTGTGGTGACTGGGGAGCTCAGAGATACCAGGCTCATGGCTACAGCCAGCACTCCAGTATCCAACAGCTCCAGCTCCAGTCCTTTTTTACAGGCAACTTCAAACTGTTGGAACATCAAGGTTCCCTGAGAAATCAAAATACTTTTCTCCTTCCAGCTCTATTGCATACATATGTGGCAAACAAAAGAAGATCCTTCATGATCTTTTGCTCTTCTTCAGCTGTTCCTTATTACCGTACATTCATCTTGTTTGTTCTTGTGTGCAAATTATTTTGCTGCTTTTTGGTGAAAGACTTCATTTTTCTACCTGCATTTGAACAGTTCCCAGCATAATGAGATCCAGATATTGGTTGTATATACAACACAAACAACATGGTGTTATCATTTTCTTTTTTCCCTCCTTAGAGAGAAGTTTATTGAAAAATCAAAGCCTTCCCTCTAATCATTTTCACTCTGTTAGCTGTAGGCAACATTTGTTGGATAGTAATTAATATAATATAAAAGTATCTAAATTTTGCATGCATATTGTTTCTTTTTTTTTTTCACAGACTGTGTGTTTGTTCTTCCCCCAGCTGAAAAGCTAAGAATGAGAATTTACTTCCCATGTTCTCACCTCCCCTCCTCTACTTTATACCATATTGCAACTTGTCATATTATATTGTGAATAACTTAAGACCTATTTGACATATTAGTTACACATTTATGTTGCAGAGCTTTTTTTCCTTCACTATTTTTAGAGAGACCAATTTTACATGTCATGATATCTGTATCTATATTTATACTGAATATGTTTAATTTTTTTTCTTGCCATATTTAGTTCAAGGCTTTTATTGATGATAGGCAGAAAAAAAAGCGCTACTTATCAGACCTTCATTTCACAAAGCAGATGGATAAATTTCAGCTCTTCTGGGAAATGACACTATTCTAACTAGACGTAGGTGAGTTTCCTACTACAGCCATGAGACAGTTCTTGACTTTGTAAAGACCAAGACGGTTGTGCTTATTAAAAGAGATACACTTTTCTGAAAACAAGGTGGAGCTAATCAAAACATCTAAGGGAAACAAACTGACATATTCCTCTAACTCTCTGTGATGCACATCAGGAATACCACACACCATGCCTGTCTTGATCATGCTGTTAGTCCTTACAAACCAAATTCAGGAATAATTACTCCAAGTTCTTCATGATGAGGCTATTCATGGATTAAAGCAGCACTGAACCAATTGATGGTGAACAAAATTGTTGGAACATAATATTATGTACTGCAGTGTGGACCTCTAATTTTGTATTTTGTAATTGAAATGTAAATAATTTATTAAAACAAAAAGTTGTCTCTCAGGAAAGTTACTACTAAAATCAAAACAAATTTCTCTAGGGCTCTATTTACAATGCCAAAAGAATTGCATAAGCACAATTCCTGACTTTCATGAATGTAACCAGGGTGGTTATGCCCCAGAACTGAGTAATAATTAAAAGTTAGATATTGGCAGCTTCAGGCTTGCTTTTCCCCAGAAGCCTAAGGGGTAAGCTTTAGAAGGCAAACTTCACAACAGCCACTTCATTACAGAAAGAACATGCATCTGATCCCCAGAAAGGCACTCAAAACTAACATCTTTGTGGCGATGCAAGGATGGCCCACATGAAGAGGATACAATTTTATGCTGTCAACCATAAGGATTCCCAACATGAGTTTACAAAATAGACTTCATCTGGGACACTTTCATCCATCCTTCTCACTAAGCCTGTACAGCAAAGGTGTTCAACTCTCCTAATACCCTTATGTGATCTTAACAAAAACTGTATGTGAGGCAGAGGAAGAAGTTCTGGGAGCAGTTTCTAGGCAGAAGACAACAGCTTTGATGGCATCCCAGCTGGATGGGGCTGATGTGAGCACACAGCTGGATCCAGTGCCTCTTGGCTTCAGCAGCCCCTGCTGGCATTCTTCTGCCCAGGAATCCAGGTTATTTGTCACCCCAACAGCAAAGCCCTTCTATCAAACATGTGGCATCACCTCCACTTAACAGCTCACAAACCGTTAAGTTTGCCATCATTGTCATTGCCATCATTTGCATTTCCTATTTTTCCCTGCAACCATGAGGGTTAGAAATATTTTTTTAAAATGGAATTTGAGAATTGCAAGTCAACATGCCTCTAGTTGTTGAAGCTTTCATACTTGTAGTATCTTAGTAACTACTGTACTCACAAATATCAAAAGTAATGATACTCTGCAATATATTAAGGAGTCCTCTGGAGATGAAAGGCTCAGGACCTGATGATTTGTTCATGAGCCATGGCATGTCAAAGAACAAAGTGAGCCTAGCAGGGATTGACAGAGATTAAAAGTGCACACAGACACGTACACACACAAAAATCACTATGGAAAATGTGCTGCCTAACTCTGCATGAGTGAACCCAACAGCTCAGGCACCTCACTAAGCTCCAGTGGGAAGAGGGAAGTACTGCAAGGGACATTCCTGGGTGTCCACTCACTGTAAGCCTGGGCCAAGGCTCTGAGAGGTGTGCTTGGCTCCCGGGGCCACGGCGAGCAGACGGAAACATTCCCGGTTGTGTCCCAAAGCAAACAGCAATAAAACAAACTGCTAATGAGGATGCAACCTGACCCTCTGCAGAGTGCCTGCCCAAGGACCGCGGGGCTGCAAGCGGAAGGGAAGGACTGTGCCGGCAGAAACTCCAAGCTCAAGAGGATTTTTTAAAAGAGCAACAACAAAAAAAAAGTTTGGGTACTTTGCTGGTAATAAAAGTTACTCACGAAGTAACCCAGAGCAAACATTGCTTTGAAGGAAAGAGAAGTCTGTTAAACAAAGAAGTTTACTCTGCAGAAAGAATTCCTTTTTAACACTAATGTTGACATTTCATTTTTTGTAAGAAATCCCAGTGAATCTTCCTTTAAGACACTTTACTCCAGACAGAACACTTCTCTTTTTTCCCTCTCTGCCAGCTGATATTCTCTCCTTTCCAGGAAAGACACAAATTTTTAGTCACACTTTCTGCTTTTCTTCATTGGGCTGTTTATCACACTGTTACACAAACCATGCTCAGAGCTATTACAGCCTAGGGACAAACATCTACATTTTAGTATTTTACAGCAGGAGATCAGCAGCTCCAGGAGATTGAAGAACCCATGAGAAAACTACCCAAGACAGCATTCACGACTTTGTATCTGTGTTTTTGGTTTTTTTAATAACAAGAAAACAATCCAGAAGCCACTGTTAAGGGAGAAAAAAGAATGTATTCAATATAGTGAAAGGCAACCTGTCATTCTGACACATTCTTGGTTTACTGGAAGTCAAGTTAACAGTCGCACTTGGCAAGGAAGATGTGATGGCATAAGGCACTTGGTTTGTGGAAGGACATCAGAGGAAGCTGGTTTTGATTAGAAGAGCAATGATAAACCTGGACAGTGCCCTGCAAAGAAACTGTGACAGCCAAAAGTAATCCAGGCTGTAAGAAGTTTGGGAAGTGATGAACTAGGGACAGGACTGTAGAAATGTAAATGATACTGGAATAATGCTAATCAAACTCAAAAGTTAAACATGGACTTAAGTATTGGAAATATCTCATTGAAGGTAATAGGCATGAACACAGTCCTTAAACACTTTGGAATTATGGATGTCTGTTTTCCCAAGTTTCTGGACACATACCACTGCTAGTATTTCTGCTTTAAAAAGGAGCAAGCACACAGGGATGTCAAGGAACACACAACAAAGTATTTGGGGCAGTTTACTGAGCAAACTTGCCACGTCCTTTGGAATTCAGGTGGGAAGAGAGCTCTCCTGGTCCCTGAGCTGAGGGGCTGAGCAGCCTCTCTGCACTGTATCATCTCCTAATCCTTGCTGTGAACTCAGTGCACCTTCAGCCCGGCTGGTGTCACTGTGCCAGTCAGCCACAAAAGCAGTGAAAGGGAACAGGAAAGCAGGAGTGTGTCTCACCCATACAAAAGTAAATTGTTCCCCTTTGTTATTGGCCCTTTGAATAAATGGTAGCTGAGAGAAATTTCCTTCTTGGGATTGTTCCTGCACTAGCAAATGCCAAACCACTTGCTGCAGAGGGTATCTAAGCCTTAATAAAGAATTGTAATGAAATTCAGGTCCAGGTGCTGAATGATAGTCCCACTATGCAGAACATATTTTTCCTATTTATTTTCTTGCTCAGATTTCACCTGTAAAACAGGAACATTAAGGCAACTCCTCAATCTCAGCCTGTTAAATCCTCAATTCAGTTGGCATACTCACAAAGAAGATTTTCCAACAAAGGAACTGACAGCTTTCCATTGCAACTGCAACACCAGAGCATCCCAAAATGCATTTCCCTGTGACACTGTGCTCAACTGCTCCAGGTACATTAATGAGATCAGGTCTGTGACACATCACAACCCCACAAGCTTCCCACCTCAGCCTAGGAATGGAATAAGCAATCCATCACACGGTGTGACACGTTCCCCAAAACACACACACACTCAAAACCTGAGAGTGGTGTCAGAATGTTTATTGAAGAGGGCAATCTGACTGGCTGAACCGACCTGGGTAGCCGGTAACTTTTAACATAAGCAAACAGAGATACTGTAAACCTGCTGTGCATGGAAACTGTGTTTATACTTAAATTGGACTTGGAAGACTGAAATAACTTACTAGAAAAATATAGCTTAAGTTCCCAGGAGCTCTGAATGACCTTGAGATCATTCTGAAAAAACCAGAAATATGTAGACATATACAGTGATGCAAACAGAGTTACACAAATATTTTTGAAGTCAGCTAATGAAATGCATTTCCTTGCCTATTTTTTATGATAGCTTTGCAAACATACTTTTAAAACCACACTTTTCAGCCCCACCAAGCATTTTTTTTGCCACTTGCGTTATCAGAACTGAGGGTAAGCATTCTGCAATGTAAGTGCTGCCTCATTTGCTTCTTAGTGAGTTTTGTAATTGCTGGATCTGTTTCTTTTAGATAGGCTGCTGAAATTCTTACTACCACAAGACAAGACAATAAACTTTCTTAGTGATGCAATGGAAGTACAGAGGAAGACAAAAAAAGAAAAAATATACAAGAAACTTTAGATTTTTCTCAGTGTGGCCAACACATTGACAAGTATTTTTATTTATGTGGCACCTAAATTGCTGTACATAGGCACATCTGCATGGAAAGTGATCACAAATCAGAGAGATAACAACCACCACAAATTGTGAGCTCCGTTGCTCATGAACCTAGAAAATAATTATTAGGAGTATTAAAGCACCCAGAGTAATGTAACCTAATGTTGCATAACTGTGATCAAATGTCTACAAAAACTAGGAAACTGCTAAATCTAGAAGTGTTTTGCTTAAAAAATAATTACATAAAAGAAGAAGGGATAACTATTTTATAACTTTTAAACAGCCAGGGGAGCCTAACTGAGCTGCTTTTATTCTTCTGCCATGGGCTGGTGCATGGCCAGTACTGGAAGCTGACTGAAAAGGAAAGCTGGAGATGCATCGAGTGATGGATTGCAGGTTATCCACGAATCTGTATTTGTACCTGCATTTTCCACACCACTCATACAATCTCCATTTAGCAGGAAAGCACCACACAAGCAGGCAGGCAGAAGGGACTGTGCTTTTCTCAGCAAGGTGCTCATCCTGCAAAGCCCGCTGGTGTCCAGGAGTGGGATAACCTGGGAGCACTTGGATCGCATCAAGGCTTTGGAGGAGGGGGTCGGGTTTCAGTTCAGTGCCGGCATACCCCATACATTTTGGTGTAAAGTGTGGGAATAACTGACCCTCTGAGAAAATCCGCCAAGTTCCAGAGAAAACAGGATGGTGAATAGGTATTTCTGGAGAATAATTCTACTCCGTGACCGGAGGCTGTAGTGAGGTGGGTGGGGGCCGGTCTCTTCTTCCGTGCCTGCAGTGGAAGGAAAAGAATAAATGGCCTTAAGCTAGAAGAGAAGAGATTCAGAATAGACACTAGAAACATTTTTTTTCACTGTTATAATGGTCAGACATTGCAACAGGCTACCCAGGGAGACGGTGAAGTCACCAGTCCAAGAGGTGTCTGGATCTGGCACTGAGCTACGTGGTTTACTGGTTTAAGGGTTACAGGGGCAGTGCTGGGCGGACGCGTGAACCGGATGATGTTAAAGATGTCTTCCAACCGTGGTGATTCTGTGAATAAAGGCGGCGAGGCTCCTGTGTCCCGGTTTGGGGGGGTGAAATTCAGCATTCCGTGATTGCGGCTCTCTCTCGGGGCAGAGGCCGCAGAGCGCCGCGGCCGCGTCCGTCAGCTCCGGTGCCGCTCCCGGCCCGTCCGCCGGCGGCTGCGCGCGCCTCTCCCCTTCCTCCTCCTCCTCCTCACGCCGCGGGGGCCCCTCAGCCCCCGCCTGCGCCATTTTGGAGCAGCGCCGCTGCCGCCTCATGGCACCCCCGGGGCGGCCGCGCTGTCCCCGGCGCTCCCTCGGCCCGACAGACCGTAGGGTCACTGCCTTGGTGTGACAGCGGTTCCTGCGTCCCCATGGGTGTCCCCTGTGCCTGCCGCCCGCGCGGGGCTGTCACTGTCACTTTCACTGTCCTTTCACCCCGTGCTGGTGTTTGGGTTCCCCTCTCTGGAGACATTCCAAACCCAGCGGGACTCATTCGTGTGTCACCTGCTCCAGGTGATCCTGCCATGAGAGGGGGTTTGGACCGGGTGATCTCCAGAGGTCCCTTTCCACCCTGACTATTCTGTGATTCCGTGAACAGCCTCAAGGCCCGCATGTGGGAAGTGGGGAAGGAAATCCTGTCCCGTATCATGTTTGTATCAACATGAGTCACCTTGCACGGGATCACTGAGAGCTGGCGCTCCCAACAGCGGCAGGAATGAGAGCTTTGAAAGGAAAGTCACTTGTCACACCACAAAGTGTTCCTTGGATGCTTTCCTTGGGCCTGCTTGGTGGCTGGTCCTGGGTGAGCTTTTATTTACCCAGGCAGAGTGGTGGAAGGGGAAATGAAGGAGTTTGGACAGCCCTAGAAATGGATGGTGGAAAACACATCTCTCATTCCTTCTTTTCTTTGCTTCTAAACACATCAGTTGGAAAGGCAGAAGAGGAATCTACTGAGTCCAAAAGTGAGATAAACTACAGAAAATTAAAAGCAAGGGTTCAAATAGGTTTCATCAAAGCAGATGAGCTGATTTTCAACATTTTAAAAAATATATTTTATACATGATTTTCCTAAAGAAAGCTCTCTTTTCATTGATTGGGATAAATAAATCATTTTGATTCATGAACAGCTGAGAGATTTATACTGAGTTATGTTTTTTTAGGTATCAGAAGTAAACCTGAAAAACATTCTTTCACATTCTGAATTTTTGCTGGCTTAGTTTACATGTGATGGGTCTTACCACTTAATTTAATTTTCACTTCTGAGTCATGCTCTATTTACATGAAAAACGGGATTTAATTAAAATGTTTGAAACAGTATTGCAAAATTACATTTAATTGAATAGATGTGCCTTAGATGTGATGAGTATTGTAAAGAAGAAATAAGGATATGTTTGGTCATGTGCTGTGAATTGACAGAGATCAGCATTGCCACTAAATGAAGCAGACTTGCCCTTCTTGCTACTTCCTCTCCTTGCACAAGTGTCTGTGCAGCAGCTGAGTGAGCTGGACCAGGGTAAATCCTAATCTAGCCAAAAAAAGAAGTCAGTTTTAAGCTAGACAAGATCAGTGATTCAGTTCATTATGCTGGCAGAGGGGAGGTGGTAATGTGGTAGTTAGGGATGAGTGTTTGGGGCCTGGTGAGAGATTGTTTCTCTTGGCTGCAGCACTGTCTTAAAATGAACTTGAAAATGTAGTTTCTATGGCATCTGTGCAGAGGCTGGCTTGGGTCCAGCCCACTGAGAGCATGAGCTCAGTGTGAGCACAACTGTCTGTACCTGGCCTGAGAAACAGGCCCTAGGTTTATTGAAACCCATTTTGCATTTAAAACTGACTTACTAACCAGAGGAAATACTAAATATTTTCACTCATTTGACTAATTGTTTCAAAAGCATTTAGGTCTGCTCAAAACCCCATTAAACAGTCAAGTGTCTAAAATCCAAGAGAGTTAAATGCTTGTTGTGCTTAAGAATTTTGAAAATTCCACCACTCCTCTAAAACTGACAATTATTTCCAAAATCTAGCCCTTGATCTTAATGCTTTTATACTGAGTAGGTCTTCCCTTGTCCAACTATTTTAATTCACTATCTGGAAAAAGAAAAGAAACTTTTCTTCTTCCTAGTTCCTAATTGTTCCTAAGTAACATTAATTTCCCCCATCCATGAATTCCCCGCACTTGCTTGCTGAACTTGACCCAAATCTAATAAAAAAGTCTTTCTGGATAACAGAATAATCTAATGGGGAAAACTTGAATAATGGCATTTGTTGCACTGTGAAAACTGAAACTAATTTGGATACTTAAATTATGCAATATGTGGAATTATGATGTAATTGGAAGGCTTGGAGTGGTCTTATAGGTACATTTTGTGGAGCTATGACACATCCCCTATAATTCACTGTAGTCTGAAAAAGAGTCATTGATGCATTTTTTGGTGTTCATATAATATTAATGAAGGATAATTGGGGCCTTGAAGACTGAGAATTTTAAATCTGTTTTCAAAAAGGTATATTCCTAAAATAGGCATTGATATTTAACATAAAGCTTCTGTCCAGGGACATATAGAGAGTGAGAGGTTTTTTTATTAATTTGTTTTCTTTCACAACTACTGCTTTTCTGTGCAAATAGGAAATTGAAATAATCTTTACATACAGTGTAGGATTTTAAGATTATTTCTAAGCATTCATGAATGCTTTAGTAACAGTATTGATTTCTAGACATTTCATATCAAAATTATGCTACTTGTGTGGAGATAATTTGAGTCCTGCTATTATATCTAATACAGCAAGGTCTTTAAGATAAACATATTTTTTATTATTTTAAAGGTAAATTAGGTAGGTGATTTATAATTCAGTATACCCTGCTAGTCTGATATTATCCACTCAACCTGCACCCCACTGAGTTGCAAACCACTGTTCTAGCAGCTTTACAGACCATTCAAAATCTGTAAGACACCAGAAGAGGATTCATCTGGGGAGTGAAATGTAAACAAAATGCTGAGTAAATCAGCTCACTTGGTCAGAGCATGATGCTAATAACACCAAGGTCACAGGCTCAGTCCCTGTATGGGCCATTCACTCAAGAGTTGAGTCAGTGATCCTCATGAGTCCCTTCCAACTCAGAATATTCTGTGATTCTGGAAATACTTTTGTAAACCCACACAGGTTACACATCTGAAGGAGGCTGTGGTCACACCTGGTGAAGAGTGCAGCCACAGAGTCAGATCATTGTCTGCCTGCTCTCAGAGGCATTTTACACATTTACAGTTGCAGGCCCAAGGATTGCATTAATGTTTTGGCCGGCTGAGTATTTTCCTTGGACATACGGATGCTCAGACTGGGAGCTGTGGACCAACACAAGAACAGAGTTGTGTTTACATAGAATCCAGTCAGGCAATTACTGTCATGTTAGAAAAAACCACAGCACTGTCCTTGTAGGTTTGTGCTTGAGTCCCAAGTTCCCCTGTGTTGTAAGAGCTTGAGTCATCCTTTACACTGTATTTGGTTCCATACAGAAATACTCTTCCAAAAGTCTGTGAGAAAAATGTCCTTTTCTGGCTGTTTCACTGAAGTGAGGATTGTAAGAAGTCATGGCAGTTCCTGAAGAAGGAATGGTGGAAAATCATATAGCAATTTATGCCCATGGTCGATTCTGTTCTTCCCCTGAGAGCTTTTCATATGAAGTGTTTCATCATCCTCTCCTTCTGCCCATCTGTATTTTAAATGAAAGCAATGAGCTCTGAATTTTTCCTGTAGAGCATAAAAGTAGTTGTATACCCTTCTGAAAGATTTCCAGGTTTCAAACCTTGCAGATTGAGGCACCCTGCAGCTTCATGTTGGGCATCCAAGCTATGGAGAATAGCCTGGCTTGCTGGACAAATCACTGTACCAGTCACTCATTTAAATGATTAGTTCTGTCTTTGTGTAGTGTAGAGGTAGAAATGGAAGTGCAGCCAAGGAATTGTGGAATTCAGCAAACTGCAGTCAGATTTTGGTGAGGGCCAGTATGGAGGGGTAAAGTACAAATTAAGATTCTATTCTTCAAAATGGGTATCTGACAGAATTTCAAAAGGGGCCTCAGCTTCTATTTGGGATTTTCAGCTGTCAGCCCTGCTCCAGGTGGGGCCCTTAGTCAAATCAACTATGTTTGAAGTGATGTGGCCTGGGGTTGAGATATGGACAAGGTACCTCACTTCACCTGAGGAATATTCTCTTCATTTTGTCAGTAGGAACCCTGTGTTCCTATATATTTTGGTTCTGCTTGGTAGTTAGAGAAGAAAATTCATTTTTCTCACATAGAGGATAGCATCTGTCTAGCTTTAACATGTGCTTGCCCCCAAAGTGCAAATTGATTTGTTATCTAAATTGGCTTTTTTTTAAACATACATCACCTCCTGAAGAATTGGCTTCTTTACCAGGAACTCCATGGTAAATCTCTTTTCACTTTTTCCTATTGAAGTTTTTCTGCTTTTCATAAATAATTTATTCAAGAGACCAGAGGGATGGCTAATGAGAGATTAACTCAATGCCCAAGGGCTAGGGCATTTCCCTGGGATGTGGTAGAGTCAGGCTGCAAGATCTCACTTCAATTAATATTGCTTCCCACATCACAGGAGAGTGTGCTCACTGCTGGGAAACACATTTGTGTGTAAATCTTCAGCTCTCTTTTGTGTGTGCTAGCCAGGCACTAGCCTATATATTAGACAAGAAAAAAAAACCCAAACCAAAAAAAAAAAAACCAAACCAAAAACACTCCCAAAAAAGCCAAAACAAAACAAAACCAAAAAAAATACCAAACCAGTTTTAAGAACTCAGCTGAGACTCCAAGTCATGAAGTCAACTCTTGAGTTGTCAACAGTTAAGGAGAGTAGTTATGACTTGAGCAGCATGAAGTATCCAAATGGGATTTGGATACAAGAAAATCTTAATCAGCACCTGAGCAGGGAGGGATTTCAGTGGTTCTGCATGTTGGATTTGGACCCTTACACAGGGTGTTGACAGAGCTATGGTGGATCTTGCTGTAGCAACTTAAAAAGTTGCTGCATTCAAGTTTTCCCTGTGCTAATGGTTCTTACCCCCTGGGAACCAGCAGAAGGTGGCTTTGCTGCAGCTCTTGCTCTGTTGTTCCAATTCAAACCCACTGCCATCAGCCCTTTAAGCCAAATCACTGAGTTTTACACAGAACTAAGTGAATTGCCTTTGCATATTCTTTTTGGTGACCTCTGTGCTAGGGACAGCGCCCTTCAAAGGGGAGGCACAGCATCCGTCAGCTGGGGGGAAGCATCTAGCTGCTGGAATAATACCTTGAGCTGTTATAGAAACTTTTGTCCAGAGCTCACATATCAAAGCCTTTGTGGATCTCTCCCAGACTCATATGCCTTTGTTTTTGAAAGTTGTTCTGGCAGGGCAGCTCTTGCCGCTGTTTCCTTGCATTCTATAAACATATATGTGCCTTCTGCCCAGGAACTTTTAGAAGTTTGCCACCAGACTAGAACCAACTGTCAGTAATTTTCCCAGTGTGTTTGTGTGTGAGTGAGTTTGTGTTTTGAATCTGTGGAATGGTGAATGGGCATCTGTTTCGATGCAGTGGGTGGGATAAACCTCAAAAACTCCTTGCATATTGACTGAACCATGCAGTCAGTAATGGTAAATTGGAACTATGTGCTGTTTTCTGAGCTTCACATTCCTTCCACACTTCAGAGTAGGTCAGTGCCTTAGCATCACATTTCCTCTATTGATTTAATCCTTAAGAATAATTTATTTTAAAGTTAAACATGAAAAATGCTCCCTTCAAGTTCATTTTAGTGCATGATATTTTTCATTCACTGTTAAGGGAATTAAATTATTATGTCTTTGAGTTTTGAGTAGTTCTAAAGCAAATTTCAAGGCTGCTGTAGATTTTAACACCTCATGAACTTTGTAATGGGTAGAAAATGTGCTTCATGAGCAGGGTGCAGTTCATCAGTGAAGAAAGAATTTCTTCTGATCTGAGTTTGCTACTGCTTTCTTTTGTGACCATGAGCAACCACCATGTCTTACAATTTTAACTGTCTTGGAGATGTCATCAAGATTAGAATATGTGTATGCATGGAGAAAGAAGTGAGCCCTCTACCAATAATGCCATGAAAACTTTGAAGATGAAAAAGCAAAGCAGGGCAGTGTAACAATAATATTAACAATCTTATTTTGCATTTAGGAATTTTTGTATATGGTAATAGCAACATAAATGTGCCCAGCTGCCTGAAATATTCTGTGGAACTTCCGTCTGCTTTTTTATAAACATAAAACATTCTTTTCTGTTTTGACAGTTAAAAATTATGCTGTTGAGGGAGTAAACAGATTTTTAAGTTACCTGTTCAAACAAGTAAGTCTTCTGTTGAATCTTCAAAAGGTTCCAGTAGTAGGAAATATGTTACCAAGTAGCACATTTATTTGCAGTTCATTTTTTTAAAGCAGTAGTGCAGTGAAAGGAGATGACATTTTTCCCCTGTGAAGTTCGTCTCATTTTCTTCAGCTTGTCAAGTCTGTTATGTCAGTGTTGAGTATTAATCTTAAATGGAAACATACTGCTTCCAGCTCAGGGAGTCCCTGAGCTGCAAATTGCAGGAGTCTGAGAGTGTTTTAACAATATATTCTTACTTGGGCATCTTGGCTTCTGTCAGAGGTAGATCTTGGATGAGAGTGATTTTTGATCTGACTGCTGCTGTGTTAACAGTGAATGTGGTTGAGGTGCAGTAAAATTCTTTCGTATGTGTGAAAGAAAAGAAAGAAAAGTTTTTGCAAAGACAGCATTAGGGAGCTGAGTACTGAGGGAACATAATTTCCTTTGAGGGAAATGGTGTTCTCTGCAATTAGAACACAGATTTAAGAAAAGGAACTCAGGAATCTAGGCATGTCTGCTTCTGACTCTGCCATATGCTTTGAATTCAACTCTGAAAATTTGTACAAGTTATTTTTGTATAAGACATTTATTAATTACTGAAGGGGAAATGAGAAGCATTAGTTAATAAGAGCAGTAGTTGAAAAGAACACTAGTACTTGTTTTTGTTTCAGTAAAATTATGTCATGTTAGTCTTAATTTCTTTATCCAGCATGCTTTGACAAGTGAATGTAAGCTTTGAAGTAAATGCATGAAAAGTAGTTCACAGTGACAAAACTTCGTATTTTTAGGTCAGTCATACTATGATTTAACACACTTGTGACAGCAAATGTCACATAATGGAAAGAATAAGGCCTTGTTGAGCACCTTTTGTAGCTGAAATGTGTCTGCACTTACTTAAACGATCAGTAAAATCTCATTTAATGCCATCAGACTACTTGGGTTACTGCACAGTAACTGTGAAGTTAAGACTGAGTGTAGGAGGAGGTACAGAAGTTGCAGTGAGCCTAAGCTGTACTTCTCAAGTTCTGATGTGCTGCTCACTGAGGGCCATTGGAATACTTGCAGGTCATCCATATGAGGCAGCTAAGAAAAGCAGGTCAATTATTAGCAGGCTTAATGTGCTACAGCTTCCCTGGAAGATGTTTCCAGATCTGAAATGAAGAAGTTGAAAACCATCAGCTCTGGCAATACCACTCCAGTAGCCTCATGTCAAGGACTTGTCTGCACAGGACTTTCCTGATTAACTCCATGTCTCATTCTACAACAAAGAGTCTGGTTCTGTTTACGTTAAACCATTTTCAAAGTACGATTGCACTTTGAATTCATACCCTACCTTAATCCACGTTAACTTTCCAGTGTGTGCCCTAAGGGAGCAGTAAACTAAACTGGATGACTGTGTCCACACAGGGGTTTAATGGAGTTTAAGTAGCAGAATTCAAGTTCATCAAGGTACTTACTTCAGATTCATTTTCTTGATGTCCTGGTATAGACAAGCCCTAGGAATAAAAGTGGTTTAGTTCTAAGTGAATGAACCATGTTATAAAATCCATCACTGAAGTTTTATTATACTTTTATGTGTGAAATACAGCTACTGCAGGGTATAAAGTAGGCTTTTTTTGTCTTGTTTGGTACCATCTCTTTTGTAGAAATTGCATTTAGATCTGAGAAATAAAACAGTGCTCATGTTCTTCCAACAGCTAAATGCTGTATTTGTTTTTCAGTTTGGATCAAAATTCATGTGTTTGCTTAACTAGCAGAAACTTTTCCTCATACAAAAAATATGTCATCTGAATCAGAATCTCAGCTATGACATTATGTGTATTTGATATGTTTTAAAGCAGATGAGCACTGTAAAATTTTAAGTGTTTATAGCAAATCTGAATATTGTGGAAATTAGATTTTCTGTAAATGGCAGTATGCTTTAAAATGTCAGTGTTTGATGATCTATAGGGGATGAAACTATCCTACTCTATTTCTGAAAAAAAGTGTATTTCAAATAATTTTATCTCAACTGCTGCAGTATTTAAAATACATTTGTATTTTCAGCTGTAACTCATAAAAGGTCAGCTCCCATGCTTTGAAAACTCTATACAACTTGATACTGCATAAATGAGCATGTTTTACACAGCAGGCATATAATGTTATCTGCCCCTCTGACTTGCACTCAGATTAATTATTCTTCATAATTTTTAACCAGAGTTAAAGAACTTAGCTTTCTGGTACCGTCCTTCAGACATTGATCAAAATCTTGTTAATATAGTAACACTAAAGTTTACTGAAGTTTAAACAAAGTAAAGCTCAGTTTTTCTTAGTGGTCAGCTCATGTCACACTAAAGCCCTGATCACTGATCAAAACAGCATTAATTATTTGTTTCACGTTGAGGTTGCTGTGTCAAAATCCTTTAAATACCTCTTGGAGCAGAGAGGGAATCTTACAGCCTGTGACAGAGCAGCTGGCGTGGACATGGGCTGATGCCCCAGTTGACAGGTTGTTGGATTAGAAAGAATATCAAAGGCAGTGAGTAAGATTAGGGATAAGTGAACATCTGACAGCAGTTTGCAGCAGGGGAGAACAGATGATAAACAATGGGAGCGGGGTGCGTGGGGGGGTGAGAGGTGAGAAGGCCATGGGAAAAGTGTGGCGGCAATCACTAAAGCTCCAGGTTGCTGAGCCTCATGAATAGAACAGGAAATGGGATTTGCTGGGACAGATGTGCTGAGTGGTGATGAATACATTATAGGGAAATGAGGCTAAACTCCTGAAGGTGAGATATGGTCTTTCTCTTGAAATAGAAAATATGGGAAAAGTTTACCCTGCTAGAGAAGTAAACATTCTTGAAAATTAATATATAAAGAAGTAATGCTAATTTTAATTAAATTATTATTCTGCAAGAGAGTTCATGATAAACTCTAAGTCATGTACTTCCAGCATAACAATCTTAAAGTGCTATTACATATATAGGATTGAAAGTGTTTATTTTTGTCATGAGACTGCACAAATGGTGGAATAGTTTGAATGATGGAGCAGCCTGGAATGGAGGCTTTGACTGGGTAATGCTTAGAAGCATATTCTGTATCTGGCATGTATTACATAGCACTCACATAACATATGTTTGATCCTGCCACTGTTAAGAGACTTGTACTGAGTGATCTTGTGAGGTCCTTCCAGCCTTAACATTTTTTCAGTTCTGTAAAGTGATTGAATGCTTGTAGAATATCATACATAACTCCTCCTGTTCCTTAGGGTATTGTTTCTTTCCTTCTTGGACTTCCTTAGTTTATATTCTTGATGGATCCTTTTCCAATATTTATGGTATAGTTATGTCAGAAAGCAAACAGAAACTTTTTGCATGTTCTCTTACAGGGTTGTATGTCAGTTTTCTGACTTGGAATTTCTTATGAGATTTTTTTCTTTCAAATTTCTGTAAAGAAAAACTCATTAAAAAACATCTCACACTAACATTTTAATAATGTATTACTTTAGCTGAAGGGAGGACAAGCGGAAAGTATAATTGTTAATGTTCTGAGAAAGTACCAATCAGATTTGTTCACAAGACATCTAGAAATGTATTCCACAATGTATTCTCACAGTTTGAGTTACAAATACAAGCTTGGTAAAATAATGTAGAAACACAAACTGTGAGAGTCACCAACTGGCAAATACAAAGCTCAATGCTGTAAGGACAAGAGGTGACTTAGCTGTAATGGGAATGCCCACCATCTGTCCTTCCTGACCTCAAATCCCTCATATAAGCTGCCCCTGTCCTCCAGCTGAGGAGACATGAGGCTGGCCTCCTTCAGTCCCTGTTTGCTCCAGCCATGTGTCCTGTAACTGTAGCTCTCATTTGTAAAAGAACAAGGGATTGTAAACAGAATCTGGGATTGCTGTGTTCCATAGCCCTGCTTCATGGAAATAGCTGTTCACATTTGAGAAAATCCATGTTCAGTATCTTGACTGCAGTGACATCACTTGAATACAGCAGCTGAAGAGTTGGTAGAGCTTTGGAGTTACAGATGTTCCGCAAAATTAGCAACCAATGAAATTTGTCCTTCAGCCAGCCATAATCAAAGAAATAAAATTATGGTGAGCACAGCCAAACAGAGATTAAAAAATCTGTTCTACTGATTCTAATTAGCATAAGTACTGTCCTAATAGGTGTATTTTCCATAAAACTGGGATTTCTGCATTTGCATGAAACTATAACCAAGGAATTTACCATTTGTTACAGGCAATTCCCATTTTAAAGATCATTTATAGCCAGCTTGCACAGTTCTTTAAATTCTTTAGTTTATATTTTATGGGGTCACTGTCATGCAAGTTTTGGAAATCCTGCAGTAACACATAGAACTGTAGATAAATCAGTAATCAGTTAATCACTAATTCAATCAATTTACTGAATGCCAGTAGTATTTAAGCAGTAGGTAGATGTCTCACTAGTAGTGCACTCCGTTAGAATGGATGACAGATTAGAAGATGTTCACAAGTTACTTGAATCTTTCTGTGCATTACTTTTTCCCAATGAGAAGATGATAAGAGGACTGCCTCTTATCAGGGGGGAATCAGATTTCAGTTGAGTCTATCAAAGTTGAGAGGTAAAAGTGAAATTAAGAAAAGAGCAGAGTATGGAGCTAGTTGCATCTGTCACTTTGAACTGATTTTTGGGAGGGGGTGGGGAGGAAGGAGAGGATGAAAAGCCCTGAGGATCTTTGTGAGGAGGGTCTGTGAGAAAGTCTTAGAAGAAAAATCCAAAGATTGTTCCTAAGCTTTGGCTTCTGTTAGCCCCCTGCTGCTGTTCTTCATCAAGTTGTTTTAATGGCTTTCAAAGCAAGTGAGTGGAAAATGGTTTCTCTGGAACTTTAAGGAGTCTGAACTGAAAACTGTCATTGCTTTATAAGTAAAACACATCAAAGATTGATGGAAGAATTGCTTGTTAAACACATTGTAGATTTAATTAAAAAATGGCTGATATCATAAAAGAGACACCGGATCATCATAACTACCTAAAGGTGAAAGTTTAATGGCTTGTCATCTGCTCGGGAACCTGTGTTAAGTATCTCTTTCATAGCTTTTGTGACCCTCTGTATATCTGCAAGATGTTTTTTTTCCACGAGTGTTGCGGTTTTTTTCATCATGTATAGATGGAAAAGTACCAAAGCATAAAAATATGTAGGTGGTTGTTACTGTGCTTTTTAATTTTCTGTCTGTCATAAAGGATGCCTTTTCTGGTATTTTTAATTAACTAGTGCTTCAAATTCTTATCTAGCTCTGAAATAGTTGTTTTTCTTTGTGTTGCAGTGCATAATATTTGTTCTGTGTGTTCAATGTGTGCAAAGTGCATTTGTATATCATCTAGTAATTGCATGTTTCTTCTGGAACCTGCCCTCTTATTTTCCTCTCCTCTCCCCACTGATAATTCCCTCCACAGTCCTCCCAAACAGTAAATAGTATGTTTTTTACTGTTGTGTTTTAGATCTAATATGAAAAAGTGAAGAAAAGAAGTGTACATTGAAAACAGCATTTCTACTGAGACTATGAGCCTCATTTTTTTAAACCAGATGCTTTTTCTGATCTCATGCTGCATATGATCAAGGTGCACTTTTAGTAAGCAAATACAAACAGTTCTTTTTAAAGACTAGAATAATTCCTCAGCAAGCTGATAAAGTACAATATCCATCTTCAGATTTCAAAAATATGCAGTGTTGTAATTCCAATTTTAATTCACAAGTTCCTTCTGGAGTATAACAGCTACATCTATGCATGATTCGGACTCCAGATCTGATTATATGAAATGCAGAAAATTGTTTTTCCCAAGAGCCTAATATGTGATGACTTCAATTACTGGATTTTCTGCAAATAAGGCTTAGAAATGAGAGCCTAATATGTGATGACTTCAATTAGTGGATTTTCTGCAAATGATAAGGCTTAGAAATTGTATGTTTCACCAAAAAGCATGACATTATTTGAGTGAAATCTGTAAGATTTTCATACTGTACGAGATCATTTAAATAAGGAGTAAGACTATTGAGCATCCAATCAGCTACATAGAATATGGTCACTTGATGTTACTGTTTTAAGGATTGTTTTCAATTATATTTGTCATTTTAGATGATGTTTTAATTAGCTGTAATGGTTATTTGTGAACTTAGAATGGATATAGCATTTTGGTTTGCTGCATAAAAAGATTCTAGACAATAAGTGGGTCTGGCCAGATATTAAGATCCCCATTATGAATTTTTGTAACTTTGTGAAATTCCAGCCTTGCTGAATAAAATGGCATTTTAGCTCTTCTCATTGATAAGGCCAGGCCCTCCCTTACATTATTTCTATTCAGTCCTGGTTTAAGCAAATTCAAAAGCAATTTGAGTAACTTTTTTTTTACATAGTTGGTAACCTTGTTGGAGTAGCAGCAGTTCAGTGGTTTTTAACCAGAAATTATATATCTGACAAACTGAGCTGGAAGTCAATATGGGGAAAAATAGGGGCAAACAGTACATTTATGTATTGACAATAACATTATAAGTAATATTTAAAAAAAAATTAGGCTATGTTGCTATATAGCTCTTGTATGTATTCTTATCCAGAACTGCTGAAATAAACTATCACTGTTGACTTTGTTTAGTTTCATTTTGGCTTCATTTTGGTTATCATTATGCCACTTAAACTTGTTGAGCTTTTGAAGCAGCAGGATTAGAAGAAAAATTGGCTTTCAAAATCAAATCTTTTGGCAAATCTGCTGTAGAATTTCATATGTGTGTCTGCACTTAGCACTCAGCTTTCAGCATTGTACCATTTCTGACACTTGAAAATATTGGACACAGGCAATTTCTGGCTTACTTTGCAAAGCTGTGTTGCACTTCAGAGTGACATTTCCATAGCACTGCAGTTTGTACAGCCTGAAATTTTATCTGTAACTCATCTGATTTGTACTCTTCAGATAAATTAAAAAGCAGTATGAGATTATTTCATGTAGTGATAGGACAAGGGAGAATGTCCTTAAACAGAAAGAAGATAGATTTAGATTTTCTATCAGGAGGAAACTCTTGGCTGAGAGTGGTAAGTCACTGGCACAGGTTGCCCAGGGAAGTTGTGGGTGGATGCCCCAGCCCTAGAATGTTCAAGGCCAGACTAGATGGTGCTTTGAGCAACCTGGTCTGGTGGAATGTGTCCCAGCCCATGGCAGAGGGTCTGGAGATTGATGATCTTGAAGGTCTCTTCCAGCCCAAATAATTCTGTGAATATTGGCTTCCTATTCAGTGAAACCAATCAGTAATCATTAGTATGGAAATTACTGCTATAGTATTTTGCAGGATAGTTCCACCAAATCTGAAACGCTAATGTCTCCCTTATTGTTTCTGTAAACCACCCTTATTTCTTGACCAGGAGAGGTGGTTGACCTGTCAGTCTGGAGAACCTTTCTTTTTATCTCCTTTCTTTCTCTTTGATCTGTCTAGGAGTTCAAACCTCTTGGCAGAAATCTGACAGGACTCATGGGAACATATGAGCCTCCCGAGAGCATTATGGGACACTCCATAGAGAAAGATTAATTTGTTAAAGTTATAATATGAATGTTAAGATTTAAGTGTAAGAATTACATTAGGGGGTGGTAGAGTAGAGATTTAATCACACCCAGGGGCTGAAAAAGTCAGGGAAACTATTTCATTAAACAAAAAAATTGTCAGGATATTTGCTTTTGAAGTATTTCTGAAAAAACCTAGATGAATGCCAGTTGGTATTGTGTTTTCCCTCCCCTCTGTCTGTACACTCTTCTGCAGCCTATGGGATAGAGCAGTGCCAGGCCTTCCAGTCCTGCCCTAAGTGGGATGATAAACCACACTCAACAGTTGTGCCTTGAGGAGAGGATGAAAGGAAGAAGAAACAACTTTCTGCAGTGGTATGTTATGTGTACATTTTAGTGAGAAAAGTGTGTCTTGCTCTTGCAAGGGAAGGTGTGGAATTGCCTGTAGTAGTTGGGAATGTTGAATCTTCATTCTCAGACCAGCCCTGCTGACCCTGTGGGGTGAACTTGTGACCTTCCTTCATTCTTTGTGTAAGATTTAGGCTCTTCTGTATATGCTGAGTTCGTGCCATTGCATGCTCAGAATGAAGTCTTAGGGCTTAAAGTCTCTTGGTGTTCTCCTGAAGGAGCCAACAGAAGCAGCCAAGAAACAGTTTTAACGTGCTCACACTATTCAGAGCTGCTGAGGAGATATGCGCAAAATCCCGGGACTGTGTCTGTGAACATATTTAGGGGAAGTGGTAGCCTTGAGTTCCTGTGAGGTTTGCTGTATAGGATGTGTCCTCCCAGCTCTTACTTCACCATGGAGACACAGCAGTGCTGCTCCTGGCTTTGTTCCCAACTTTGTTAAGACTCAGGATGTCCCAAGTGCTGCCTACTAACCTTGGTCAAGCTTGTTAATGCTGGATCTTTGTTGGCAGGTACCAGCCTGGTGTGTAAGGCAAGGTGTACAGTTCATTGAATTGTATTTTGTCCTTTGTAAGTTACATATATAAATGAATAGATTTGTGAACCATTTTAAAATCATATCTATGTGATCCATGATACTGCTTATCAGGTGCATTAGGAAAACCAAGTAACTTGGCAGTTATGTATGATGGATTGTTTTCTGTGTTGTTTGAAGGGTTTTTTAATCCAATTTTAATGATAGAACAGTCTATGGACAGGATTTTTCTTAGCAGCATTCTGCTTCAGGTGACACAGTCACCTATTTTGTTTAATTTTTTTTTTAATTAGAGCAGGATTCATCAAATGCATTGTTTTTGAATGCAGATTTATTATCTGTTTAAATGTGGAGTGGCCCAGTATTGTGGTAGAAGAGGGATAGTTTTATTTTCCTGCTGGCTCTTTGTCAGCCAGAAAAGATTTTAATCAGATCCTATATAAGTTGCCATGAATTGTTAGAATGACTAAAGAGGTAATGAGAAATATTAGACAATTGATGGTGGTGATTAGCTTTTGGCTGAAGTACCAGTGGCAAGTTAAACTGTGGTTTTATGGTGTTGTCAGTGTTGTTTTCCTGAATGACATAGCAAAATTAATGATGAAAGGACAGTTTCTTTCCTTCCTCTCTTGGATGAGGGTCATGACCTAGGGTAGCAAAGATGAAGAAATTATGCTTGTAGGCGTAGTGGTTGCCTTGGGACTGATGGTTTTAAGATTCATTTACTCCTTCTGCCTACTCTACTTGTGTTTGCTTTTCTGCCTGCTGTGCCTGCAGGGATGAGGTGAAAGCCCTAAATCCCAGCTGAGCCAGGGGGGTGAATCTCTCTGAGTCAGAGATCCTACGTGAGGCTGTGCTGTACCAGTAACTGACCAGGCAGTCAGGAACCTGTGGACCAAAGAAGTGTTTGCCCTGTGTGCAGCATTTGGAGAATCCTCTTCCTAAGGGGCTGAAAGGTTATTTTGACCGATGAGTGCACAGGATGAGTACAGGAAGGAGCTCAAGAATATTCAGTGAGAATTCTCATCCACTGTGGGGTCTCGAACTTGCAATGGGTACTTTATATTGAGTTTCACTCTGTCTTGAAACAGCTACTACAGACAGACATGATTGATCTAGGTATGTTATGATGAGTGCAGAATTATTGCCCCTGCCTGTCATTAAATATCACTAGTCTGAAATTTCAGTCAGGCCCTTTATCTTGGGAACTCGTCAAAAGGAGCAGCTGCCAGTGGACAAGAAAAGATGAAAACAGGTTTCCTGGAAATGTTTTTAATTCTTTTGGTCTCTCAAAAAAAACAGAAACAAAAACAAAAACCAAAATTAAACAAAATTTATTTTTCTCATAGTTATGTGAGTCTCAGTAAAATTTAGAAGTTTGGGAAATATTGTCTATATTAACTTAGGAGTTTAAGTGCCGTTTTCCAGAGGAATTTTCAGGAGTTGGTCTCACTTAATTTCACTAACGCTCCATCAGGTAGTAGAACAGAAATAATTTTGTAATCCTAGACAAATATTGCAGTCTAAGTCCCACCACAGAAATTACATTATTCAATAAAGATGTTTAGATGCAACTGGGGAGTTCTGGCATTTGGCTGAAATTGCAGTAGTCCACAGTAAAGTCTAAATTCAATTCTTCCTTCTTTCTAGTGAGGGTCTTAAAGGTGAAGGTTAATGAATGCTAAAAAGTGCTTTTGTAAATCTCATCTTTTGGAGTTGTTAATTAATTATTATAAACTTGAAGTAGGGCTGTGAACCCATGTCTGTGTTCCCCAGATTAATTTTATTACTGAACTACAAAGGCCATGCTTGTTTGTCTGTTTGTTTCCAACTGCAACAATATGCAATAATATATACAAATAAGGAAAACTCCAGAAAAAGTACTGAGGCACAGAACACCCAGCAGTTCTCAGCAGCCTTTGGCTGAGGTATTTCCCTGGCTTTTAATTCTCTGAGCTGGAGCCAGCAGATGTGCATCCTGGACCTTTGTTTCTCAGCCTCCTATTGTAGTTATTGCAAATTGTGTGAGATTTTTTCTTAAACAATATCAGAAAAAATATTGGTAAAAGATTAGAGAAAAGCCCTTTAGTGGGGAGGTTTTCAGCAAGTATGGGTGCAAGTGTGCGATGTGTAATACATCTGTTTGAAAGTACAGCACTTATTTACAGTAAAGTATTTTGCTGTCACATCAGCTGAGTGCAATTTCCAAATTATATTATCTCTGTTAAAACTTATTTTGTTATTAGGAATATTTTTCTTATCTATGTCCAGTCAAAGTTAAAAGTTTTATGTTTTCCTATAGAGTTCTAAAAAAATAGTGTGAGTAATTTTGGAAATAGGGAAGGCGTATGTTCCTTTTATCCCTGCAAAATAAGAAAGCGTGTTACAAACTTCAAAGGGAAAACACAGTAGTGAAAATGGAGAAATACTTGCAGCAAAATTCAATAATATAAAAGGAATTCATGTAAAAGAACAGTTGAATATTCACTTTAAATTTTATCAGTTGCATACAATGAGAGAGGAATCTGAAGACTCTACCTGTTAGCTCTTGGTTCCTTTGTACAGAATTGGATTTAACTTAATACTAGGAAATCCCCATCTGTATCTCAACTTATAACCTTAAATTATATGCTGACTTGGCAGTAAAATGATGTGAGAAAAGTCATAAATTTGACCTTTGTGCATATTGTGTTTCTTAATGTCCTTATTCTTTGTAGTATAGATTTCAGTGCACTGCTGTGGATTTGCCTTGGAATAAAGTGTGTTTGATCTGTACATGCAATTGTTCCTGATAATTATGTATATTAAAAAACAGAAAAACAAGGTGAGAAAGGAGATTTGATTGTATTTAATGTACTTATATATGCTTAATTCTCATGTTTTATAAATTTCATTCAAAGGTAAGTGATCTTAATGATAGCTGAATGCCAAGGTAAACTGCAACAACTCCATTGTTGAAAAGTACACACAAAAAAACAAACTGTGACCTGAAAAGTAAACTTCCAGAGGATTATAGGAGAAAGTTTACTTACACATCAGGTATCTTAGTTGTAATTGTTCTGGCAGTTGATGTACATAAAATGAACAAAGTGGCTTGGCCCAGTATTGCATTAACAGTTGAATAAATTCATGCATTCTCCATTGTTTACTTTACCTCCCAAAGTGTGAAAAAATTGCACCTTTGAACAGTAAACTCTATTGCTATAACCATCTGTTTGCAGTTTCATTACACACTCCTACCAGAATAACCTCCTCTTTGAAGAGAAAATTGATATGGGTTGTAAAAATTACGGTCTCTGACCTTAGGTTTTATGTCCCTTGAGGTATTCCTGGTGTGGTCTCCACTGGTAGATGTTAAGGTTTCTTCAAGAAGTACCTTTATGTCTTCTAGCTAATTTCAGATAAGAAACCCATGCATCAAAGAGTTGCCTGTCACACAGAGCTGAGCACTCCAGTCTCTTGGTCAAGCCTTAAAATGAGCTGAGTGAGACCCCAGCAACTTTGTCCTGCCCTGCCCAGAACTGCTGGACATCTGGCATGATGTCCTGTAGAGTAAAGGGTGTTTTGTCTGCATGGACTTCACTAGCTCAGTCTTACTTCTGAAACTGTTCATTTTGTCAATTAAAGACAATTAGCAGCCCTAGTATTTAGCTTCAGGTAGAATGTTCACTTTTAATTCTGTTAAAATGTCATCAGTTTGTGTAATTTTGGGTGGATACTCTACAAGAGCACTAAACTGAGTAACTTCCAACTGAAATATGTGAATAGGGAAGTTAAAAACTGAAAAATGCCATTATTTGTAATCATGATGCTTTTAAAATAAACACTCTGGATAGTTTAGTAATGAAATATTACAAGCTTTGTTTAAAAAGCAAACACTCTCCCCCCTTCCTCTTGAGCTTAAACAGTGGCTTGTTTAAAAAACCCAGTAAAATTCCATAACACTTAAACTCTTTTGAAGTAGTTTTTCAACATCAGCAAGTAATTCTGCAAATTGCTTTTGAAGATGAGGCTTCATTTACTCCAGCGTGTGCAGTCTGATGGAGTGGATTAGTGGGTGTGGACTGAAATGGTAATTTAGGCTTTTTTGTGTGCCTGTGTCTCTCTGTAGAGCACTCCCTATCACACACATCTCTGTCCTCCTGCAGTAGTTGTGAGAGGACCAAGGCTGTTCTAATTAACAGTCACTGCTGAAGACTTGCAGTCTGTATGATTGCATTGCATTCACATTGACTAATAATTTTTCATTATTACTTTTTCACTTTCATTCTACTAAATAATTCTTTCATCAGTTTTTTTTTTTTTTCTAGAGCAAAAAAAAATTTCTTTTTGATTATGTGAGTTCCCAGAACCAGCCTACACAAATATCAGTGGTGGGGTAAGGGTGGAGTAAAGATGTGCAGGTGAGGTAGGAAAAGGGGCAGCCTGGTTTTTACACGTTTTGGGACTGCACCCCAGGAGAGAGTGACTTCAGCATCACATTTGAATTAGCAGTTATGTTATAAGAGAGCCCAGCATAAGACAGTTCCCTAATACTGATGTGTACATTCTAAAGGAAAAAAAAAGGTCACTCAACTAATGCAAATTGAAATTATTTTATTGATTTTAATATTTTTGTAACTGAGTTCATGGTTTTATTCTAGCTGAAAGTGCTTCCTTTCATTTGGAAAGATAATGCAGAACTTTCTATGAAGTCTGTAATTATATAAAAAGAAGACAGCATTCTCCCTGCTTGCTACAAATCAAACCTTTCAAGTAGACAAAAAAATTATAAGTCATTATTTCAAACAGATTTCAGATGCAAAGTAGTCTATTCAAGACAGGATTTTTCTTTTAAATTAAAAAGTTGAATATTAAATGTCCTTGAATATTCATTTGCACTTTTTTTTTAATGGATGAAGATTTTTAGATACAACATGGCAATTCTTTACCTTCTGTATACAAAAATCCACCCCACTGACTCATTAATCCAATGAAAATATCCAACAGGAAGCAATAAAGCTTTTAAAGTGTATTGAATAGGTATTGAATAGGTATTTTATTGTCATTTGGAAATGACAATAGTCTAAAATTGCTTCAGCTGTCTATCTCAGTTTGATTTCTTCATACAGGTTTCACAGCATTGTGATGACTACCAATGCTTTATTTCTTAAAAAAAAATTCCAAACTTTGTATTTTGAGAGTGATTTTTCTCTCATTCACATAACTTTTGTATATGCTGAAAATACTATGAAAAATGTTCAGACAATGCAAGGTAATTTGGTGACTAGTTGTGTCTGGTAGTGAAGTGAAAAGAATAAAGTCCTGAGTTTGTCCTAGAAGTGCAGTTTCTGCAGGCACATCATTGTGGGCACTGAAAACATTTTGTATTGATTCTATAGAACAGAGAGTTCCAGCATTAATAATGGAGCTGACAAGAAATTGTTTACATTAGGTTATCAATGCTCATATGTTGCCACTGAAAACCACTACAGATGTGACATCAGGTTCCATTAGGCTGGAAAAAGAAACATAACAAGGAAGCCTCAACTGGTAGCAGCACTTCTTCAGTAGTGAGAGGAGAAAGGAAGAGAAAGGTTCATTTGCAGAGGAATGAGGACATAACTTTTATGGCTTTACCATAGGGGAAATCCATTCTGTTTAACCCAGGGTCTGGGACTTGAGAAGCAGCAGCTAACACACATCTTTTCTGTTGTAGGACCATATCTTTTATAAACCAAAAAATTCTGAATTACTGAGTTGCTTTTATTGCAAATTTATCTCTTGACAGCTTTTACTGGTCATAAAAAGGTGAATATGGCTGAAAAGCATTATGCTGAGACCACTTAAGGAAATAAAGGTGGCAGGAAGTAGCAGGA
This sequence comes from Geospiza fortis, assembly GCF_000277835.1. Taxonomy (NCBI): domain Eukaryota; kingdom Metazoa; phylum Chordata; class Aves; order Passeriformes; family Thraupidae; genus Geospiza; species Geospiza fortis. The sequence goes on along the minus strand of NW_005054303.1, from coordinate 8,926,297 downwards.
GCTGGCTGTGTTGGTGCAGATTTTTGTCTTCGTGAGTCTGTTTCTTGACTGCTCATGTGGAATAACCTCACAAAACCCCATCTAATAAAATGAGAAGTTCAGTGTTTTCTTGCTATGAACATCTGGGCAACAAGTTGACACCTCCACAGGAGAATGCACGGTGAATTTCCAGATAGAGGCATTGCTTTGCACATTGGTACTAAACTGTGTGAATACATTTTCAGAAGATTGGTTGAATGTGAAAATAAGTGCAATAGAAAAACAAGTTTTATACTTTTTGAAAGAAAAGCATAACCCTCAAACCTTTAAAAAAATTTTGAGAGCAGAAAAAAAGCAAACCATTGATTATTCCTCTAGGGAGTTTACTGCTTTGGTCCATGTAAATCATTAAACAAGGACCTCACTCTTGCTTGACTTTGCTGATTCTGGTTTAAGACCGTTATTTGCCAATTAATTCTGTTATCTGTTTTTCAGCACCTATAGGATAATTATTTTATTACATGAAGAATGCTCATTATCCCTTTGTATTAAGGACATTAACTGCTTTTGTGTCTTAGGAGTGTGGAAACAGAGTAAATGGAGCAATAAGGGCAGAGTTATTTTTATGTTACAATTGCTTCAACTTCTCCAGTTGGATTTTTTCACAAATATGGAACATTTACTTCTTGGGTGACTGCTTTAAACCCATTCCAAATGGTAGAGACTGGGGGATCACAACTTGTTTGTCATTTTAACCCTCATAACTAGTGCATGTAGCTTATCTAAATCAGAATGTATTTGTCTTAACTGCCTCTGTTTGTTTACATCAACTTTTGTCTGGGCTCTAACCGAATTGTAAGATCATTGAACAGGAACTGTTCCCACTATATGTGTTTGGTGCCTTTCACAATGGGTCGCCAAACCTCATGTTGTCTCTCCTGTAATGTAAACAGAAAGAAGTTAATCATTGTCATGGACAGATTTATTTTCTTTCTCTTTTAGTGGTATATGTGATGTTAATTTGCTTATTTTGGACATATTTTGGACATATGTCTCCTGCATTTTAAGTCATCTGCCTGCGTGGCTTGTCACCTTTCTCTTCAAAAATATGTAATACAAAAAGATACAAACCTTTTTACTGAGGTGGTTTTGGTGTAACTCTACAGTTCTTGGCCACTTAAACTTTCTCTGCCCAAGCAGAAGTCTGTGGATAAACGTGGGAAATGACATAAGGCAGTGCCTTTAATTTGGTCACTTTTTAAATTTTTAGATACTTGTATAAGGCAAATAATATAGGAGAAGCTTTAAGTCAGTTTTGGGTAAAGATCATTTCTCCTGCACTTATGTGTTGTCCGTCCAGAGCTCATTTCAAGAAGTCAATAAATAAGTGATAATCCAATGTAAATTTTGTTTTGTTGAATAAAACTCCCAACAGAGTAACTACAGGAAATCTCTTACTGTAAACCTGTGTATGGAGGATTTATTTTATACACCCTTTTGTGATGTTGTGAAAAAATTATTGCACAAAGTTAAAGGAAGCATTAGAGTAGTTTTGTGAGTGTTCTTTCACTTGTTACACCAACATGTTTTTGGCTTACTCTTCAGAATAAAACTATTAACAAAATCTAAGAATAAGCCTTTAATTGCATGTTTAAAACATACATGTAATGCAGTTTGTCTGCAGCTGTTTCAGAAGCTGTCAGTTAATTCTTTTATACATAAGCAAGGCAAACCTCTCTGTGCACCTGCAGAACTTGAGCACTGGTTCATTGAGATGAGACAGATCAGAGATCAGTGCCCAGAAAAATCTCAGTCTTTTTCTCAGGTATCCAGCTATGACACAGTGCTTCTATATTATGAGAAATAGTGAATATTTTTTTCACATTCACCATTTCTGTGTGATTCATGGTTTTACAGACTTCTGCTGTGTCAGCCCTTAGTGTGGCACTGTACCAAGATTACTGTAAGCTGTGTGCCATGGACTACATCATTCCTGTCCTTTCTCTTCCTCACCTGGATACTCAGTAGCATCTTATAACTGGAATACCATAGCTCTGGTTCAGTTAAATTACTTATGAAAAGGATCTCATTCTTTGGGAAGATCCTTGAGGAAAGACCTATACCTCTCTCTGTAAAATTGTGTTTAAGTACTTATTCCTTCCATTTGAAAAAGCTGCATCTGCAGAGAAATTGTGAGTGCCTGGAGGGCTCTACACCACAGCAAGACTGAGGAGATTGGCTTGTTTGGGCTGGGGGTGTTTTGAAAGCCCAGGATGGTATCAGATCAGTCTAACAGTGCTGAGTATTGGTACCTGTGCAGACACCTTACCTCATGTAAGAGCTGGTTCAAGAGCTGGTTCTTCTCAGGTGACAGAGTGTGCATGGGCACTGCTCTCAGGGAAAAGAAGGAGGAAGGCATTGAAGCTGCCCCAAGTGAAGAGTAGGAACTTCCAGTGACTTGTGTCAGAGTGTGTTACATGTGGAGCATACCCAGTGTCACCCTACAGTCAGTGCCAGTGAATGTTTCTTTCTACATCATTTGCACAGCAAGTCCTTTTTCTCTTCTTTATTGGCCTGCCTGGGCTAAGTCTTAGGTGAGTTCCTCTAGCAAGCAAGAGTTATCCTTTAGGCATTCTGGCAGTGATTTGACCTTGCTGTTCAGATATTTTATTGTCTCAGGTGGTGGACAAAAGCAAAGGACAGCAGCATCCCTGGTACAGTGGTTCTTAAAGCATTTTAGCTAGAGGGCATGTGGTAAAAAGAATGGTATTTTAATAGACTGCAGACAAGTCCAACTTATCCATTACAGACAGTGTGAAAAGACTTCTGCTTGTAATTATGGCACTGAACTGCTGCAGGAAGAGTCTAAAATTATTTCAAGGATGATAGCAGGACAATGTGAAGATCAAGTATGGGTGATATAAACAGCTCTGCCCAGGTAGGAGTCACATCTGCTAATATTGCAGTCACTGTCAACCCTTGTCTAGCAGAGAGCACTTGGCAGTGCCTGGTTGTCCTGCAATCACTTGAAGCAGAAGGCAGTGAGTCTCCTTGTGCAGACTGTCAAGCTGGGAGCGAGCCTGTGTTAATTCTGATTAAGTTACCAGTGCCATTACCAAGTCAGTCTTACAGACAATATGGTCTTGTGACACACTTTGCACATTCAGGTAGTACTGAAATGGTGCTTGCTATTTAGAGTTGAGGGAGGACTGTGTTTAATTTGGGTGCCTTTTTGAGGCACTGTCTTTTGCCACCCTTTGATGCCTTTTGCCAGACTTGAAGAGTGTTCTGGGGAAGCACTGCTGTGTGCTTTCTCTGTTCTTCAATTTTAGAGACATGTTGCCAGGCAAGATGGACATCTCATCTGACCTGGTATGGCTTTCTTATGCAATTAGTACTTATGTAAGTGATCTGTCTTCTGTGTAATGTGAAACGAGGTTGTCTCACATGCTGCCTCTCCTGGAATACAGCTTTATTAATTTACACATACTATATGCACTAGTTGAGTGTTGCAACATCGCAGAACCTGATCACTGAGCACAGAACTAGAGTGTGATTACTTTGTGATTAAAGATTTACCAAATCGATTATGTGTTACACAAGGTTGTTACAGTATCAGAACTGCTATTCTGAACAGATTAAAACTAATGTAAAATACTTCTGACATATTTATCTTTAAACATCACAGGACACATTTCCTGTTCGAAGCATAATTTTTTAAATCTTTCTCAAATATCATAAAATAATTCTTTATCCTTCCTGTCATCAATGCTTAGATCTCCCCGCAATCATTTATACTCAGTTCTCACTGCATTGAGAGATATTGTGATTGTTCCTTATTGGACATTGGAGAATTAACTACTTGTAATAATGCAATTACATATGCTTATTAAAATGAAAAATGTTAAGAGTTTGAGAGATCCTTTGTGTTTCACAAAGATACTTCTCTTTTTCAGGAATGATGTTGACCACTGATACCTTTAATATTGCAGCTGTCTGTAACTGTGGTGATAGCAGAGCTTTGTCAAAGACCAGGATATATAGAGTGGAACAGTTTAACAAGTAATCATAGCCACTTGGGTTTTAAAAGCATGAATCTTGATCAGTTCAGCAAGTAATACTTTTGCCTCAAAGATAAGATAGAGATACTACATGCAGCTTGATATAGTTGGTTAGAAGCTGGCTGGAATTAATGTTCTGTGAAGTATGTAAAGCAGCATAAGAACCATTGGTAACTGTTTGCATGCTATTAATAATTAGCAACCTTCCTACCAGTCTGTTAGGAAAGAACCATGCATTGGGTACAATAGAAACTCAACTCCATTCGGTTGGGTTCAAATTACATTTGACTTCGACAATAGGGCATGAATGGGGCTCATTTGAGTTTCTGCCACTGTAAACAAAGAGATGTTGGAATGTTTCATTTGTTTATTGATTTATTTATTTGGACAGGTGCAACTTGATCATATGAAAAAAAATTTTAATTCAAATGTAGGCAGAAAATAGCTTGGTAAGCATTGTCCAGTCAGAGTATATGATATTAACCAATGTCTTGACTCAAAATAATTTACCCTGTGGCTGGTTTTGAATCTGGGTCTTAGTCTAATGAAATCATGTTCTGGAGAAAGTGTTTTACCTGGGCCTAGACAATAGAAAATACAGATTTTATTTTCTGATTAATTTCTTTTTAGGTACTGAGTTCCTTCTTTTACTTTCTGCTAAAAATTATGTGCACGTCTGTGAGGTAGGCTCTGTTAATGGTAATAGAGCTCATGCTTGGGAAGAGGTCATTCAGTTCTGATGGATCCCATCTGTATGAGGATGATTCTCTAGGGTGTAATTTTCCTCAGCTATTTGAAACCCTCTCATAAGTGCTCCAAAGCGATCAGGTTCTATAATTTGCAAAATGATGGCAAGAGGAAAGGGCTAGGAAGATTGTTGGTGGGATTGTATGTTAGAATGCAGTATCACAGGACTAACAGTCTAAATTAATGCAAGGAGAGACTTGATTCAGGCTTTTTTTGGCATCTCCAGCAGCTGGACACCCACACTTCTCCAAAGTAGACATTACAAAGGGAGAATTGTTGATGGTAGCACCAGCTTGGGATTTGGGGCAGGGGAAGGTTTAGACTAGAGAACCAATAAGAAGTTACATGCAGAAGACATTACCAATTGTTGGAAAACCAAAAGTTTTCCAATTCTTTTGTGTTAAATGAAAAATATCTCCGCAATCTGCAAAGCAGAACAAATTTGGGGGAACAAATCCCCCAGATACCTTGCTTACAGGTAGAAATAAACCTACAGAACAATTGAGCTGACCTTGCACATTTAATACCTTAAATTATCTTACCATACAACACAGCCCATGTTGCAGCTGTGTATTGTATCATAGTCCTATCAGAGTTGTTCCTGTGTCTCTCAGCAGGTGGAATGAATTGGATATCCACTCAAATTTGGAAGCAATGGCTTTAATATTTCAGTTCACACTAAGAATTTGCTGTCTTTATTTTCCTTTCAACATTACATTGCATTTAAACAATGACAGGGCTTCTCCTGTACTGCACACATTGGATTCCTGTCAGTGCTAACATAAGGTATGTGCGCACACCAATGGAAGCACGGATTAGAGTTTCTCTTGAGGTGAACAACTGTTTATAATTAGAGTTGTGGGAATGAAGAAAAACCCAGCTAGCAAGCAGGCAGTCCCTCTTCCAAAAAGCTTGGTAAACTCATAAAGCTCAGGGGCTTAATCTCTGAACCAGAGTCCTTGTTATCTAATCCTCACCAGCTGTTGTGTACTTGGTAGCCATGACATCTGTAATAGAGCTGAAGGGCCTGTCTATATTGGTTGGCACCTTTACCCACCAACTGAACTTGATTCTTCTCTCATTGCTCACATTTACCTGCTTTAAATCATTAACCAGTTGCTCAGGGTTTGATCATCCATTTAACCATACTTTATAATAGAAGTCAAGTGCTGCTTTTCACATTAAACATATTTTAGGTGTGTAGATCTTCAGCAGGTCTTGATTTTGTGTTGCTTATAAGAAAAAGGTATCAACCACAAAAATTTCCTCTGATTTCATACTGATTCCTTACACAGACTTAAAACCAACCTGGGAGTGAAATCTCTTGAGTTGTATTTGAGCTGAAAACACCATCACACTTCAGTAAACAGAGTAAAGGATTATATGCAGCTCCATTAACTGATGCGTATGAATTGCTATAGGTAACTATAGAAGGTATAATATAAATGTAAGCAAGGTATATGTGTTCATTATAATTGTGAAAGAACACTTGTTTTCAGAGATCACTGTCAGCTATGCTGTAATGGATATTGTTCTTTTTAAGCTGGCAGAAGACAGGAATTGGCCCATCCTGAGAAAATCAGCCATTTTATGTCTCCCTGTTCTTGAGTGCTGTGATTTCAAGCCCTCAGCACCACCAGCAGTGCAGAGGAACAGCTGCTGTGCAGAGTGGAGTGTGACCCCTTCATGTGAGGTGTGGATAAAACTCCTATTTTGGTCCTTGTAAGGGACCAAAGAGTCCTTGTAAGGGGTTAGAGGGAAGGTGTCTTGTTCCTGGGTCCCACATGGGTTTAGTTAGGAGGTAAGGGCTGAGCTGTTCTCCGGGTAAGAGCATTTCTGGACATGGAATAATGTACCTGTGGGTTAAAACAGAGCTGTTTATGGCTTCCTGGCACTGTGAATAGTTATGTTGGGCAGATGAAGTTGATACTCTGGCCAAAACTGGGCCTGAAGGCTGCAATAAATGTCTGCTAGTTGTCATCATATTATTGTGGGTCTAAGATTTTGAACTGTCCTAAGACAGCTCCAGTGTCTGTAATACTAACTGTCAAAATCCAGAATACTGGCCTCATAAATAAAACTAAATATACTAAGTTTTCAAAGAAATGCCTCTCAAGTTATATTAAATTTCATTATAGTAATTTTTCAGTTGGAGTTAATTTGATTGATTTTCAATTTTTTTCCCCCCCAGAATGGCACAAAGAAGGTCTGGGATTTTATGAGGACACATGACAGGTAACAATGGCATCACATTATTTCCCATTATCTTCCTGTTGTATTTCGTACGGTATTCTCTTTAATTGGTCAAGTGTTGTTGATGTTTCCTTTCCTCCAATTTCCTCTTCAATTCTCACTTCTTGTGTAATACTTACATGTGGTTCTCTACTGTTTAAGACAGAATTACCAGAAATTTTAAAATCTCCTTGTGGTTTATGATGTTTTCAGTAAGTTTTGTCTTTTCTTGACTGTTCCATTATTAGAGTTTTAACACAAAACTGTGCATTAACACATTATTGTACACATTATTTACGCATTACATTATTATTGTACATTTTAATGATTACATAAAAGATGGAACTGAAAATCTGGATTGTATGAAATCCTCTTTTTTGAGTGGGAATTTATTACCTGAAGGAAGGAGTTTCTTCTGTCTTTCCAAATGTATTTCTCTGATCAGAGGAGAAAAGCAATTAACTCCTGACTTCAAAGATCAGTTCATACAAGATTATAACAAATAAGGTGTATATAAAACAGACCAAGTCTCAGTGTTATTAAAATCTAAAATATTTATATGTCTTTCAAAAAGTATTAATATTTCATCTGTTTGCTGAAAATTCAGACATTAGAAGATAAAAATAAAAAGCAAGGGTAACAACTTTTTCCAAGAAAAAGCTTTTCTAAATCTATTAAATGTAAAAAATGTAGCAAACCACTAAAATAAATTGTGACATAACCAGAGCCACATCAAGAGATGTGTTTTTTGTGTGCATTAAATAACTAAAATCAGTTGCATTTTGGGAAATCCTTCTCTGTTGGAACCCTCTAAGTCCTTACATGATTCTTTTTGTGACATGAGTCTTTACATGCATGTGGGTGCCTGGGAGGGATATAAAATTCTAGTAGCAGTTTTTACCTGTATAAAGATTATGAAGGTAAAATTTTCAGGAGAATTGGGAAAGTATTAGTTGGATTTAAAATGCCTGTAGTGCTTGAGAATGAGGACAGAAAAGGGAGTGATATTTCAATACTGAACTTCACACTTGCTTTTGGAATTTGCCTGGAAGACAGTTCTGTCTTTGCACTTTGTCTGTCCATATGGGCATGTGCCTGAATTTTTGATGGCAGATACAAAGGCTGAAATGATAATTGATTGCTGGAAATTTAATATATTCCCATTCAAGCAAGTGAATCTATCCTCAAGTCACAGTGCTGAGAACATGACTTCCAGATGAATTTATATGACTATTTTTGTTTAAACTTTAGTTTATCACTGTGTGATAATGTGTGAATATATGCAACTAACTGAGTGGGGTAAGTATTAAAGGATCAGTTTTCCATGAACTTCTTGGGAACAGTATTTCTGAAGGACTTTTGTGGACATTTTTAAAATAGTTGAGAACATAACTTTGTAAAAAGGCTACAGCCACATGTCATGCCAGTCATCTCTGGTCACATAACATTTGTTAGCTTCAGATGCACAACAGCTGCCACCCCAACTTACTAGTGACTACTGTGGAACTGCAGAATGTCTAACACTCTTTTTCCTGAAGATTATAAAGAACTTCATGCTGAGACAGCTCTTACAGGTTCATTACTGTCAATGAAAGATAAATATTGAAGAAGAGGAGAGGTTTCTGGGACACAGTTCTGTTGGTCAGGATTTCCTGGTGTGTATGTCTGCTTGAAGGAAGATTGTGGATGTTTTCCAGAATTAAGATCCCTTTTCCATAATACTTTTTCATAAGTATTCATAGTTTACAACTTACAGAAGTGCTGTAAGACTGTTAAATGCTCCAAGTGTTTGTAATTGGGCTGTTTACCTGAACTGAGCATGTTCTGTAAAGATCTGTAAAGAACACATGTATGTATTATGTATTTACATAGAATTGATATGTATTACGAATTTAGTGATGATGAATTAAAAAAACAAATGTGTAATCCTATAAAACCAGACATTGTGCCTAACCCATGTCTTTATTTGTCATCCTCTTTCAGCAGCACAAGTAAACATGCTTAAGACTGACTTCCTTGCTGCACGGCAGTGAACTGAGAGCTTGTGTGCTGGGTTCCTTTGGGACCCCAGTATTCTGTCTCTTTTCCAATTAGGTCAATATAAGCCAATATTTAATAGATTTGTATCAGAAGATACAGGAAAATATTTACCAAGAGAGATGAAGTTATTGTTGTATGAATGTATCCTTTCCAACTGTTCAGATGAACAGCTGATTAAATTATACAAAGACAAAAGCACAAGGGCTGCAGTAGTCACTTCATTTGCCTTAGATGTGAGTCATCTTTTAAAATCTCACTATATGTTGCAGTAGGGCAAGATCATTTAACCATACGTAGTCTGGTGGTGTAACTCTAGCACAAGGTAAAATAGTAGAATTGGTATTACTTTTCTATTTTTTCCTTTTATTTCTTTTCTTTCCTTTAGTTATTGCACATCTGGGCATGAGTCTACAGTGTGTGGTTCATGAGCTCTCTTAAGATCAAGATCATTCAGAACTACACATCCATCCTGAAGTCACTGCTGTAATTCATGTTGAACAAATAATTGCTTATTCCCAATCCCTCCCTGCCATTTAAAGACAAAAATAGTTATGTGCAATTTGTTACTGGTCACAAAATAAACTGTGTTAAGTCAAACCTTCAGAACTTATGCAGTCAGAAGTGAACTGTGTGTCAGCATAGACAAAAGAAGCAGCATTTCTTACCATATTTTGGTTTAAATTCTAGCAGAAGGGAGATCCATGACACAAGGACATACCTATGGATGGTAGTTTGGTCCTGGAATGCTTTGCCCAGAATCTCTATCCTTAGAGAAATTCAAACCTTGACTGCACTAGGCTCTTAGAAATCAGTCCTAACTTAGAAGTTAGAGTGACTTTTAACAGGAGATTGGATCAGATGATTTCCAAAAGTCACTTACATCCTGAAGGTTTCTGTGATTTTACAAGCATATTAAATGTTTAATGAGTGTTACAATTCCCATCTGAAAACTGTCAAAAAATTTGTAAACTTGTCAAGGACTCTGTCAATTCATAAGCCATTTTTCTATTGGAAAATAATGAGCTTACTATTGTTCTTGTCCTGTGGAGTTAGATTTAAGTTAATTTTTATTTGAAACACACAGATGAACATTATCAGAGCTCATTGGAAGGTTTTACAATGTCATTAGAAACAACAATGAAGTTTACTAAAAATGAGTGAAGTAAAAATCCTTGATGACCTCTTCTCCACTGTAATTATTGAACAAGTTTATTGAGGGGTTGCTCCTAAGAGTTACATAATTTTGGCCTGTTGTGTCAGGCACACAGCAAAAGATGCTTTCTGCAGTTATGCACTGCTTACTTTTCTAATTAAGTGTAATTGTCACTTTAATACTCAAGATGACGTGTTTGGTCATTATTAAACATATCCTGATGAAAATCAGGCAGAGTGAAAGCAATGAAAATTTAGATACAAGGTTTATTTCAAGATTGTTTTTAGGCTTGGGTCTGTCAGAACTGGTTAGCAATTTGTGGGGGTGTGATTTGTGGGCTGGTAATTTTTTTAAGGACTCGGCTTTTAAAAATTAAAATCTTTATCTGGAGAACATTTTCCTTCTGCAAATTTGTGGTGATTTTCTGTTAGAAATAGAAACATACTAAATTTTACAGAGTAACCATCGATACCTGTAACAAAAAAATATTGTCTAAAACCAGACTCAGGTTACAGTTATATTCTCCCTCATCCTAATTTTGCTATATATAGTACAGTAAGAGCCTGAAATGTAATACTTAAGTTCTACATTCATCTACTTTATAAAGCAATGGACCACATTCGTTTCAGGTTTCATCAGCTCCCCTTAAACAGATTCAAGGCTTTTAAAAGGCATAATTTGGGAACAGATGAAGGTCAGTCTACAGTCATGTGCTCCTTCTGTGCTTTGAGTAATAACGCCTGAGAACAGGGACACAACTGTACCTTTTCCTAGTTGACAAAACAAAATTATGTCTACCTCTCTATGTGAAAGTATGAAAAATTCACTGTAAGGTTCACTGCATTTAAAAGAGAACAAATTTGAGGAGACTGAATTGTGTGCAAGACAGTTATGTGATTTCTTCTCAACTCTATCATGTGATGAATAAAAAGGATTTGGACTAAAAAACTTGCAACTCTACATGTGCATTGTACCCCATTCGTGCTGCATTTTTAACTGCAAAAACATGTCACAGTGACTCAGCAGTAGCTCCTGACTTAAAAATTCTTAATGAAAAAAGCTGAGAGTTTATTGCTATATTCCTGCTTTATAAGATTTGCCTTTTGTGGGTGTACCACTCGTCAGTTTTTCTGGGTCTGGATTGAAGGCACTTGAGACAGTAATTAGTGTTTGGACTTAAGTGTTTTATTATTTCATATCAGTAAAATAGTCTTATTACTGTGAGTTTGGCAGCTTTTCATTAGAAGGCACAAAATGACCAACAATCTTTTGTTACAAGGTCTTTTAAGACTAAACTGTCCAATGAAGAACTGACACCTGAATTATTTTCCCTTTTAACCCAGTAATGATCCCCAAAAGCCTGCAAATGCAGACTTTTCTGCCCAATTACAAAATGCCAGCCAAACCCATGAAGAAGGAAGAAGAAGCATGAAGAAAATCCTGTGCCCTCCATCTTGCTTCCATCCTCAACATACTAAAAATCCCAAAACCTCAATTTCTCACCAAGTGATACACCTACACTACTCTCTATAATCTATTTCACACTTTTGTGGATTCCAGTCTGTCTTGAAGTCTAGGAAACTTTCTCCATGAATGGGGGTCAAAGTCAGTGCTCCCTGGGGGTCAGGGCACCCCAGAGCAGACAGGGAAGCATTCCCAGTGCCCTGGGTTTCCACAGCCTTTTTGGTTTTCTTTTAAATAAAGAGATTAACTTATTTCACATTTCAAACAAATTAATTCCTAATCTAATTTGCTTCCTTGGAAGAAATGACTTTACACTTTATCTATTACAAAGACAACTGAAAAGTGTAGTTTTCCATCAGGAGTGAGTTTACAGGGTGAAGGAAACCAGAGCAACCTCCACCTCTGATTGTTCCCTCCTGCCAGGCATATAGGAGAAGGTTCTCCAGGCAGGTTTGGAATGAGCATAACTCCACAGGAGGAGGTGCAGGTGTGGAGGCTGTGTGCTTTGCAATTACCTGGCCAAGGGCAGAGATCAGGAGGTCCTGCCCAGGGCACTGAGGATCACAGCCCAGCAGCTGTGGCTGCATCCCAGCCCTGGCAGCAGCTGGAGATGGACACAGAGCTGGGCCAGTGGCCTGCAGGAGCCACGGGTGCTATTCTCGCTCAGTGGCTGGAGCAGGCAGCTATGGAGACAGGGTGGAAGTCATGTGCCCTGACCACATTATAGGAGTGGATTAAATTCCTTCTCCTATTTCATATCCCAGATCATTTGGGCTTTATGGAAACTTAATCCTGTATGTATTTTTCTGGTTTCTGTCCTAGTGTATTATAAGACGCCATGAAATTTAACTCAGATGCTTCCTTTGTGCAAGAATTATCACAGTAGCTTTAAAATAGAGCTTTTAAACATCATTGCAGGTAAAAGAAAAAAGTTTTTCTTGGGTGGCATATGCCTTTTACTTTCAATGATGTGCTGTTATTCTGTAAACCTTGTCTGTCTTTGTAATGTCTCCTCCGGGGTGTCAGTGATGTGGAATTTTCTTGATTATCTTCAAAGATAGTGTGGAAGATAATGCACTGTTTAAAATCAACTGGAGATAGTTCAACAAACAAAAATTATGAAAAGTTTAGGGAAATAATAGCTGAGAGAAGGGAATGAGGGCTGGGCATGTTCATGCAAAGGATATCACAACTGAGGAAAGAAATTACCAGTTATCATAAAATGTAGAGGAACGTTACAGAACAGGCCAGAATAATTTAATTTCATCAGTAATCAATGATAGAATGAGAAATGATGTATGGTGAGGAAAGTATTTTTAAAATTAAGCACTAAGAAACTGTTTTTACCAATAAGCAATAAGATAATCCAGGAAGGCATGTTTTGTAATCACTGTCATTGAAAATGCTCAGGTCTAGGCTTGGTATCTGTCTATCAAGGATGTTATCAGGATAATGATAATTTTCCTGGTATTAGAAGGAAAAAATGTAGTAGCCTATTAGTTTCCTTCAACCCAAGTAATTACATGATTTGTTTGCATACAATATTTGCAAATAAAATGCACTTAATGCTGTGTTTTTTGTTGTTCATTTTTGGGGTTTTCTACAGTGAAGACTTGACAGATCCTTTGCTTTTGTGCCAGGAATTCTGCAGGCGTATTTACTGTCTTTTAAAATGAGTTACTATGTTGTTACCTTAGGATCCAATTTAAATAAAAGCATAGGAATGAGAGAAACATGAGATGAGATGTTGTAAAGTTATCAGAGAAAAACATGAAGTCATAAATTTACAGATTCTCATTTCATCCTCTTAAGCATGTGATATGAAAGCACCCTGTAGTATATAATCTCTTCTCTGCTGTATTACTGAAGCAGGATAAAATGGCAATAAAATCTTTCTAGAGGGAATTGCTTCATTGGGAAGTTGAATATTTGCCTAATTCCAAGAATAGAATCCATGAAAATTCTTATAACTAAGCAGGTACATGAGAATTTTGGCTGGTTAGTCATTAATTTCTGAATACAGGTTTCTGGTATCCAGATTAGAAGCATCTTGGGTTTTTCACAAGTTTAGGGATTTAATTTTCTAGTGTTTCCAACAATATGCAAAATAAATTAATGTATTCATTCTCTTACAATCACTGAAATCAGAAAGAGTCTTCTCTTTGCTTTCAGGTGCTTTTGAAATAAACCTGTTGTGTGTGAAGGGTGCCAAGAGTTTGTACATGGCCTAGAGACAGTAGCATGATCATGGCCCGCATTTGGGATGGGTAAAAATAATCTTAGAAAAGCTAGGAAATGTTCTGTAGTTGGAATGCCTATATCTTAGAATTTTAGCTGAAAATATCTCTTGGAAAAGAGGGAATTATTTAAACCTTATTCTAGAAAATTGAGGAAAATGTTAACAACTATCAGTTTCTCACTGATGGTACTGAGTTTGCAGTTATACTTGGCAAAAGGTTGTGTTATGCACATCATACTTGGATTTTGGTAGGTAATAAACAAAGTTGCTCATTTCCCTTACCTTAGTGCAGAACACTTGAACTTTTTTCTTTTGTGAGCTGTCCTTGAAACCTGGTGGTATTTTAAATCTTTGACTTCTGCCATTTCAGAATGGAATAGAGACATACTTAGGCTATTTAGGTGAATTGTTTATTGGTCTTACTGTGTGATAGCATTTTTAAATGGCAGTTTCACAAATAATTAGGAATTGGAACAAAAGCCCATCAGGTTCTGACATCTGTTGCACATAATTCCCGTAAAGCTGTATTTAATCAAATAAGTTAGCATAAAACCTGAATTTATTTATTAAAATATTTTGTTGAAAGAATCCCATTGAGATGCAATGTGTCATTTCTAAGGGTATCCTGGGATACTGGCCAAGATATGACACTTAAGGAATGTTATTGAGAACAGTGTGCTTTGATGTCTTATTTATTTTGCAGTTGAATTTTCTTTCTAATTTTTCTTTGTTGTATGAAAATAAGTTGCTGAGAGAATTGTTTATTCCAAAGAAGTTTTCCTGATGATATTCTCTGGTTGGCAATACAAATTGCTACTTTATGAGTAGATACAAAATGTGTTTTAAAAGTGCATGTCTATGGGTTTGTTACCACTGCTTAGTTCATTTTTATGCTGGTCTGATGATTAACCAAATATATGCTTCCTGCTTTATGGTGTCATGAACAACTTCCTGCTGCAGTTCAGTTTACTGAAACCAAACTTCCTTTTGATTTTTTCCAAAGAAAAGTTTATTTTCTCAAGCATACGTGGCTCACCACTTTATTCTGGGTTTATTTAGTATTAAATATTTACATTGTGTTGGAGAAAGCATTCAAATTTCATCAGCATACAGAAGTCTTTTAGACATCTCTAATTATCTATTGCCAAATCCACTTTATCTGTGATTAGTATGAAAGGGTGAATGAATGTTTTTGTCAGGAGCTTTAGCTTTGCTTTTGTAATGGGCTGCATTTTAAGCAGCCAATTGGATTGGTGTTGGCCTTTGAAAGATGCAAAATGCTTTGAAGGAAGACTTAAATGAACCAGTAAAGACTGTGCAAGCACACACATTTAATCTCAGGACTATCTGCATTATAGCTAAAGCTCTGGGAAACTAAAGGAATTGCAGTGCAGAATAATCAAAGGGTACAGCTTTATTACATCTCTGTTCTGGAAACGAAGGGGCTGTTTTCTCTGGTTTAAGGTGCTGGAAGAAGGAAGAAGACAGCACTTTAGACACCACATAAGAAGTTTTCAGGATGTGTCCAGCTGTGAAATTGATGCTTGATTTGAATACAGAAGTGGCACAGGGGCTACATACAATTTTTTCTTATGGACATCAAAAAATAATTTTGAAATAAGATGAAGTGGGCCCTCCTGAAGGTTGACTCCTCCCAGAGAATTGCTTTTGTGTGTTGGCTCTCAAACAAGTTTAGGTGGTTTTTGATTATCGCTTTCAAATTGAAAGCACAGTCATTTTAGATTCAAACAAGGAGAGGACACATTCACAAATATGAACGTGGTCATGTGGACACCTCAGAGCACCGTGCAGGATCTGAAGGGGACCCACAGAGAGAGACTCTGTCAGGAGCTGCAGTGACAGGACAGGGAGTAATAGGTACAGATTCAAAGAGGGAAAGTTTAGGTTAGATATTAGGAAGAAATTTTTTTCTGTGAGGGTGTGAGGCACTGGAACAGGTTGCCCAGGGAGGTTGTGGATGCCCCAAGCCTGGAAGTGTTTAAAGCCAGGTTGGATAACACCTGGAACAGCCTGGTCAGGTGGGAGGTGTCCTTGCCTGTGGCAGTGGGGGAGTAGAGGATCTTTAAGGTCCATTCCAACCCTTCAGCATTTTATGAACATACTTTATTTGTGATCTGGGGTATTTCTCAAATACAATATTTTAAAAAGACTAGATGGAATTATAGGCTTGACATGGAAAACTATGAATAATCAATTTGTCATCCCTCTATGAACAAAGAAAGCCAAATTCATATAAGTTCAAGAAGAAAAACATATTTATACTTTAAAGCTAAAACAATTATGGGATATCTGAATTATTTATTTATTTCATACTAACTTTTCATCTTGTATGATTCGTAAATCTTGACAGTTTCTCCTTTATGAGCTATGTGGGCAAAAATATGAAATGTATGTTTTATATTCACATGCTCTCCAGCAGAGATGAATGCATCTCTAAATACCTCTGTGGTTGCACAGTACATTTGATTATTTTCTTCTGATTGTATCAAAGGGATTTTTAAAACCAAATATCTGTTGAGAGTCAAGGGGGCTGATTAAATCACTTACTTGCTTTTATTCCTGCATGCCATTTTTGTGTCTCCTTTTGGAATCTGCCATTCCTTTTTCTTTGTCTTTATTGAGAATGGTAACTGAAATACTGCAGGCGCTGTATTAGTAGTATTGGAGGGGTTTTGGTGGTTTGGTTTGGTTGGTTTGTTGTGGTTTTTTAGAAATTGTACATCATTAGTTCCTGAAGTCTCCCCCATGGAGCTGAGATTATTGTTTGTAGGCAGCACTTACCAGTATTACAAGATTTAAACTAATTTTGAGATACTTTTTAACCTTTAAAAGTAGGTGAAAGTGGCTGAGGTTAATAGCTCAGAAGTCCTGGCTTTCAGTGTTAATATCAGTCTTTTTTTAGGTGCTTTATCTTCCACTATTCATTTCTCATCACAATTTGTGTGTGTCACACACATATCCATGCTTGACACAAGTAGCTCCTGAGTTGCTCTTACAAGGATTTAAGAAAGGTCAATTTCTTTGCCTATGTTACCTCATCATTTACCTAATGTATTAGTATTTAGGTTATTAATACAGGATTGTCATTTAAAGTCCTCCAGCCTTGACAGTCTTAGCTCACTGACAGAAGTACAGGGGTCTTGTCTTTGTCTTTGCCATTGCTGTACTGTGGGGATTTTCTAAAATTATTTTTTAGTTTACAAATTCACATTTGTAAAGTCAGCGTTAAGGCCACATCTAAGAAAAAAGAAAGACTGAATCCATCTTTATTTATTAAAGGATTTTGAAAGTTTGTCTCATGAAAAGCAATTAGTAAGTGTCAGCAGTTGCATGTGGCTTAACTATAGCCCTAGAAACACACATTTAAGAAGCTGTGGTAAAGTTCATTTGCTGATCTCAGTTTCTGGGATGTATTTCAAATGAATTAACTCTGCATGGTCCATATGTGTGTGTGCACATTTTAACAGGATGTCAGTTTTCATCTGCCCCCTACCTCAGAGCTGCTGTGGTCAAATGCTGCATCTCTTGTGCTGCTCCATGAAACACCACCTTCCTTTCTCAGGTTTGAGAGTGTGAAGTTGTAGTATTTTTAGCTAAATGTCTGCTGAGCTGGAATATCACAAAGCATCAGTTACAGTGATTTCAGTAAATACAGAGCTGTACTATGTTGGGGGAAGGCAAATTGTGGAAGTAGTTTTCTATGGCACACAATAGAGTCATTTTCTAAACTATTCTCGGCAGTGCTTTCAGCTGTAAAGGTTGTATTCAGGTGGGCGTTTTCTCTTCATAAGAGTCTTAAAGATGGAGGAGGAATTAAGGTTCTACACTCATATGTTCGAGTGTCTTTGGGTCAGCTGTCTGATTTCTGCACATTGACTTAGTTTAGGGAAGTCAAATATCCATCAGAGAATCCTATTACCTATTTCACTTGGGGCTTTTTTGAAGTTTAAATGGTTAAATGCTACAAGAGAGCCTTGGCTGAATAGTAGGAATCCCTTTCAGAAAACATTGTGTGCCAAGACCAGACACACTTCAACTGCAAACTTGAGTACAAGACCAGCTCAAGTACAGATTAAATGCTCTTTGTATGTGACATTTTAGGTACATATATTTCTTAAAATATTTTAAAGTTACTCTAATTGTTCTCATATTTAAAGAAAGAACAATATTCTACATCATTGCACAGTAAGCTGTTTACATGCAAGCTTTCTTTGGGGACAACTACTGTGATGAGAGTAGTGATTTGTTTTGTGTATAAAGTGAGTGGGAGCCACTGCAGTGGGAAGCTGAGGACAAGGTTGAGCTGAAGGCTAAATCTGTGGTCTTCACCAGCCCTGGAAAACACTTTATACACGCTGTCATCTCTTAATAAGTTCTTTTTCTGTTTGGTTGTAGTCTCTAATGCAGCCATGACAGATGTGGTGTGGAGGAGCCAAGTCTCCTTCACTGGGCAGTGTATTTGCATTCCTGAGCTCTCCTTTTACACCTCTAAATTTCCCCCAGAGTCAGCTGCTGGAGGAATAGCCAGCAAGGATCCACACCTCTGGAATATGGCAAAAGTAATCTGCCACAAAAGTGTAAATATTAGAAGGTCTGAGGTGAGACAGTGTTTCCTTAGTGCAGAGGTGGCACAGCTTCTTTTAAGGCATGGATGGAAGCTTGGGATTTATCATGATCCTTTTATATCTGAGTATTGTTTTCCTTTGTAAAATATAATAAAAAAATGGTCTTGTGCTCTTGTTTGAGACAAGAAGCCTGTTGCTACATTAGGACCTTTGATACCCAGTTTAGATTAAATTCTTGTATAGTATTACTGCCTTCTTTTAGGGAATCCTTTTTTTTTTTTTTTTTTTCTTTTCTAGTGCTTCTGTGTGTTTTTCCCAAATGTGCAACTTTGGCTTCATTTCTTTTCTGTATCTTTTAGTTGTGGAGATGCTCACAAAAGTCCTTGTGCATGTTTTAATTTTTATATGTTTACTCCTCACTTAAAAACTGTGTATATAATACTCTAAAATAGATCTGGTTGTAATATTTTGAAGGGAATTGCCTTGAAGCATCAAATACCTCTGTAATACTCCATGGTATGGCACCACTGAAAGATGTATTTGGACCTGCTAATGGATTTGTAGTAGTTCTTTTTGGTAGCCTCTATCATCTGTAAAAATAGCAATCTTAAACTGATTTTGTACTGAATTCTTTGTATGATGGTTTAAAACTCCAGCAGATAAATATTTTCCTTAGAGGCCAGACCAATCATTGTGAACCCAAATGTGAACCCACATTTTGGGTCATTAATAGGAAACCCAATGAAAATGGGAGTGAGGCTCCTCCACTCAGCTCAGTTGAACTGTCTTGTTCTAACTTTGTGTAATACTCAGATAACTGCCCTGAATGCAGCCTTCAGTGGGTTTTTCAGAAGTTACAGACCTGGTGACCTGCAGAAATATTTCATGTTATGTTGTTTCTTGTGAACAATGAAACAGCAAATGGCATCCCCAGGTTACCCCCCCTTCTAAGGTGTAATTCTGAACTTTCTCTTCCATGACTCTCCAGCTCTGACAGGAAATATTAGAGCTTGTGTGTTGTGGTTTGTTAAAAGATGTAAATTTCTGTTGAAAATTGTTTGTCAGTCTCTCAGAAAATTAGAAGTAATTAAATAGAAAGTTCTACAGATTTGTGCCATTTCTGTACCCTCTCATCTCAAGATGGTGTGAGAAGCAGACAATTGTAATAACTTGCTGCTACTCCTTTCCAGCTAATTTGATCTTGTTCCTTAATTCTGACAGATTGTTTTTAATTTTCCCATCTGTTCCATAAAAATCTCAAGTGATTGACTCCTAGGAAAAAATAATGTCTAATAGCTGAGCCA
Organism: Geospiza fortis; assembly: GCF_000277835.1. NCBI lineage: Eukaryota > Metazoa > Chordata > Aves > Passeriformes > Thraupidae > Geospiza > Geospiza fortis. Next base: position 8,906,492 of record NW_005054303.1, on the reverse strand, counting down.
TTTTTAATGAGTTGGTATGAGTTATTTAATGAGACATGCTGAAGAAGGCAAGCCAAAGGAAAGATTGGGCCTGGGGTGGTGGATGTAAAGAAAGGTAAAGGGCAACCATCTGCTTCAGGAAGCTTCCACTCTCCATCAGCAGCTTTAGGCTGCTGCTCTCTCCACTTTCAGGCAGTGCCTGTGGACAAAACAACAAAGGTTCAGTGGCAGTAATTCCTTTTCCCCTTTTATTTAGAGCAGTGTCTGCCCTCAGACAGTACTGCTCTGGGGAGAGGATCAGTCATGAAAAGGAAGAAAAAATCAAATAATAAAAGAATAACATTTAAGTAACCTTAAAAATATTATGGTCTGTGGTTTAACTTCATTTCTTCCAGTGCAAACTCCCAGATATTCCAGAAAGACCTTAGTGCCAGGAGACAGAGTGAATGTTCTCCTCCAGCCTCTCTGAAGGCTAAAACCTTTGCTTTAAAATTGCCTGCAAATGGCATCTCCCCAGGCAGGAAGCCATCAATATGCAGTACAGGTTTTTGAGAATAGCAAGCATGAATATAAATACTAACATCTGGACTTCTCCCTTCTGTTTTGGTTTTTATATATTATTATAATAAATATTAACATTGTTTTTAATAATCATCAGATAGCATTTTCTTTGGCAGCTTGAGACTTCATTATTAAATCAAATAGTGAAAATAAATATACAGCTCTTTTACAAGGCAAGTTGAAAGTTTGACTCAACCCTGCAAATATGCCATTGTGAGTCTAATCCATTGTAGAATTCATAGAATAATGAATTAACGTCTCGATTGCATACACTGAGGCAGAACAAATGAGAGAATGCTGCCATGGTAATGAGCAAAATATACACTTGTTTTTTCAGGTGGCAGTGGGCTACCAACTAAGGAGAAAAACTTTTGTCTGCATTTTCTTAAACTGGTAAAACCTGGGAGTGTGTTAGGCAAGCAGAGAACATCAGTACTCTACACATCCAGAGCATGTCTGATCAGGTGTCCCCATGGCATGTTCTGCAAGCAACCAAAGAACCAGAGAATGTAGCAGGTGAAGCTACTGGATTAAATTTGTACAAAATTGGGCTTGAACTGTTTTGAAACCTGAGCTCAGCAAGTAGCTGCAAATGGAAGATGCTCTGTGCTTTTACAGGAATCACTGTCTCTGAATGAGACTAGACTGTGCCTGAGGTTTTCACTGTCCTAATTTGAGATTGATATAAAGGGAAAAAATGTTTTTATTTGTAAGGAGTTTTTGCTGTCTAGTACCACTGTTCTTAGACTGGAAGAGGGGGTGGTGGTGTTGTTCCTATTGGGAAAAAGGAATTGATTGGTGCTTTTTTTGCATGCCAGGAGACAAAAGGGACTTAATTTTGAGCAAAATTGTCATGGGCTTTGGGAACATGATCTATCCCTCTAGATGGATTTTGGACAAGGACCTTGCTGTGTTGTGGCTTTGGTAATAAATCTTACATGTATTTATGTAGTTGAAATTAAATTCACAAGATGTAAGTTTAATAGTTCTGCATTAATCCTTCATAAAGCATTGATCTTTTGGTGTTTTTTATCTTCCTCCTCAGTGTGTCAATCCTGATCTTTAACACTTCTCGACAGTGCTTTGTTGTGGTGAAGCAGTTCCGCCCAGGTAATCCTCCTTTTTACATTTACTTTTGCTCTCTAGTGAAGCAAGCTTTTAAGGGTTTAGCAGTTAAAAGTTGGTGCATCTGTGGTGATAAAATCTTTGTTCTATATTCTGTTTCTTTGTATGATAGCCCATCCTTTTCAGTCAGTCAGAATTTCTAACCAGGGAAATTTCCATTACAGATGAAACGAATGATCAGGATAGTCTTGCATTCTGCTCTTGGGCTGGTTATTGTCCTTTTTTGGATGACATTACAAACAGCTCTACAATGATCGTGCAAGAAATTGCTTTAATTTGAAGTTCCTTCTTGACCTACTTGTACAGAAGCATAGTATTTTCCTTTTTGTTTTGTTTTGTCTTATATATTCTTTTTATTTGTACTGTCTTATTGTGCATTGTATAGTTGGGAATTTGAAATGAGGGAGATTCAGGACTGTATGCTTTTTCACCAGTATGTGGACAGCTTCATTTTACCAGTTATTATGCATTTAGGTTAATATATATTTTTTCTGAGTTTTTTATCAGTTATTTTAACTTGAAGCAATATTTACTTTCTGGAAGTTAAAAACGAAATGCGTATTCGCTGCATTTTAATTAAAAGAAATGACAAGGTATTTCACTGACTGTTGCTAAGAGACCATTTCAAGACTGCTCATGGTAGACTTTGTAGAAAACTTTCTAGGGTAGTGTCACACTGCCCTTTCTTCCTGACAGTGATTACAGCCTCTCCAGTGCTGTGCAGCAGTGTTACATCGAGAGTGCATCCTTCTCATCAAGTGCTAATTGACTTGTATAAAGTGTTTGGTTATTTGTTCATCACTAATCCACTGTCTTTTATTTGCCAGCAAATAAATGGCTCCCACAGCTCTTGCTCTCTTTGAGGCAATCTTAGGGAGAAGTGGGTGCATGCAGATATATATATACACACACACATGTATATATATGTGCTGAGCAGCGACACATTCATTGCATTATCTCTGTGAAAGTGTCAAATCAGCCTGAAAAGATTGGAGTGAAACCATTCCAGAAGCTGGAGCTGCTCAGACACCTGGCCATAGGCACAGTGGTCAGTCAGACACCCCACAGCACTTCAGTGATCACAACCATGCCCTGCCCTTACTCACATCCCTATATTTATCATTATATCTCCATTCCATGGTTATTGTCTGCCCTGGTGCCTGTTCCACAAAACCAAGACAAAGGCTGAGGCTCTTCTCCTTGCCAGCTCCCACCAGGGTCCCACCAGGAAGGCGATCCCTCGTTGCTGGAAGGGAGCCGCTGCCGCTCGCTCTGCAGGCACGTCCTTGCACGTGTGCTGCTGCCATGTGTGCTTGCCTTTCCCTAGGCTGTGCTGGCAGGAGCAGCTTTTCCCACTGATGTCTGTGCTGCTTGTAAAGGCACTCATCCCTCCCATTCTGCTTGGCAGCAGCAGCCCTTATGCAGCCACAGCAGAATGGCTGCAGTCAGGAGGTTTTGAGGAGCAGGGAGCTGAAGGAGTTCATGCTGACTTGAGGGTGGCAGAAGCACACAACAGTGAGGCAAACAGTGTGCTCTGGGATTAGATCATCTTCAATGATCATGAAATCACACATTTGGGAGGAGCAGGGAGAAGAAAGATAAGCATGTATCTCTGTATATGTACCTCGCCCATGACTAATTTGCAAAGGTATTGGTCAGTGCTCATTTTGGTAGGCAACTGACCACACATTTTCAAATATAATAAAATGATACGTTGCTAGGGCTGGGACCTATGAACATGTGCTCTGGTTTATTAACTGTAAGTGTAATGACCTTTCAATGGATTGTGTTGTTTGTTTTTCCACTGACTTACAATAAACAGTATCAAAGATTTGAATCATAAGCCATGTTCCCTTTCAGGACGTAGGAAACACAAGCACAGTCAGAAGTTTAGAGAGGAGCCAGCACCTTCCCAGAGCCTGCTTTCCCACTGGCTCCTTAGTCCCTACTGTTTTCTTCTGTTTAGGGTCAGCAAACAAGTCCCTCTATGTGTCACCTACAAAGGCTGCTTTTAATAACTGCAGTGATCTTATTTGCTCCATTTGGTTGAACCATCTATCCTTTGTCCCACATTACAGAAAGGAAGGTGAGAACAATTCTACTGGAGTTTCCCTTCTGAGTGGAAACTTTCTTACAGCTGAGTGGCTCCAGGGTAATTAGTCCAGATGTGGATTCCATCACTTCCTTGGGGATTCCATCACTTCTTTGGGAAGCCTTTTCCAAAGCCTGACAACCCTTTCTGTTGTCTTTCTTCCTGGTGAGCAGCCAGAAGCTGCCCTGGCACAGGTTGGTTCCTCACTGTGCTGCTGCTCGTGGCCGTGTCCATCTGGCCTTGGAGGAGACTGCCCAGCCCTGGTGCAGAGGCAGTTCCTGGCCAAGGAAGCATTGTAAGACAAGGGAACAACAGACATGGGACAAATGGGTGGGTGATTGTGCTGGGGCTTCTGGATTCTGCTTTCCAACCTCTTTGTGGATTTACAATAAGACGGCAACCTGTGGTGAGGAAGAGGAGGGTCACAGGTTTCCCTGTGAAGAGTGTGCCTTAACCAGTAGGTCACACACTTTTCCATCCAGTTCTTTATCATTCAGTGCATCACTTGCATGGTCAGTTTTGCACCTTCAAGGGAGCTATGGGAGATTCTCTGTTCCCTGACATTAGAAGGCAGCTTGGCTTTCTAGGCTTTGCTTATCTGTGAGAGTTGAGGTTGAACCTTTGAAGCCAGGTGATACTAAATTCATAATCAGACTCCTTGGTAAATGCTCTAATATTTGGGCTCTTACAGAAGTGGCTGGTACTGCTTCTTTTCTTCCTTATCTACAGAGAAAAACTGTTCCTGGGCTTGAAGTGTGGCCATATCACAGGACTTTGCTCTGAAGAGGACTGCTGAATTAGGTCCTTCTGGGAATGTAGGTTTTTATCTACATGGAACCCAGTTGTGCTGAGGGAGAAGGAGAATGTCAGGTGCCTGATGGAATGACAGGGATACAGAAGACTTTTAATACTTTAAAGTCACAGCTTCATATGTCTGTACCCCACACTCTTACCTGCATCCTGTTTTAGTGCCTAAACCTTTAATGGGATGCATGTGTTGTTCCTTTTTTAATTATCTGATACGGGTTTGTCAGTACTAAAAAAGAAATTAAACTTTCAGAGGATTTGGCTTGTCTCAGAGAAATCTTGGATGTGGCTGTCATTTATGATAATTTTCCTAGCTTTTAGAAGTTTTTGGAATAATGACAATAGACACCCTTCAAGGAGCTGTCCCTTAGAGCTGGCAGAGAATATTTTTTTTTCTGGCTTCATGCTACACTTTAAAAAAAAAACTGAGCTCTAACTCATGTGTCTCAAGTAAAAAATGGAAACTCTGATCCATACCTATTTGAATCTCAAAGACCTGGATGTACCTAAGACTAGCAGCTTTGAAAGTTTGAAACTTCTGGAGAAAGATTAGATTTTGGATTTTGGACTTATCTGGACATCTCCCTTTCAAGTGCAGATCTTGCTATTCTGCACTCCTGAGGTGTCAAAACAAGCACTGCAGAAAGAGCCCAGGCACAAATTGCTGGGCTGTGGACTCTGCCTCAGAGACCAAGTGCTTAAGAAGACACTGTGGTACTTCATTGTTATGCAACAACATTTCTTCAGAGACGTTTTAAAGAAACACCAAGCTACATTACCTGGAAGGACAAAAAGTTGCCTATTAAACCTGAGTTGTTATATATCAATTCTGCAAGATTTAGAAGGGGAAATAAAAGAGACACTAATCTGAAAACCATGTTATGTGTATGTGAAATATGTATGTAAAATATTTTAATGGAATAAAAATAAGTTCAAAGTTTAAAATAGTTCTATTCAGGGTGGTTTATAACACTCTCTTGGAAACCTTTCATGAAAAGCAAGGGAATAGACATAAGGAAATTTCAAGGAAAAAAACAAGTGGAATTACGCCTGTATATTAAAGTTGCAATGACCTGGAGTTGTCTGTCAGTAGGGATCCAGTCCTGCAGTTCTCACTCAGGCAAAATTTCTTTTGACATCAGTGAGAGGTTTTGCTTAAATAAGGACTAAAATGTGACATTTGCACTTTCTTTAGGAGTGCATTACAGTGGCAGCTGTTTGTAGATTAGTTCAAGAAGTCCTTTTCAGACTCCACACAGGAATCTGTGCAAGGAACTGTATGTTCGAAAGAGGATATTTTTTTTCAAACAAACATACATGCTTTTCATACCCTTTCTAAATAACAGCTGAGTTGACAGGCTGAAAGACTCATCATTGTGCACATGGTACTTTATGTGCAACCCAACTTTCCTGCAAGATAACTGCACAGTTTAAATTAAATCCCAATATCTGCATTGCCCAACAAGTGGGAGCTGTATGGTGCTTCTGGCACTTTGATTTCTTGGATGAACTAGCTTCCTTTTTCAATTTTTATTTATTTTAAGGTGTGCATGAATTAATTTCAGATGATGTAAGTACAAATAAGAGCTTAAAGGATAATTTTGCAGACATGGCAAGTGAACCTTTGTTCTTTAAAATTCCAGTTTTGTGTGTCATTATTTTAACAGATAACACAGCTGAATTCCTTGTTAAGTACTGTCATGGTTGTTAATTTCCAGGCAAAATTTGTCTGCCACCCTGTTTTATATTTAATATGAAGAGACTAACATAATGCCCCTTGTTTCTTTTTCTTTTCTCTTTTGGGGTTTTTTTAAGCTGTTTACATGTGTGAAATAGAAAGGCATCAGCCTCAAGTCTTTGAGAATCAGGACAAGGAGAGCTTCCCTTCCCTTGAAAATCCCTTACCTGCTGTGGTTGGAGTGACCTATGAACTCTGTGCTGGCATTGTGGACAAGCCAGGCCTTTCTTTAGAAGAAATTGCTTGTGAGGAAGTTTTGGAAGAGTGTGGCTATCGTGTTTCCATTGCAGACCTCAGGAGGATCACTTCTTACAGGTAAATAGCAGCAAGTTACAACATCCAGCATTTCACAGACTGCTGAAGTGGCCTGAGTGTTCCCTCTTGCCTTGTTTAAGCAGAGTGTTGGAGGAACGTGGACCTTTCTTGTGAAGGTACAAGAAAGGTGTAATTTTTTGCAAGTGAGAGGAGTATTTACAGAAATGTAAGGAATTAGAAATATATAATCAATATGATAATTATGAGATTGAATTCCCAGGAAGAATCATACCATTGTGACTTATTTCAAAGACTATTAGAACAGGAAGAAGTTGCATTGGGCTCTTCATAGTTTATTACAGCACTAGAAAACAGCCCATCTTTACTATACTGGGTGTTTTCCATCTCTGATTCTTATTATTCAGATTAACAATAGAAACTGCCCACGATGCTCTCTGATTAACCTTTAACATGATTTTGCAGAAGCAGAGAACCTGTGGTATTAGATCTCTTCATAATATTTGGTCTGTAATTAAAGCTTCTTTGAATTGGACAATAATTATTGTTATATATGAAGATTTTGCAGATCTGACTGTCAAAATTATTGCATTTTATTTTTGCAGGGTTACAAATAGTTATTGAAATTGTTTTTAACATGTTTTAAAACATTTATTAGGAATAAAGGGAAAATTAATATGTAAGTGGAAAAATACAAAATGTGAGTTGTTGGTGAAAAAAAAACAAAGAGAAACTTTGCACACAGCTTTAATCCTATTATATCTCATTCCCAGCTTTTAGTATTGTTATCCAAAATGTATGTATGTTTGTATTTTACAGAGAAAGCAGCAGGTTTTATACTTTCTTTATTTTACTTGACAACTCCATTGAACTAGACACTGTCATTGGTTTTTAATTTGGGAATTGAATACAAATCCACAGCTGTCAATCCTGGCAAATGTTATTTCCTGCTGGATTAACAAGCAGTGCTTCTGTTGAGGGGAGGGGGTGAATCACAGGAGCTGTCTTTTACAACTCATTGAAACCAGATTAAGGGTTTGTTCTGCTGAAAGAAAAAGTGTCTTCCAGATTTATGAGCAAAAGCTGTCTATAGAATTTCACAGGTTGGGTGACACTGACAGGCTGCTGCATGCAGATATATACATATGTATGTGTATGTATGTATGTGCATACAAATGCAAAGGAGGAAAAGTACAATACAATTCCTGTAGAAGGTTGGAGATTTAGTGCAGAAGTTTGACTCAATATTAATGATTTATATCTGCCTAAAACTCTCTGTGTTTTGGTGTTGATAAATGTCTTTATATGTTACAGGTGGTTGTTCATCCAGTTGCTTTTTTTTTTTTTTTAATTGCACTGACTTGTGAAGTGTGTATACAATTGGGGTTTTCTTTGTTGAGACCTTTGCAAAGAGCTCATAATCCTCCACTGTCCATGTGAACACAGCTTTCTGCCCATGGAGATCCATGCTGAAGTCAGAAGGGCCAGTATAATTTTTACATTTTTAAATTAATATGAAAGGTTGAAGCCCCAAAGAATGTATTTCACAGGTTTTTTTGTGTGATTTCCCGTGCTCTAATTTTATGATTTTATTCCAAATATTTTGGTATTCCTATTAGGAGTGTCCTGTTTTCCTCCAGCCAAGGATTGGCATCTTTCTGATCCTTGAGGATTTGATGCAAAGAAAGGAAGTAATCAGTTCATTTATGGTCTCCTAAGGACATTTTTTCTGTAATGGCTACACTACATATAAGAATTCCTGGGCTTTTTCTAAGTGCAGCAGGTTTTTCCAAGTGGTTTTTGCTGCTGTTTCATGCTGTGACTGTCAATACAAAGCACAGGCATAAAGCATTGCATTAATGCATATGCATGCCATTACAATTGCAATGCATCCTGCACTTGTACTCTTATCTCCCATCCCAGCAATCTGTGTAATAGCTGCTCTGCATTATTTATTGATCCAGTGCCTCAGGTCAGAGTTTTGGGGGCTCTTTCTAGATGGCTCCTCTTCCAAAGATCAGCCTCAGCTGGGCTGGCACCAGTTGTGACAAATGTGCATCTGTGCTTTCTCTCAAATCTGACCATTCTGTGGCCTCTCTTGGAGGGTTTTGGCATTCTGTCTGAAGTGTCCTGTCTGTCTGTACCACAAGCAACTTTCCCTTCACGTCTTGCCTAAATTTCCCTTTCTTTACTTCAACATTGACACTTACTACTCTGTCCCCAGTGGACATGAAGTACTTCTGCCCCTTTCACCTCCTTGTTCAAGCATGTTCCCTTTATTTTATTTTTGCCTGTGCAAAACTATTTTAGTTGATTTAGTCTTTCTCTTCAGATCATATTTTCTAGATATCTGATCATTCCTTCTGCTATCCTCTGCCTTCTCTCCATCTGGTCTGCACATTTCTTAAAAATTTAGTGCCCAAAGTGAAGCAGAGTTCTTTAGTGGGAGCTTTCCTGGGTAGAGTGGAAGCATTATCTCCCCTAGTCTCACAGATCATTCTTTATACACTGGAGTTTGTTGTTTGCCTTTTTTGCAGAGGCATTACATTACTGATGTAATTTATCTTCCACAATGCCTCCCCTGTCTCAAACCTAGGATTTGAACCTGATGATCCTTGTGGGTCCCTTCCAACTCAGAATATTCCATGATTCTGCATTGTCATTCACCTCCTGTCCATATTCTGTGTCGTCTCAGCCTTTGATCTGAAAGCAGGGAGTTGTATTCCTAATGGCACCCCTTTCTGGAATCATGGGCATCAGAAGGAAATTGTCTGCCTGGAATAAAAGCAGGATTTGAGTTAGACCTGACAGAAGGGCAGGAAGAGCCAAAGACACATCAAATGTAAAGGGAGAAGTGGTTTTGGCTAGGGGAGTCAATACATTTCTGTGCCTAATGGATTAGGAAAGATGGAGCATGGACAATCCATAGGGAGAACTTAGACTATGGGGAAGAATTGAAAATTAAAACCTTGAGTGGAAAAAAGAAGAAGAAGAGATGAAGGAACAAAGCAGAGAAAAATCATAGGCAGAGAACTGAAGTACATTCATTGTGGTAGAGAAGAATTCTCTGTAAAGAAATGAGGAAAGTACTTAGATTGTATTCGACTTTGCTCTGTTCTCTGTTCTATAACTAGAGGTTAGGGGTAATCTGAAGATAGCAGGGATTTTCCTCATTTATTATCAGGGCCTGTAGCAGTGGTTTTGGGGGATTTTTTTTTAGTGCTTCTCAGCTAAGCTGGAAAGTGTGGGCCCAGTACTGCCACAGGTAATTCATACACATGCAGGTAACCCACTGGACCCCTGATTAAGCTCTGTCAAAGCTCCAGTGACTTAATACTCATCACATGGAAGTCAGACAGTGAATTAAGCAGATCTCAGACTTAATTACCTTGAATGATCCACAGAGGAGCTGTGGAGTCAATGAGGAATCAGGAAAGAAGCCAGGAGTTGGGGAATTTAGGCCATTTCAGTAAGAGTCTTTGGAACAAATTGTTCCAGCAGCAGGAGGACAGTATGGTGTGGGTGAGTGAGGGAGGCTGGGCTGGGGGCAGATAACAAGAAACACAAACATATTTAGAGGAACTTGACTGGAGGAGGACAGAGGAATCACACTTCAAAAATCAGAAATATCTGTTCCTATTATAGAAAATTGCCAGACAGGAGGTGAATTGAAATGCAGATGGTTCATGTTGCTGTGTAGACAGAGGAGGAATCATTCTGAAAAGAATCTGTATTGTTTGCAGCCTGTGTGGTGAGTTTAGTATCATCACAAATTTCCACTTTTGTGCTTGGCATCCAGTAACTTCATTTTGGTATTGCAAAAAGGTTGGTTTAAATTATGGCAGCAGCTAATTCACTTTTGGAGACTTCAGGAAGTTTTGGTGGCTGCTGATGTCTTGAGTTCTTGTCAGTTGTATGTATGGCATCAGTCAAAAATAGCATAGGTGGTTGATGTAGGGATGTAAAGGAATTACCTGATTCAATAATAAAATAACAAAATGAAGCTAATCCTATTGTAGTATAATTATACACTGAGAGTTCATGAAGGTTGAAGTTAAATTCAACATTCTTAAAAGCTCTAAAAGAAATCTGTGAGATTCGCTTAATGTTTGGGGTTTTTTTTCACAAATAGAAAATTTTTTAAGTGAATGTCTTACTTTGGACTTACTCATGTACCAGATATTACAATTTTTCTTTCTGTCATGGCATCCCAGCAGTTTTCTGATTGAATCCCATGTGCTGGGAGTTAGTTTCTTAGGTTGAAATACTTCCAGCTATCTGCCTTGAGACATGTTTCCTTACAAGACAAGGACAGGGAATTAAGTTGTTGTTGTTGTCGTTGATGTTATTGTTGCTATTGCAAAGTATTTTCTTTTAGTTCTGGAAAATGTTGGTTGTCCTGAAGAATATTTATAAAATTAATTGGACTTCAGTAACACCTCAGAACATCAGGGTAGAATTGAACCAGATCTTCTGGTTCAACTTCCTTTTCCCTTCAATACATCTTTATTTTCTCCCAGAGGCTGTAAAAAAACTCTTGGCTTTGACCTGGATACAATAGGAGCTGTAGGTTCTCAGCCCCACAGCAAAGAAACCAGATGGATTAGTTTAAAGGACTGACTATATTAAAATAGGTACTCACTTTAATCTTCCTACATTTGATTTTTTTCCCAAAGTGTACAAGAAGAGCATTCAGAGAATTTATATTAGATGTTCCAATTACTGTGCCATGGCTTTTAGCCTCTGTGCAATGAGGTAAAAATTGTTTGTATTCACAGGTTTTTATGTAGAAAGAATAATAGCATTGAAAATCTTAGAGTGCATTATAATTAGAAAGATCACCTGCTAGTACACCTGTTGGGTGATGGAATAATGTAATATAATTTTATGTTAATTACCTCTGTGCTTTTTTCCTGCACCTGCCGCTCATAATGTCAGAACTGTACAAAGGCCCTAAGAAGTGACAATAGGAGCTGCATGTCACTGATCATCAGTTTACATGTTGCATGCCTAAGTGGATCTTGATTTAAGCATAAATAACAGAGATTTGTGTCACATTTATTTGTAAACATGAATTATGTATTCACTCTATACCCAAATTTTGCATCCAGATGGCTTATGTCTTAGAAAAAGATATATTGCTTTGAGGAATTTGGACATTAACTATGTAAGGTTAAAACCAAAATAAAAGATAAATTTCTATGTCGATAAGAATGTTGATTGTGTATAGATTTTGTATTTGTTTAATATTAACACATTACAAGAAATTTAGCTTTTAATTGCTGTCTGTCAGAAATCTGAACTAAAGTAATGTCTTCACAAGGATAAATCAATTTGTTTGTTCCCCATGTTGTAGCAGAGGAGAAGAGTATAAATACTGTTTATATTCTCATACATGCTTTTTTCTTCAAATTAAAAGTGTAATATTTACAAACATCATACTTATGAATTAGACAATTGGTTGCAATAGGTGAGCACCCAGACATAAGAAAAAGGCAAAGCTAATCTGAACCAAAGCTTTGAATTTTGGCCCCAGTTACCAATGTGTTTGTGTGTGGACATGCACACATAAGCATACTTATTGTGAAGAAAGAACCTCATGGACTGTTGGCAAACTCAGTCTCACTTGTGGCTTCAGACACTACTAAACCTTTTTTTTTAAGCCATAAGATACTGTTTCCCACTTCTGATAAAAAATGTATGTACTGTATCTTTATGCTCATGAACTTAGGACAAGTGAAAAGTCCCATTTTGTGAGCTGGATTTCGAGCACTGTGTATTTCCTCGTGCATTTGATAAAAGGGAACAGTTAAACAAAGGCTTTGTGGTAGCTGATATTGCTGTGTTTCAAAAACAGATTGGAGTGACAATCTGCCTCCTGTGTTTCCCCTGGTCTGAGGAGGAAGTAGATGGAAATACTGTAATTACAGCCTCATGCTGCCAGCCCATCCCACCCTGGGCAGGAGGGGAGAAGTGCTTCGCAGCCATTCTGCAGAAGTTCCTCCTCTGGTGTGGCATTGCCTGAAAGTGTGTTGCCCAGGGCTTTAAAAGCCATAGCATGATTTAAGCTCACTGTTTGAGTGTTTTATTCAAAATGAAATATGGGAAGGCAGCACACAATCTTGTTTTGATGTGTTCAACTTTTATATATAAGTTACTATTGTGATAAAAACCATACAACTTTGGTATCCTTACTTTGACATGCTTACATTCCTAGACTTGCTGTTGTCAAAGGTAATGGAGGTTTCTAACTGTCTGAAGCAATGCAGAAAGTTCAGTGCTAATAGACTTTTGGGGTTTAAAATCTCTCTGTTGAAATTACAGGGCTTGTGAGCTTAAGCCCTAATGACTTGACAAGGATATTTGTGAGCCCTGGAGCTGTTAATTGGAACGACCATGAGCTCCTCAGAGGAAACCAATCCTAAGGATGAAGAGGCAAAGAAAACCGAGCTGAGCTGTGTTTTGTGTAGATCATTTGCCTTTGTCCCGCAGTGGCAAATAAATCAAGCCCTGTGCAGACACATCAGAATACAGCTGGAACAGCCAGCTGAGGTCAAGCCAGGCTTAGTAGGTCTGGGTCAGTGTGAGCCATGACCTGCTGGGTTTGGTGCTAAACCCTGGACTGACAGTGAAGCCTGAAGTCTCACCATGGGCTGGTGCTGGGTTCAGACCTGCCCACCCTCCCCCAGCCAGGCCTCTCTTGTCCCAGGAAGGCACCTTTATCTGCAAGGTGGCTTTCCCAGGCTGAAACTCATCACTTGCAGTTCGGGTGTGCTGACCCCTGTGATTTCCACAGATGCAAAGCTAATGAATATAGCTGTAATCTGTTAATAGGTGACTCATTTCAGACCATGGCAAAAGTGTTTTATTTGTAGTGGGGAATACTGGGGTGAGGAAAAGTGTACGTCACAGATGTGGGACAGAAGAAGATTGTAGCAGAAAGAGGAGTATAAACAGGATTAAATGCACATCAAAATTCCTTAAGCAGCATTCTCAGAAAGTGCAGGTCATTGTGCAAAAGCAGAGAAGATTCCCAGTGACAGATAAACCTGCAAGCACACTGCAAACATAATTTTTCCTGTAGCCTATTCACCAGTCAGACCCACTTCCTCCCTCTCTGCTCTCTTCCAGTGCCCAAAATCACTGAAATGTACAATGTTTTTGCAAGGTTCTATGGAAAATCACTTTATTACTTCTACCTGAAAAGCTTCAAAGCAACAAACCTAACTTTTGATTTCTATAAAAGCCAAAGGTACTAAGACAGACAAAATGTGAATAGCATTGATTTTTGTGCAATTTTCTAAGGACAAGCAAGATACATTAGCAGTCTGGAAATGTTGTGAAAGACAGCAGTAAGCAATACTGGAGAATATTTAATTTAGTGAAGGGCAGTCCATGTGGATCTATGCAAAAATGATCAACTGGCAGTGTAAACCAGAGCATTTAGAGAAGGAAACAGCAAGTGAAAAAAGGTAAGATATTTGCCTCTTTTAAGAAAAAAGAGTATATTTCTAGATCTTTCAACTTCTTTCTGAAACAACTGAAATGGTCTTTTAGAATCAGAGACTAATGGAATATACTGAGTTGGAAGGGACCCACGAGGATCATTGGGTGCAGCTCCTGACTGTGCACAGGACACTCCAAGGGTCACACCCTGTGCCTGAGAGCCTTGTCCAAAGGCTTCTTGAGCTCTGTCAGCCTTGGTGCTGTGACCACTGCCCTGGGGGAGCCTTTCCAGTGCCCAAACACTCTCTGGGTGAAGAACCTTTCTCTAATATCCAACCTAAACCTCTCCTGACTCAGCTTTGTGCTGTTTCCTTGGTTCCTATCGCTGCCACAGGGGTGAGGAGATGGCTGTCTGTCCCTCTGCTGCACCTCGTGAGGATGTTGAAGGCAGAATCCAACACGTGCCCTTGTTGAACTCCATATGGGTGGTGATTGCTCCTCTCTTAATTCATTGAGGTCTCTCTGCAGGGCCTCTCTGCCCTTGAAGGACTCAACACCTCCTCCCAGTTTAGTATCATCAAATTGGGAGGAACTGTCAACTCCCTTGAGGGAGACTAGACAACAAATTAAAGTAGTGAATATGTTTATAAATAACATCCTGCAACAGTCTGCAAAGTCACCATCTCAATAGTGAAGGAATTCTAGGTAGGCTTAGAAATGTTAGACTTGCTGGTTTGGGGAGGAAAGAGTAGAACAGAATGTAATGAGGATTAATACCAGCATTCTTTAATTTTATTTATACCTCACTTGGAAGTTTTTATTACTTTTTAGCTAATACCTTGTGGCAAAGTTGCAGCAGAGAAGAGAAAGTTAGGTAATCAAGTAAGAGGGAATGACCATGTGGGTATGTCCTCCTTTGAATATGCATTGTTAGAATTTCTTGTTCATTTCTGTGGTTAATTATATGCCAATAGATGTGAAGAAATACCATAACTTTGGGCATCATAACAAAGGAAAGACCTTGATGTCCAGGGCTTTCATCTTTTCAAGTATATTAAGTGTAGTAGCCACTCTTGATATATTTAGTTCATAACTAGGGAGTATCATGTGAATAAGTACAAAGAAATTACACCATATGGAAATCAGTCCTGCTATTTGAGCTGTGGTAGCAAGAACTGAGTCTTGCAGTGTAGCACCTTGGAAATTGGTTTTCCTTTACTTTAGAGAAAAGATGTGTGGAAAGTGAAATGATTTCACAGCTGTAGCTATTTCATAAGGAAATGGTCACAGGTGCTATAGAAGGAGATTATGCTGTAAATAATCAAGCCAGAATGTTCTTGTAGAGTACTTCTTATATAAATTTGCTGGGTTTGTATATAACCTTTATATAATATGAAGTGTACATGGAAATACTCAAGTTAGGATAATTTTCATTCTCCAGGTGGGGCACCCCAGAGGAAGGTGTCAGACTTGACACTCATTATAAAAAAAAATAACAGGACATTAAATATATTATGCACAGTACTGTGTTTTTCATGGAACCTGTGGCAACCAGCAAACTGCATTCTTTGTATTGCAAATTTTACAGTTGGTTAAAACATGAATCAAAAACCCCAGTCCTAACACTGGAATAAAATTATGAGCACAGAATGAAAGAGGTTCAATATCAACCTTCAGAGTTCCTGAAAATGCCAAAGATGGTCAAGTTTCTTTACACAGATGTACAGGAATGATCCTGGAGGGGTGACACATCTTGTCCAAAGTCACAGAATGCATCAGAAGTAATTTTAGGAAAAGAATTCACTGATTCACTCCCTATTCAATATTTTTTAAAAGTGTATATTGATGCAAGAAACCAATAGTCACTATTAGAAACCAACTTCTCTAGTCACTGTTAATTCCTCAAACAAAATAATTGCCAGTGTTCTTAGAAAACTGAGAGACAAATGATTAATTCCTGCTTTGGGGTGTGATGTGTGCTGGATTAACTGAAAGATTTAGTTGACTAATGGTTGGGTAAATCTGGATATATGCTCTTAAGATCATAACACTGCTACAAATCTGAGAATCCTCTGTATGTGTAATAATATGGAAGCTAATTTTTCATCTTGCCCTAATGCCTCATTCATAGTTTCAGTGAACTTTGGATCCAGATTTAATGTGAAAAGTCGCTTGTAATCATGTGAAATGAAGAAATTGCAATTACAATGTGAATATTTTCTTGGAAGAACTAAATGAGTGGATTATCTACTTATCCCTTATTTAATAATACCTAAATTAAATAGTCCTAAGGAAATAGAGGATTAACAAATAAGAAGTATAATACACAGCAAGCAGTCTAGCTGAAGAAAGACTACATAATCTAAAATATCCTCAACTAAATCCACTGAAGCAAATTTAGCAGGGAGACAGAATTACTTTGGACATGTGCGTGCTTACAGTGGTCCATTTGGGTCAAGGCTAAAGTTCAGGAAGGATAGAGAGAGACTCTCAGACTGCCTTTCCCTTCTTTACCTATCCAGTCCTCGAGTGGAGGACTCCAGCTGTGAAAGGACATAATCCTCTTAAGAGTAAAAAATCTAAATATTTGTGTAAAAACAAGCAAACAAATGTAGCACGACAGCACACAGACAGACTGGGGAGCTTCTTGCTGTTTTTTGTGCATCTCTGTGAGTCATCCTGCAGTTTGCTCTCCCTGAGGTCAGCTGGAAGAACTTCTGTTGACTTCAGTGTGTGTAGGACAACAGTTCACCAATACAATATTTTTTTTTTTTTATTTTATCCCAAAATCACATATTTCCAAATAATACATTTGAAGGTGGATCTATTTTATATGGAACTGTATTCAAAACTGTTGGTATTTCTGCTTGAAAGTTGCAATCAATTTCTGTCTCAGTAATTGTGTCTCACACGTGAAGGACCCAGGTTT
The DNA here is from genome assembly GCF_000277835.1 of Geospiza fortis. NCBI lineage: Eukaryota > Metazoa > Chordata > Aves > Passeriformes > Thraupidae > Geospiza > Geospiza fortis. Next base: position 8,889,542 of record NW_005054303.1, on the reverse strand, counting down.
GCATTCCCAGCTCCTTGATGCCTTCTTTCTAGTTAAACCAGAGTTTCCTCTCTGCTTTTTTGCAGGTCTGGAGTTGGTGTGACAGGTTCTAGGCAGACTTTGTTTTATGCAGAAGTAAACGACCAGATGAGAACCAGTGGAGGAGGTGGCCAGCCTGAAGAAGGAGAGCTGATTGAAGTTGTGGAAATACCTTTAGGAGAATCCATGAAGTTTGCTTATGATGAGACTTTCCCGAAGACAATGGGCGTCATCTTCAGCTTCATGTGGTTCCACAACAACATAGCACCTAAACTACCCAAAAAGTAAAGCACCATGATTTTAAGGAAAGCTTTTCTGCTGGTGCTGTGCCTGCAGAAAGCTGCAAATCTGCCCACCTCAATCAACTCAGCTTCTCACAGGACAAATTTTTCTTTAAATAAACCTAGAAGTATAATCTGAATTAAAATCTTCACACAGTTTCCATTATTAGCAAAATACTAACTGGAATCGCTGGGGCCAGGATTTGCCTTGGAGAGGCAAATGTTGATTTTTGTGCAAAGGTTAAGTGAATGTGTCCAGGTCTCCTTTCTCACAGCACTGTTTTGAGGAGTTGCCCAAGCCCTCAGCACAGCTGCCTCAGGAGCCTCTCACCGTGTCTGTACATACTGGCAACTGTGTATTCATTGTCAGTTTTGATATTTTTTTGAAGAAAGCAGCAAACCTTAATAGTCACAGATACCTTAACAAGGTTCCTGAGGGAGCAGCTTTCTCTGTGTGTGTGGCTCCTGTGCAGAGGAGGCCTTTGCATT
>NW_005054303.1:8876977-8888712 GCF_000277835.1 Geospiza fortis | reverse complement strand
GTCACTTGGACAATGCAGCAGCTGTAAGGTGATGTGCTCCTGTTTGTTCCCATCACAATGCTGGGCAGCACTGATGGTGATGGAGGGGTGAAGGATGGGGGCTTCTGCTGGAACACGTGCTGCTTTGTTTGCTTTATGGGCAGTAGTTGATAAGTCAGATCAAACTTTGTCCCCTAGAGTGGGACCAGAGAGGCCGAATTCTTTTGATTTGATGATGAGGTGATTAACACAAGGGATTGCTCTGAGGCTTGCTGTGGTCTCAATTTCCTTACCACCCAAATGGGAGGAATGGGACTTACCCCTCAGATAACACTTCTTGGAATCTAATTATTGGAAGTGCTTTATTGTGATTTTATCATGATTTGTGCAGTTTACATGAAAGCCTGTGCAACCTGCACAGACGTCCTGAGGAATGGCTTTTTAAATCAACGTCTTGATTTAATAATTTGATTTAATTTGATTTAATAAAGTGGTCTAATTAGAACATATAGTACTTGTTCTATCAGTGTAGTTTGGATGTGGACTGTTTGTCATGTGAAACTGTTAAGAGCATGAATGAAACAGAATGAAGTCTGGCAATTTAATTATATACTGGGTTATGTTATTCACTGACTTAATCAACATGCCCACATTATAAATGCCTCCAGGAGTACTGAGGTGCTAAGTGTGTTTAGAACAGAACTGCAAATATGCAAACTTGAACTTAACAGCTGAAATAAATGCAGCAGAGGTGTCTGATGGTGTCCAGTGGCTGATTTTAAATCACTGCTTATCTCAATAGGTGTATAAATAAAAAAGGTTTTTTTTAAAAAGAGCTTTTTGAATTGCTGCTTGCTGGTTCTCCTCCTGATAGGGAGGAAAGGTCCTTGGAAAGCCACTGAAGAAGGAGCAGCCTCTGCCTGTGCAGTCAGGCTGTCTGTGGAAGTTCAGACACAGCTGTGTTGAGCTGGGCCTGGTCCATGGTGAGTCAAAGGCTGAGTTATTGTGAGAAGCAAATAAATTCTGTCTGTCTGATGTATTTACATTGGAAGGTGTTTCAAGGTGGGGTCTCCACTGCTCTGTCTAGTACATTGTGTCCTGATGGCTGCTGAGGCCTTTATGAATTACTACAGTCCATAGAATAAATAATGCCTTTTATTCCAAGCTGTAGTAACCAAAGTTTCTGTTTGATTCCACCAAAATTACTGGCCACAGAGCAGCTTGTGTGCATACATGTCAAAGGTCTTTTTTCTGTATAATGCAGAAATTGGGAAAAATAAAATATTTTGCCCTCCAAGGTGCTGTGACTATGCCTCTTAATGTACCAAACCTCCCTGAGGCAGTGCCAGGCTTGCCAAAACCTGGCCCCAGGTCCTGCTGCTTCCCAGGGGTGGGGTGAGAGCTGGAGGTCACCCTGTGGGAAGAGGGGGACATGTGGCAGTGTGGAGGGGTGTGGGGAGGAAGCCACAGGGGTGGCAAGGTGGCATCAGTGCTCTGCTTGCTCTGAGCTGACCTCACCAACACAGCCTACAGGCTCCAGTGTTTAGGCAGTTGTTACTCGTGGGTAATGGTGAGGGAGGGCAGTGGCATGAGCTGGGCATTCCCTCAGCACTCCTCCATGATGCAGGCAGCCAGACAAGAAGCATTGTCCCCCCTCCCAGTCTGCTCCTCCAGGGCTCTACTGGGCACACACCCACAAACTCCTGGGGGCTGCAGTGCTCTGAAGCCTTTACACCCCAAGGGATGCTGGACTCCATCCCTGTGCTCTGCCTCACCATCCCTGCATTCTGCAATTCTCAAACACACAAAACAGTCACGGGATTACTTCCATTTTCTTCCACATTTTGGGAATTTTCCACAGAAACGGCAGTATACTGAAAGCTGTGCATGAAGCAATGGAGGATCTGGAGTTTGAATCTGCAATATTAAATATAAATGTGTCTTCCACCTCTTACTTTTTCCATGTCAATTTTGGTGGGAGAATTTTTATGCCATTATGAAGGTTTGAAAATGTGGGACAAAGGGCTTGGCCTTGTTGGGGTATTTTTTTCAATACAGTAGATGATTCATATTTATAAAAATAAAACCAGAACAATTCAGATGTCATTTCACTCATCCGGGTTCATTTCAAAGATCCCAATTAGAGCAAATCCAATATACATTGGCCAAGCCAGGCAGGGAGAAAGTTCTTCTAATGGAATCTCACAATCACATCTGCGTTTTAGATGTATCCTTTGGACGTGCCACCACACATACATCCATGGAGGGTGGACAGCTAGCATAAAGCAGGGTCCCCATTTGCTGCTAATGAATACTGGCTCCAGCCTGCAGAACTCTGAGCTGATCTCATCCCACCATCCCCATGAGATCAGCGTCTTTTATTGAGTACAATTGAGTGGTCCACATTTATAACACAAGTCTTAGAATCTCTGCTGTCTTTACGATGTGACTTTGAGATGCAGAAATAATCTAATGAACCCGAAGTTATGACTCAGACTTCTAATGAAGCCTGGAATGATAAAATCTTCAATGCAGTGTCGCTGTCGGGCTCAGTGTTAGGTGGCAAAGAGAAGGCACCAGCACCTTGCAAATCCATGGATCTGGTCTGGTACTGCTTTTTGTGACCCTATTTGTAAAGTGGCTGCAAGCCCTGAGCTGCTCCCAGCTCTCACGAGCAGAGATGGGATTAAAACGCCTTCTCTAAAAGGCTGTCAGTGTGAACAAGCGAGCTGAATCGCCCCGTGGGGTGCGGGATTCCCCGGGGAATGCGGGGATGCTCCCGCCGCCCGCTCTCTTTTCCCCCTCCCTGATCTCCATCCCACCCCCCGGCCAGAAAAGGAGCGCTCCCGGCTCCCCGCAGGGCCCGGCCCGGGGCCAGGCCAAGGACAAGCAAGATAATTGCTCCTGAAATACACGTGCCGACCCGCTGGACAAATAGGATTTTTGCTAAATTAGGAGAATTGCCGAGCACGCTCCATCCCCTGGCCGGGGCTCTATACATAGATGAAAGGCACACCCAGTTGTGCAATCTGTTGCAATGGCACACCTGGTGCTGTCTGCAAGTCTGTTCACAACCGTCAGCAGGTGCGACGTGGCCTTTGTGGCCATAAAAGTCTGTCTGGGCCGCCCCTGCTGCGCTCCCTCCCCGCGCTCTGCCGGGGAGGCTGTGCCAGATTAATGCGCTTGTTTGAAGCTGCTGGGAGCCACCGCCTGAAGCTTGTAGAGGCTTCAGGGGGATCAGAGAGAAGCCTGTGCACACAGGAGGGATTTGCAGCTCCTGTCTTGGTGGCTGTGCCTGGTGGAGGTAACAGGCAGGGCAGTGCTGCTGCCTGAGCAGGGACAGGGGATGAGAGCGACCTGCTCACATGGGAGGTGTCCCTGCCCACGGCAGGGGACATGATTTTATTTCCAGTTATGAGAATTTCCCCTCCCCATGGCAGGGGGGTTGGAATCAGATGATCTTTAAGGTCTCTCCCAAGACAGTGATTCTGTGATACAGCAGGTTCCTGTTTCTGCAGCCCCAGGGATGCTGCCCAGTGACTCTGGCATCAGGTACCAATGATTTGCAGTCAAGCCCCTGTTTGGGCTCAGTCTCTCCAAAAAGGGGTTTGCTTGCTTTGCTTTGGGATGCTGCATCTCACACATCATAGCATTAAGAGACCTCAGCCCCAGTCCAGACTTGACTTTCATTAAAGGAAGGATGCCACAGACTTTGGAGTAGCTTTTCAGGAGGAATTTTCATTCCCACTGGGTCATGCAGGATTTTGCTTGATACAAACAAAACAAGGGGATGCTCAAATCCCACCCTGCTGCAAAGGGTACTTCTCAATTTGTCTAATCCTTCAGAGCCACTCTCACATTTTAATTGGCAATGCATTTTTACAAGGACTCAAATGCTCCTGAGATGAATCATGAGGGAAGAGAGGAAGAATTCATAGCAGTTAAATGGCCCAGATTTGTGGTGCTTGGAGCTCTCTGGCTGCCTCAGGACTGGCTTCAGTGCATTTCTCGTAATTGGAAATACAATCAGATCCATATTAAACCCTGCCAACCACGGCTTGTATTGCTCTGCTGCTGAAGTGCTCAATATCCTGTACTGGCTTCAGCCTGTAATAAAACATTCAAAGCAGTGATGCTCAGAGAAACCCCTTGGTTATGAGGAAAAGGGGCTGGCAATGGGCAATGTGGGAATGTCTGTCAGCCATCATCATTAACAGTGGTCCTTGTGCCCCAGCCTCGTTAACAGAGAAATCCCTGGGCTTCTCCTGTGCCCACCTGTGTGTCAGTTCTCAGGGTATGGGTTGATGGGTAGAGTCTTCAACAGCGAGAAAAGCATGATTTGATCCTTTTATGACAGCAAAATGCTGCTGTGTGTGGGAAGCCCCTGGGGTTGAAGCCACACGTGTGAGAGACTGACCCCTCCAAATGATGCCATCCTGTGCATGTCCATCATCCACAGTCTGGATTTAACCCTGCTTCCTGGGACTCTGGGACTTGTGGAGAGGGGCTTGGGAAATTCAAAAAAAACCCCAACAGGTCAGTTTGTTAGTTCCCTGACAATAAGCCCAGAAGGGCATCTCACCTGGCTCTAGGTGCCAGGGAAACATCTGATGAGCCTTGCCCCAGTACTTTGGGGTGTCTGGCACAGCACTGGCCCCCCCAGCCCTTTCCAAAGTTCTCAGCAGGAGACAGTGGGCACGGATGGTGCTGTGCCCTGTGCTTTGTGCTCTGTGCCCTGTTCCCTGTGCCCTGTTCCCTGTGCCCTGTGCTCTGTCTGTGGCACAGCCCAGCCACCACCTCCAAAACCACCCCGGGGGCTGCGGGCAGGGCCAGGGCCGTGAGAATCGCTGTGCTCCAGCCTGCTGGTCCCCTGCAGCTCTCCTGGGCCTGAGGATGGGGACAGGCTTTGGGTCCAGGGTCAGCAATCTGTTTTCCAACGTGTCTGGCCGTGGTTGGTGAATGGAAGGTGCCTCCATCTCCTGCCCAGCGTGTGGGTCCCTCCGGAGTCCTGCCCCGTTTCGTGGGGAGGGGGTGTTGGGGAAACACTTGCTCGTGCAGCAATCGCTAAAATAACTGTTCAAGGCACAATCACGCTCTTGAGAGTGCTAGAAACAATTTGAGAAATGTTCTTGGGACGAGCGGCGGGCGCTGTGCAAACAGCTCGGCGGGGTTTGTGCGAGGGGCCCGCCCGGCCCCGCAGGGGAGGAGTGCGCTCGCAGCAGCGATAACCCACAGCTCCTTCTGTAACCTCCTCCTTCGGTCCTTCACGCTCCCCCGCTCCCACCCTGGCGTTTGGAGGTCCTGCTTTTGCAGTAAAATCAGGGAAACAAAACCAGAGCTGTCACAAGTCCATGCCACACTTTCTCCCCCATCCCTTTTCTAGTCACTGTTAAAGCAAGGGACTTTGGCAGGACTTCAGCACCCGCCATGGGTCTCCCCAGAGGCAGAACCTGGGCTTTGCTGCTCCACAGATTCCCAGCCTCAGCAGGCTCTCAGTGGCAGCTCGCTGGCCTGGCTGGGTTTGTGCCACTGCCCCTGTGCTGCTGACCCTGGAGCTGCAGCAGGGATGCAGAGGCTTGAGTTACAGCAATCCATCAGCTGCTCATCCACTTGCCAGCCCCACTGCTCTCCTGCCATCAATCATGTGGGAGCCCCGGGACAGGTTTGCAGCCTGGTTGTTCCTGCTGTGGCAGCTTAGCAGGGTGTCAGCAGCACAGGGAGCCCCGAGCCTGCAGGGCCTGAATGCAGCCACAGAGCTGGGACCTTCAACATCCACAGCAAATCTCCTTGGCCTTTGGGAATGGCATCAGGATCTGTCCTGTCTCTTCCTATCGTGGCTGGGGTAGCATCAGGACAAAGCAGCCAAGATCACATTCAAGGTTTATGCTTAGTCATGGAAGTGCTTCAGAAAACCCCATTTGCTGGAGTGAGCAGCCGTTTGTCTGGTATTTATGCAGTATCTGTAAAGAGCAGGGAGAGGGTTTGCAACAGGCTGCCAGGGAAAAAAGGGAACAGGGTTAGGCTGGTGCAGGGTGTGTATGAAAATTGCACAGCTTCAGGCTGACCCCCAAAGCAGCCACAACCCTTTACATCCCCGACCAGCTGAATTTGTAAGAGTGGAGAATGTCCCTTCTGCAGCAGCATCATTTTGGGCTGCCCAGAGCTGGAGCAGGACATGGCCAAGCCAGGTATCAGCTTTGTACCCAATGTTCTCATCTGCTACATCTTCCAAATTTACATTTTTTCCAAATGGCTTTGTTTTACCACTAATGTCTTTGTTCAGGGTAATTTTTTTACTGCTATTTCTAATTTGTTTTATTGCTCTTCCACACAACCTGATCCCAGCCTCTCAGACGAGCACAGTCAAAATCACACCAATACATCACCATAATCAGATCTGATTGCAGGGGCTCTCTGGGAGCCAAGGCACTGAGTGAAGGCTAACAGGCTTATTGATCACAGCAGAGCAGCAGCTCTCTCTGGCACAGGATTTAGCTCCTAGGTGGACTCTAATATATCAATCTGTTTTTTCTCAGTGGCAAAAGCAATGTGTAAATATCCTGCTGTTAATGATACAGGTCTGTTCCTGGTTTATAAATGGGGAAACAAAAAGATTGAAGTGAATGTCTTGCCTTCTAAAGCCCCATGACTAATTCTAATGCCCTGTCCTTTTTCTATCAATCAAGGCTGATTGGCAAAGCTTTTTAATTCAAGTCTCTAAGCAGGATGATCAGCATTTACTTAGCTAGTGTTGATTTCCACTTGACCAGGCTGCTCTGGAGAAAGGTATCACCTTATAGTGCAAACCTTCTTACAAGGGATAAAGAAACTGAGCCCGCCTCCCTCCTCCTCGTTAAGGATCCTCCCGAGCAGCTCTGGGTGTGGGGCAGGGACTGGGGGTCCCCAGGAGCTGGGCAGGCTCCCAGTGAGGACTGTGGCTCCGAGGGCAGAGCACAGGGCACCTCCTGTGGCCCCAGCCCAGCTGTGGGGTGCTGGCTCACGGCAGCCCAGCCCCAGCCCTCCCTTCCCAAACCCTGGCTCCAGGCACGGTGCATAGCCTGGGACTGAGTCCCAGAGCTGCTGCAATATAAAACAAACCTGGCAGCAGCAGCCTGCAGCCCGTGGCACATCTCCCCTGGCTATTTTTAGCTGCTTTTCCAGAGAAACAAGGCTTATGCAACCTGCCTGTGACTGCAGGGGCTCTGACTACTGCTCACCACGGCACCTCCATCTCTTGGATGGGATGGTTGCTCCAGGATGAGTTTAACAATGCCACTGCAGAGGGCAAGCCCATGGAGTTGCAGCACAAGCATCCCACAGAGCTGGACCATGAGCTCTGCCACTCACAGGATGATGAATTTCTCCCAGTGTTTCTTCTGTCATCTGTACCTGAGCACCCACCCTGGGCTGCCTGGCAAGCAGAGAGATGGAAAAATGAAATGCAACTAGGCTGACATTTAACAAAATTACTAATTTTTGTGAGGTTGTTTGCTTACAAAACACGTTGTTCTGTAAGGTCCTGTCTCTGGACAAGATGGGAGAGGGTTGGAGCTGAGAGTGGTGGTTTGGCATTGCAGAGCTGGTGCTCCCAGGACTGGTTTTGCCTCACTGGCTTCATAAAGCCCATCCAGGATGTGCATAGAGCACTGCAGAATTTACACAGAGCATTTACACTTGATACAAAAAAGAGGGACTTTTTTCTCTCAGGTACTATATTTAGATATTTTATGTGTAATAAGAGTTTGGTTGTCTCTTCAAGATTCCCCTGGGAGCAGGGGAATCTGGAGCTAGGCAGGACCACTCTAAATGTTTCAGGGGGCTCAGGACCCATCTCCAGCCAAGACTTCCATGGCATGAGGAAGCCTTCAGTGCTTGGGGAAAGCCCACAAGGCTGTTGGGGCAGTAGTCTGATGAATATTCATTGACATATTCATGTCAAAATATTCATTGACATGAGTATGTCAATGAATATTTTGACATATCCTACTGCTACAGCCATGCTCCAGCTGCAAATATCCATCCTTCTGTAGTTCAAAACAAAACCAAACACCTTGTCTGCAGGACAGCAATCAAAGGCAGCTTGGGGCAGCTTCATAGCCCCTCTTGTTTTGCCAGCAAACATCACACACTGCCATGAAACTCCAGACTGAGCCATAGGAGTGACACAGGGGAGTTAACAGGAGCCATCTGTGCAGGTTAGGAACTGTTTCCTTCCCTTTAACCAGTTTTGGGCCAGCTGGGTCATTCTGAGGTACAAGGAGCAGTGCCTGCCTCTTTGTGCCACCTGGAGATGTCAGATCCCATGCAGCAGCATCCAGTACAGAGCAGCTCAACAATATTCCAGGTCATTATGCAGTGCTCAGCCCTCCCACCAGCCATTTGTATGCAGATCTAGATCAAACGAATCCTTCTAAAATTTCAGAAAAGTGAATGCCAGACAATAAAAATATTAGACAATTGTTCTAAACCTATGTGTACACTGACATTCCACTCATACAAACCACATTATTAAGCATAGACAGAGTATTGCACTAATGCTATAAAACCAACCTGAGTTTGAGTACTCAGAAAGCTGCTTATCTGCTCCTTTGGACTAAGAAGACTCAATGCCTTTCAGTTATTAAAAGGGCTGAATTATGTCTCAGTCTAAACTTGGAAGTCAGAGAAGCCCCAGACCTCTCCAAGACCTCTGGAGGAAGTAAAGCCCTTTAAACCCCAGCTCAGCTTTTCAGAAAGAGCATTTGACTCCAGGAGGGATCCCTTGTTTGTTTGTTTGCTTGTTTGTCTCCAGCCACACTTATTCTCAAGCAATTTGCACTGACACCTTTTATGAGCTTGGGCTTTTCCAGAGCTTCAAGGAAGGTCCTGTTGCAAAGGATTGTGCCCTCCCAGGTGAGGACAGATGGATGTGCAGGGAGGGACTCAGCACCAACCCCATGCTCGTGTCTATTTGACTCCCTCCCATCATCAAGCCACCAAACAGCCTTTTATAAAGGACATTGTTTTCACCAGAAAATCTGGAGACTGGGAGGCTCAATCTCCAACCTAATGATCGACCTAATGCAGCCCTGTAATCTTAGAGGTCCCTGTATCAAAGGCAATCCTTCCACTGGCAAGCTGTGAAGGCTTTGTAAATCAAGTGTGTGTTTGTGGAACACCAGCCCTGGGTAACAGCCAAGGTCCTGAAGGTTAAGGGATGATATAGAAATACAGCAGACCTCAAGGATACTGGATATATTTTCTATTTTCAGATTTATGTGCCTGTCCTGGCATGTGTTTTTTGTCATGTGTACAGCATGAGCCCTGTATTTGACACTTTAAATCGAGGAACAAAGGACTGTTACTGTCGAGGGGGCTAAATTGAATTGAATTAATTTGTTTATCCTGCAAATCAACATCTGCTCAGACCTATTTCTTTCAACTCTGAAGTTGTCATAATGGAATATTTTGCCTTCTGCTCAGTCTAATTATAGATGCATGAGCCAAAAGCTCTTAATTTTGCTCACAGCCATCAGTGGGAGCTTTTCTGCCACACAGCTAAATGAAGGTCTTTCTCAGGAAGGTTTTTTCCCCAGTGAGTTGTGTGTTGGTACCTGTCTAAGGGAATAGTTTTGCTCTTAATTCATTGAAAAGCTTCTTTTCAGCACTGATGAAAACTATTACAGAAGAAGATGAACTTGTGCCACAGAATAAACAGAGCACCCCCCACCCCTGAAGGCCCCAGAAAGGATCATAACTCCAGAAGTATCCAGCATAAAAACCTTTCCCCCACCCTCATATCATCATAGAATCCTAGAATGGTTTGTGTTGGAAGGGACCTTCATGATCATCCAGTTCCAACCCCCCTGCCATGGACAGGGACACCTTCCACTAGATCAGGCTGCTCCCAGCCCTGTCCAACCTGGCCTACAACACTTACAGGAATGTGGCATCCAGGGATTTCTTGGCAGCCTGTGCCAATGCCTCACCACTCTCACAGTGAAGAATATGCCAGGGTGGCTCCTCGAGATGGAGGTGCCCCATGGGGCAGCCATGGGGCTGGTGAATCCCCCCAGCCCAGCACAGACAGAGCCATGGGTTCAGTGGCATCAACCTGAGGAGCCTCAGTCAGGTGCAGACTTGTCCCCACACCTCTGCTGCAGCAAGTGTGTGACCTTACCGACCATGGTGGCATTTCTGATCACCTCAGACTATACATAACCTTTCTGTGCCACCTCCTAAAGAGGTGTGATCACCTCTGTGCCACCTTCTCTATCATTACCTCCCGCACTGTAATGATAGAGAATTGTGGTTTAATCTTTCAGGTTTCATCAATTTTCTAAGAAATATGAGGCATCCCCACTTCAAAAAGCCTCTGAAAGCAGAGGGGAATTTTCAGCTGCTTGCTGATGGAAATTACATGGTTTTATTTGCCAAATCAGGGCTAAACCAGGTTGGATGCAAATAAATACAGCTCTGTTGTTTCCAGAGAAGGATCTCTGTTGACTTACCCTACACAGAAAGATAGAATGGCTTTTCTTTGCCTTGATTGTTTTGGCACAGCTCCAGATGCAACAGCTTACTAAGAACTGTCAACATCAAAATCCAGATCTGCTATTGAGTAAAATGAGCACTTACTGCATTTGCAGGCCTTCTGACCACAGACTCTACCAGAAAAAGGGCATAGGGATAGAAATGTGAAGAGAAACCACTCTTCCCTCCCTCCAGAGCTGTACCTGTCTCTGAGCTCCCTACAGGACTTTTTCTGGTCAGGAAAAGGTCTCCAGCATCTGTCAGTGGCTGCTCCCAGTGCAGTCCTGCCCTGAGGCTGCTCAAGATGCTCAAGATGTTGTCTGCCTGCCTACTGCTGCTGCTGCTTATCAGCAGCCCTGGCTTGAGGCTACCCCAGCAGTGCATGGCCATTGTTTCCTCTGTAGAATTGCAGAGTTGGGTAAAACAAGAAGCTTTTTCCAGCGTTTCATATTCTCAGCTGGAGATTGCAAAGTAATTAGCTCCCCTATCTGAAGTCATCTTCAGCACAACTGGGGCTTCTTCAAGTAAGGCTCATTTAAAAAGAGCATCATTACCCTCACATGGTTTAGAGTTTTTTTCACAGAGGCTTGAGGAGGTGAAGAGTTTTTACCCTTAAGATTTGAGTGCTCTACTCTCCTTTAGAAATATGGCCTGGAAAACACAGTTGCCAAAAGTAATCCCATTGTAGGGCTTGTATTGGCTTCCACAGAGGAGAGGTCAGGATGGATGTTTAACTCCTTTCCATGTGCCTGCAGCACCTCTCTTGGATCCTCCGTCAGAGTGGTTGCCTCACAGGTTTCATCCCTGGATATGATACATTGGACCAGAACTTATGGCAAAAGTTTGATACTGCCATTTAAATATAAAGACAATATTAAAAACAAAACAAAGCAAAACAAACAAAAACCAAAAACAAACAAACAAACAAACCCACAAAACAAAACAAAAAAACCCTAGCCCATCCATTTATACCAGGTAGCCCAATTGCAGGTTCATCTTCCAGAGTCCTTGGAAAGGCAGAAGACCCTGAGAGCAAATGCAGGAGTGGTCCAGAACCTGTAAAACACAGAATAGGCAGCTGGAGGGCAGTTAGTGCTGTAGTTAACAATACAGCAGATTCTGCCTGGTAAATGGGCATAAGAGACCCAGGACAAAGGGACATGGCAAACCTCCTTGTTCCTCCAGACACTGGAAAATGCATTTCTCTGACCAGTGCCTGGGTGGTCTGTTCAGTTGGATTTTAA
>NW_005054303.1:8870857-8876928 GCF_000277835.1 Geospiza fortis | reverse complement strand
TGAGCTGTGCCAGAAAATCCCCAAGTTTTTGTAGGGCCAGGATTTGACACTCTGCCAGCTGGCCTGTGTCTGCACTCCTGTGTTAGGAGAGTGGCAGTGGCTGGATGTAACTGCTGTGCCCCAGATATCTGCAGGACCTTCTCTGCAAGTGGCACAGGCTTTCTCCAAGATGAAAGCCTGGGGAAACAAAGGTAGCACTGAATCAGTATCCTCTCCCAGAGACTGAGCAGGAATTTGGAGCACTTGAATGGTCCATCCCCAGAGAATCTTTTCCAGGTCTGACTCTGCTCCTGGTGCATGCTGAGACAGGACTGTGTGAATTCGTAATCAGGGCTGTAGACATGATTTAAGGCCCTATAATATGTATCTCACTATCACATCACAATGCTTTGAATTGAGGAGCTCCAAGTATTGTGTTTTCATGCATATAGCCTGCATCTCAGATAACTCACACCCCTGTAAAATAACTGTCCTTTCAAACAAGTCCTTGGATAATCTGCAGCCTCAGATAACCCAGGGGTCATCCCAGAGTATCAGTAATGTGTATGGGACCACGGGGACAGGGTGGCAAGAATCCAGTCCCCTCCCTCCTCAAAGCCCCCATCCCTTCCTTCTCCCACCTCCTTCCCACAAAATGCCAGGATTCCTGCAGTCCCCATCTCCCTTCCTGTGTGCAGCAGATGTGAGCTGGGACAACAGAGCCAACAGCACCTCAAGCTTCTCACAGCTACCTTCTGGTCCAGTTTTGTTTCTGCATGTAACTGGTGCTGAGCATGGACCATTCCAGGGGCTCCAAGGGACAGTCAGTGGGGTGGCAGCCTGCAACTGCCAGCAGCTCATATAGGGAGAGTGGGAAGATGGGGAAAAGTCACAAGCTGGGCCCTAAAACTGTGCTGAAAAACAAAATAACTAATTCTTTCTCTGTTCTTTGTGCTGCTTTCTCAGAGGTAACTCTGTCCAGATGATCTTCCTATTTTTTTCTTATTTCCATTCAGAGTGCAGATAGTGAAGCCTTCTTGATGCAAATTTCCACTCCAGCCTACAGAAGCCTGGCAGAGAAACTGAGCATTTACAGGGATGCTTGCTGCAGCCAGGAGCCTAAAATTAGACTTTTAATGCCACTGCCAGCACCTGAGAGGTGACCTGGTTTTCAGAAGTGGGGGGAAATGTCAAAGCCTGCTCCATGTATGGCTCAATGCTCCATGACAGCAGCTGAGTCTGCAGCTGCTCCAGATCAGCTGCTTAAAGCCTGGTCTGTGGCAGTCAGGTCTGCAGCACAGAAAACCCAACTGCCCTCTCCTTAGGGGACCTGCCTGCAGAGCTGTGTCATCTGTGGCAAATTTATTCACCCACCTTGCCTCCTCCAACCCCTTCTCACTCACAGAAATGTCTGATCATCCCTTTTAAGTTCTGCTTAAAAGCAGAATAATAAAAGTTGAATAATATGACACATGGGTTTATTCTGCTGACGAGGTAATGGCATCATGTATTTGCAAACATCAGCTCATGGGCATTTCCCAGGCTGTGGGGTCTATTTAAAACCATAAAATGTATATTCCAAATGGGCCAAAGGAATAGCTCCCTGCCCAGCAGCAGTGATGCTGCTGGGTGTACACAAGGCCAGCAAGAGAGTGTCACATAAAACCTCTTTTAAAATGAAACCTGTGTATCAACCCCCTTGCACGTGCTGCACCTTGGGGCCTGTGTTTGTTTTTGACCAAGGTCATCACATGAATTATATCCTCATTGCAGGGTTTGTTAGAAAGGTCTTTGAAAGCAGATGGGATTGTGAAACACTCCTTTACTACACCTAATGCATTGCAAATAGCAGTGAAAAAACCGACAGCAGGCTGGAATGCTGAGAAAATTGCTTTGCTAAACTAAAGTGTTTAAAATAAACTTTAATGTTATTGATTTTAACCCATGTCGGGAAGCTGAAGCAAGAAACATTCTTTCTAGTGTAAATGAGTTCAGCTTCAAGCCTCTGTAAAATTGAAAAAAGCCACAACACAGGGAGTAAGAATTAATCTGTGAAAAACTGGAGATGTGTGAGCACGTCAGGAGAAAATAAACACAGGCTGGGCATCCCTTAACACTTGCTCTGGTTTTATTATTTTCTTTCACCAAGAAATATGAACATCCTAGCTAAGGCTATGTGCTCCAGCTGGATGAGGGATGCAGGCAGCCAAACCTACTATCCACTGTCCTTTGGGCAAGGAGAGCTCATGAAAAGCTTGTGCCATGCAGAACCAAAGAGCCATTGCCTCTCCTGGAACTGAGCCAGGAGCCTTCCAAAAAACATGTTTTAGGAGACATCTCGTTGGGTTTCCATTACAAAGCCACCTCCATGTCTTTGGAAGCTTCTGTAAGTGCCACAGGGAGATGGTGTTCCATGGTTCAGGCGCTGAATCTGAGCCGGCACAAGCATGTTCATCACCAGGGAAGGGCAGTGGGGAAGGGGGGATGCTGAGATCACATTGAATTTTCTATTCAAGCTGTGAAATGAGAAATCAGCACTTCCTGGCCTTCAACTCCTCCCATCCCATCCCCATCTCGCTGGGGATGTGGGAGTTGTCTTAGCACCACTGCAGAGAGGGAGGAACAATAGTGACAATCTCAGTGGGTGTGTAAGTGTGGGGGTGAGGCTTAGACCCAGCTGTACCGGGGGTTCCCCAGCCCGGGGACAGCCCCGGGGCCCGGCGGGTCCAGCAGTGAACCAGGCGAGGAGGGGGCGGTGCCGGGACCAGCCGAGGGAGGGTCAAACGGCCCCGGGGAGCAGCGAACAGGCAAAAATGGACAAAAAATGGACAAAAAATGGGCAAACGGCTAACAGGTACATGGGCAAGAAATGAACTCATGGGCAGATGGGCAAGAAATGGGCAAATGGGCAAGAAATGGACTAATGGGCAAATGGGGAAGAAATGGACTAACAGGCAAACGGGCATGGTGCATGGCCCAGCAGCTTGCCCTGCTCTTGGTCCTGCAGTTTGTTGGACAATTTGTAGGGCACTTTGCAGGACACTTCACGTGGCAGTTTGAGAAGGGCTCCTCTCTGACCGTCCCAGAGCAGCCAAGAGAGGCAGCAAACAGGCTCCTGGTCTGGAAGGATGAGCATGAAGAGCTCCTTTCAGCCCATCCCATTAGCATTCTCAGTGGAAGCTGCCCCATGGATGCATGGCTGATGGCTGTGCCACACAGGGATGAGAAATGGGCCTGGTGGGTCAGGCTCACTGAACAGCAGTCCTGCCAAGCAGAGTGGAGAGGAGCCAGACCCATCCCTGGGCATTGGGTTACCCGCTATGCTAGCTCTCTGTCCTCTGGATCATCCCTCTTGCCCCATCCTGGCACTGATGGAAGCTGCCAGGGCTCCTCCAGCCATGTCTGTTTCTTATATAAGGAGCCAGTGACTTGCCTTCAGGGGTGAGAGTGGAACATATTACACTCTT
Organism: Geospiza fortis; assembly: GCF_000277835.1. Classification (NCBI taxonomy): domain Eukaryota; kingdom Metazoa; phylum Chordata; class Aves; order Passeriformes; family Thraupidae; genus Geospiza; species Geospiza fortis. Next base: position 8,873,482 of record NW_005054303.1, on the reverse strand, counting down.
CCAGGAGCTTTTCTACTTTTCAGCCTTCCTCTAATCCCACACCCCCTTTCTGGTTGGGCAAGTTCCATTTCTGCTCAGGGCTTTTGTTGTGGCCATCCACCTCCATTCGATGGTGACCCAAGCTAAACACACAACGTTTAAAGAGCCAAAGAAACTCTGGGAAATGCAGCCTCCTGTCCAGGCCATGTCACAGAGCTGGGCTGGGAGTGAGTGAGGTCTTTGAACTGACCTCGCATTTGAGACTTTAATGCCCCATCCTGCCTCATGTCCCAGTCTCCTTGCAGGGGCCCTGAACTGAGAAGAGGGTCAGATTTGAAAAGGCTGCTTGCTTGCTTCTTTTTCCTGGAAATTTCCCAGCCAGCTGCTGCTGCAGCCTTGTCTTGTTTGGCTCACAAGGTCTGATAGGATCAGAGCCTGAGATAGTACCCAGATAGGTCAAAATACTGCTGTCACCTGCTCCTTGCTTGTAGGAACAAACTCTCTAAGACCTAATGGTGACAGGTCCGTGAGGTCCCTCTTTGGTGTCCCTCTGGCTGTGACACCCTTCTCTGCAGAGAGGATGTTGCCAACACATCTTCTGGGTCTCTCCTTTCAAAAGAGCAGAGAATAACCCTGCATTTATCTCCAGGGTTTAATAGACATTGTAATGCAAAGCAGCTGCTCAGCCCCTGAGGGATCTGTGCTCTCCTTTTGGCTCAGTCTCAGGATGTGAAAGCAAGATAAAACCAAAATCTCCTGATGAAACATCCCTGCTGGACTGAGGAACTGGGGACTCATGATGGGAGTGCAGGACACCCAGCCCCAGCCCCATCTTGGGTTGGGCAGCACAGTGGTGTTATCCCCTGTTGTGATTTGATCTCTCTCTGCCATAACTCCACTCCACTTTCCAGCAGCAACTGAAGCTTTGATGCTTTGATTTTTGCACATACAATACAACCATGCTGGGTATTCGATCCTACCTCAGGTCTGAGTTTTTAAAAATACGTATCAGCGTGCATAATTTCTGAGAGCCTGTTTGCATCAGCAAAGCCCAAGTGTTGGATTATGGGGATGTTTGAGGGGAAAATAATAATAATAATAATGTCTCAAATAAACTTGTTTAGGATAAGACTAGTCTGTGGGTGGTCACTGCAGTCAGGGCCCCACATGACAATATCCCCCCCCATCCTGTCCCATCCCAGAGTGTGCTTGTGGCTGTGGGGCTACCTCCATTTGGAATCAAATTGCCAATTGTGGGCCAAAAATGGCAGAGCGCAGCATAAAAAAAAGGGTGTGATTTGGCCCTGGGGATGTATTTTTAGACTTTCTATTTTGGACTACTCATCTCTAGCATAACATCTGTTGGATCATTTTATAGCTGTGATTGTTTACTGGTGACCGGCTGCCACTGACACTGCAGGGATTTGATAATAGTAGTTTTTCTGTGGATCTGTGGATATGTGTTACTAGAAGGCAGTGGGGACGGGTGAATGAGCTGTGTTTAAACACCACAGCAAAGGGAATACATTTTTAAGTCAATCATTTTCTTGCTACTTGTAGGATTGTCTTGTCTGCAAAAGACAAAAGAAAGGATCTTTGCACTTATGTTTGCTGTTCAGAGATTACCTTGAATTTGACCCTTCTGCTCAGTTTACTTTGTTGCAGCTGCTGAAATGGTCGTGTCCTAATGCCACAGAGTCAATTAATCCCAACTGCACAGTTGCAACTCTGGCCAGGGACTCCATGGTTTCTGCACTGTCAGTTCCTGTGAAAGCCTTATCTGCAGGGCACATCAGAGAAAGGAGAGTGATGGGGTTTTGAATTATAAAATGGGGAATTATTACAACAAAAAGGAGAGATAGAGAGGGAGAAAGGAAGAGAGGATGGGCAGTTGCCATGAGAGGAGAATCAATCCGGGCAGAATTTCCAGCAAGGCACATTTAGAGGCGGTGTGTAATTGAGATTACATTGATTTTCCTCCATTTACTGTAAGGTAACTGCGAGTGAAACTGTAACAGGAAACTTAGAAATGCTCTTCACAGAAGCTATATTTAGGCAGACACACTGACATGATACCACTGAATAAAATAAACATGCAGGAGACAACCAGTCCTGAGAGACTTTCAGCTTCATCCGCCTGACATGAGCAAGGGGAATGCATTATTCCCAAGCCATCTATGTGACCTTTACAGTAGGAACCTACAGAAGCCAGCAGGCTGCTGGGCACCTTGGGTAAACTGGGAGGCATCTCCTTTAAACACAAGGGTTTTGCCCTTCCCTGCTAAAATAAAATGCCTGCTAGCTGGTTTGAGCACAGCTCCTCGGGCCGCTGTTCCCTTTTATAATGGGATAATTTATGGCTTGTTGTCAACAGAAAGAGCAACAATTTGTTTGCTGTGCAGGCTGGAAGAGATGAGTTTTCTCAGAAGTCTGGGTGATTTTTGGAATTAGGGGGCAGCTGCTTCTTTAAAGTCCCTGGCATGGTTTTCTGGGTGAAATTAAGCCGTGCATGAGGTACAGTTGCCTTGTCTCACTGATGCTATCACAGTGCACACAAGGGCCTGATTTTTCATGGGGCACCCAGAGCTTTATCCAATTGGCTATGCCAAATTCCCTATTGCTCCTTTTCCCCTGGCAAGGGACACC